>NC_089221.1:63558116-64760373 GCF_963924675.1 Phocoena phocoena | reverse complement strand
CCCTAACTCAAAATAACATGAGAAACCAGACTTACCTCCAGATTTCCCCTCTCCTATTTAATACAATCCAATAAAGGAGGGGGAAAGAACTTTCCATATTCTGAGAAGTTTCTGTGCTTCCCAGGGTGCTCTGGCCCAGAGGGGAGGTTTGAGATAAGCCTCCAAAGTCATTCCCACCTTGGAGATTCCCAAGCACTGGCCTGGATCAAACCCCAGATGCACCTGTCACCTTGTGCATCACCTCATTATTCCCAGGAAAAAATCCATCCTGATTCTACTAAAGCTTGTTGTTCTAATGACTTTTTAATTATCTTCCCCCTTTCATCCTCCTGAGTTGCTAATGTGTCAGTTTCAACAATTTCTTGTTTAAATGGGTGCTCCTTTTGATGATGATAACCGCTCCAGTTACAATTCTACTAAGTACTTCACTCAGAGAGCTTATTTAAGCGATCTGAGCTAGAAACTACATAGAATCTTGAAAAGTAGGGGTAGAAAAGCAGGGGTCTATGCTTCCATCTGGGTGATCCTCTTTAAAATCTGGACACTTTGTCTGACTTATTGCCCAATTTTTTATTATGTTATCAGTAAAGAAATCAGTTACTATATAGTAAAAAAAAAAAAAAGCTGTTTGCTAATTTGGTCATGAAACCTTTTTTATTTTCATCACAGAAACACTGGATTATAAAAGAACAAGGATCACCTCCTCCAACCCCTATGTTGTACCAAGCTGAGGAGGGTAGGGAGATGTGCCACGGGAATCCTTGATTAGTCCCCTGAGAGCTTTGCTTGATTTATTCATTTAACAAAAATTTACTACCTGCCAGGCACTGGCCAAGGCACTGACAGTACAGAGGTGAACAAGACAGACAAGGTTGCTGATCTCATGAGCTTATATAGGAAGACTGTCCAGGCAGAGGGATAAACAAGTGCAAAGGCCCTGAGGCAGAAATGACCCAGGTGTTTCTGAGACACAAAAAGGAAATCAATGTGACTGTAGCTTAGCAGATGAGGGAGCATAGCAGGAGCAGGGGTTAAAGAGAGAGACAGCATCCAAGTCTCATAGGATCTGAAGGCCTTGGGAAGATAAATGTGCTTTATTCTAAGTGTGATAAGAAGTCATTAGAGAATCTAATCAGGAAACCAGATGATCTAATTCACATTTTTAAAAACCACTTTGGTTGTGTCATGGAAAATGAACACTGTCTCAGACTTAACTTTTCTCCCTATATCTCTGTTGTAATAGGGAGTGTTGCCTTGGAAACTAAACTGAAGAAGTCATCTTAATGACCTAGCTCCCAGGCTAGGTTGTCACATTAGCAGGGAAAGGCTGGAAGCAGTACAGGTGCTTAAGGTAGACACTGGAGGAGGAGAAGGCTCTGAGGCTCAAGGTCATGGACGAGGACCATGGCAACCTATCTCTATGCCAAAAATCATGCTGTGGTCTTTAGCCAACCAGGCTTAATTCCACCAAGAACCTTCCAGTGATAACCCTTTAGATGACACCATTCTTCCATAGACAACTGACTGCAATTAGCCTTTTATCATAGAAGGCGGCTAACCTAGCTCTCCTTCCACAAAGGCTAGAGGGAACTACAGGAATTTTTTCTAACTAGCCATTGTATTCATTCTACTTTCTATGCAGAAGTAGGAAAGTTGTAAAGAAAGGAAACTAGGGCTCCAGAAGGAATGGTGGGGAAACAGGGGGCCAGCAAATGCGGGGTATGGCAGCTGGATAATACCTCTTTGAATACTTCGTTTTAGCTTGTTACACAGATCCACGCGCGGGTTAACTACATGCTCTTCTACAGATCCTGGGCTTTGTTCTGGAGAAGAAAGGCCTCGGCTAAGATCCAGCGGTACTTTACCAGTGTGTGGTGGTGGGGATGCAGCAGGGCTGTGAGTGGTGGTGGGACTGCTGGACGCCGAGGAGGTGGTCAGGTCCAAAGCTCCTATCCTTGAGTTCAAGGGAGAAGTCAAGGACAACTTTCTGGCCCTCACTGGGGAGGACGTTCTGGACACAGCCAGTGGTGGTGGGGAAGAGAATTTGCGACACAGGCGCGGGGATTTGCCATCCACCAAGTGTTCACCTCTGCTATTCTGGCTGGTAGCGAAAAACAATTCCAACGACCTAAAAATAAGAGCAAAAGCTATTAACAGGCTGTAGCCAAGTGAAAATGAGTTCCCTGATGTCATTCAAGAACATGCTCCCTACATTAAAAGGCCACAATATCATCACAGTTCTGTTGCTGGATTCACCTTCATTTAAATGCTGCATGTATACCACACACTTGCCAAAGGAACACAGACAGTATTTAGGCTTAGTCTAATCCCCTGCTACTAAACTGTGGTCCAAAGACAAGTAACACTGGTAACGGGCTCCACTCCAGACCTACTGAATCAGGGCCTGCAATTTAACAAAAAAGGAGAAACAAAAGCCCCAAACAATAGAGTTATCTTCCAAATATTCACAGAGCAAGCAAAGGCCACTTGGAAACTTCAACTGCTTCTCTCGGGAACTGTCTGTGACCTCGACTCCCCCCCTTCTACTGGCGGGGCCTGGCAAGTTCAAAGGCAAGCCAGTGCCCTGCAGAGCAGGGCTGCCCATCTGCACGGAGACCCAGGGACCAGGTGGGCCACACTTTCATCACAGGGTAGTGCCGGGCCTACCTGACGGGGATAGAGGTGAAAGGCCTCTTGTATATGTCAGAAAGCTTCCCCAGCACCACGGCTGCCGTCGTGAAAATCCGATAGGTGTGCAGAAAGGTATTGAGGAAATCGATACTAAGAAACCGCAGGTCTGTCAGTCGCTCCAAGAGGCGCTCCACGCTGGCATAACGGATCTGGGGCACTTTGCAGGAGTTGAGTGTTTTACTGAAGCAAATGTCAGTGTCATCCTTGTGAAGACGGGCATCAGACCTATGCACAAGGCAGGAACATGAGGACAAAACCAGGGTGCAGCTGCCTCTCAGCCCCTGAGTATCTCAATATTTGTAAGTATATACTCGTGTCTGGGCTTCCCCTTACATGTGATGAAAGATGTGATAGGACATATTACATACAACAAAGCAGGGCTGTAAAAACATCAAATGTGCCATTATAATTTAGGAAGTTCAGAATTAATTGTGGAGACGTTAATAATTCATTTCACTCTGTGAATTCCTTCTGCAGGGGAGGAAAAATAATTTTCTCTCCACCCTCCTGAGTTGTTGGCTGAGACCCTGTGATAAAAGACAGATGAACAAGAGAAAAAGAAACAAGTTTACATGGGAGATAACCAGGGGAAAATGAGAAACTCACAGAGGTGGCTTAGAACTCAGACTTAAATACCATCTTATAGGGAAAGGGAGGTGGGGGGTATGTAGGCCTCTCAGGGGAGAGTAAATGATTTTTAGGAAAGATGAATGAACCCTTAGAATAGATGGAAGGTATGATAGTTTGTGACAGTTTGCCTGGGTGTGATGTCGACATCTAGTCTCCTGTGACTACTGTCAACCTTCCATGGTTGGTGAAACTCCTGGGAAGGGGATTTACAACAACTGAGTTCCTTTTGGAGAATCTGTCTTCAGGCAGATGAGAAGAATTCAGAAAAATCCTGTCTCTGCATTTGCTGTTTTTCAAGTACCTATAGCTCAACATAATCAATATGCCACAGTGGCATATTATAGGGTGGCATATTCTGCTACCCTTCACTTCTTTCTCTGGTTCAATCATGTTTTATTAGGAAATTAAAGCCAAAGCCCCATTTAAGAGGGGCACTGCTTATGCCCTCAAATCAGAATATCAGAAGTGTGGTTAAAAAGTAGCAGGTTGGGGCTTCCCTGGTGGCGCAGTGGTTGAGATTCCGCCTGCCGATGCAGGGGACACGGGTTCATGCCCCGGTCCGGGAAGATCCCACCTGCCGTGGAGCGGCTGGGCCTGTGAGCCATGGCCGCTAAGCGTTCGCATCCGGAGCCTGTGCTCCGCAACGGGAGAGGCCACAACAGTGAGAGGCCCGCCTACCGCCAAAAAAAAAAAAAAAAAAAAAAAGTAGCGGGTGACGTTCTGCCCACAGAGGGGTGGGGAGGAAGAGGAGACCCAAATATCACTGCTGTTATCTGTGGTTATTTCTTTTCCTCGCGTCTAATTTTGTACATCTGTGCTTTCCCCCTTTTTTCTTGATTAAACTAATAGATTATATTATTAGGTATTTTCCCTCTGGCACCAGCTCTTTGATTGATCAATTCTACTGTTTTTCTATATTTTAATTTATTAATCTCCATTCTTATCTTAGTTATTTCCTTCCTACACTTTCCTACAGTTGATTTTTGTCATTCTTTTTCTAACTTCTTGAATGTTAGAAAAAGAATGCTTAATCCATTCCATTCTTTCTGGCTGATAAATGCATTTAAGGCCAACCATTTTCTGATTACAATTTAATCCATAAATTGTGTGAAATGTTGTGTTTTCCTTATATTTTCAATATTCTGCAGTGTTAAAAATGTCTTCATAAAAAAAGTAATGGCTGTAATATAGGCAGTCAACTCTTCTAAAGATTCCCCCTGAACAGTGCCCACCTGCCCACCTGCAATGCTGGGCTTTTCTCATTCTCTAAAACCTCCCACCTGGCTCCTCCTCAACCCATCACCCTGAGGCCCTCGCACTGGAAGCCTGCGGCAGCATCTCCAGGTGGACAGCAAACTGGAGGGAAGATTCACATGGCAGCCCCCAAGATCCTTGGCTGTGCGCAGAGCCCTCAGCCCATGGTGCACCTTTGTTAGAAAGGGCAAAAGAAGTCGGCCAAGTTCATTAGATGAAAAGCTTGGAAGCTGAGGCTGAATCCAAGTGGGGCTCAAAGAAATGCATACCTTGGCTAGGACTGCCCGTAGCCTTCACATTCCCATCTGAGACCCCATGTCCCCCTTCATGGCAGCATGTCAGAACAGACAGTCAAGTCCTGGATTTCACCACTTGATTAAAGGATACACTACAGGGCCAGTGATGTTCAGTGAGGCAGCTGAAGCTGGCTTGTTGTGAGTGCCCTTAATTAGCCCTTTCAGCACTTCAAGGGATTTTAAGTTATATATTTATTTTCTTTGGGATAAAAAGAAATCAATAGCTTCCTTAGCTTGCTCTTGGAAACGTTCCACCCCAAAGTAAGCTCAGTGCAGATGGAAGGACTTCATTTGCAGACTTGAAAGAGCATTTTAAATGAGTAGCTTACTTCTGGTGAGGAACTAAGGGTGGCCTGTTAGTTTTAGTCACATCACTGATCTCGAAAATACATAAGTGCATCTTTTGAGATTCTTGAAAATAGCATGGCTCTTTTTCGCACTTAGCATGTGACCCTCAACCAACTTTACTTTTCTGGTTCTTAATCTTTCTCATTTGTTAAAAGACCTTAGAAACTTTTATGAATCAACCAGTCTGTCTAGAGGATGGCTAACCGAGGTAATCACTTTTTCTCCCACCATTTTCCCACCTAAAATCTCTATTTTCTAAGAAAATTGGTTGTGTCATGGAAAATGACACAGAAAACTGAGGGCAACTATTATTAAAAGAAAGCAAGCATTAGCCTATACACATAAAGCATAAAACATCACTTAAAGGGATATAATCACCTAATAAATCTCATGATTTTGCATTCTATTCATAGTTTTGAGCTTTGCATCTTTTGACTATAATTACTTTAACCAAACACTAGGAGGAAAAAATATATTGTAGCCAACATGAAATTGAAACTAATTGCACCACTGTCCTTCAAAATTATTACTACAGTTTCATTTTAAGTAACGAAAATAAATATTTGGAAATTATTTAATTTTCTTTTATTACATTGAATGAAATCTTAATTTCCTAAGGGACCCTCGAGAAGATACAATGCGTTACTTAAGCCTCCTATGATAATAACAACTCCTTTTTGGTAAACACTTAAAAAAGTAATTTTGAGACATCAAACCCAAATCACCTATTGTAATTAGTAAGTTTTAAAAGGAAGTGAGTGCCTGCAAAGTCATGCCATTAGGGTAGAATAATTTTTTCTTTTAACTCTGTAAAACATCTTTTTTTTTTTTTCTCTCGTTGCATGTAGCCAGAGAGATGTGCAAGGAGGCAAGAATACAGAATTTAGGGTAGAATAGTGCCATGGAGGAGACTATCGGAAGGAACAGAGATTGCAAAATAACCCTCTTTTCTCTGAACCAGGCTCAATGAAGCAGGGAAAAATAGAAGGAAGAAAGATATGAAATACATGAAACTCTGCCTTGGGAATATATCTAGTAGAGTACAGATGGGCATCCAAACATGTGTGGCTCCAATAGGAAATCCCTACAGCCCGTGATACAGGTTTCTATCCTCCCAGGAGAGTGGTTCCAACTCATTGCAGTGACCCTCCCTGTGCACGCAAATGCAGGAAAGTCTTGGTCTGTATAGGAGGCAGTTATATCAATACAAATGAAACTGGACAGGGGCATTAGTCAAACTGCCACCACAGAGGAAAGAAGATGCATTCAGGCGCCAGCCGTAACATGGTCAGGCACAGAACTAAAGCTTTTCTCTGTACTAATTTTTAAAGTGAACAAAATGTATACATAGTGGGTGTGCAGCTGCCCGAAGGTTTAGGAGCTTATAACTTGGCCACCAAGTCCAACTTATTCTCATTCTAATGCAGATTGGACTTTCATGGCTGTCTAAGCTTCACGAAAGTACTCTTAATAAGGAATTAAGATAATATATATTATTTTGTGAAATATTAAAATAAGAATACTATGGTAGAAAACTAATAAGAAAACTAACATGGTGATGTGAACTTAAAAATTAAGTCACAATTTGAAACTTCTGACTTAATATTCCATACTTGGTTTTAATTTTAGTATCGTACATTTTTAACTGACCTGATTTTTTAAAACTATACTAAATTAAAAACCTAGAAAACTGAATGCTAAAGGAATCTTTGCCCAAGAGTTTTAAAATGACCCTACTCAAAATTTTTTAAAATTTGACTAGCAATTTAAAACAGTATCATCCTTTTATATTTTTTCTGTAGTAATTATGGCACTAGTATAATGTACTCTGCCTTCATCTGATACAATAATTAATAAGTTTTAAAGTTTATACCATTGGAATGATGCTAATTATAATTAATACCTATCAGAAGAGAAAAGTTGATGTTGTTTCTTTGTCTTAAACAGCTCAGACCTAAAAAAAGTCCACATAAAAAGGCATGGAAGACAAACATTTTCTTAGTTTCATGTAACTTTTTTGGAAAGATATAACAGGACTGCTTTTAAAAATACATTTTATTCTTAGAATTTGGACAACCAAAAAATGAGAGTAGGGAACAATTTGGTTAGCTTGAAAATCCTCCTAAAACAATTTTTGAATTTGGAAACAAAAAAGTATGTAGAAACAAAAGCATTAATATAGAGAGCTATGGCACGCAGTTATTGATATAACTTCTCATCTTAAAACTAGTTTCCTTAGTGATCATAATTAAATTATAGGATTTGCTTTTTTTTTGTTTGTATGTTTTTGTTTTGTTTTTTCCAGTTTTGATCACTTTTTTTTAAACATTTTCATTGGAGTATAATTGCTTTACAGTGTTGTTAGTTTCTGCTGTATAACAAAGTGAATCAGCTATACATATACATATATCCCCATATCCCCTCCCTCTTGCGTCTCCCTCCCACTCTCCCTATCCCACCCCTCTAGATGGTCACAAAGCACCAAGCTGATCTCCCTGTGCTATGCAGCTGCTTCTCACTAGCTATCTATTTTACATTTGGTAGTGTATATATGTCAATGCTACTCTCTCACTTCGTCCCAGCTTACCCTTCCCCCTCCCCGTGTCCTCAACTCCATTCTCTAGGATTTGCTCTGTTAACAAAACATATAGAGAGCAGGATGGCAGGGCTGGGCAACAGCCTCTGGGACAAATCCATATACAGCCTGTGGGTAAATGGTACCATGGAAAAGCCAGTTAATTCATGTTGAGTGTCTTCAAAATCTAAATGTATCTCTACAACCAAATCTGACTAATATGATTCACACCCACTGAGAAGACAGCAAAAGAATCTGCCAAACTTTTGTCCACCCTCTGACACATCTGGCTATCACAACTTTATCTATTGAACTTGAAATTTTAAAAAAACTTTTTATTTTATATTGGAGTATAGTTGATTAACAATGCTGTGACAGTTTCAGGTGCACAGCAAAGTGACCCAGCTACACATATACGTGTATCCATTCTCCTTCAAACTCCCCTCCTACCTAGGTTGTTACATAATATAAAGCAGCTTACCCTGTGCTATATATGGTCCTTGTTGGCCATCCACTCTAAACACAGCAGTGTGTACATGTCTATCCCGAACTCCCAACCTCTCCCTTCCCCCCACCCTTCCCCCATGGTAACCATAAGTTAGTTCTCTAAGTCTGTGAGTCTGTTTCTGTTTTGTAAATAAGTTCATTTGTATCGTTTCTTTTTAGGTTCCGCACGTAAGCGATACCATACTATAAGATATTTCTCTTTCTCTGTCTAACTTACTTCACTCAGTATGACAATCTCTAGGTCCATCCATTGAACCTGAAAATTTTGAAAGGCTTTTTGTACAGAGGAAGGCATCTAAACAGTGTGAAAAACTATTTTTCTATGCTGTGAGTCAATAAACTATGAATCTGAAAAACCACTGTGATAGTCTTATTATTTATAATGGCATATCATGAATTATCAATCACATTACTGTCAAACATATTCAGAGTAGGAAGCAGAAGCCTACTGAAACAATATTTTATTCCGGGTTTTACATTCTCTACCAATTTGATCCTGATTAAAATGTAAGAGAAAGGATTATCACACTTACTTAATCATATGTGGCACAGAAACTTTGGAATTTTCTTCAAACACTATAGTCATTAAACCATTACACCGTATGTTGTCCACACACTGTGAAATTAAAAAATAGACAGTTAAAACCCACATGAAAACCTAGGCGGAGCATATCTTCCCAGAATTATTTATAATCACAAAAGAATTTAGTTTCTCATTTGTGCACATATGCACACACGCGCGTGCGCACACACACACACACACACAGAGGCAGGGAAACATTACACGTTGATGAACAGATTCAATATCCAAATACCAAAACTGTGCACCTGGCAAATGCCTGAGGATGGATACAAGGGCTACATTTTCCTAGAATGTGTTTCCCAAGGATTCTGGGCACAGTGTCACGTCGGCACAATTCTCTGGCAGTCCCAGCACTACTTGAGAAGTTTACACCTCTAGCGAGGTATAAACTGCCTCTGCTATATTCATTCTCTGCCCTAGTGGGTGGTATGGGGCAGGCAGAGCAGAAATGGTGGCTTGCTTGGATGGAATTCATCTTCTCTCTCACTAGGAAGCTCTGTGCCTGCTTCTCGGTGCTTTTTGCCAATAAATTCCCACATTTTACTAGCTTCTCTAGCAGTTTCTACTGGCACCGTGTTAGTTCGGTGAGGATGTATTGTATAATTTCTCCTGTCTCTGGCACACATAAAGCCCTGTTCATCTCCTTTCTCTTTTCTTTCAGGAAATTTTGCTAATTTTCTCTACCTTTTTAATTTATATCTATGCCTTATCAATTCAAAATTTCCCTTTGCAATTACTTTGGGTTAGAGAAGGATTTATTTGGAGATTTAAACAATCTTTAAAATCAGAAATTACTTTTAGTTACTAGGATACCATGTAGTACTTTATGACTGTAATTAAATGGTGTGAAGAAGCTGATTGCCAAGTGATTTCACAGAGCTCTTGAACTCAGGGTTTATCCTAAACTCCAATGTCTAATAAAAGAATGAATATGCATATAAGAAACTTTGGGTCACTGGCATCCCCTAACTATTGATCCCCTACTTAGCATATCAGCCATTTTCAGGTTTGTTTTTCCTTAAAATTTTGTTTCCTCATGTCTTATGCCGTTATTTCAGTGACCAGGTATAGAGGATCTCAACTTCTGGGAATAAAGTAGAATATTTTAAAGTTCCCCTCAATTCATTTCTTGAAGCACCTGGAATTTGGAGTTATCTTTTTATATGAATAATTATGGTTATCTAACTACAAATTAGGTTACATGTGAGTTTATACTATATCTTATTCCCATAGGTGGATTACAAAAATACATATAGTAAGACAAAGTCAAAATTAGTAAGAAAATTAGAGAGGATTTGGATAAAGGGTGGAAAATAATAAGATGAAGCCTGGGATCAATCCGCCACACGTATGTTATGTTGAGAAGTCCCAAACACTTGCTATACATGGTCCTCAAAATTAGCTGAGCTATGGAACAGCCAACTCAAAGGGGACCACATGACGAACTACAAAATTCATGGTTTACTAGAAGCTCAATTCATCCTAGTCTGAGTCCAGAGGAAAATCATCTCATGGGTTGTCATAAAGAAAACACTGAATAATGTTGCGAACATTATCCTCAACAACATCCTTAAAGTAATAGCAGTTTTTACCAAACCATTTCTTATAAACTCCCTCAACACTGGATGAAGAGTACAGTTCCAGACTAACCACTCTGTGGTGGGCCCCAAAGAATGGGGGCCTGCCTTTGCTCGTCTGGTTCCAAGCACAGATTTCACTCTCTTCAGAAAAGGGTACGTACAGGCTGCTTTTCTTTAGGCTAAATAAATGCTGCTCCTCCTATCAGTTCTGAGCAGCAGGAAGTTGGACATGGTATTCTTCCATAAGTCCTGAAACTGCAATATCCTGAGTTAGTATCCAGTTGTATGGAGTCAATGTTTCCACCAGTGAACCAAGCTACCAGTAGGTGGGGTATCCTCTTAGGCCTCAGAACAGCCACAGGACCTCAAAGGGAGAGCTCTCAGTCAGGGCTAGATGAAAAGAGACGCCAATGACTCCATTTCTAAGCATGAACAAACAGGGGAAAATGAAGAGATGAGGCTGGCTGGTGTGTGCGTTTATAATGGAGAAGACAGTAAGAGAGAGGGGGCCGGGGTTTGATCCCTGGTCAGGGAACTAAATCCCACATGCATGCTGCAACTAGGAGTTCTCATGCCACAACTAAGGAGCCCACCTGCTGCAACTAAGACCCGGCACAACAAAATAAATAAATATTTTTTTAAAAGATGAATAGGTAAACTACTTTAAATTCACTTTCCTAATTCCAGTGGGAAAATGGATTAACATTATCCCTGTTGTTATCAAACTATGAGTGTGGGGTTTGGAGGAATGGGGGAAAAGATTGTATGGGGACAGATACTGCACGCAGACAGGGAAAGGAAGGAGGGGTTAAGTGATCCTTCACCCCAGTGACATTTCTAGCTATTCCTTAGACTTTTCACTCTCACTGTTTCTGAGCAGAACGAGGATGCCACTTGGGTAATCAACACAGGAAGTGGGAGGGCAGAGATGGTGTTTGGTAAGAATTGGGGCAAGTATATAGTGTTCCTTCAGTCTCCTTTAACAGTCTAAGCAATAATATAGTTACACAGACAACAGCCTTAGGATGACTTAGGGCTACAGTTTTCATGTTTTGATTTTCTGTTTGGTTCTTTGACTGATCAGCCTGGTCCTTTTTACACAATAATCTATTCTTTTCTTTCCTTCCTTCTTCCTTTCCTCCCTTCCTCCCTTCCTTCCTTTCATAGTTTTATTATATTTTAAACATTCTTTTTCACAGTCTTTTCTAAGTTATCACTCTATCATCTGAAGTTCCAGCAGTGCTAATTATACTGCTCACTATGTCTTCTCTCGCTCTTGATAGATCGTTTACTCACAAGACTTGTAATTTTTGATTTTGAGCACCTTGTCATGAGCCCTGAACTGTTGAGGTGTTGCTAATGCAGTGACTTTGTGTTTGCTTCTACCAAGCATTTTGGGTTAGCAACAGTCCAAATATTGTTTTTGCATTAATTTCTCAGTTTGGAATTTTCACACCATGTGAATACTGTAACTCTGAATTTCAAATCCACAGGCCAGAAACACATTTGTTTTTCTCAAAGGAGCTTTTTAAAAATTCAGAACCCAAGGGGCTTCCCTGGTGGTGCAGTGTTTAAGAATCTGCCTGCCAATGCAGGGGACACAGGATAGAGCCCTGGTCCAGGAAGATCCCACATGCCGAGGAGAAACAAAGCCCATGCGCCACAACTACTGAGCCCGTGTGCCACAACTACTGAAGCCCACATGCCTAGAGCCTGTGCTCCACAACAAAACAAGCCACCACAATGAGAAGCCCGCGCACCACAACTAAGAGGAGTAGCCCCTGCTCGCCATAACTAGAGAAAGCGCGTGTGCAGCAACGAAGACCCAAGGCAGCCAAAAATTAATTAATTAATTAATTAATTAAAAGAAAATTCAGAACCCAAGTCAAAGACAAACTTCCTTATGTCTTTCCTGGCCTAATGGGTTTTTTGAGTTCTTATTTCATGGATGGGGCAGCCTTCCAGTGCCCAGGCTTCAAACAAGGGCTTCAGACAAAGATCTCAATTTCTTTAAGGGGCCCAAGGCTAACCCTCGCTCCTTTTGTTAATACCCCTCGGGCGTGGGACCAATATCCAAACTAAAATCATTCCCAAGTCTCTATGTCTTCAGTTTACATGCTGCCTGCCCTGACTTTAAGTTCCCTTGTTATTTCTGGCAACTAGAGATTTCCCTTTATATCTGTAAATATCACCAATGTATTAAATTTTTATTATACTGATTTTATGTATTAAACATTTCTTGTTTGTAGCTAGAAGGGATCTAAATCGATGCAGTCCTCCATACTGCCAGAATTGAAACTTGGGATAAGTGTCTTAGATCCAAAAGAGAAGATTTATATGACCACTTTTGAACATCTTATTATCCAATGTCAGATCTCATTCATAAATCTTTCTGATTCATTGTGTTAAGCATTAAAATTACTTTCAACAGGAAGAAAAGGAAATTTTCACTTACACTTAAGTTTCAGGAGAAGAAAATGTACATGCAATCTGAACTATAGCTCAAAAGACCATGTAATAAGAAGTCATATTTAAATGTACAAAAAGGTCTTTGATGACTGCCACACCTATCTGTGCGATGGATAAATATATATATATATATATATATACACACACACACACATATACATACATGTATATATAAAACATATTACGGTATATTTATAATAGAGGAGCGTTTTTTGTTTTTTTTAACACCTTTAATGGAGTATAATTGCTTTACAATGGTGTGTTATTTTCTGCTTTATAACTAGAGGAGTGGTTTTGAAATGGACTCATTTCTTGGAGGCTCCATAGCCAGGCTTCAGTGACAGCAAGGGTGTGAACAAACAGGACTTCTGGGGGCTCTGGGTCCACCAATTCTACTTCAACTAGAGTATTTTGCTTTTATCTCACTTCCATTTGGCATTTTCAGCACTGCTACATTGAAGAAAGAGTTCTCTTCCAGAAAAAAGTTAAACTACAACAGAATTTATGTTTACGAATGTGTGTAAGAATATATTTATATTGGAAGCCATGGTATATATTCATGATCATATAAGCACATATCTTGGTTGTGTTGGGGAGAAGAGACTGAGTCCTGGGGAAATGAATGCAGTTCACTCAGTTAAGAAGAAAGACATGAAAATAACCAGGATGTCACATATCTTTAAGGATATATTGAATTTATGTGAATTACTATAAACCTTGAAATTAATAGGATATTAACAAAAGCAGATTCCTAGGTCGTGGCTATTCTAGTTCAGTTTGTAATGACTATGACCAGGGTGGAGCCTGGGAATATGTACACTCACAGAAGCCCCAGGTAATTTTTTTGATTTATTTTTTGTTTCTTGGGGGTTTTTTTGGCCGCACTGCACGGCTTGTGGGATCTTAGTTTCCCTACCAGGGATTGAACCTATGTCTCTTGCAGTGGAAGTGCAGAGTCCTAACCACTGGACCACCAGGGAATTCCCTCCAGCAAGGTTTTTTGAGGGTCTTGCTTAAGGAAATAACTGGTCAAAGTCAGTGGTGTACTGTGTCACCATATTTTTTTTTTTACCTTCCTAATATTCCTAAGTAGTAGGAAGAACAGTAATTTCTCTTTTAATTTCACCTTTTTATATTAAAGTAAAAAATTCCCTATTGATTCCAGAGAAGTTACTTTAAGGGAGGAAGCATGTCAGTGTGCTACAAATTTGCCTGTATTTTGACACATCTGCCCAAACCAAGAAGCTCAGAGGTGAATTTTAATTCTGCATTTTAGTTGATACCCATAATTATAGAAAAATCTGTTTAATACACCATTATGTATGACAGTAAGACATGCACAAATGAATGCACTATATTGAAATGAATGGTCAAATCTTCAGCCTCAAATTTTTCCCTATAAATAGATGAAAAAGGGAAGAATTGTTGGTCAAGACCATTAACCCCTTGCACATTTTGTTGGAGGCACCAACGGTTAATTATGACCTTGCTGGTGGAATTACAAGTATAATTAATCGTTCAAGCCATTGTTACTTCTAAAGATTACAGCTTCAGAGAGAGAGGCCTGACAAAGCTAAACATTTTAATTTTTGTATAGAGTTCTCTATGTGAAACTGGGATTGTATCAATAGTCAGGCACCACCTTATTATCTCAAGTAAGAACGACACGTGATTGGTATAACATGGTACAATAGTTTAGCAAGGTGGTATCAAATCAAGCCAGGAAAAGTTAAAATGCTGCAAAAAAAGAGTGACAAAAATAAATAGACAAAATAATGGAGAACATAGGCATAATTTGGATTGAAAGAAAAAGCTCATTTCCCTAGTCTGTAAGGATAGCTCCAATGGATAAATGTCCATCTGGTACAAACAGACAAGAAACAGAAACAGTGGAAAATGTTAGTCTCATTGATAATTACAGAAATGTAAATTAAAACCACTAGAAAGCAATATCACTTTTCCATTAAATAGGAAAATGTGACAAATGTGACAAAACTCAACATTGGCAGGACTTAGAAGAAAGTTGCATAGATACCTTGCTGATGATGTTGTGAAATGATGAGTTACATATTCCTTGGAGTGTTTGGGCAGTCTGTCGAGTCATGTATCATGAAATCATGAAAGTGATCAGGCCCCCTGTACCAGCCTTGCCGGCTGTGGGTAAGATATACCACCAAGGGACCTTTAAAAGGGGAGAAACTCCCTGTGCAAAGATGGTTATCACCACATCATATATTAATGCTGAAACCTGGAAACTGCCTGAATTTCTAATTATTCAGAAAGAGCTAGAAGAGTGGCAAGTTAACATGATAGAATATACATATATTGCTATTAGAAGACACCAATATGAAGAATTCACAGGGATATAAAAAGATGTAAAAAGCAAAAAATGATGCATATATACACCTAGAGCCAAACTGTTAAATTATTTCTGTATGGCAGGATTGTGAGGGTTTTAGAGGTGGAAACATTTGATTTTCAGAACAGGGTTTCTCGAATTTAATTGTGCAAAAATGATCTGTGGAGCTTGTTAAACCTGGGGGGTTTCTGGAATGCGGTTTCAGGAATCTGTATTAAAAAAAAAACCTTTGGACCTGCTGCATAAAAAAATAAATAAAATTCAAAAAAAAGAGAAAAAAACCTTCCAGTAATTATCTGTGGAAGACACTTTGATAAACATTTATTTAGTGATCTGGGTGCTGGGAGTCTTTCTGGCTTCCTTTTTGTGTCCATATCTTTACATATACATGGTAAAATTAAAAAGTACATTTTCAAGCATTCTGTAGACTCATCTTAATAATGAATATGTCCAAAAGAAAAAAAAAAATAATGAATATGTCCAGAGGCATACTTGGAATACTGACAAATTCCATCAACGTGTGTATAGCACATAATTTTCCCCATAAGATGAAAATGCTTTAAGCGCAGAACAAAGCCCGGTTGAGATGCAGGCTGCTGGGCAGTAGGCTAGGCTCAATCAATAGTGAAGCACTCTGTCTCTACCACTCACCGTTCAAACCCTGAGTTGGGAAAATCACTAAGCATCTCAGAACACTCACTACCATACTCAGCTTTCAGTAGCAGCTGACATAATCACTCCCCACTCCCTGATACATTTTCTTCACTTGACTTACAGGACACCATGTCCTCTTGGCTATCCTCCAATTGCTCTGCTGATTCCTTCCCTTCTTTGTTGTTCTCCATGACTCCTCACCCAGTCCATGGCCCTCTTCTCAGTCTATCTACATTTACTCCCTGGGTGATCTCAACAGGCCTTAAATACCATCTAAATGGCGTAGTCTCCCACCTGGACCTCCCTCCAAGCGCTTAACATCTATATCCCACTGCTTACTTAACAACTCCACTTAAATTACTTCCTCTTTTTCTCTTTTCCCTCTTGCACATTCCCCTTCAGCCACACTAGTCTTCATGCTTTTACTCAAAATATGCAGTGTCCTCCTACTCTAGAGTCTTTGCAGTGGCTGTTCCCTCTGCACTGCCAAGGGAACGACTTTCCCTTCATTACAATATCAACACGGTATTTCCATCACTTACTGCAGTCATTGTTTAGATGTCTTCTTCAAAATAAGATGATCACCTTTTAAAAACTGTACCAACCCCCATCTACCTCCAGTAGCCCAATCCTTCTTACCCTGGCCTATCACCCTCTGACATAAAATATTATATACTTACTTATTATGTATACTGCTATTTTCAGTTTTCCCCACACTAGAATGTAAGCTACACAAGGTCAGGGAATTTTTTGTTGCTGTTGCCTCCTGTCCATGATATATCACAAGTGCCTAAATAGTTAGTGGTACTGGTACTTTACTTAACCAAAATATATTTATTGAATGGCTGAAATCATAAGTGTCAAAGACACACGATATCAAGGCTCTATGGAACACAGTAATTTCATGTAATGATATCATCGTCCCTCAGAAAGATACAATTTTCTGTTGTTTCCTTCTCCAATTCAATTGTACATATAATCAGCTTAATATATTAGTCATAGAAACTTGGAGAAACAGGAAGAAGTTGTATACTCAACTCAAGATGTAGACTAAGTAGAGAGAATCACTTGGAGGCTTCTGGGAAGCAAAGTATTGGATCCTTTCTTTAAAGGACCAGGCATAGAATCATTCATGTACCCCATGGGTCTTTCTCTCTTAGCAATGCCTCACCAGGCCCCCTAAGGAAGATCACTTAGCGCTTTTATCAACTCTGTATCTTAGGAGCCCCAGTTACATCATAAGGTAGAAGCTATAAGCAGCTGGAAAAACATCTTTGCCTACACTCCAATTCTCCCTATTTTTCCTACTCATCTTGGCTTCACAACACATACAAAATTTTGTTGCATTAAGTTGTCTACTTCCCTTTCTTCCCTACTAGCCTGCCTATCTCCTTGAGAGCAGGGACCGTTGCCATATCCCTGGTACCTACACAGTACCTGGCAGTACATGGTGATTGCTCAATCAACGTGCATAGAATCAATGGCTGATTCAGAGTCTCATCAGGTAAAAGATGTACTACAGAGACTTAATTAAAGTATTAATTCATACAGCATAGAGCTAATGAAAGCATTAATAAATCACCACAAGGATGTAATTATGCAAATACACAAGAGCCCGTATTTTCATTCCTTTGTTAACCAGAAAAGCAGCGTCTTCACTTCAGCTATTTATTCATCATCAAAACAGTCCTGGGAGAAAAGAAGTAAAAATCCAGAATTCCAGTAGAGGATATTTAGAGTGCTAATAAAAGACCTAGATTAGGTTTGAGTCCTGACTCAACACAGTTGTGTATTTGGACAAATGCTTTTAACCTCCCAAACCTCAGGTTTCTCACCTGTGAAATGACTACTATTTCTGTTAGCCTTCAGAATACTACTGTAAGGGTCAAATGAGACTGTAAAATTTCTTTGACATACAAAAATAATTATTTTGTCCATTCATTTTCTTTCTATTTCCCCTCAGTTTTCAGTCACTCTGAAAAAAATTAAGTATCTGAAGAACTGTGATATAGTTTCTATTTATACCTAAGTCTTATACAGTAAGTTCCCTACACATGAGCCTTCAAGTTTTGAACTTCCAAAGATGCTAACATGTGTTCGCATGTCCAATCACGTAAGTTAGTTCATGTGTCTGGCATACATTGTCACGTGCGTGCATCCGGTACCAGTGGTCGTGCTTTTGTGTACTTTACTGTGTAGTGCTATATAGAGTACAGTAGTACAGTATCTTATTTCAAGCCCAGGATGTCCGGAAGCAAGGGCAAAAGTAGCAGTGATGTAGCTGGTATGCTAAGAACAGCCAGCTGTTGTACTGTACTACACTACTTTTCAAGATAATGTATTGTAAGATTAAAAATGTTTTCTTTAATTTTTGTTTGTTTTTTTTATGTATTATTTGTGTGTAAAAGTATTATAAACCTATTACAGTACAGTACTATATAGTCAATTGTGTCAGTTGGGTTACCTAGGCTAACTTTGTTGGACTTATGAACAAACTGGACTTACGAATGCGCTCTTGGAACAGAGCTAGTTTGTATGTAGGGGACTTACTCTATATAAGTACTATGAGCTCTTCGGAAAAGGAAGACAATGGGATCTATAGCATATGCCTTTCCTGTTTGCCCCAATCTTCCTTGAGTTAACAACTTTGAAGATAATAATCAAGCTTTCTTTTAATATTTTCCTTACACGGCTTCCCTTTTCACCTAGATTGGTTAATTCCTTACACAGCTTCCCTTTTCACCTAGATTGGTTAATTCCTTACACAGCTTCCCTTTTCACCTAGATTGGTTAATTGGATTGAAGAATGCCCAAGTCCAATCATCACTCACTAGTTTTGACATTCTTTCAAATGATGAATAAATGAAGCAATTCCCTAACTGGGCATTGCTGATCAAGGAAAGGTAAACAAATCTGTTCCCTAATTTTTTCTATATAAAATACAGGAGCTCATTTGCAGGCTTCATACTACAGACAGTATCTCTTCTTTGATTTGATTCCATAGTCCTTGTTAGCCTTTTCTGAATCTCTCACCATTTTCCTACCTCAGTAACAAATAAGGAAAAAAAAAAAAAAATCTAGTGAGGTCACTGAGGAATTTATTACTCACAGGGCAATTTTAACACTGTCCAACACAAGTGACTACATTATCAGCTTATAAAAAAGTGTCCAGGACACAAAATGCAATAACTACATTTCAAGTAAATTTTAAACAAACAACTACCACAAATGATTTAATACATGAAGACATATAGTGGTACTGGTAGTGACCACAGCAACCAGATATAATTTTCTAATAAAAATAAATTGACTCTAAAACTCCTTCCCAAAAGTTTATGTTGTAAAATTTAAAACAAAAACAAAACCCAACTTAGGGCCAAAGCCACTTGCTTACCTGACTGATGTCACTTGTCCAGGCAGCTTTCTCCTGGCGTGAAGGTGCTAACAAGACCACAGTGAAAGGGGCAGCGTCAGGAGGCTCCACCACTATTTTAAAATCCAGGTGTCCAAACACTTGCCCAGAACCTTTGGCTTCAACACATGTAAACCAAACAATTAGATGTGAACACAAAAATATGAGTGATAGTTGCTTTCACATGGTTCTAGTAATACAATCAATGTGCATTTAAGTCCAGAATCTCATTTCAGCAATATGGTGCTTCTTGGGCCTGGGGAAGGCTTTGTTAAGCTCATAAGCAGATGAAGAAACTGAGATCAGTAGGTTACTCAGGACTAGGATCCTGCTTTCCTTCTCATTTCATGTTTTTATTTTTTTTTTAATTTCCATAATTTACGGAATTCCAACACACGAATTCAATCTCTTTCTTTTCTGCCACTGCAAAGTCACTATCAAGAGACAAATTCAGTAAAATGTGAATTCCCAAAGACGGTTTAACCAGGTCACAGGTTAAATGGCTCAACAGAATTTTTCAGATATAAATGAATTCAGGGAGTTTATTCTTAACATCTTTCCTGCTTCCTTAAGCAGCTCTTCTTACCTATGAATGAATAAAAACCATAGGACTATTTAATTCTAATATAATTCTAAGTGATAGTATGTGACTTACGGTCATCATCGCTTGTATCGGGCTCCTCAACCAATGTACATTCTATTAGAGAGAGAACTCCACCTGTCTGGAAACAGACCAATTTTTCATTAAGAGGCTAAGAGTCTTTTACAGGTTGGGAACCTGTGATTTGCAAACCTAACATTCAAACTGCCACAAAAGAAAATAGCAATTGTACTTCATAAATAATTTTTCATAGAGTTCAAAATTAAACTTAGATGTGTAAAAGTAATTGAATTCATTGAACTTCATGGTTCTTCCCCACATCCGACTCTCACTCCCGATGTTTATAAAATTTAGCAAGTCAGTCTATGGGAGACTATATGGCACCTTAGGGCCCCTGTAGAGTGAATGCAGCTCAGCAAAGGGCAGAACTCTCCAACCAGGAAGTGATTTAAGCAGTAGGAAGCCTTGGTTGTGATGTTGGATAATATTTTCAGGCACTAATAACAGAAGGTACAGATAGGCAGACTTCTGTTAAGAGACAGCTAGTAAACCTTTTAGGCTTTGCAAGCCATGTGATCTCTATCGCAGCTGCTCAAATCTGCTGTTCTAAAAAAGCATGAAAACAGCCAGGGACGATATGTAAGGAAATGAGTATGGCTGTGTTCCAATAAAACTTTACTATCAAAAACACGCAACAAGCTGCGGGCCATAGTTTGCTCACTCCTGGTACTGAGCAAGATAAAGGAGCATTTAGTAAATATTATATAATCAGTACACTGCAGTAATTTGACAAGATTTTTGTAGCTCAGTAGTCACCAACTAGTAATTTTGTCCAGGTTATGATTTCAATTGCTCTTCTTTATGGCAGTGCACACTTAAATTTCTATTACTTTGGATCCAACTGACAACAAAGTAAGTGTCAGGATTGGTAACTGTATATTACCTCACCATGAAATCTGACAATCTATTTTATGATAGCAGGCATAGGAAAGTCACAATTAAGTTAACCTCAATGCCTCTTAAGTGCATGGAACATAAATGGAATAGTCATATAAAACCAGTACCTTGAGCAGATGCAGCTTTCCTCCTGAACTTCTTGTACAAATTAAAAAGTGTTTTGTAAACAAGAAGCATTGTCTTTCTCCTTCCTTTTTCAAAGACAATGAACCCAGGCGAACTTTACTAAGTTTCCCCCTCTCAACGGAAGGTACTTGAATAAGAGAACCTGGTGATCACAAAAGTGAAGAACACACAGTAATTAAAATTCTGTCAAGTGAGAGCTGTTCCTGATGTAAAAACACTAGGGCCTGTTTCCCAAGATACCAAGGATTTATTTGATGCACCATTGGAACAAGTAAATCCCCTGCACTCTGAGCAGAAGAAACGATGCATTACATTTTAAGGGTTGCACTAATTCCTACTATTTTTGTAAAACACTTTAGACTTGATTATCTATAAGCTGGAAAATAAGTTTAAAAGAAAGCCAAATTGAATTCAAAGAATGAGGCACTTTTGCCATCTGTCCTTCATAATCTGATCTCAATCAATTTATTTACATAAGAATAAGGTACATATTATATAATTAGAGTAATAAAATAACATAATAAAAAGCAAATCAAATTTAATTTTCCTGGAGCACTGAAGGTAGATAAATAGCATTAATACAGTTTACTTTGCATTTTAAAGATAGAATGTACAATACATGTACATTATAAAAATACACAAATTATACAATTCAATGCAATTTAGTTAAGGACTATTTTTAAAGGGCAGTCATTTCAGGTTACATTTAAATGATATGTGATAAAAAATTTTTGTGGAATCTAAATGGAAAAGAAACCACATAAATTCTATACCCAGAATATTCCTGTGAGCAAAACTGTCTTTCATTCAATGTGAGAAGCTATGCATAGACTTTATATAGTTTCACCCTAATAATGACTGCCCGCTCCCCGCAAGAGAAAATTCTAATCTAAGTTAAATATCAAACCAAAAAGTACTACAAAAGATGCTAGCAAATACCTTGCCTCTGACTTCTGAAATGCCCTGAGCCAGTAATATTTCTACTATTTGTTTAATTCACCACCTACCCCAAATGCAGCCTGACAAAGGCTCCTTTCAGCCTCATAAGAACAATTAAATGACTATTTATCACTTAAATATTAATAGTGGTCATCACTAAGAGATAAGATTGCAGGCAACTTTATTTTCCTCTTCATACATTTCCTGTGTTTCCCGATTTTGTTGTTGTTTGTTTTAGAAAAGTAAAACTATGATTGTGGGTCACAAAATGTTTACACTAACATATGAATATTCCAAACAGCATCTACTTTTACAGAGATCTAAAGATGTGCTGGGGGTAAAGAACCCAAGTTTCTATGGATTCCCTGAATTCCATCTATTCAGATGAGTGTTTAGGTGGGGCTGCTTGACAAAGGCAGAATTGCTGAGGCAGTCCTGGGGGAGGGTGTGGGACTGGGGAATGAGGGCGGGAGAAGGCTTGGTTCCAGTGAAAGGAATGGGCAAGAAGGAGGAGAGGTAGGTGGGAGCAAACTGGCAGAGAGCACAGGCAGCATGTAATTAAATATGAAGAATAACGGAGCAATGAAAAAGGCAGATGGCAGAACGCTTAGAGGAGTAGATGGGCAAGTAACAGCAGCAGAAGGATTGTATTCATTAGACCCATGGGTGAAACTGAAGCCACAGGAGATCTTTCAGAGGACCGGGGTCATCCCCGCCAGGAGATGGCAGTGGATTCAGCAGCATAACAACTGAAAGTCAGAAAGGGAATGGATGGGAAAAGACAGTAAGTTCTAGCTTTGCCACGGGCGGTCGTGAGTCATCCAGGCAGATAGGTTAGGGCAGAGCGGAAGACTGCAGCATAGACAGGTGGACAAGCGGGTCTGAGAGTCATTTTCAGAAGGGATATAATCAAGGCTATGAAAACTGGATAATAATGTGTTCACTGGTAAATGCTTCTAGCATTTAATGATTTTGTAAATCAGAAATTATAGAGTACACTGTTAACTCATATATTAATCATTACCGTGAATTTTAACTTTGAGGTAAAAAATAACCAATGTTTCCTTGGCAACTATACACTAGTATGCTTAATCTATAACTGCTTATCTCATATCCAAATAGGAGACTGTGTGCATTAGGTATGTACAGAAGTCTATACATCTGAATTAAAAGTGAGCAATTTCAACACTGGTTTATAAAATAAGCTTGTTGAAAAATAAGTTAAGTGGATCTTTTTTTCACATTTTATCTTATGTTTGACATGATGTTTCAACACAACTATGAGACCTGAGGATTCCTTTCTAGTTAATACAAATTAGAGAACTCATAGTCTTGAGTCAGTAATTCCTCAGTATCAGACCATGGGTGTGATACGATATTTTGCATCACCATCATCATCAGTCTATCTAATAATTGGGGTCAACTTACCAAAACACTTCTGTTTTTCAATCACTAAATTCCCATAGCATGGCATTCAAGATTGGCTAATGCCCTTAATCTTAATTCCACTCAGCAGTGCAAAAGAATGAACAGCAATTTTCAGGTTATTGGATTAGGCGTTTGAGACGGTATAACTATTTCTAGACCCCACGTTACAATTTCAAAAGACACTGGTACACTGAAAGTACATGATTTTGAGTCTGGGGATGATTAAAGTACAACAGAGGTTCATGTCTCATTCTCAATGCATTTAGCTCTAAATTCGGCCACCTTTATTTAATTTTCCTGATTCACATTTCCACCAGACAACAATGACTAAGTATAATGGATTTTGCACAAAATGTCAACTTAAAGTGCCTTTATCGTCTAATAAATATTCATATATATCCCATGGTACTGAAAATAGACACCCATTCCAAAATTTAGATCTTGGTTTTTAAGGTTCATGTCATAATCTCACAGACACTAGCCTAGATGCATTTATGAACATTTAATCTTCACAACAACCCTAAAAGACAGCTACTACTATTAACCCCAACTTAAAGGGAGGAAACTGAGGCAAAGAGAGGTTAAGTAAATTGCCCAATATCACATAGCAAGGAAGTGGAGGAGACAGGATTTGACCTCCATGACGTGGCTGTATGTCTACCTGTTATTGCCGCAGACACTTTTGCTCAAGAAACTTTGAAAAAGATTTTGGAAAATAAATGACAGTGTCAGACCACTGCTATGATATAGTCCTTTGCATCGTACTCATCAACCATCTAGTAATTGGAATCAATTTACAATAAAACCTGTTTTTTCAACCACTAAATTCCTACAGATTGACATTCAAGGTTGGCTATCACACCTATTCGGAGGAGGCCTTTCAGATGACCTTATTTTTTCTAGTCAGAATAAAAATTCATTTGAGATTGAAACCACACACATATCTGTACATAAGCATTTGCACACGCACTCACGCATTGAAAAACAGACCGTATATCAACCCTAAAAGTAAACAATGCAAATATTAGTATACAATTAGAGATAAACTATAGTCCATTTCATAGAAAAGAGAATCTCTCAAAGTTAAAAAACTTTTTAAAAAACCCACTTCAACGAGTTTTAAAGCCTATTAAAGGTATTTAGTAAAAGTAATAATAGGAGCAACCAAAGCAAAATAATGCAAACTTTCCAAATTGTCCGTAATTGGATTACTTTCTACTTTCAGATTAAGGTTTGATTTTTTAAAACCACCTTTATTGAATAATTCCCAAACAGACTAATCAAACCAAACAACACGGAAAAATACTGCTGAAAGGCAAATCATTATATCAACATCAATACAGCAATAACATCAGATATATTAATAGCTGATAGAAGCACCTCAAACATGTAGTACAGAACAAGCAATAAATAACATCTGGACATGAATCAAAGGGAGAGGTGGCTCATGACTGTTTTTCCTCCAGGTGCAATGAAAAAACATGATTTTTTCATTGGATTCGACCTTCTAGCAGTTTTCAACTAAGTTTGTAGAAATATGTTAAATGTTTATGTGTAATAATACTTTTCAGTCCAAAGTCCTTTCAGAAATTGAATACTAGTTATAAAAACTTTTGTTACCATTTTCACATAGTATACAGCTCAAGTCCTTTAGTAAGTATTTTTCAGTAACTCCAATTACAAGAAGAATACAAAACAAGACAGCTGACATTCAAAACTGCAGTTTTCAACAAGCAATTCAATTTAATCCATTGTTCATTTTCCAGGTATCTATAATGGAAAGCATTGTACTAGGCAAGAGAGAATTCATAAAAACTGCCCTTCAGAGTTACAATTACTGGGAGAGACAGGCATGCACGCAAGTGGATGAAATACATGCACCAGGAGCAAAGGGGCTCAGAAATGATGAGGACGGTAAATTCATTCTAACTGGAGGGAAGAGGAGGGGAAGATGAGAAGGAAATTTAAAAGGCTCTTTAGAGGTGTCTGACCTGAGCCTAGTAGGACAGGCAGACCTTCCATAGGCACAAGAAAGGTGGATAAGGGCATTCCTGGTGTCCAGGCTAGGGCCAGCACATGTAAAGGCACAGAAGCAGACAAGTGCCAGGAAGGCAGGAAGCCAATATGGGGACACGGTCTGTACGGAGGAATAGAGGGGGAGTTAGGAAGGCCTGATGTTGTCAGCATTAGAGTCCACTATTACTTAAAGAAAAATTAATACTTAAAGCCAAAAATGAGAAAGGTATCATATCCCGAAATATACTTCTAAACTTTAACGTATGTGTGATTTCTCTCCTTGTAAATAAATATGGAAAAACAGAACAGCATGTGGTAAATTTTTTAAGTGTTCTGTGCAAAAATTAACGTGTGTAGCACAAATAATGCCTTGTTTGATGAGGTAAAAAAAGATTTGAAGCAGCACATTTTGGTATGCACTAGAAATGCAAATATCTTCAAATAATATTGGCATGTTATAAACAGAAACCACATTAAAGGTTAGTTCTAGTTCCAAATTTATATGCCACTCCTCACCAAGTTCAAAATTATGATTGTGTGCAATATATTGCCACAAATCGATTTTGTGGGGCATGCTTCCCTGCCCCCAGAACACCTGAGCACTGAAAAAGAACTTGGAGTGTGGTTTACATCCTGCACTCTGTAATGAAAGCCATGGAGGAATATGGACTGTTAGGTTGTTGCTTCTCTACAGTTTCCAGTAAAAATATCTTCAACTCTTCAAAAGCTCAATTTACTGGGTGATGCCCCCAAAGCACACCCCTCAAACATGATACCTTCGCCATGATCGAAATATGGCAGGGCAAGTTGATAGTGAGACATTTCATCTGGCAACTGGAGTTACCAATTGAATCAAATCATATCATGTGGGGCCGATCCAGAAGTGCTGATGAAAAATGGGAACAAGAGACAGCTGTTTTCACTTCGGATATTGTCCCCACTGCTATGTGAAAGGGCTCTGAGTAATGCAAGTTTCTCTTGGGCCTTTGCCTGGATGTCGTCACCACCTGGCACTGCCACTCCAATCGGCCAGAGCAATCTGTCCTCCCTGGAGCTGTAGAGAATGTCCGGTCCACTGAGGAGGAGAGTCCAGTCAGAATGTAATTTACTGTCCCACTCGTGCTTTACTATTATTGTGTTGCTGTTTTTCATGGCCCCTGAAAAGAAACAGCACAAAGGTGGGCCTCAACCACAGCCTCGGTCAAGGCCATGGGGACATCCTGCATGAACAGCATCAATCAAACAGCTAAATCAAGTCTGCTCCAAAATGCTTTCCTGGATCTGCCAGTGATAATGTGACAGGTGCAGAGACCACTTAGATGGTGGGTCTGCTGAACAAGGACTTACCTTGGCGGATGAAAGTTTGGCTAGTGTCCAGCAAAATATCACAGCCCTCTACGATCATTCTTTCTATGGCGAGGTTCTTCCTTATGTTTTCAGTGTCACTCACTTCATCATGCATGACCCTGTCAAACACAATACGGGATCACGGTAAGAGATTTTCTATTGCCCCAGCAGATAAGCAAAGGAGCTCCATCTGGGAAGCTAGGGTTTGGACTTGTATCAGTTTAACTGGGGCTGTAGGGTAAGTCATGCTGGACTTCTAGCCTTCATCAAGTCATGACTCAAGGCAAAGCAGATGTTCACCATGATTCTTAAGGATAAGTGAGTACCCTGAGAATGCTGCTTGTAAAGGCAACAGGAAAGCAATACTTTATTTTATGAACAGCTCCATTCATTGAAATTAGGATGCCATTTCTTAGAGGTGGAGTAAATTAGAGAACTTTATATCATTTATCCCATATAAGCTAAAGGAACACAGGTGCCAAAACACTGAAAAGTCACTGATAAATCCAAAATATACATTCTCTGACTTCCTACCAAATATGGGTGCAAAACTGCAACTAACAACCATTCTCCCATTATGATGAAAGAAATGTGAACATTTTCAAACTTAAACCAAAATATGCCTAATCTCAATTATATAAATTTACATGCTATAAAACCATTTTCAAAGATATTTTTTTCTTGGTTAAAATTAATGTGCATGCTGATTCAGCACCATCTCAGGAGCTAGCATTTAATGTTCAGCAGAATCTGAGAAGCTGGATTGTGTCTTGCTTCTTGTTCCCTGGACATATATATTCAGTTTCCACAAAAGACTAATGCATTGGGCTTCCCTGGTGGCGCAGTGGTTGGGAGTCCGCCTGCCGATGCAGGGGACACTGGTTCGTGCCCCGGTCCGGGAAGATCCCACATGCCGCAGAGCGGCTGGGCCCATGAGCCATGGCCGCTAAGCCTGCACGTCCGGAGCCTGTGCTCCGCAAATGGAGAGGCCACAACAGTGAGAGGCCCGCGTACCACAAAAAAAAAAAAAAAAAAAAAAAAGACTAATGTGCTACTTTGCCATATCAAACCTTTATTATAAATTCTCTACATACCTGGACAGTTCTTCTAGTTTGGATTTAGCAAACTCCAGACTTTTCCTCTCCACATGCTCATGGGGAGTATGGGCTAGGAGTTCATGAAGTGTGATGATATACCTGGGGATCTAAAAGCAAACAGAGGCCAGCATGAGCAAAGGTCAGGATGAGTAACACTAGATCTTCTCTACTTGCCATCATCACTTCTGAAGAGCTCATCTCTACTCTTACAGTTTTGACTGTTTCAGAAATATGTTTTTTTAAGAAATACATTTAAAATGAACTATGCTTCAACATCAAACACACACAAAAACTTCACCAAGAACACATGAAGATAATAAAGTTTTATATTATAAAGAAATGATTATTTCCTCAGATTTTTAATATAATCATACATTTCTTCTTTTAATTTAATTTTATTTTGTATACAGCAGGTTCTCATTAGTTATCTATTTTATACATATTAGTGTATACATGTCAATCCCAATCTCCCAGCTCATCCCACCACCCCACCACCCCACTGCTCCCCTTGGTGTCCATACATTTGTTCTCTACATCTGCATCTCTATTTCTGCCTTGAAAACTGGTTCATCTGCTGTTTCTAGATTCCACATATAGGTGCTAATATATGATATTTGTTTTGCTCTTTCTGACTTACTTCACTCTGTATGACAGTCTCTAGGTCCATCCATGTCTCTACAAATGACCCAATCTTGTTCTTTTTATGGCTGAGTAATATTCCATCGTATATATGTACCACAACTTCTTTATCCATTCGTCTGTCGATGGGCATTTAGGTTGCTTCCATGACCTGGCTATTGTAAGTAGTGCTGTAATGAACATTGGGGTACATGTGTCTTTTTTTTTATTATAAATTTATTATTTTATTTATTTATTTTTGGCTGTGTGGGGTCTTTGTTGCTGTGCGCAGTCTTTCTCTAGTTGCAGCAAGTGGGGGCTACTCTTCATTGCAGTGTGTGGGCTTCTCATTGTGGTGGCTTCTCTTGTTGCAGAGAATGGGCTCTAGGCATGCAGGCTTCAGTAGTTGTGGTGCACAGGCTTAATTGTTCCACAGCATGTGGGATCTTCCCGGACCAGGGCTTGAACCCATGCCCCCTGACACTGACAGGCGGATTCTTAACCACTGCGCCACCAGGGTAGTCCCCTGCGGGAAGACCTTTAATCATAGTTTCACTTTCATTACTCGTGACTGGTCTGTTCATATTTTCTGTTTCTTCCTGGTTCAGTCTTGGAAGGTTATACCTTTCTAAGAATTTGTCCATTTCTTCCAGGTTGTCCATTTTATTGGCATAGAGTTGCTGATAGTAGTCTCTTATGATGCTTTGTATTTCTGCAGTGTCCATTGTAACTTCTCCTTTTTCATTTCTAATTTTATTGATTTGAGTTCTCTCCCTCTTTTTCTTGATGAGTCTGGCTAAAGGTTTATCAATTTTGTTTATCTTCTCAAAGAACCAGCTTTTAGTTTTATTGATCTTTGCTATTGTTCTCTTTGTTTCCATTTCATTTATTTCTGCTCTGATCTTTATGATTTCTTTCCTTCTACTAACTTTGGGTTTTGTTTGTTCTTCTTTCTCTAGTCCCCTTAGGTGTAAGGTTAGATTGTGTATTTGAGATTTTTCTTGGTTCTTGAGGTAGGATTGTATTGCTATAAACTTCCCTCTTAGAACTGCTTTTGCTGCATCCCATAGGTTTTGGATCATCGTGTTTTCATTGTTATTTGTCTCTAGGTATTTTTTGATTTCCTCTTTGATTTCTTCAGCAATCTCTTGGTTATTTAGTAATGTATTGTTTAGCCTCCATGTGTTTGTATTTTTTATGTAATTTATTTCTAATCTCATAGCACTGTTGTCAGAAAAGATGCTTGATATGATTTCAATTTTCTTAAATTTATCAAGGCTTGATTTGTGACCCAAGATGTGATCTATCCTGGAGAATGTTCCATGTGCACTTGAGAAGAAAGTGTAATCTGCTGTTTCTGGATGGACTGTCCTATAAATATCAATTTAATCTATCTGGTCTATTGTGTCATTTAAAGCTTGTGTTTCCTTATTAATTTTCTGTCTGGATGATCTGTCCATTGGTGTAAGTGAGGTGTTAAAATCCCCCACTATTATTGTGTTACTGTTGATTTCCACTTTTATAGCTGTTAGCATTTGCCTTATGTATTGAGGTGCTCCTATGTTGGGTGCACCCAACATAGGAGCACCTCAATACATATGTGCTGGGTGCACCTATATATATTTATAATTGTTATATCTTCTTCTTGGATTGATCCCTTGATCATTATGTGGTGTCCTTCCTTGTCTCTTGTAACATTCTTTATTTAAAAGTCTATTTTATCTGATATGATACTCCAGCTTTTATCTGATACTCCAGCTTTCTTTTGATTTCCATTTGCATGGAGTATCTTTTTCCATCCCCTCACTTTCAGTCTGTATGTGCCCCTAGGTGTGAAATGGGTCTCTTGTAGACAGCATATATATGGGTCTTCTTTTTGTATCCATTCAGCAAGTCTGTGTCCTTTGGCTGGAGCATTTAATACATTCACATTTAAGGTGATTATAGATACGTATGTTTCTATTACCATTTTCTTAACTGTTTTGGGTTTGTTTTTGTAGGTCCTTTTCTTCTCTTGTGTTTCCCACTTAGAGAAGTTCCTTTAGCATTTGTTTTTGAGCTGGTTTTGTAGTGCTGAATTCTCTTAGCTTTTGCTTGTCTGTAAAGGTTTTACTTTCTCCATCAAATTTGAATGAGATTGTTGCAGGGTAGAGTAATCTTGGTTGTAGGTTCTTCCCTTTCATCACTTTAAATATATCATGCCACTCCCTCCTGGCTTGTAGAGCTTCTGCTGAGAAAGCTGTTAACCTTATGAGAGTTCCCTTGTATGTTATTTGTTGTTTTTCCCTTGTTACTTTTAATAATTTTTCTTTGTCTTTAATTTTTGTCAATTTGATTGCTATGTGTCTCGGTGTGTTTTTTCTTGGGTTTATCCTGCCTGGGACTCTCTGTGCTTCTTGGACTTGGGTGGCTATTTCCTTTCCCATGTTAGGGAAGTTTTTGACTATAATATCTTCAAATATTTTCTCGGATACTTTCTCTCTCTCTTTTTCTTCTGGGACCCCTATAATGGGAATGTTGGTGTGTTTAATGTTGTCCCAGAGATCTCTTAGGCTGTCTTCGTTTCTTTTCATTCCTTTATTCTTTATGCTGTTCTGTGGCAGTGAATTCCAACTTTCTGTCTTCCAGGTCACTTATCCATTCTTCTGCCTCAGTTATTCTGCTATTGATTCCTTCTAGTGTATTTTTTATTTCAGTTATTGTGTTGTTCATCTCTGTTTGTTTGTTGTTTAATTCTTCTAGGTCTTTGTTAAACATTTCTTGCCTCTTCTCGATCTTTGCCTCCATTCTTTTTCCGATGTCTTGGATCATCTTCACTATCATTATTCTGAATTCTTTTTCTGGATGGTTGCCTATCTCCACTTCATTTAGTTGTTTTTCTGGGGTGTTATCTTGTTTCTTCATGTGGTACATAGTCCTCTGCCTTTTAATTTTGCCATCTTTCTGTGAATGTGGTTTCCATTCCACAGGCTGCAGAATTATAGTTCTTCTTGCTTCTGCTGTCTGCCCCCTGGTGGATGAGGCTATCTAACTAATCATACATTTCTTAATCATACTTTTTGAAAACTGGTTCATAGAGAAACAGATATAGTTATCAGCAAGTCACCTGAGTCTGAACTTTAGATTTATTTGGCTGTTTATGATTTTTTTTTAAATTGACAATCCTACTGCAATGTTCTCTTTAAGAATTAAAACTTGGGAAAAGATATGTTCACCCTTATTACATTCTGATCCTGTTTCACCTTAACTCATCCCTGTAGCAGTAAAAAGCATTGTTTAATTAGATTATTTGTTTGTACTTTTGTGTATGAACAGACTATCTGAATTCTCTTAAAGGCAGAAACACCACCAACCCTGTGAAGGGTTTAACAGACCACAGTGGAGATTTAACTCAATTTATATATGTTGGTTTAACTCAACGTATTTTTTACTGGCTTATAAGCTAAAAATTTTTAGAAAACAGGGGCAGTGTGTTAATTTTAATAAAAACCTGCATGAACAGCAGCTACCATAATGCTGCCCACAGTGGGTCAGATTGGGAGCTTGAGGTTACATGTGCACACAATCATCCAGCAAAACATAAGGATTCTTTCCCCATTTTATGAATAAGGAAACAAGGCATGAAGAGGTTCCATAACTTGCCCAACGTGGCCTCATAGTAAATGGCAGGGCCAGCCATGAGCCTGGCTCTGACCAGTGCACTAGCCTACTGGGTCTCTTCTGCAGGGACTGGGTTCTTACTCAGCACTTAACAGGACCTCTAAGAATGACGAAAGTAAAACAGCTTCCCAAGGCCCTGCTCTCTTGCAGGTGGTGGCCATCGTTGGGTTATTTGCTAGTATTTACTGAGTGCCCAGATTTATGCACTGGCACAGAGGGTAGTGCCATAAGCAAAGACGTTGATCTGCAGCTCATACTCTGGGATCATGTCCTAGGGAATGTCATCCAGGTTTTGGAAGTGCAGACTCCTCAGTTATAGGAGCATGAGGCACAGGAGACCCCTCCCTCAGAAGCACATAGGAGGAGGCTTTCTGGCTCTCTATCCCATAAACTTCTCACTAAAACAGTTGGTTGGGACATTCCATTTGGTGAAGGCTCCTGGGGTAAGTATGCTTTCAAATATTCCTTTTGCACAATGCCATGATTGATAAAAGTTTGCCTCTAAGTTAGTTCTACAAGAAAATCAAGGCAATCAATAGCTAATGAACTCAATTTTTCATAACGAAGAGTGCAGGAGTGGGAGAGCCTGACTACTTATAATGCACTGAAAACCCACAAAACTAAGTTTAGTCAATAGCTTCATGATCCTCCCCCATTAATTAAATCTATTTTAGAGAGCTCCTTGGCTAAGCTTCAAGTGGATGGATTTGAAAGTAACTGGCCCACCTCATTTTCTGGTGAAGAAACAAAAAAAACCCTGAAATTACCAAAGAGTAGGCAAAGGACTTCTGCAGGGAGAAATGGACAGCTCACCAAAGAGCTCATCTGTATATTCAAGAACTGATGATAAATATGTCCCCCTGAAACCAAGGATCATAGCATTGTCTAGGTGAATCATAATTCTCCTTTCAATTATGAAATAATACTTGTACTTTATAGACACTAATTAGCTTGCTGTCCAGTTACAGTAAACAGGTGACTAGAGCAGGAAGTGGTTACTTTCTGGAAGACCTCTAACAGTGCTTTGTCAAAAGCAGATTTCATCATCTGCTGACCTATGGATATATGAGCAGCTGAAGCCAATTTAAACAGTACCAGCCAAGCCACTGTTTTTGCTAAATAAAAATTATGTTAATGACTACACTATTGTCTACAACAAACTTATTAGTAACATGAACTTACTTGTCTGATAGTTCAAATGAGGATACATTCACTGCATCATCAATTAAGGATAAATTCACTCTAATTCCTCCATGTTTCCATAGTTCAGCACAATTCATTGACAGCAACAACTGACTTACTCAACAAAGGGCCCAGGAAGAGGTAGAATATAACACTTTTCTAAATATACACAGGCTACCATACGACCCAGCAATCCCACTACTGGGCATATACCCTGAGAAAACCATAATTCAAAAAGAGTCATGTACCACAATGTTCATTGCAGGTCTATTTACAATAGCCAGGACATGGAAGCAACCTAAGTGTCCATCGACAGATGAATGCATAAAGGAGATGTGGCACATATATACAATGGAATATTACTCAGCCATAAAAAGAAACAAAATTGAGTTATTTGTAGTGAGGTGGATGGACCTAGAGTCTGTCATACAGAGTGAAGTAAGTCAGAAAGAGAGAAACAAATACCGTATGCTAACACATATATATGGAATCTAAAAAAAAAAAAAAGGTCATGAAGAACCTAGGGGGGCAAGACGGGAATAAAGATGCAGACCTACTAGACAATGGACTTGAAGACACGGGGAGGGGGAAGGGTAAGCTGGGACAAAGTGAGAGAGTGGCATGGACATATATACACTACAAAATGTAAAATAGATAGCTAGTGGGAAGCAGCCACATAGTACAGGGAGATCAGCTCGGTGCTTTGTGACCACCTAGAGGGGTGGGATAGGGAGGGTGGGAGGGAGGGAGACGCAAGAGGGAGGAGATATGGGGATATATGTATACGTATAGCTGAATCACTTTTTTATAAAGCAGAAACTAACACACCATTGTAAAGCAATTATACTCCAATAAAGATGTTAAAGTAAATAAATAAATATATACAGGCTAAAAGTTTCCAGTTACAGTACCTCTCTTTCTCCCTCTGCCCCCATACCAAACTTTGCCTCCATATGCAGACTTAAGAAAAGTTCTGGGCAGTGGCCCCTTGGCAGTATAAGCTAAGGTCACCTCTTCCATTCTTGTTCTACAGGAAAAAAGCATCACATCCCAGCCTCATCCCAAGGTATCCAGCCTACCCTGGAGCAAGGCAGATGTGCAGAAGTACCACCGCTAATATGATGTACGCCGAGGGAAGTAGATATAGCTGGACCATCTGAGGGAGCAAACACCTTCAGGACTCCTTAGTGAAAGGACCAAAAGGGAACAAGAAGGATAGAATGAACCTAGTAAAAACAACCTTCAAGTTTCTAAAAAAGGCAGTTTTCCCCCAAGTGTTCCGTGTGGTCACTCCTAGGGAGAAGGCAGGAAGGAGAGACACCAAGGAGAATAAGGCCCTCAGGCAGCAACTCCAATGTTTAACCCTCTTGGTCTGTTCAAAATAGCTACAGAGAAGTGAAATAGTTATGGGGAAGTAAATAAATAAGAGCACAACTCAGCACTCTTTCAATTTGCACATTTCTTGCAGTTGGACCAATTCTGGCTAAATTCTTTAAGTCTGAGGCTTCGCCTAGCATCTTTTGGTTACCCTGGTCTTAAAGAAACCGGAGAACCTCAACATCTGACCCTTCAGCTAAATTCTAGGATTTGGAGCCACCACAGTCTTGGAGGGTGGGATCCTAGGCTATTAGAAAGCTCCTGGCAACACAAGTTGCCCAGCCCAAAATTCCAGAACCTGTCTACTCCCCCAGAGAGCTAGAGCTCTGGGAGAGAATTAGAGCTCAGCTGCCCCGATTTCAAGATTAAGACACAGAGATTCAGATTGGTTCAATTATGTTTCCCAATGCTACGAATGAAGGGTGGGCAAGACATGCAGGTCTCCTAAACATTCTCAGTCCAATGGTCCTTTTCTGACATTACGGGAATTCCCTGGCATGAATCAAAATGCCAAGTTGTTTTTATTGGGCTTAAACTCCAGGGGGAGGAAGGAAGGTTGGTAGAAGAATATCTCAGCATTTTTAAGAAATCCAAAGGCCTTTGCAAGGCCCTACATTCAACTGTGTTTGGATACCTCACCTAAAATGCAAGGACAGTTCTGCCATTTTAAACCATTGAGAGACTCACACCAAGGGGAATAAACAGTACTGGAAAAGACATTACTGGGCCTCCAGAAAGGGAGGTGGGAACCTCTCTGAATGTGAACCTCTTCCACAATCCTACCTTTGTACGTTCATCTAAGCTGGGGGTTGCTAGGCAGATACAAGTTAGGGTATTTAATCATAATCTAGAGGTAACTGCCACAGATTCAAATAGAATCTTAGAACATTGAACTACATAAAATTTGTTTCATTGTAAATAAAATCTTAAATTATAAATTTGTATAAGGTTTTTAAAACGCAATTTTTTTCTTTATAGTTTTTCTGGTGAAATATTTGTTCAGAGAGTCAAAGAGTTAAACCAGTTCCACAGGAGAAAAAAAAAAAACACCACATTAACTGTATAAAGTTTCACTCTACTTAGTTTGTTACAAATGCATCCTTTTGGTTTTGAAAAAATCTCACTAAACTTCTGTGGTGACTTCCAGGATTTCAGTCAGGAGTGACAAACTTTAAGACAAACAATTATGAACCAGAATATCATTTCTCTCTGAGGCTACAAAATGATCAGCTGGGGTCAGAGAGGCTGGTTCCAGGGGACAAAGCTCTCCACAGGAACCATAACACACATGATTAGGAGAATCATTTTGCCACATGACAGTTTGGAAGCCTGGCCAGAAGCCCCACAAATTCCACAATGGGAACGCTCAATGCTTTTCCGAAAGAACAGAATCAACACTTTTTAAAAGGACAGGGAGATTCGATTCACATCTTGGCCTCTGCAGTTCTCACTAAAGAGCGGTAAAGTCTTAGATATAGGAAAGAATGCAAGTGTACTTGATCCTTTGGGTTGCTCTAATCCCAAAAAGTGAAGGTCAGGACAAGCCCCAGCCTCACTGCAGCAACCTAAGGGCCAAGAGTCCCCAGGCCTGGCCAGTGCCTCTGGCTCCTTTGTCTCCACAGTCTCTGTGACAGGGAAGGTCCTCCTTTTGCTCTGCAGAGCTCCAGCCAAGGAAGACTCAGCAGCAGTCACAACAGGGCAGGAAAACAAGCACCTTCCCAGCAGTCCTTCCACTCTCCCGGAACCTTTTATGCAACCAGCACGCACTGGAACATTTGCACAGCATCCTATTTCTGTAAACCTAATAATATTTTTAAACACGCTGGAGGAGGAGACTCCATGGAAGAGGTCTGTGAGGAATCTTTCTATAAAGAGAAATTTGTGCCGTTTTTCAAAAAAATCATTCCTTGTTTGTCTCAAAAATTCCTGATTTTCTTACATACATGAGACAGACTAGAGAGAGTATGTGTGGCATAAATTTGTTTATCTCAGGGTCAAGCTCAAGATGACAGATGATGGATATGTGCTGTAACCCCCCACAGGGAATACTTGCACATATCATGCTGGTCACACTGGGTATCAGTCATATCGAGCTGGAACCAATGACTTACAAAATGCATCCCAGGTGACTTACCTGAAACATTGGATAGGTCAAGAACGTCTCCAGCATCCTCCCCTCACAGGCAGGGTTAGCTTCGTACTGTTTTAAGAGTTTGTCAAAATCTCTGTTTTGCTTACAATTGGCGAGCACTTGGAGGCTGTACTGGTGATTACGCACAAATTCTTGATAAATGTTCAGCATGGGGAGCAAAATATCAAACAGATCAGCTGGAAAGAAGAAGTAAACATGGCAGTTTCTCTTGATGCTCTGTAAATTATCCAAGGTACAGGGAGAAACTGTTCACTCTGCAGGGATGGCAGAGAGCAGCTCCTGGCACCAGGTGTCACACTACATGGCCCCAGTCCAGCTGCCTGAATGACTGACCTGGTAGAACACACCCCACAGTAGAGACCAACTCTAGCCCCCAAAGAACCATGACGGGCCAGGGGAAAGGATCAAAAGGGCAATGAGCCAGAGTCCCAGTGCCTGAGGAAGCTCACAGATCATTACGGAAATTCAGACAGCTTAGGGCGAATAACATTGAAGCTATTTTACTCTAACTGTAGCCATTATTAAGAGAAAATCTTCTCTCTCTAAAGCATGGACTTACCTAAAATTAAAGTAGGCCAGTTGGCTATCCTTGCCTTCAGTCCTTGATGAAAGATTTCATGAAGAAACATGATTGTTTCACTATAAAAAATGAAAATATAATTTAGTCACTGCAAAGAGTCCATTTTGTTAAAGAAGTCCATTGAGGCCTTAAATCCTTAATAAATACATGATATTCATGTCTCTGAGGGCCTCCAAACTATACGCCCAATAATGACATAGATTATACGAGCTCCCACAAAGCAATTTATCTTTAAGACAACCTGAAAACCTCAAAGAAAATTCTGAGCTAAGCCTCAAATTTTGAAAGATGGTAAGCACCAATCACTGTCATATAACCCTCTTTATCGATTTATAATAAAAACAGCTTTCTACTGTTAGGATGTAGCCCTTCTTCAACTGATAATCAGAAAATTAGTTATAATCCTTCTCTCTTCAGATTTAATTCTAAATGCTAACTCGGGGAAAGCTCTCCTTAACTAAAATGAGTTTTGACAGGAGAGAGGGGAAAAGACTTGACAGACCTCTACCATTACGACTCCTAAGACACCCATGACAGAAATGTAGAGGAATCTTCTAAAAAGGATGGAGCCTATACAGATATACTAAACTGAAGAGATACATACACATAAATTAGAGATTCAAATTTCTAAAAGGTTCAGGAAGGGTAGTTACCAAAGTAACATTTGCTTTCTCCTCACTAGAAGAAAGGAGAACATTTGCTTTCTCCTCATTCCTACTGGAATGAGCCTTTGAAGGCTTTTCTGAACGACCACATCAGCACAATCAAATACAGGATTATTCATGTCAGTGAAATACTCTGGTTTGTTGTAAGTCCAATTCCACTACAAGAAACCAATGGGAAGTCCCTACTATTTCCAAATGGTCCATGAAACACAGCAGACACTGCTTGAAGACTGTGATTTGTTTTTCTTGGATAGAAATTTTAACTAAGCAGTGTTTGTTGTTTAACGATTTCAACCAAATCTAGTTTGGTAGATACTGTAGATTAGTCTTTCAATCTCCATTCCATCCCCCTTCTAGGTGGAGAGGATAGAGAGGTGAAACTACATTTCCCAGGCTCCCTTGCAGATAGGGTTCTAGATGTAAATTCAGTTCCACCCATAGATGCACTTGGTAAGACGTGGAAGGCATTACATTTTTTAAGTATAAACTCCGTGTTGAAATTCAAAATAATTGATCTGCCTAGGGCTTCGACTTCAGAGGCAAGGAAAGAGAATGTAGTTAAACAACAGAAATGACAACAAACATCTGATAAGCCTCACCTCTAAAAACATAACTCTTCAAATCTCCATCTGGGACCAAGTATAGTAAATAATTGCTAATCTGTAAGAAGAGCTTATAGCTTTCCAAAAAGAGGCACAGTATCTTTTTATTTTTTTTAGTGGTACGTGGGCCTCTCACTGTTGTGGCCTCTCCCGTTGCAGAGCACGGGCTCCGGACGCGCAGGCTCAGCAGCCATGGCTCACGGGCCCAGCCGCTCCGCGGCATGTGGGATCTTCCCGAACCGGGGCATGAACCCATGTCCCCTACATCGGCAGGCAGACTCTCAACCACTGCGCCACCAGGGAAGCCCGAGGCACAGTATCTTGATTCAGAATTTAAACAATATGACAGACCTGGCCTTCCACATTGCAGATAGGAAATCCAGTGGAAACATCCCTAGAGGCAGCCTAAGACCAATGTGGTACAGGCTTTGATGGCATCGCTATCAGAGTACATTCACAATTCTGTCCATTGCCATTAGAAATGTTAAAACTGCATACTTAGCAGACTGAAGTATCATCAAAATGCTACCTGTATAGCCTGAGGATTAAGAGCTACCCCTTATTCTCTTAGGACATCTCACACACTTGAGTGGAGCCACTGCCGCACAACGTGGGGAAACCTCACAACAGAAAAGCTTAGATTTTAATCTTATGCTATCAGACTACTGCCCATCATCCTTCCATTTTCCAGTCTTCTACAGACCCCCAGCCACTCTTTTAACTCCTTGAGCTCTTAGCTCCCCGATCACTGTCAGTCCTTTCGCCAACACTACTCTTGTCATAGTTTTTGGTGACTATAATATGCACACAAACAACATTCCAATGACGTAGCCTCTCTCGGGTCTTTGAACTTCTTCCTCTAAGGATCTTGTCTTCCATTGACCTCAGTCAACACTACCCTAATCGTACTCTAGACCTTGTCATTGTCAATAACTGCATCCCCTTCCCTATCTCAGTTTCAGGCACACTATTCTATGACCATCTCCTTATCTTTGAGTTCATTGCCTTTGGAAACCTGACTCCCAAAATCCCTTCCCACCACCAGGACCTGAATCCATTGATCCTGCCACCTTATCGCTGACCAAAACCCTTCACATCATTTCCTTCTTGGAACAGTTTAGATTCCATGGCTCAATGGTATAATCCCTTCCTTTCATACACCTTCAACTCCCTTCTTCTTTTCTCACTTCATCATAGTAATCTTGCACAACACCAGTACCAGTTAAACCCAACCCTTCACCCACTCTGCACCTGCACCCATGCAACTGAAAGTGGCTAAAGAATATACAGCTACTCACTGTAAAGTCATAACCACGAGCCTAATATGGGCTTTTAGCGCTACCTAGCAGTTATATTACACTTCCCTCATGCCATCCATTCAGTTTTTTGCTCGTTGATCACTATTTTACACTTTTTCCTCTCTTCCCTGACCCTAACACTTCCCTTCCAGCAGCACTGTTACCTGATGTCCTTGCTTCCTACCTGCATATGTGTCCAGTACTATTCCTTCCCTGTCTACCTAATTCCAATCTCTTGACTTATTCACCACATTCTATCCACTTCTGCCTATGCAAGTTTACTGCTCCAGCAATTCTGCCCTCTCTTTCCTACATCATTCCCCCCCTCATTATTGGTGTCATCTTTATCCCATCTAAACACACACACACACACCTTTATATTTTTACATTTACTTCCAGGTATTACCCTGTTTCTCTGATCCTCTTTACAGCAACCCTCCTTGAAAGAGTTCTCTCTACCAATTCTCTCCAATTCCAATTCCCCTATTATCATCTAATCAGGCTTTGGTCCCCCATTAAAGTTACCAATATGCTCCAAGTTGTTAACCCCGCAGTCAGTTCTCAGTTCTTATTTTATTTGACCTTTTTAACACAGTTGCTCATTCCCTCTTGCCTTGGCTTCCAGGACAGCCCAGCTCCTGGTTTGCATCCTACAACCCTAGCTGATCCTCTTCATTCTCGTTTGATGGCTCTTCCTATTCCTAACCTCTAAATGTTGGCATGTCCCAGGGCTCATTCCTTGGTCCTCTTCTCTCGTTCATTTGTGCTTACTTCCTTGGTAATCTCATTCAGACTAACAGCTTTCAATACTATCCATAGGCTAGTAGACTCCCAAATTTATACCTCCAGCCCTGAAATCCAGACTAATGGCCAATCCTGCTCACTTGATTTCTACATCTGGAACGGCTAACAGCATCTCAGACTTGACAGGTCAAGATAAAAACTCTGCATCTTTTCCGCTAAACCTGTTCTTATATCAATCTTCCCCACTTAATAAATAGCAACTCCATCCTTCTAGTTGTTCAGGTCAAAATCCTCGGACTTCTCTGCAAAATCCACATCAAACTCACCAACAAATCTTATTGGCTCTACATTAAAAATATACCCAGAATTCAATCACTTATCACTACTTCCATTACAATCATCTCTTGCTTAGACTATTGCAATAGCCACCTAACAGGTCTCCCTACTACAGTCATCTCTCACCTGGTTTATTGAAATAGCCATGAAACTGATCTCCCTATAGTCTATTCTCAACAGAGAACCCAGAGTGAACTTTTAAAACATAAGTCATATCACACTACTTTTCTCCTCAAAACCCCGCCAATCTCTCCCCATCTCATTTAGAGTAAAAGCAAACATCTTTACAATGTCCTACTGTTATCTCTCTGACATGCCCCTTCACCCACACTGACCTTGGCAGTTCCTCAAACAAGCAAGGCTGGCGTGCTCCAGCCTCAGGCCCTCTGCACAGGTGGTCTCCTCTGTTTGCATCACTCTTCCCCAGGTAGCCACATGGCTAGCACCAACTGCAATCTCTGCTCAAATGTCGACTTATCTTTGAGGCCTTCCTAAAGACTGGCTAGAGAAACTATGGGACATTCACATAATGTAATAGCATGTAGTAATTTTTTTAAAAAATAGAATGCTCTTTAGATAGCAGTATGGAAAGATGTCCAGGATATGTTAAGTGAAAAAAGCAGGTATATATTAAAGTACTTGCCTTTTGTGTAAGAAGGGGGGAAACAAGACTGTGTATTCATGTTTGATTGCTCTACATCAAGAAACACTGAAAGGATATAAACAAAACTAATGAAAACAGTTACAGATAGCAAGTGAGGAAAATGGGGTGGGCAGAGACAGAGTTAAGAGTGACACTTCTAACTGCTGTTTGATGTTTTCACGTTGTTAAATAATTTTTTGAACCATGTAAATGTATGATATACTCAAAAACAAATAAATAACTAAAATTTTAAGTAAAATATCCAAGCAGTCCCTTTCCTCCCTTCTCCCCTTTCCTTCTTCATTTCTTCCACAGCACTCATCACCATATAAAATACTGCATCTTACACTTATTCACTATCCATTGTCTATATTCCCACATCAAAATTTAAGTTCCATGAAGGCAGGGACTTTCTGCTTTGTTCCCTGATGAATCCTCAGCAGTAAAGGCACTATAAATATTTACTGAGCAAATAAATTTCCTAGAGATTCTCAGGCCCTGTGTCAGTTTTTGTTCTTCCTAAAGTACTTCTGTATAGATTACATGTAAAGACCCGTTAATCACTCCATTTCCCTCAGTTTATGAAGGAGAGAATCTTCCCCAGCACGCAACTCAATAACAAGAAAACATACGTCAAACAGAGAAGAAAAAGAGAAAACTAGATGCCAAGATTCAAGATAAAGATATGAAAACTGGGGGGCTTCCCTGGTGGCGCAGTGGTTGAGGGTCCGCCTGCCGATGCAGGGGACACGGGTTCGTGCCCCGGTCCGGGAAGATCCCACATGCGGCGGAACGGCTGGGCCCGTGAGCCATGGCTGCTGAGCCTGCGCGTCCGGAGCCTGTGCCCCGCGACGGGAGAGGCCACAACAATGAGAGGCCGGCGTACCGCAAAAATAAAGAAAAAAAAAAAGATATGAAAATTGGGGGTAATAATGAAACGCCAATGATAGCTTTCTTATTTTCAATATCATAAGCTCATAAAGGTGAATTTATAACTCTTCTTTTAAGTAAGTAAAGTAAAAATTCTTTTAAGAAACACAAGTAGGTTTTTCACACAGCTCTTTAATTTGTGCCAAGACAAACCTGTTGAGAAAAATACTGCTGACATCATCGTGGCTGATGGGGGGCTTCTTGGAGCTGGCTGCCATGCGCAGGGGCCGCAGGAAGCCGTTGACCAGGATGTAGAGCTGGTGAACGTACTCCGACTCGGCCTCAACCATGGTGAACACAATCTGGTTTCTCTTCCTCATACTTTCAGCATGAGGGGAACAAATGTAATCCTGCACAATGGTCTTCCATTTCCTTCTACATAACCATCCTCGCATGAAGCTCTGAACCTACAGAACAACAACAACAAAACAAAAAAACAAAACAAGAATCTCAGGGCAGTGTGAGACGGCTTTCTTAAGCCAGTCAGTGGGGTGCCCACCCTGTGCCACACACACCCTGCTCCTGCATTGGTGCACTGGGGAGCCCACCACCAGAATAAATAATGTCAGGCTTTGGACCAGATAGCAGAAAAAAGATGATTTTAAAATAATATTTTTCTCAGCTTCACAAGTTTCTTCCACTGTTTAAGCTGTTTAAGTCTGCCTCTAAGGACATCAGAAATTAGTAATATCACATATTTAGTTGTTAACATTTCAAGAAAGGAATAAACTAGAGGTTTACTCTTTAACAACATAAAACCAGATATTAAAAATTTTTTTAATTGTGGTTAAAAAAAACACACATAAAGTTTACTATCTTAATAATTTTTAAATGTATAGGTCAGTAGTGGTACGTATATTCACATTGTTGTAGAAACAGATCTCTGGAACATTTTCATCTTGCAAAACTCAAGCTCTATAACTAATTAAACAACAACTCTCCATTTCCCCCTTCCTTCAGCCCCTGGCAACCACCATTCTACTTTCCGTTTTTATGAATTTAATTACTTTAGGTACTCATATAAGTGGAATCATACAGTATCTGTCTTTTTGTGGCTGGCTTATTTCACTTAGCATAATGTCCTTAAGGTTCATCCACGTTGTAGCATGCGTCAGGATTTCCCTCCTTTTTAAGGCTGAATAATATTCCGTAGTATATATGTACAACATTTTGTTTACCTGTTTATCTGCTGATGAACATTTGGGTTGCTTCCACTTCTTGGCTATTGTGAATAGCGCTGCAATAAACACAGGAGTGCAAATATCTCTTCAAGATCCTGCTTTCGATTCTTTTGGATATATACCCAGAAATGGGATTGCTGGATCATATGGCAGTTTTATTTTTAATTTTTTGAGAAACCACCATACTGTTTTCCATAGCAGCTGAACCACTTTACAATCTCACCGACAGTGCAAAAGGATTCCAATTTCTCTGTATCTTCATCAGTACTTGTTATTTTGGGAGATTTTTTTGATAGTAGCCATCCAAGTGGGTGTGAGGTGATATTGCACTGTAGTTTTGACTTGTATTTCTCTGATGCTTAGTGATGCTCGTCATCTTTTCATGTGTTAATGATTTCTCTAAAGAATCACCTTTGAGAGAAATGTCTATCATCTTTAGAGAAATGTCTATTCAAATCCTTTGCTTATTCTTAAATCGGGTTTGATTTTTAGTTATGGCTGAGTTTTTTTTTAAATTAAGCTTAAAAAATAAGTGTTAGAGGGGCTTCCCTGGTGGCACAGTGGTTGAGAGTCCGCCTGCCGATGCAGGGGACACGGGTTCGTGCTCCAATCCGGGAAGATCCCATATGCCGCGGAGCGGCTGGGCCCGTGAGCCATGGCCGCTGAGCCTGTGCGTCCGGAGCCTGTGCTCCGCAATGGGAGAGGCCACAGCAGTGAGAGGCCCGCGTACGGCAAAAAAAAAAAAAAAATAAGTGTTAGAGTGCTTCCCTGGTGGCGCAGTGGTTGAGAGTCCGCCTGCTGATGCAGGGGACACGGGTTCATGCCCCGGTCCGGGAAGATCCCACGTGCCACAGAGCAGCTAGGCCCATGAGCCATGGCCGCTGAGCCTGCGTGTCTGGAGCCTGTGCTCCACAACGGGGGAGAGGCCACAACAGTGAGAGGCCCGTATACCGCAAAAAAAAAAAAAAAACACACGTATATATATATATATATATATATAGATATATAGATATACATATATATATATGTGTTAGAGATCAGTTCATAAGACCCCTTCTTTTTACAGATGAATAAACCTGAAGGCCAAGTCTAGTTGCAGCTTTCCTGTGTGGTTAGTCACACAGGAATGACTTGGCCTTCCTATATCTGCCTTTTGTTAACTATAAGGACTCTCTTTTCCAGCCACATGGGCAAAACACATGTTAACAATTTACAATGGTGTTATTTTGTGGAAAAACAAAAACAAGAAATAAGGCTTAAGATCAATTTTGTAGGAACATGAAAGATCAATTTTGTAGGAACATGAAAGGCTCTAAAATTGATCTGAATTCCCTAGATATGATTTGAAAAATAACAGGCAAATTGGACAAAGTGCACTGGCCTTTGCATTTCAGCTAACGAACATTTACTGAGTGTCTTTTAAACGCCCAAGTAAACGCTGGGTGCTAAGCAGATAGGTATATGTCATAATCCTTAACCCAAAGGCTCTGCTACTAACCTGCTGGGTGAACTTGAACTCTGGGCTCCATTTCCTTATCTATAAAATAACTGACCAAAATATCTGAAGTCCTTTCTAAATATTAAAAAAATTATATGATAATTTATTAGGATTTGTTATATCTAAGTGGCAGATTCAGCAACAAAGCAGGTTGCAAATTCATATATAATTAAAAGCATTAAATTACTACCAAATATATTTTTTAGTATCATTGTTTTCTTTTCAACACATTCTTATACTTTTTATTTTTTCACACTATTTCACCCATATGGTCTAAATTATCATGCACTTAAACAACTATTCTTCTTTTGCAATATTTAAAATTCTCTCATTTACCAACTGATGTCAGCATACTATCAATTTGTATAACAGGCATTCATACAGTTGCCATATCTCAAACAATAAAAATTAAACACATCTTAGTAGAATTATGTGGAGGAAATTATATGCATATTATTTGGAGAAATCTAATGGGAAATTTCTGTGAACCAATTTCAATTTTTGGTCTCCTGAAGTTAAAAAATTATGTTGATATTTATCAAGATCAGAATAGAGGAACTAATTCATTTGTAAACATCCCTTTCCACACAGACATTAGTTTGACTGGGGACACAATGGACCATGGAGTTAAATTCAAAACCTATTTAACAAGTTCAAAAATGAGGTTTAAAAAAAATTATTTCTATTAAGAAATAGGAAGATAGAAACTATAAAAATTGTGTATTTTATCATTATTCCTCCATTTAACAGAAGTATTTTCAAAAATCAACTTAACTGAGTTTTGTGTTAAATAAAACCTTTCTATTTACTTGGGCATTTATTACCTGCTGAGCAAAAGCTGGCTTACTTACTATCAGTTTCTACAACAGGACTTTACTACAATTGTTATTTTACTGATACCTTTGTTTATATGCAGCTGCATAAGCGTTCATCTTGTAACAATAAAATAAAGCAAATTCAATTAAAAAATTTTTAAATTCTAAGAGAGGAATGTTGTTATTTTACTTTGTTATTTCTTGAAAACTGAAAACAGTGCAACTTAGCCCTAAGGAGCATTTCTATTTCAAATTCTGAGCAATATTTAAAGCTTTATTGCAACTGAAGGGGAATAATTACTTAGCATGAGAAAATAGGAATAAGAAAAAATTTAGAAGAAATAAAGTTCTTTAACTGTGAAGCTTTTCACATAATGTTAAAGCTGAGTAAGTGCTTTTATCCAGGACAATTAAGATTATGGAACTCAAAATCAAGATGACATAAATCAAAGTAGACTAGAGTGAGTGCCAGGGTCTCGTTAATTGCAAAAGTTGTACAGTTGTAAATGACAATAAGGTGAAAAGAGCTGCTGATTATGTGGATGTTAAACAAGAAAGAAACAATAAACCAGAAACCTGAGCAGATGTATTGATTCAATCTCCTCACACAGTTCAAAACAAAACAAAACAAAAAATTCTCTAAATAAGCACTGAAGACTAAAGCTAAAAGAAATGTTTTTGAAATGCAATTTAAAAACTCCTCCCCCCAAATATAAAAGCAGCACAAAATCAGAAGGTTCAGCGGCACTTAAATAACCCAACTGGAGAACACTACTGTCTGGCTTCATGTCTGGCTTTGGCATCCTTCTCACAGAATCTACAAGTGGATTCCCAGAACTGGAAAGAAATCTCAGGTTGAAACTTTTCCAGAGAAGTAACCATGTGTGATCACTCTGAAGGGCAAGTCTGGGAGCCATCAGAAGATAAATACCAAGATTGTTCCCAGCTCACAGTCAGGGTGGCAAAGACATCACTACAGAAAGACCACTGGTCACCATGCTCTCCCAAAGCTGGAAACCCCCAGCATCCTACCTTTTTAATCTTCTTGATGTCTGGATCCTCATCTTCTTGATTGCTTTGGTAAGGTCGCATTCGTTCCTTGGTTTTATTAAGAGCGATAATCTATAACACAAAATTGGTCCATTTCATGATTTAGGAAATACTAGACTATAGCCATAAATCATAGGAAATTATGCCTACAACAAGGTAGCTTATTCTCAGGAAATGTTCACTTTTTATGCACCTTGTCTTCCTTCGGTGCTGAGGCAGGGGAAGCCTGAACTTCACCTCAAGCTCGTTTTGCTATGCTACTAACAAAAGTGCTTACAAGAAGTGACTGTGGAAAGTGTGAACTGGGATCTGGTTTAGAGAAATGTTAGTCCAAAACTGGGCCCTGACTGTCAGTGATGACCAGACCAAGGTCTTCTCAGCATCTCAGTGACATGTCAATCATCTCACCAAACACAGCTTCCTGTAATGCCCTGTGATCTCCAAATGCAGTGACACTCAGCTCAAAGCTCTTGCTTCCTATAATCAGCCTGTGGCCTTCCAAGTACACACAGTATAGCACTCACAGATCTCCTTGGGAAAATGGTAACTGCAAAAGGACTTCAGAGCCCAGGGGTTGGTCCAAGCCAGCCAAGAAAAGACCAAAAGGCAAAAAGAACTGAAACAACGTGGGATCTCTTTAAAGACCCAGCTCAGTTCTGTGACCTACGAAGGGGGACTCAAAACCAGGTAGCCTCTGAACTACGCTTAGTAATGAAATTCCCTGGACTATCACTCAATTGCAGGCTCTTGCAAACTTAAGGACCTACTCAGATTTACTAACAAGCAAACACTTAAAACACTGGGGTTATAATTGCCCCCTCTGCCCTGTCTTTACATTTTGCCCCGGCAGGGAAGTGGGAAAATAAAAGGAGTAGGAAGTAAGTTATGGTTCCTGTCAATCTACCACACAAGACATACCTGCTACTGACAGTTTGTAGCTGCAATATATATTCAGACTAAACTAGAACAGAGTGAAGACAGAGAAGCACACACAAATAAATATTGGGGAACATCGCTTGGTGCTGAGTTCCTCTCATGGAGTAAATGCCAACCTCTTTCACTTAGCAGACAAGCATCTCCTCCAGCTAACTGTGGCAAAGACAGAACACAATAATTTTGTTTTAAATTACAGTGCCTGATACAGTCTTTTAAGATGCAGGTTTGTTAAGTTTTCTGTTGCTGTTTTCACTATCTCAGATTTCAGGGTTGGATCGGGAAGTTAACAGCACTAATGATACGGTGAACAGTCTGCAACTTATCATCATCCGAGAGGCAATCATATCCCAGTAGGAATCAGCTTATACCCATGCGCTATGTGCTGGAGGTGATGTACACAGGCGGCAGGAGGTGAAAACCCTCCCAGGATTTGCATAGTATGTCTTAGAAGAAGACGTGAGGAAATGGAGAAGAAAATGCTGAATGACAGAAAAATGACAAGAAGTTACCAAGGCTGAGGAGCTGCATTGTTTCTGTCAACAAGGATACAGTTAGTAGTAGTAGGTTTCATTCTGTCCTATTCTTTTCTTTGGAGCTAAGAAGACACTACTGCACCACTGGTCAAAAAGAGTAGAAAAACCTCACTTGCTACATTCCTCTTCAATTCTTCAGATATTGATCACTTCCCACAGGGAATGACAGGACAACAAGGGAAGGTATACTCAGGTTTCTGTATACAGACGGAGACAATGGAGGACCCAGACACACCACCATGGCTGCTGGCTCCACGATCACCTTCTGCTCTCAATGGAGTCAATCTCACTACCTGGGGGTGCAGAGCCTGAGGAGTTTTTAAACTTGGAGCGGGGCTGGAAGTGAATTCCAACTTCCGGGGAAAAATGCACCCTAGAATTATGTCTTATACTTTAACGAGTTTTTCAAAATTCTAGAGGGGAGAAAGTTGGACTCCTGAGCTTGAGAAAAAGTCAAGACTTTCTGAATTCACGTTTGGACCTGCCTTAGTTGTCATCTGGACTTTAATGCAATCCATGACAGACTCACAATTATCATTACCATGAGTCAATCTGAAAAACAGTTAAATATTACAGTCAATTCTTGAATAGTCAAGCAAATGAAGGCCATCAGGAGCACAAATAATTTAAAAGTAGCACTTTATCCTGATATTTTACTGTAGCGTATTTACCTCATCCTAATGTAGACAATACATTCACTTCTCATGCATGTGTTGACGGCAGAGGAACTAAACTTGGGATCAAAATTTTGCCCTGATAGGGCTTAAGTAATCATGAGGAGATGACAAGAAACATGAAACAATGAGGAGGAATCTATCAACTGGGAAATACCTCTGATTTAAGCCTTTCGATTTCTGTATCTTGATCTTCAAGTTGGTGTCGGAGTTGGTTAGCTGCAATTTTTTCTGTCTCTACGATCTGAACTAGATGAATGTACTTCTGCATTAACACTTCCCTCTCAATCAAAATGTCTGCATAACTTAAGAGAAATTTACAGTTAGTCACTGAGATATTGTTCTACTACAGTTTCACACAGAACAGCATATATTACATTTATTTAAAAAGAAGCCATAAACATAGTTTGTTAGCCATCTCTACTTCATGTAAACATTAATGTTTGGCTTACATTTGGCACCCTTTAGCTATACAGAATTTGAATCATCATCATCTTATATAACCTCTAGAAGAGTTCATTTAACGATGGCTGCGACCCACAACTTTGTCATATAAATGAGAAAGATGCAAAGAAAATCTATTGCTTTATAAAGAAAAGAGTGGATCTCCTTTAACAAACACTGAAGTCTTTGAATTGATGGCACATATTGAAACTCTTTTACTGGGTAAGGCACTAGCCAATCAGAACAGACCTGCTACCGAGCAGAATGAATGCAAGGACCGTCAGAACAGGCACTGGCTGGGAAGAACGATGAGGACTGTACCAGTGACCACCAGCCCAGCCTGGCTCTCTTTAGAAGTATGAGACCATTGACTTCTCTCTTTCCAAAACCAACAGAGGCAAAAATTTCATTCTAAAAATAAGTAGATTATTGGGCCCTAAAATCATCAGCCTAACTTGTGTATACTTCTTTGGCCAAGTGTGAAAAAGTCAAAGTTCTCTCTTAGAGTTTTTTATTGATCTCTGTGGCACCTAGATTTTTGCTTCCAGATCTTCTTGCACTATTCAGGGTAGCAAAATGTATGTTCCTCCATTCACATAATCTTTCCCAAATGCTATGATAATAGTAATAAATAATAATAACTATTTATTGTGTAGGATGTACCACATATATTCTCATTCTCCCAGCAACTCCAAGAGATAGGCTTTATCACCCCAATTGTACAGAGAAAGAATCTGACCCTCACAGAGGTCACACAGCTAGTAGGTGGTAGGGCTGGGATTCAAATCGAGGTCTGTCTGACCCTAAGCCCATGTTCTTAACCACAAGCTAAACTGTCTCTCTAATGAGAAACAGCACACTGGATATAAAGAAGAATATTACAACAGACATGTTTTGAGATATCTGCCCACTTGAGATATCTTCTACCCACTTACCTCTTCTTTGAGAACTTGGGCTGTGGCAGCCATGTTTATAACACAAAATCTGCCCTCATGACCACACTTCACTGGTCTAAAAAAAGATAACTGGCCCAAGCTAAACAAACTGGATTCTTTCTCCTTGGAATCTCGGATTGTGCCTCTGACTTATTTGCTTGAACTGAGATGATATGAACTTGGAAGCTGAGGTTACTACTGTTGGTTAGCTATATTTGGCCACACCCATGCCAAAGCAAAGTAAGTCTGCTGAGAGAGAAAAGAATAAGCAGATGTTCAGAAAAACAGAGACAAGAGAGATAGAAAGGTAATAACTTCCTGGGTTCCTGTTGGCTTCTAGTTTTTGGTTCCAGACCCTCATGATATCTGAATATAATTTTCCCCTTGGGTTTGGTGAGATACTATTGCAGTTTCCACCTAATAATTTCTCTTTTTAAGCTAAACTAGTTTGAAATATCTTTGTGTTACTTGGAACTGAAAGAGTCTTAAGACAGTTCCAAAATCACAATTTTAGTTCAATTATCTCACATTCTCAGCACTTACATCACGTGTGCCATTAGTGTTAGAAAAAAAATACATAGTGTCAGCAATATTTTTAATTCACTTGTTCTAAGAAATTACCCTGAGAGAGTAGAAAGAAAGGCTGTGTAAGTGTAAGTGGGAAGAGGGGGAAAGAAGAAAAAAAGGGCACAGTCTTCACAGAAATATGCTTTGGGGTACTTTCAAAGGAGAAAGTAATAACAGAGCATGAGAAAATTAGTTAATATAATGAACATTCTGCCCTTTCTCATCAATTTTATTAGAAACATGCCAAATTTCTTACAAATATGTTAGATCAGTGTTAGGTAGCAAACGAGTATTTTATTTTCTCCTAGAAAAAGAAAAATCCAGACCAGGATGTGCAGTTGATTTCATGCAGACTCATCACCGGTATCTGCCTCCCTTCACTTCCAAGATCCCACTGAAATGCTAGGAAAATTGTTTTCTGTTTAAAGAATGAAACCATAACAGCATTATAAAACAGGAAAATATGCTGTCAACAGACCATAAGTTTTATGAAATTCCATAAAGAGAAAAACCAAGTAGAATCAGCGTGGTGGGAAAAGTAGAGCAAGGAAACCACACATGCAGACCCCTTGCAAAAGCATGGTTCCCACCAAGAATGGCCAGAGATGCTCCAAGCAAGAATGAACAAATACAAAGGACGGGAGGGGGCAAGGGAACGATCATCAGGGTCTTTCATTAAAAAGTGACTTCAGAACATCTAGAAGTTAGGTTCCTCCTCTTCCCATTCTCCAAGATAAAGAAATAAAAAGCACAACTGGCAGGAATGACATGCCCTCAAGTCACAGCCCAAGACCTGCTCTCTGTAGAAAGGGGGCCACCTTCCTGAAGAAGGCTCCTCATGGGGAGGCTAGACTCAGAGAGAACACAGCTTGGCTTTACACCACACATCCACTGTAGACAGAAGAGAGAACCAAAAAAGGAAAGGCACTGAAGAGGCCTAGAAGTGAAATACACTGTATGAATTTTTTATTGTGTAACAAATTACCACAAACTTAGTGGTTTAAACAACACATATGTATTATCTCACAGTTTCCATGGGTCAGTTTAGCTGAACCCTCAGCTCAGAGTCTCATAAGGCTGCAATCAAGGGGTCAGCCCAGGTGCATTCTGTTCTGGAGGCCTGAATGAGAAAGAACCCACACCCATGTTCATTCAGGCTGTTGGAAAAAGCAATTTTCTTGCAGCTATCCAACACATGCAGTTTGCTTCTTCAAGGCGAGCAGGAGAGCATCTCTGACCTCAGGGAGGGCCTCCATCCCTCTTACATTTGATTAAGTCAGGCCCACGCAGGAAAATCTCCTTTTTAATTAACTAAAAAAGTCAACTGATTCAGGACCATAATTACATCTGCAAAACCCCTTTTCCTTTGCCATAGAATGTAACCAAATCAAGGGAGTGACTATCCCGTCCTGTTTGCTATATTCTAGTAGCTGATAGCAAGTCACAGGGTCCACCCATGCACACTACAGGGAATAGAATCATACAAAGGGGAGTCCCAGCCAACCTTCCTGCTGTCTGCCCACATACCTGAAAAGGAAGCCTACACAAGTGGCAGGGACCCTACATTCACAGTCACAATGTCAACCCGGGCCAGCTACCTGTAATAACCCTCAAGATCCTTCATTTATAAACAAAGATCACTAGACACTTGAGAAAATCAATACCAAAGAGAAAGTAGTAGGCAGCATGTAAGATGACCCCTAGTGGTCCCTGCCTTCTGGTATTCATGTTCTTATGGAACCCCTTCCTCTTGAGTGTGAGCTGGACCTAAATGACTTACTTCTAAGGAACAGAATATGGCAAAAGTGATGGGATGGCACTTCAAGATCAGTTTACAAGGAGACTCTGGATTCCATCTTACTGGCCTTCTCTTGCTGTGTTGCTGGTTTGTGCTGGAAGCCAGTGCCATGTTGTGAGATGCTGCACAGAGAGGCCCACATAGATGGAAACTGAGAGAGGCCCTCGGCTAACAGGTGATGAGAAACTGAGGTTTCAGTGCAACAACTGGTAAGGAAGTGAATCTAGCCAACAATTACGTGAGCGAACTTGGAAGCGGATCCTTTCCCTTCTGAGCCTTCAGATGAGACTGCAGACCTGGACGACACCTTGACTGTTGGCTTGCGACTTTAGGGCAGAGGCACCCAGCTAACTCGTGCCTGGATTCCCAACCCACAGACACTGTGGGAAACAATAAATTGTTTATTGTTTTAGGAATTGTGGAGTAAATTGTCAAGCAGCAAGAGTTAATAAATACAGCCTGAAATGAACAAACAGAAAAGATACTAGAGAAACAAGGCTAATTCAGGTAACAGAGGTTTATTATCTTCAGAGAGATACAGAAGGATAGTAGAGCCACAAGGCACAAAGGTGCTGCCATGGAAAAGAAGTAATCAGATAACAGGAAGAGTTCTTGGAAACAAAAACAATTATTAAAATTTTACAGGTCAATGAATGTGTTAACCAATGGCTGAAAACTAAGCTGGGTGGTTGCAGAGAAAAAGAACACTGAACAAAAATACAAAGAGATAAGAAATAAGAAAGACAACTGAGCAGCATGGAGTACAGATCCAAGAGGTCTAAAAACTATCTTATGGAAGTTCCAGAAAGAAAAAAACAAAAACAAGAACAGAGACTGTGATGGGGAAGAAATAATCAAGAAATCAAAGAAGACTTCCTCAAACTGTATAGGGTACAGTTTAAATAGAAAGGCTAATCCTAGATCAGCTCAGTGCTTTGTGACCACCTAGAGGGGTGGGACAGGGAGGGTGGGAGGGAGGGAGACACAAGAGGCAAGAGATATGGGGATATATGTATATGTATAACTGATTCACTTTGTTATAAAGCAGAAACTAACACACTATTGTAAAGCAATTATACTTCAATAAAGATGTTTAAAAAAAAAGAAAGGCTAATCCAAATGCCAGAGAGAATAAATGAAAAAAATTTAACACCCTGACAAACCCTAGTAAAACATCAGATCTCTAAGGATAGAGAAAATGCATAAAAGCTTCCAAAGAGAAACCACAGGTTAGCTAAAGAAAGCAGCGAGTATCAAGATGATACACTTCTCATCAGTAACCTCGGATGCTAGATCACAATAGAGAATTGAAGGAAGATTATTTTGAACCTAAATTCCTACAGCCAGGCAACAAGTCAATCAATCAAGTGCCAGTTCAAGATAGAAAGACCACGCTTTAGTAACGACCACGCTTACTACAGGAGAAAAATTATGAGGTTTTCCAACCAAACAAAACAGAAAACAAAGGCAAAATATGACATGGAATGCAAGAATACAAACCTTTGATGAAGTAAAGGACACTAGAAAGAAACCAGAAGTAAATGCATGCAAGATGCTCCTTCAAGGAGCAAATATACAATTGCATATGATTATATTTCATTCTCTGTGGAATCAAACATCAGCCGTGATAGCTGGTACATAATATTTGTAAAACCATGATGTAAATACCCCTCACTGTTTTTTAATTTTCAGAATCAACAGAGGCTTAATTAAATTTAGAGAACAGAAGGTAAATGTTTAAAAGTTTATAAACAGAGAATAAATAATAGTGAAAGTAATAAAACCTCAGGGTTAGAAAAGAGAAAAGAACAATAAAAACACATTAAATGCCTTAATTTATGTACCTCATAGCAGAGAGTCAATACATACTGCCCAAAGTTGATAAATTAATAGAGGTTTAATGATATTATTTTAAGATAAAAAGTCAACCATTGTAAGAGCCAAAAGTAAGTAAGTAACAAAAACAGAGGGGACAGAGGGAGGAGAGGTAAGAGATATTGAAAGAGTGTTAAATTCTTCATCTTTATAGCAGGGTGCCAATAATACTGCCTAAAATTACTGAGTCAAGAAATAGACAAAAGGACTTTATAGAATATAATATATGAATGACTAATAAATACAGGAAAAAATCCTACTTAATCAATGTAGTAAAAATTGTTTATCAAATTTATCAAGAGTTTTAGAAAACAGTGCTACTCGGTGCCAGTAAAGACACGGTAAAATGGGTACTCTCCACTGGAGTGAGCCATTCCAGAAGACAATGTCACAATATGTGTCAGGATAGGTTAAAAAGGTCATACATATCCTTGGTCACAGTAATTTCACTTCTAATAATCTAACCCAAGAAAAATAAAGACTTGCAAACAATGTACAAAGAAACAAGATGTTCATTCATTAAAATAAATATACGAAAATGGAAACAATCTAATTATATGTGTATATAATGTGGAAGTGATTAAAAAAGCAATAGTACGTCTACACAATGGAATGATACAAGCCATTTAAAATCATATTTTAAAGAATAGTGAACATAATGGAACATACCCAAGACTTACTAATAAATGAACAACAACAATAACAAAAATCCCAGATTAAAATAAATATGATTTGTGCATGCACATGCACACACGTTCACTTGCAGAGAGAGAAAATTATGTATATCACAGCTACAAGGGGCTGGGAAGCAGGGGAGAGAAAGAGGGAAAGATAGATACTCCAAACACAAAAAGGAGTTTTCTCTGGTTGGAGCAATTATGGGTCATTTTTAATCACTTCTTTAGTGCTTTTCTGTATTTTTCCACCATCTCTATAATACTAAGTGGGACCCCACACACACACGCACAAGTCCTAATGGCAGTTATTTACTCTGTGAGGTGGGATTATGTGATGTTAATTTCCTTCTTTATAAGTTTCTGTGACTCGAAATTCATTCTTTCATTCAATATTTATTGACTGTTATGTAACCAGAAACTGTTCAAAGCACTGGATACAGGAATAAACAAAGTAGGAAAAAAAAAATCTGTGCCCTGGTGGAGTATATACTGTACTGTGGAGCAAAAGACAATAAAATAAATAAGAAAAATATATAGTATGTTACCTGGTGATGGTTACCTTAAAGGAAAAAATGGAGGAGTAGGAAAGAAAGTGGGAGAGATGGGGTTACAATTTTAACCAGGGTGTGAGAGAGGGTCTCTTTAACCAAGAGACCTTCAACCAGGGTCTCACTGAGAAGGCAGCACTGGAGTAACGACCTGAGGAGTAAGCCTTGTGGCCAGCTGGGGGAAGAGACTTCCAAGTAGAGGAAAGAGCAAGTGCAAAAGCCCTGTGGTGGGAGTGGGTCTGGCCTGTGTGGGGAATGGCACAGTGGCCGGTTTACTGGGGGAAGTACGTGAGAGACAGAAGAGGGAACAGGATTCGAATGCATGTAGACCAATATAGAGTCTCAGGTTTTTACCCTGCATGAGATGCTGAGCTTTAATCAGAGGTGTGGCAAATTCGACTTTTAACAGGATCACACTGGCTGCTGTGGTAGGAAAGGACAGAGGTGAGGGGTGGAGTACAGGGGGAGAAAGGGAGGCCAGTTGGAAGTTCCACAATAAGCCAGGAAAAAAAATTAGAGATTAGTCCAGCATCTAGCATGGGGCCTGCCACAAAAGAGTCATTCAAATGAAAAAAAAAGTCATCTAATGTGATTTATTTTGCATGGTTTATTCTTCTTCACAAAATACTTTTCATTTCTCAAAATTTTCAAGTCATTCAAAGTATTTCATTTGGTCTCCATAGCTTACTGCTCTTACTGGGATATCCTCCCACCTTAAAATCATAAAGCTTTCTCTTTTTTTAAGCTTTTTATTTTATACTGGAGTATAGTTGATTGACAATGTTCTGATAATTTCAGGTATACAGCAAAGTGATTCAGTTATACATATACATGTACCTATTTTTTTTTCAAATTCTTTTCCCATTTAGGTTGTTACATAATATTGAGCAGAGTCCCCTGTGTTATACAGTAGGTCCTTGTTGGTTATGCATTTTAAATATAGCAGTGTGTACATGACAGTCCCAAACTCCCTAACTATCCCTTCCCTCCACCCTTCCCCCCCCCCCCCGGAGAATTAAGTTCTCTAAGTCTGTGAGTCTGTTTCTGTTTTGTAAATAAGTTCATTAGAATCATTTCTTTTTAGATTCCCCATATAAGCAATATACGATATTTCGCTGTCTGACTTCACTCGGTATGACAATCTCTAGGTCCAACCATGTTGCTGCAAATGACATTATTTCATTCTTTTTTTTTTAATTTAAAAAAATTTTTAAATTGAAGAATTTTTTAAAATTTTTGGCTGTGTTGGGTCTTCACTGCTGCATGTGAGCTTTCTCTAGTTGTGGTTGAGCGGGGGCTGCTCTTCGTTGCGGTGCGCGGGCTTCTTATTGTGGTGGCTTCTCTTGTGGAGCACAGGCTCTAGCCACGCGGGCTTCAGTACTTGCGGCACACGGGCTCAGTAGTTGTGGCTGGCGGGCTCTAGAGCGCAGGCTCAGTAGTTGTGGCACATGGGCTGGTTCCCCCGCAGCATGTGGGATCTTCCCGGACCAGCGCTTGAACCTGTGTCCCCTGCATTGGCAGGTGGATTCTTAACCACTGTGCCACCAGGGAAGCCCTATTTCATTCTTTTTAATGGCTGAGTGATATTCCATTGTATATATGTACCGAATCTTCTTTATCCATTCCTCTGTCGATGGACATTTAGGTTGCTTCCATGTCTTGGCTATTGTAAACAGTGCTGCAATGAACATTGGGGTGCATGTATCCTTTTGCACCGTGTTTTTCTTCGGATATATGCCCAGGAGTGGGATTGAAGGATCATATGGTAGTTCTATTTTTAGTTTTTTAAGGAACCTCCATACTGTTCTCTGTAGTGGCTGTGACAGCTTACATTCCCACCAACAGTGTAGGAGGGTTCCCTTCTCTCCACACCCTCTCCAGCATTTGCTGTTTGTGGATTTTTTGATGATGGCCATTTTAACTGGTGTGAGGTGATATCTCATTGTAGTTTTGATTTGCATTTCTCTAATGTCTAGTGATGTTGAACATCTTTTCACATGCCTCTTGGCCATCTGTATGTTTTCTTTGGAGGAATGTCTATTTAGGTCTTCTGCCCATTTTTTGATTGGGTTGTTAAAGCTTTCTTTATGTATCCCACTAGTAAATAAAAGTCTACTCCAGACTGTGTCAAATCAACTGAAAACGCATGCATGGCTTCCCTTCAGTGTAAGAATTTTCAATGCATTGCTATTTCTATTCTACTGTATTTCCAATATATGTATTGTCTGATTAAGTTTTCCAGTTACTAGACAATGCTCAAGTTTAAGAGTTTTTTTAATCAAAACTACAATGAGATATCATCTCACACCAGTCAGAATGGCCATCATCAAAAAATCTAGAAACAATAAATGCTGGAGAGGGTGTGGAGAAAAGGGAACACTCTTGCACTGCTGGTGGGAATGTGAATTGGTTCAGCCACTATGGAGAACAGGATGGAGGTTCCTTAAAAAACTACAAATAGAACTACCATATGACCCAGCAATCCCACTACTGGGCATATACCCTGAGAAAACCAAAATTCAAAAAGAGTCATGCACCAAAATGTTCATTGCAGCTCTATTTACAATAGCCCGGAGATGGAAACAACCTAAGTGCCCATCATCGGATGAATGGATAAAGAAGATGTGGCACATATATACAATGGAACATTACTCAGCCATAAAAAGAAACGAAATTGAGCTATTTGTAGTGAGATGGATAGACCTAGAGTCTGTCATACAGAGTGAAGTAAGTCAGAAAGAGAAAGACAAATACCGTATGCTAACACATATATATGGAATTTAAGAAAAAAAAATGTCATGAAGAACCTAGGGGTAAGACAGGAATAAAGACACAGACCTACTGGAGAACGGACTTGAGGATATGGGGAGGGGGAAGGGTGAGCTGTGACAGGGCGATAGAGAGGCATGGACATATATACACTAACAAACGTAAGGTAGATATCTAGTGGGAAGCAGCCGCATAGCACAGGGAGATCAGCTCAGTGCTTTGTGACTGCCTGGAGGGGTGGGAGGGAGGGAGACGCAAGAGGGAAGAGATATGGGAACATATGTATATGTATAAGTCATTCACTTTGTTATAAAGCAGAAACTAACACACCATTGTAAAGCAATTATACTTCAATAAAGATGTTTTAAAAAAAAGACATAAGGTAAACATTTATCAAGTTTAAGAGTGTTTGCCTAATCTATTCATTACTTCTGTTTCGTTTTATTTATTAATTTTCTTTCTTTATTTATTTTTGTTATTCAGTTTAACTTCCCTCAAGAAAAAATGGTTTCTCACTGCAAAGGGGAATAATAAAATTAAGCCATATAAATCAACATGATGGAAGTCAAACTAATCTGTTGAGCATCAACAGATGGCACATATATGGGAGTAAAATATTCTTGTATAATATTTATAACCCAAACCAAACCACCACTACTACACACAGGAGAGAAGGAAATATTCCAGTAGAATCCTGAAAAGTCCAGAGAAGAGGCACAGTATAAAATCATAGCCCTTAATTATTTGTATAGAAGGGAAAAAACTGTTATCAGCTTAGCAAGGAATTGTTACTTGGGCCAGAACCTTATCCTAGTTATTTTGACTGAAGACATATTTGCTAATGAGAGACACATGTCTAATATGCTAGATAATTATAATTAGCATATATATCCAGAATATCAGAGAGAGAGAACTATAGTTAAAACCCAAGCTGGAAAGTCAGACAACGGGTAACTGAAGAAACACTCCCACCAGCTCCAGGATTATGCTCAATGTTATTGAGAATACTTTGGAATCGGCATTTCTCATAGTAGGGGCATCGTGGTATCTTTGGGAATTGGGGAAATCCAGTCCAGGATGACAGCAGTGCAGTTCCTATGTAAGCAATGTTTGAGCATGAACAGCAGGGCCCTTATCTAAGCAAGAACAGGCCTCCAGGCATCATTCACAGCTGCTTTAACATCGCTACCCTCCATTTTTCTGGCTCTCAAATTCTCTTACATCAATAGGTCCACTCCACTGTAATCAATATTTTTCATGTTTCACATCAGTGTTAGAGGTTCTAACACTAATTCACTCCCACAGTTATATAAGGAAAGAAAAGCTTTGGAAAGTCATTGTTGACCCAGGTGACACAGCTTTGGTGGGGTAGGGACAGAAACCCACTGGCAAGGGCTGAAAAGAGGAGGAGCTGCATACAGAGGAAGAACAACAAAACCATTTCTCCAAGAAGCCTGGCTCTGCTTTCGAGAGAAGTCAGCAGCTAGAAGAGGATTCAGGGCCAAGGGAGGGGTTTTTTGGTTTGTTTTAAGGTGGGAGAGATTTAAGGAAAATCAAAGAACACAAGAAAAATGTCAAAGTGAGCGGGACAAGGGGAGAGAGGAGGCTCAGGTAAATAGACTGGAACTATACGAGAGAAGTGGAATAATTAACGGAGCAAGAAAATCAGACGGAAGAGTCTGAAGGAGGAGCTCTCCATTGAACCAGAGATGTTCCCCTGGGGTGGACCCCTGCAGTGGGTGAGCCCAGGTGCACATGGGGACAGAATGCCTGCTTTGTGAGTGGAGACACGAGGTCACACTGCAGTGTAAGCTGATGGTTAAGGAAGGAGACAAGATGAGCATCTGAAGCAAAAATACTGTAAGGAACAGGAAAGATAAATGACAGGTAGAAGTATTAACAAAGGGCTGCAAATAAGACAATCCAAGCCCAACTTTTCTCTAGAAAACAAGTCCTACCACCCAATCAAGTAAACCTTTCACAGTCCACAAACACTACCCTTTTTCTTTTGTGTTGTACTGTTCAAACTCTAAAGGAAAAAATGCCAAAGTCTCTTTCCTAGGGCAAATCTGGAGGCAAAGATCTGATAGAAGTTCATAGTAAAGAAATCCAATATCTCAAAAAAACAAAGTCCACATTTTCAGCTTTTTAAATAGTGATAGTTTTACGGTTACCAGAAGAATACAAAATATGGCCTTGGGATTGCTTTGGGCTATAACATCACCACCCATTTCTGATTTTCTAGTCCTGTGGTTTTGCTATGAAACATAAAGCATTTTCAGCTTTTCTATGTAATCACTCTTCTGATTTGTGAGGGATTTTTCCATGCACATTCTACAAAGCGCTGATTTTATGGGGATGATAGGATACACACAGTGTATCCCTCAGTGTTGGACAGATTTTGTATTATACACTTTGCTCTAAATTAAGCCTCTATCCAAGTAAAAAGAATGAGGTTACAAGCATTAGGTGTTTGGGACAATTACCATGGTGTGTGTGTGTGTGTGTGTGTGTGTGTGTGTGTGTGTGTGTGTGTATTGGAGGGAGGGGTGAAGAGATTGAGAGGGAAAGAGGGGGAATATGGACAACAGGTCACCTGAGGCACGTGTAATAGGACTATAGATAAAAACAGACCCAAGAGGCTGGATTAGAGCTTTCTTTAGTGGACAAGAGGACAAGCCTTAATTGAAAATCTTAACTGGAGGATTAAGTCTCTCTGCTCATCAAGTTCAGAACTGACAGGGTGAAGGAAAGGGCTACGTCAAGCCCTAGCCAAACTAAATGCAACATGAGCTTTATGGAATGGAGGCATATGCCCGATTCCTTTCTCTCTTGCAAATACGCTCCCCATGAAGGAAACCCTAAGAGCCACCTGCCACAGGCACACACCAAAGGGAGGAGAGAGCATTGAGGGAGGGCTCTGAGTTTCAGTTGGAAATGTTGGAAAGCAGGCAAAACATCTCAAACACTGAGACCATGAGGCATAGCTCTGCAGGTGGGCAAAGCCACATACACCCCATGGTGTGCAACACCAGGCACCACATTCCCCATGACTCCAATGTTTCACAAGCCCTCCCCTGACCTCAGCCTTGGTAGAAACCCCGAGCCAGCTCTCCCCTCAGGACACACCTGACTTCTCTAGCAGCCCCTGTTACTCAATCTCCATACCTGACATACCAAGGGGCAAGGAGACCCATCAGTATTGCACAGTTCCCCACTGCCCCTTCCAGGCAGTCATACCCTCCAATTCCCTGCAGAAGCCCTTCCTGGCCAGTGCTCATCACCCTGCACCACAGACCTGCTCTCATTCATCACATGTCCTCCCAGGGAGTGACACCATCCAAGCTAGGGACCTGAGAGACACGTTAGACACCACCCTGGCCTAATATGGCCCACATCCAGGTGGTCACAAGGTCCTTTGAAGTCTACCCCCTACAACTCTGGAATACTTTCCACCTACCTCTCTTCCCAACTGTCTCAGACCAGGTCCTTCAGGTCTTATGCTTAGGCCAGAATGGGAAGATCCTTGGTACCTCTTGTACATCTGGATCCTCTTCCAGGCCATGTCTACCTTCTAACTTCCGAGGCTTCGTTTGATCAGGGCTCCAGAAGACAAAACGTGGGTAAAAGAGCTGTGGACATTGTCTTGTCAGCCAATGAGCCCTAAAGACCCACAATCAACTGGGTCAGTGTTTTTGGTTGTCCTAATGTCTACAACTAAATCAACCATGATGGACAGATATGGCAAGAGAACAAAGAAATATCAGGCTACTGGAAATGTCCAAAGTTCCATACCCAACCAGCAAACCACTTATAGAACAAGCACGGACTTCACTACTATTAAAATACTCTGGCTTACCTCATCCCGACAAAAACAACACTGAGCCTTGCTAGCAGCTTCCCATGAACCGGGCAGTGCCAGTAATACACAATGAAATGATATGTTAAATGTGCCAGTTTCTAGAAATATAATATCCACCAACTTTGAGCAAAACTGGAGAAAAAGCTTTCTAGACCAGGTCAAATCTTCAAAATGCGAATGTTAATTTCCAAAAAGATGTTTTCCTGGGCCAGATCTATGGAAGAAAACATGCAATTTGACATGCCAGGAAATGACTTAAAGGTCCTCTGAAGGCAAAGGGGGGCAAGTTAATTCGGCTCTGAGGTACAAAAGCCAGCCTCAAGAATGTGATTTTCATGGCACCAAAGAGAGAACATCCAGTCCAGTACTGAGAAACACCTCAGGAAAAGAGCAGTGACCAAGAGAAGGATTCTGAGCAGTCTCTGTTTCTACGTAGGATCTGCAGCTCAGAAAAGAACTAGTCTCAGGCTAAAACAGTCATCAGTCCATCAAAAGCTCAGACTTAAAAAGAGGGATCAATAAACCCATAATTATTGAGCATTTTCTACTCAAAAGGCAGTAATACCGAAGTAATGCCATCAGACTGTCCTCTAAAGGTAAAATGTTCAGTCAACCAACCAGTTGTTTAATAAGCACAATGCCAAGCAAAAACGGCTGATAAATCCTTTCTCTGAATGAGCTTCATTAACTTTCTGGCTCTGCTAATATATGAACAAAGTCAGGATGAATTTCACAGACCAACAAGTTTATACCGAAAACTTGACTCAGTGAAACGTAAATGAAGACGTTATTGTCTTCTGTGATTTAGAAAACAAAAATTTAAGAAGAATCTCAGTGTAATAAGTCAAATATAAGAACTCAGGTATAAGGCAGTCAAATTAAAAGGAAGTCATCAAAGAACCCAGGCCTGGACCTCAAGTTAAGGGAAGAGCAATTCTCATGTACCAAAAGTCAGGACCTCAAGAAAAAAGATCAATTATTAACCAAATCTACAAATCTAAAAGAGAAGAGAATTTTTACCATTCAATTACCTAAACCACTAAAGTGGTTTCTAAAACATTTGTTTCCTGACAAGATCGTCTGAGCCCTGGATTGATCAGTCAACACCAAATTGCTACTGACCTACTTCCACATACATGACAAAGTTTTCTTGGTATACCAAAAAAACCCCTTACTTGAAATTTTACCATTTTAAAGTAATTCATACTCTATTTGGTTCACCACAATATTTGCTTGGCAACTACAAATGCATTTAGGCTACTAATGGTACTTGGCTCTTCTGGAAAGAAAAAAAAAATGGGCAAATACACGTGTTTTAAATTATTTACTTCAATTGTAATAACTTTATTATACTTTACCTTCATTCTTTCTTTCTTTCTTTCCTTCCTTCCTCCCCTCCTTTAGACAATGAATCACCCCAAATTGAGGAGGTGGTCTCTGAGAGCAAGATTTATGATTTTTCCCCCTTTACCTCTTTTTGTGAACGTGTATGTGTATGCTTCTGTGTAAGATTTTCTCTGTATAGCTTTGCTTCCAACATTTGTCCTAAGGTTCTATCCGTCCCTTTTTTTTTTCTAAATATTTTTTAATTCAATAACTATATTATACTTTATTTTATTTTTACTGTATCTTCTTTCTTTTTTCCTTCTTTCCCTCCTTCCTTCCTTCCTTCCTCCCTCCCTCCCTCCCTCCTTTCTTTCCTTCTTTGCTTCTTTCTTCCTTCCTTCCTTTCCTCCTTTCCTTCTTTCTTTCCTCATACTTCTACTAATTCTCTCTACATTTTCTCCTTTTTTCCCTCCTTCCTTCCTTCCTTCCTCCCTCCCTCCCTCCCTCCTTTCTTTCCTTCTTTGCTTCTTTCTTCCTTCCTTCCTTTCCTCCTTTCCTTCTTTCTTTCCTTATACTTCTACTAATTCTCTCTACATTTTCTCCCTCTTTCCCGCCTTCCTTCCTTCCTTCCTCCCTCCCTCCCTCCCTCCTTTCTTTCCTTCTTTGCTTCTTTCTTCCTTCCTTCCTTCCTTTCCTCCTTTCCTTCTTTCTTTCCTCATACTTCTACTAATTCTCTCTACTTTTTCTCCCTTTTATTCTGAGCCGTGTGGATGAAAGGCTCTTGGTGCTCCAGCCCAGGAGTCAGGGCTCTGCCTCTGAGGTAGGAGAGCCAACTTCAGGACACTGGTCAACAAGAGACCTCCCAGCTCCACATAATATTAAACGGTGGAAATCTCCCAGAGACCTCCATCTTAACACCAGCACCCAGCTTCACTCAACGACCAGCAAGCCACAGTGCTGGACAACCTATGCCAAACAACTAGCAAAACAGGAACACAACCCCACCCATTAGCAGAGAGGCTGCCAAAAATCCTAAGGCCACAGACACCCCAAAACACACCACCAGACGTGAACCTGCCCACTAGAGAGACAAGATCCAGCCTCATCCAGCACAACACAGGCACTAGTGCCCTCCACCAGGAAGCCTACACAACCCACTGAAACAACCTTAGCCACTGGAGACAGACATCAAAAACAACGGGAACTACGAACGTGCAGCCTGCAAAAAGGAGACCCCAAACACAGGAAGATAAGCAAAATGAGAAGACAGAAAAACACACAGCAGATGAAGGAGCAAGATAAAAACCCACCAGACCTAACAAATGAAGAGGAAATAGGCAATCTACCTGAAAAAGAATTCAGAATAATGATAGTAAGGATGATCCGAAATCTTGGAAGTAGAATGGACAAAATGCAAGAAACAGTTAACAAGGACCTAGAAGACATAAAGATGAAACAAGCAACGATGAACAACGCAATAAATGAAATTAAAAGTACTCTAGATAGGATCAATAGCAGAATAACTGAGGCAGAAGAACGGATAAGTGACCTGGAAGATAAAGTAGTGGAAATAACTACTGCAGAGCAGAATAAAGAAAAAAGAACGAAAAGAACTGAGGACAGTCTCAGAGACCTCTGGGACAACATTAAACGCACCAACATTCGAATTATAGGGGTTCCAGAAGAAGAAGAAAAAAAGAAAGGGACTGAGAAAATATTTGAAGAGATTATAGTTGAAAACTTCCCTAATATGGGAAAGGAAATAGTTAATCAAGTCCAGGAAGCACAGAGAGTCCCATACAGGATAAATCCAAGGAGAAATACGCCAAGACACATATTAATCAAACTGTCAAAAATTAAATACAAAGAAAGCATATTAAAAGCAGCAAGGGAAAAACAACAAATAACACACAAGGGAATCCCCTTAAGGTTAACAGCTGATCTCTCAGCAGAAACCCTACAAGCCAGAAGGGAGTGGCAGGACATACTGAAAGTGATGAAGGAGAAAAACCTGCAACCAAGACTACTTTACCCAGCAAGGATCTCATTCAGATTTGACGGAGAAATTAAAACCTTTACAGACAAGCAAAAGCTGAGAGAGTTCAGCACCACCAAACCAGCTTTACAACAAATGCTAAAGGAACTTCTCTAGGCAAGAAACACAAGAGAAGGAAACGACCTATAATAACAAACCCAAAACAATAGAGAAAATGGGAAAAGGAACATACATATCGATAATTACCTTAAATGTAAATGGACTAAATGCTCCCACCAAAAGACACAGATTGGCTGAATGGATACAAAAACAAGACCCTTATATGTGCTGTCTACAAGAGACCCACTTCAGACCTAGAGACACATACAGACTGAAAGTAAGGGGATGGAAAAAGATATTCCATGCAAATGGAAACCAAAAGAAAGCTGGAGTAGCAATTCTCATATCAGACAAAATAGACTTTAAAATAAGGACTATTAAAAGGGACAAAGAAGGACACTACATAATGATCAAGGGATCGATCCAAGAAGAAGATATAACAATTGTAAATATTTATGCACCCAGCATAGGAGCACCTCAATACATAAGGCAAATACTAACAGCCATAAAAGGGGAGATCGACAGTAACACATTCATAGTAGGAGACTTTAACACCCCACTTTCACCCATGGACAGATCATCCAAAACGAAAATAAATAAGGAAACACAAGCTTTAAATGATACATTAAACAAGATGGACTTAATTGATATTTATAGGACACTCCATCCAAAAACAACAGAATACACATTTTTCTCAAGTGCTCATGGAACATTCTCCAGGATAGATCATATCTTGGGTCACAAATCAAGCCTTGGTAAATTTAAGAAAACTGAAATTGTATCAAGTATCTTTTCTGACCACAACGCCATGAGACTAGATATCAATTACAGGAAAAGACCTGTAAAAAATACAAACACATGGAGGCTAAACAATACACTACTTAATAATGAAGTGATCACTGAAGAAATCAAAGAGGAAATAAAAAAATACCTAGAAACAAATGACAATGGAGACACAATGACCCAAAACCTATGGGATGCAGCAAAAGCAGTTCTAAGGGGGAAGTTTATAGCAATACAAGCCCACCTTAAGAAGCAGGAAACATCTTGAATAAACAACCTAACCTTGCACCTCAAGCAATTAGAGAAAGAAGAACAAAAAAACCCCAAAGCTAGCAGAAGGAAAGAAATCATAAAAATCAGATCAGCAATAAATGAAAAAGAAATGAAGGAAACGATAGCAAAGATCAATAAAACTAAAAGCTGGTTCTTTGAGAAGATAAACAAAATAGATAAACCACTAGCCAGACTCATCAAGAAAAAAAAGGAGAAGACTCAAATCAATAGAATTAGAAATGAAAAAGGAGAAGTAACAACTGACACTGCAGAAATAAAAAAAATCATGAGAGATTACTACAAGCAACTCTATGCCAATAAAATGGACAATCTGGAAGAAATGGACAAATTCTTAGAAATGCACAACCTGACAAGACTGAATCAGGAAGAAATAGAAAATATGAACAGACCAATCACAAGCACTGAAATTGAAACTGTGATTAAAAATCTTCCAACAAACAAAAGCCCAGGACCAGATGGCTTCACAGGTGAATTCTATCAAACGTTTAGAGAAGAGCTAACACCTATCCTTCTCAAACTCTTCCAAAATATAGCAGAGGGAGGAACACTCCCAAATTCCTTCTACGAGGCCACCATCACCTTGATACCAAAACCAGACAAGGATGTCACAAAGAAAGAAAACTACAGGCCAATATCACTGATGAACATAGATGCAAAAATCCTCAACAAAATACTAGCAAACAGAATCCAACAGCATATTAAAAGGATCATACACCATGATCAAGTGGGGTTTATTCCAGGAATGCAAGGATTCTTCAATATACGCAAATCTATCAATGTGATGAACCATATTAACAAATTGAAGGAGAAAAACCATATGATCATCTCAATAGATGCAGAGAAAGCTTTCGACAAAATTCAACACCCATTTATGATAAAAACCCTCCAGAATGTAGGCATAGAGGGAACTTTCCTCAACATAATAAAGGCCATATATGACAACCCCACAGCAAACATCATCCTCAATGGTGAAAAACTGAAAGCATTTCTACTAAGATCAGGAACAAGACAAGGTTGCCCACTCTCACCACTCTTATTCAACATAGTTTTGGAAGTTTTAGCCACAGCAATCAGAGAAGAAAAGGAAATAAAAGGAATCCAAATCGGAAAAGAAGAAGTAAAGCTGTCACTGTTTGCAGATGACATGATACTATACATAGAGAATCCTAAAGATGCTACCAGAAAACTACTAGAGCTAATCAATGAATTTGGTAAAGTAGCAGGATACAAAATTAATGCACAGAAATCTCTGGCATTCCTATATACTAATGATGAAAAATCTGAAAGTGAAATCAAGAAAACACTCCCATTTACCATTGCAACAAAAAGAATAAAATATCTAGGAATAAACCTACCTAAGGAGATGAAAGACCTGTATGTAGAAAACTATAAGACACTGATGAAAGAAATTAAAGATGATACAAATAGATGGAGAGATATACCATGTTCTTGGATGGGAAGAATCAACATTGTGAAAATGACTCTACTACCCAAAGCAATCTACAGATTCAATGCAATCCCTATCAAACTACCACTGGCATTTTTCACAGAACTAGAACAAAAAATTTCGCAATTTGTATGGAAACACAAAAGACCCCGAATAGCCAAAGCAATCTTGAGAATGAAAAAAGGAGCTGGAGGAATCAGGCTCCCTGACTTCAGACTATACTACAAAGCAACAGTAATCAAGACAGTATGGTACTGGCACAAAAAACAGAAAGATAGATCAGTGGAACAGGATAGAAAGCCCAGAGATAAACCCACGCACATATGGACACCTTATCTTTGATAAAGGAGGCAGGAATGTACAGTGGAGAAAGGACAGCCTCTTCAATAAATGGTGCTGGGAAAACTGGACAGGTACATGTAAAAGTATGAGATTAGATCACTCCCTAACACCATACACAAAAATAAGCTCAAAACGGATTAAAGACCTAAATGTAAGGCCAGAAACTATCAAACTCTTAGAGGAAAACATAGGAAGAACACTCTATGACATAAATCACAGCAAGATCCTTTCTGACCCACCTCCTAGAGTAATGGAAATAAAAACAAAAATAAACAAATGGAACCTAATGAAACTTCAAAGCTTTTGCACAGCAAAGGAAACCATAATCAAGACCAAAAGACAACCCTCAGAATGGGAGAAAACATTTGCAAATGAAGCAACTGACAAAGGATTAATCTCCAAAATTTACAAGCAGCTCATGCAGTTCAATAACAAAAAAACAAAAAACCCCATCCAAAAATGGGCAGAAGACCTAAATAGACATTTCTCCAAAGAAGATATACAGAATGCCAAAAAACACATGAAAGAATGCTCAACATCATTAATCATTAGAGAAATGCAAATCAAAACTACAATGAGATATCATCTCACACCAGTCAGAATGGCCATCATCAAAAAATCTAGAAACAATAAATGCTGGAGAGGGTGTGGAGAAAAGGGGACACTCTTGCACTGCTGGTAGGAATGTGAATTGGTTCAGCCACTATGGAGAACAGTATGGAGGTTCCTTAAAAAACTACAAATAGAATTACCATATGACCCAGCAATCCCACTACTGGGCATATACCCTGAGAAAACCAAATTTCAAAGAGTCATGTACCAAAATGTTCATTGCAGCTCTATTAACAATAGCCCGGAGATGGAAACAACCTAAGCGCCCATCATCGGATGAATGGATAAAGAAGATGTGGCACATCTACACAATGGAATATTATTCAGCCTTAAAAAGAAATGAAATTGAGCTATTTGTAATGAGATGGATAGACCTAGAGTCTGTCATACAGAGTGAAGTAAGTCAGAAAGAAAAAGACAAATACCGTATGCTAACACATATATATGGAATTTAAGGGAAAAAAATGTCATGAAGAACCTAGGGGTAAGACAGGAATAAAGACGCAGACCTACTGGAGAACAGACTTGAGGATATGGGGAGGGGGAAGGGTGAGTTTTGTCAGGGCGAGAGAGAGTCATGGACATATACACACTAACAAACGTAGTAAGGTAGATAGCTAGGGGGAAGCAGCCGCATGGCACAGGGATATTAGCTCGGTGCCTTGTGACAGCCTGGAGGGGTGGGATTGGGAGAGTGGGAGGGAGGGAGACGCAAGAGGGAAGACATATGGGAACATATGTATATGTATAGCTGATTCACTTTGTTATAAAGCAGAAACTAACACACTATTGTAAAGCAATTATACCCCAATAAAGATGTTTAAAAGAAAAAAAAAATTATTTACTTCATTTTAACTCCCAGGTAAAAAGGAATAGAAGTGGTCACAACGATTGTATCTGGAAATGACCCAAGGGCTCTACGTGGCCAACTTGATACTTCTTTCACCTTTGAAGACCTGACTTTTCTTTCTACAGTGAGTCAGTCTGCATTAGTCCTAAGTCTGAGCAAAACTCTCAGCCAGAGACACTGAGAGTGAAGACAGCTGAACGGTGTGCCTGGATCATGATGGTGGCAAGCTGCACTGGGGCCCACCGTGGAGAGCAGCATTTGGTCGCCAACCCTGTGCATCTCAGAGAAATATTTTGCAGGGGAGGAAAGAAAAGGAAATGAAATCTTTTGCAAATAACACCTACTCTCAACCCTGACCTGACATTAATCCATTTTCATCTTTGAATTAGAGGAAGAGAAAAAGAAACAGAACAAGGAAAGATGGAAGAGAAGAAGAGATAATAATGAAGAATGTTACAATACAGAACACTGGTTAAAGGTTCTGGAGTCAGAGAGACCTCAGTTTGATCCCAGTCCTACCATTTAACAACTTTGTGTTAGACTTGGCCACTCTGCTTAAGCATCATGAATCTTCGTTTTCTCATCTGTAAAACGGAATTAATAATACCCTACTGGGTAGTTGTGAGGGATAAAAAAAGAAAGATAAGTATGTAAAGCATTTAGCATGCTGCTTGCCACAGAGCAAGGTGGTCAATATACAGTAGCTGAAGAAAGAAGAGGGGAGAGGATAGGAGGGGAGAGGAAAAAAGTCTCCAGGGCTCAAAGAACAGCCTAAACTCGGGACACCTTACGTGCTTTATAGTCGATCTGAAAACATTTCCTAATGACTACATAATTAGCACTGTGCTTCATTCAGCAATGAATGTGTCCTCACCCTCCTCCTCCCATGGTACATACAGTCCAGCCCAGGAAACAGAAATCACACACGTGAAATATGTAAAAATTAACCTCCGTTGTACTAAGTTGTTAAATATTCCACATGTAGTAAAGCAAGCGCTAAGGCCACTTGGAGCGTGGGGCCAGTGAGCACTGGCTTGCGGGGGGCAAGTGTCCGGGAGTGGGTGTCAGAGACAGACGTGAAGAGACTTATAGGAGAAGGTGGGGGAGGCATGTCTGGCAAAGAAAAAGCCTGAGTTTTGCCACTGAAACACTGAGGATGCAAGCAGGGAGTCATGGAGTGAGGAGAGCCTGGGTTAGGGCAGGGAGAGGCAAAAAGCAGCAAGTTTGGGAGCCATTCAAAGCAAAAATGGACAGGACTTTGGAATTGAATATGAAAAATAAAAAAGAGGGGTCTGCCTGCATCTCTTTTGGATTCTTCATTCTCGTTTGAGGCCAAGAGTGCTCATTTCCACCTTCCTGGTATTTTTTAGGAGGAAGACAAAGCACACTCTTCTCTTTGCCTAGATGGCGGTTGGTGTCCCCTTTCTCGATAACCAGGCTGCACAGGGCAAGGTTTACAAATGCAGGCTCAGCTGGGTCCGTATCCCAGCTCTGCCACTCACTAGCTGTGTGGTCTCAGGCAAGCAAGCTAAGCTCCCAGGCCTCAGTTTCCTTATCTGTGAAAGAGAGGGTAATTCTGATACATCTCTCACAGACTGTTGAGAGTATAAGTGAATCAAAACATTTAACATTTTCATCCTCATTTGTCAGAGGATAAAGCTGAGGCACAGGGCTTCCCTGGTGGCACAGTGGTTGAGAGTCCGCCTGCCGATGCAGGGGACACGGGTTCGTGCCCCGGTCCGGGAAGACCCCACATGCTGCGGAGCGGCTGGGCCCGTGAGCCATGGCCGCTGAGCCTGTGCTCCGCAACGAGAGAGGCCGCAACAGTGAGAGGCCCGCGTACCTCAAAAAAAAAAAAACATTTAACAAATTCCTTAATTCAGGAAAACTTAGAACAGTGCCTGGCACAGAGGCACAAATCCTATGTTCAGTAATTATCATTATTATTGTTTTATCGTTTACCTTAATCTTTAGCCAGAATATATCCACAAGAAGTGCAAAGAATCATCTCACACATGACTAAGGAGGAGGAACCAAGGGGAAACCCATCTTGGAATTGCAAGTTCATCCAAAACTACCGCTGATGGTGAAACCCCCAGGCAAGACTCAGACAATCCACTGTCACATAGAGGATTTGTGCACATACCTGGCTTGGTGAATGGCCTCCATCCACTCTTTACCGTCCTGCTCCTCCTCACAGCGCAGCTCTAGTGGTTTCTGACCTTCGTGGCCAAAAAGAACAGTAAAGTAATACTGGAAAGAAAAACAAACAAAGTAATGTTTTATTTTTCAGGCATTACAGCATAACAACATGACATTTCCCTACAAAGGCTATCTGTTTACAAAATGCAGCAGCATTACATAAATCGTATTTCAAAGTGTAATGACACTCCCAGCCCACTTGGCAATGACCTTCTACCTAGAAGATACCATAGGATGCATCTTAACATCCCTCAGTAAGATTCAACTCACAATATCTCAGATACAGAAAAGGTATTTGATAAAATTCTACACAAACACACGATTAGAATTCTTTGCAAACTCCAAAGTGAAATTTCTGAACCTGATAAAGGATATCAAGCAGAAACTTACTACAAACATTTTAGCTAATGGTGAACTATTACAAGCAACCCTTCTAAAATCAAAAATAAGAAAAAATGGCGATTATCACCACTTGTATTTACGAATTCTGTCTGGAGGGCAGCACTGAAAAATAAAGGAAAAAAGAAATGGAAAACAAGGGGGAAAAGTCATTTTGCACAGATGATGTGTCTACATTAAAAATTCATTGAAAAACTATTAAATAAGAACATCCCTCAAAATTGTTAAATATAAAATCAATACACGAAAATTTATTGCACTTTGATACAATATCAACAAATAGGAAACAATTTTGAAAACACAGCATTTGCAATAGCAAAGAAATATAAATGACGAACCTAAGAAAATAAGTTTATCACCTCTAAAGAGTAAATTAATCTATAATTTCAATGTATTCTAATAAAATTACCAATAGGTTTTCTTTGGGTGGAATTTGACAAAAGTGAATCTAGAATCTGAGCTAGGGACAGGAGAAGCTGTCACTTTAAACCAGTCTATTTGAGGCTAGACATATTAATACCAAACTGAGACTGTCTGGGAAGGAAATATAACTGGAGAACTTTTGATTTTATGAGAATTATCAGCAAATACACTGGGCCTGCTCAAGACTTCATCCTGGGGCACAAAAAGGACCAGCCCCACATAGCTGCTCTGAGACAGAAAACCAAAGAAAAAACCTGAGTTTTTTCTGTTTTCCCAACTTCCCACCCTACCCCCAAATTTCTCTTTATTCAATGTGACTGTTACATACTCCTTTTCTTCAAATGAATTAAAAACCTTCAGGACAAAAGCTGTTAGTCTATAAAAAACATTGAATCACTATGATATACACCAAAACTAACATAATATTGTAAATCAACCATAACTTCAATTAAAAAAACCTTCAGGACAATAATCCTAGAGATAAATTCTTAAAGATCCTAGAATTTTTGGCACATTTTTACAAAAAAGGAAAAAAACTGGCTAAGAGACCTCGTGTTACTTGTGCATAAACCATCAGCCAACAGAGGACATGTCTGTGAGATAATCCACCGCACTTCCCCAAGGACAGTCCTTAGCCCCATAAATGACAAGCTGTCTTTAATTCTTAAACCTCTCGAACAGCCAGAGGACTAAATGCTATGAACTAGGGGGAAATAATCTGATGAAAAGGCCACTAAGAACGGGAAGAATTGACTTTAGCACTGTATTCAGTAAAGCTCCATTTAAATTTGAGAGGAAAGGAGTTGAAACTCAACAAAATAACAGATCAGTGGCTTAAAGGGCAATCCTATAAGTGATGGCATTTCAGCAACAGCTGGTTACCAGCCAAAGGCCAGATGCCCCGTCCAGGAAGAGGAAACATTTAATGAACCTGATATTGAAAGGCTGCAACCAGCACCTCAACAGCAGCTGCTGCTCGGGAACCCAATTAAAAGCCACCTTTAAAAGACAGCAAGGTAATTATATTAGCAGAGTACATCCAAAGGTTAGACTATGTCTCAGGCGTGACAATGATGGAAAAAGTTTTGAGAAGTACAGGTTACGTTTCCAGGAGTTCAAATTCAGCTCAACCACAAATACTCAAACACTGCCTCTACATGTACCTGCAAATTATTCAACTTAAACCATTCATCAAAAAGTTTTCTTTGTGTATTCTGGCCTCATTCTGATATGAACTCAGTATACCATGGATCTATGTGTCAGACCTGGGGCTTTAGGGGTCCCCTTGGGGATCAAAAGCATCAGTAGACACCCTTGATGGTACTCTGTGACCTCTGACCTGCCCCACTGCAGGAAACTAGGAGGGGAAGTTCCAAAGTACTGGGTCATCGTGAAGTGCAAGGAAGAATTAAAACAGTGATGACCTTGTTTATGTCTTTAAATTCAACATCTACAATGGCAGTGAGCGTCCCTTCTTTTTCTCCTTGGATAGGTTCACCTATTCCCAAATATATTTCTCCAGGCAGATGCTCTCCCAGTGCCCGCCCCCATATTTGTGCCATTAGCCAGCATTTCAATCAAGTCTAAACCTGAACTCACTCATTACCTTCCCTCCCTCCCTCCTACCTCCTAATGCTCCTCCTTGTACCTGCTGCCCTCGCAGCTATTCCTTCTCCACTTGTGTTTTCTCTGTCAAGTACGTCTTTGTCCAACAATTGTCCCAGCTAGGAACCCCAAAGCCACCCTCAACTTCTCCCTCTTATCACCCACATTGGGTGTCACCAATGCTCCCTCCTAAGACTCTCTTCTGGCTTTTATTATCCCTCACCTAGATTACTGTAACAGCTTTATCACAGATGAAAACGACAGATATGACAACTTTGAAATACTTTCCAACTGAGACTGCTTTATCTTATAGCCGGTCTCTCTCCTTCGTTACATCTCAGCTGCTATTAGAGCCCAAAGTGGGAGGTTAATGGCCTCTCTGGAAGTAGGACTGGATGACCTAGGGGAGGTCCCAGTGAGTTGCGAACACAAGAAGAAATGTGGAAGAGAAGTAGTGGTGGATGTGGGTAAGAAAGTGGAAGGCAGCAGAGACACATATGGTACAGCTTCTCCCCACTTGAGCCTAAAATCTCAGAGAAGGTTGAGGACCTAGAAGGGTTGATGACAAAGCCAAAAGCCGAGGAACTTCCATACCACTTTCCTTTTGGAGCAACAGAGGATGTCATCTCACACGATGTTCTCTTGCCCCACTCCCACCCTCACGACAACGTGGGGTGGTGACCCCATGGGTAATGACCGTATCATGTAAATCAGTAAAACTGTGTCACAGCGGTTAGGTAAAGACAGGGCCTAAGTTTTGAGTTTAGCTATACAGAGCCCCCCGAGTATTCAAGTGGTGTGATGTCCCTGAGGGTACCATGGAGGGCTGTAGAGGGAAGGGGGCTATCAGACCTCACGGGGCGGGGGGGTGGGCTATGCAGCCCCAGTAAGAGCCAAGGTGTGGCCGTGTAAGCAAAACGGACACCTGGACCCTGACTGACCTGAGAGAGCATGGACCGCAAGTTACAGCAGCCATACACTTTAGCAACAGATGACCAAGGCAGAGCCAGAACAACACCAGACCCCAGTCAGCACCAGCAAGGACCGCCCCTCAACCTCTGATAAACACCCACATCAACTGGCCCCATTCTCCATTTTTAACCTCATTTCTGCCTCTTTCCTACAAAGTACACCACACTCCAGCCAATCAACCCATCACTCCCCCAAGAAGACAGACAAGCTGTTTCCTCAGCCTCATGCTACTGACAGAGTATGGTCTCCAGAGTCACCAAACCTGGGTGCGAATCCTGACTCCTCCAAGTGGTAACTCTGAGACCTTGGGCAGGTCATGCAACCTTTCTGAGACTGAGTTTCCCCTGGTCAATGAGAGGATAGAGAGGAAAGAGACCTTACAGGATTGATTAGCTGACATGCAGTGCCTGCACCCAGAAGGCACTTAACAAATGTTAATTCCCTTCCGTCTCAGTGCATCTCTGTCTTGACTTTCTTCATCTCCAGTCCCTTCTCCACCTACACACTCTTATTGAACTTTCATGACTCATGTCACAAACCATCAATTCTGCTAAGAATCTCTCCCAGGCACCTTCTGGCAAAAAGAAGTCCCTCTCTCCTCTGGCAATAACCCCATGCACATTGTTCTCACATCACCTTAGAGTCGTCCATGCATGTGTCTCTCTTCCTTGCAGGACTTGTCCCTTTGCACCCTTGATCATAGCACTGTGCTGGGCACACACAAATCCCTCAATAATGTTTGGTGAATAAATGATCATCATCAGTAAAGAAACATGAGGTATAGTTAACCTAATAAATTTGCTTCAAACAGCCACACATGACAATTTCATGACTATATAATCACATCCAGGTAGACATCCAGAGAAAAGATTCAGAAAGACCCCGAAAGCTACCAAATACATATTTTTATAAGACAGAAAACAGAACATTATGATGTTCTTTACAACCCCCTAGACAAGCAATAAGAACAGATACTGTAGGTTGGCAGATTCACCAAAGGGTCTTACCTCTTACCTACAATAACCATAAAATGCCAGAAAGACAACATAATGAACAGATCTATGAAATTTAAATGTTCAGGGTCTCATCGGTATCTATTGAAGCTTTATATGAATTTTCATTTTTCAATTGTCTGGTTTTTATTATAATGGGTTTGCTGCTGTTTATGCTATGTGTTTTTGCAGAAAGAACAAATGTAACCCAGTATGAGAACACAAGCTCACTTAAAACTCTGGTCCTCAGGCTTCTGCAAGTTAACAAGTTTATAGCTAAAACAGTGGCGGTTGCTGGAGGATGGGATTATAGGACCACTTCCACATTCTACATTTCTGTATTGTTTGAATCATTTACCATAAAGACATAAAGCTATGTAGCCAACAAAAACATGCTCGTTCCATTTTCAAATTGAGTCATTTATAATAAACACATATAACTATATAATCAGCGATAAAGATAGTATCCGTTTTCAAAACTATGTCTAGGTCTTTATAATACTACTTATATACCCAGAAAAAGTAAATGATGTTGGTCAAATCAATGACTGTTCAAAAGAAGATTAAAAACCACTGTGGGTTTTCTTAAAGTATTTGGCAGAAAAATAATCTCTTTTTAAAAAAAACTGCTGTGCCACATGTATTATCATTTTGATGGTACTTCAGGGTTTTAAATTATTACGTACGTTGTTGACATTTTTCAGTTTCAGATTAAGAGAACTAAAACCAACGCTCTCTGCAGGCTTTGAGGCAGAAAATCCTCCTCGAATCCTCTTCCCACACTTGGCTCCTGTCTGGGAGGGATGGGAGGCCCTACAGAACTTGCTATGGTCTCCTCTCCAGAGGCCACATTTCTGACCCTGCGAGTCAGACACTAGATGGGATTAAAAAAAAAAAAGATGGATACCTTCCAAATGTTCCCAGCTTGGTGACTTACACACATGGGGCTAATGATCATGAGAACAGAGCAGCCTGGAGTGGCAGTGCCTCTGGGACCACAGCATGGCTCTAAAGCCAGGAGGAGCTCTCAAACTCCACCCGGGCCTTGGGGTCTGGCCTTCCTAGTCCCCAGGAATGTGAATAACGCTACCAAGTGGCCCTCTGCAGCCTGGAGCACATTCCTCCTGCAGCAGCCCCATGCGTTGCTATGACCATCCACGTCAGTCAGAAGGGAGACTCCAAGTGTCCCTGGATGTGGAGATGGATGAAAACCATGGACAGCACTTCTCCAGTCTAGGTGCATCTCCCAAGCAATAACAAACTCTGTGCTCATGTTAATCTTGCTATGATTCATTACCTCCTGCTCTTTCTCCCTTCTTCCCTTTCTTCTTCTTTCTGTAACTGCTTGTAGAGTGGAAATGAAATGCATTTTAAACATTTGATACATTTGACGAAACTGAGCTTTATGTGCCCTTATACTAATTTTCACTCCTTGGGGTTTAACTTCACCCAAACTGATAACTAGCTTTACCATTCACAGGAACTTCAATTAATGTTCCTAGTATGTGACTGGCCCTCTGTAAGAGAAAAGTATCCCACCCCTGAGCCCTAGAGGCAGAGACAGATCGCTCTAAATCTGATTTGCTGCCACTGACCTGGCAGTGTGTGAGAGAGAGATAAGAGAAGACAGATTGAAAATAACATTCAGGTGGGCATAAAAAAAGGGGAAATATGTCATGTTTTTTGATACCATCCCCTCCCCTCCTCCTCCTGGCATTCCTACTCTTTTGTATTTCCTGCCATTAAAAGGTTACTTGCAAGGGACTTCTCTGCCCACTGTACCTGGTCACCACTGTGCCAGCTGATGGGGCACACACTGAAGAAGAAAAGCCTAAAGCATTATATCCTGGACCCAGCACCATTGGTCTCTGGAAGAGAAATCATTTCACTCTCCTGCCTCAGGCACTGTTTTTATATAGTGGGATAATTTCTTGACCACAACTCTATCTCATGGGTACTTTTAGCTCCAAAGAAGACTCTGTGTAAATTAAAGGAGACCGTATTTTCCAACTACTTCATAGACTCCATCTTTTCATATCATGGTTACATGCTGAAGCTCATTCTTTTTTTTTTTTTTTTTTTTAATTCATTGGTTTATCTATTTATTTATTTGGTCCTCGTTGATATGTGCAGGATTTCTCTAGTTGTGGTGGTGTGCGGGCTTCTCATTGTGGTGACCTCTCCTGTTGTGGAGCACAGACTCTAGGCATGCAGGCTTCAGTAGTTGTGGCTCACGGGCTCTAGAGCGCAGGCTCAGTAGTTGTGGTGCGCGGGCTTAGTTGCTCCGCGGCATGTGGGATCCTCCCGGACCAGGGATCGAACCTGTGTCCCCTGCATTGGCAGGCAGATTCCCAACCACTGCGCTACCAAGGAAGTCCCTGAAGCTCATTCTTTATTGTTAAAACATATGTCAAATCTCCCAACTACTTCCTCCTACTACTTCAAATCTCCTCCTACTTCCTTCCTTTGTTCCTTCTTAAGAACAAAGACTTAAGGTGCTGAAGGCTTTCTCCCTCCCCACTGGTTCACTATCTTTTCAACTCTGAGATTCAGAGGTCTTGCCATGGGCATTTTCATTTCAGTACAAGCCGACTTCACAGATTCATGTCGCACCTGAGCAAGCAGTGTGGTTCCACAGAAGGTGCCCGAGGCTAGCAGGAGGGACATCAGGATACTGAGTGTGAACCCTGGCAAATTCCTCTTGTGCTGTTTGTTCTTGGGCGAAGTGAAGACAAGGCCACCTCTCCTACTAACCCCAAGGTGAAGATAAAATGCAATAACACACATCAAAGTGTCTTGAAAAGCATGAATTGTGTCTTGTCATTCCTGTGGTGGTAGAACTGTCACATCTCACCGGGAAAGCAGTCACCTCGAGTCTGCCTCGGACACCGCACTTATTCCAGCTCTGCAAAACTGGGTAATTTAAGTGTTCCTCCTGCCTTCTCCCCACTGCTTTCCTCAGATAATAGTGCATGGGGAAAAAAAAACGATGTATTAAAATTATAAACCAGCACACTGGGTACCTGGTAATTAAGAAGAGATCATACTGTTTTTATTATGGGGGTTGTTGGTTGTTTTGTTCTTGTGGATTTTTTTGTGTGTGTGGTTGTTTGACAGTCACGATGAAAAGGTTTCTAATTTTCCCAAAGGCTTAGAGAAGAGCTGCATTTTGAATTTTCAATAACATGCAAGAATTTGCTAAATGATTTGTCCCAACAGAAGCCAACACACAGGCTTTAAACTATGAATAGAGCAGAGTATTAGCATGCATAAAATCCACACTATGCTACAATATCAGCATTTAAGAACTGCCTCAGAATGTATTCTTCTATTAAACATATTTAAATGGACAGGAATTGAACTTAGAATCCAGCTTAAGGAGTAAGAGTTTGACTGCCTCCTACTGTGGTTTTCTACCACAACAGGAAAAATACATTGTGTCTGGCTTCCAAATTTCAGAGAGAAGTGAGTCAAATTAAACTGTGCCAAGGGGTCAGAAAGCCTGTCATTTTAAGAATGGCTAAAAGAACTTGATATATTTGGATGCACTTCAAATCTTTGAAAGATCATCATATAAAAATTGCAACAGAGAAACTTTCAGCAACCAAGGGATCTGAGCTCCCATAAATCACCAGTTATGCTGAAATTTATGAAAAAGGAAGCATGATACATGGTGGCTTAAGTCATCATCCCTGACTCACAGGAAAAGGCAATGATTCCTCTTCATGTTTTGTTACATTCTCACTTAAGTGCATTTCTCTTATATTACCACTCCAGAGGGGACAGATGTTATTGACGATAACATTTGATCTTTGTGACTGGCTTCACCCCATCCCCAGTCCTCCTGTTTACTTACTATCTTTAAAGAGAGACATCTAACTCATGTCTGCCTAGAGCCACTGACTGAGCACACTTGTGAATTCAGTCACCAATGTCACAGCCTTCTCGTACAGCAAGGCAGCTAAACTTTAGCACCATTCCAGTGTCCATTCTATCCTGGCCTCTCCTGAACTAGTCTGGAACTTCTAACTTCACATGAAACCTCCAAAACCTTTTTACTTCATGCCATCTTCATCACTTTCTCATTTCAACCATTGGTTTTACGTATTTCCCATTTGCCAACCATAATCTCATTTGTGTAAAAGTACGTACAGTGAAAATGTATGCTGTTCACACCTAGGTTAGTTAGTCCACTTAGCAGAGAAGAGAATTCTTCAACAAAGAGACTTGAGTAAGTGCTGGAGTTCCCCTGTTGCTGCAAGGAAATTTTTTGAGTTGCTCTGTCAAAGAAGGACAGTGGTTATGCCAAAAAGTGGGCAGGGGAAATATGTCTAATGAGACCAACTTCAGATTTATCCTGTGTAGCTCCAGAAGGCGCAAACAGGAATAAAAGGTTAAAGTGAGAGATTTGGAAGACCCTTCTAAAAATGGGATGGGATGCTGCTGCCAGCTGACCATATCTCAATGGTGTTTAGAAAGGGATTCCTGCCCTTGGAAAACAGAACCAGATGGCCTCTAATATCCCACAGTATCAAAATCCTTTAGTAGCTGTAACATACTCTAGAATTTTACCATTAAGGTATGCAATAGAGGAGGCACATAAACAACGGTTAGACCACCGCTCTGATTTTGCTGTTCAATATCTCAGTTTTTATTGCATGGCAATTTACCAAAGTGGGAGTAAAAGGAAATACAGGTCTAAATAAAGAAATAATTACTGCCTTTGAAGAGTTAAAGTCTTTTATGACATTGTGCCTGGTTTATATTGATAATCATCAGTTACACTTATCAGATAACTAAGAACCACTGTTCCACTGATGGTTTTTAATCAGAAGCATTGGGTTCCTAACAATACAAAACTGACAGAAAGAGTCCTTTGAAATCTTATTTCATTCTTCACATTTTAAGTGCTAACTACTCAGCAATAATTATTAGCACTTTAATTCATTGAGCAAACCTCAAAGATGGAAGCCCTAATAATAATGGTAATCAAATAATAATGATCAAATGCATAGCTCATGGATAATATAAAAAGATTAATTAATTAATTTAATTAATTAATTTATTTAATAAATAAAGAAGTTTTCTAAATCAATAAGGAAAAGCCAAATATCCTAATAGAAATGTGGGAAAAGAAACAGAATATTCATTTACCCACAAACAAAACAAAAATTGACACAAATAGTGAAAATATGAAAAAGAAATGCATATTAGTACATTAAGACTATCTCTTCAAATTGCAATTTTTTAAATAATAAAATCCAGAGTTAGCAAGTGTAATGTGCTGATTGAAATAAAAATGGTTACAAACTTTGTGGAGATGGTTGGCAATTTATATCACAGACTTTAAACTATTCTCTGATACTAATGAAATCATTAAAAATACATTCAAAGACTTATGTCTAAGAATGTTTATAGCATCACTAACAATAATAAGTGTCCAAAAGTAGGGGACAAATTAAATTATGGGATATTTAAACTGGAACACTCTGAGCAAAATTAAATTAATAATCACACTCTGTAAGAATATTTTCAGGCTAGCCCCTGAACTATGCATAACAGGAAAAATTCCAAGGAACCCTGTGAAAAGTAACAGCTACAAGACTGAAAAGACTGATCAAAGATTTCAGCTACTACCTGCCACAGGAAGACAGAGTCTAGAAATTGAGTCTGCCAAGTAAGCTGCATGCTAGAATAAAAATGAACATTCTTCAAAGGAAAACAACATAATCTAGTCTTTAAAATGTATTATCCAATATGTCCAATATATGCTAAAAGATCAGTAGGAAAAAAACAACAGGAAAACTAGGGCCATAATCCTGAGAAAATATGACACAGATGTTGAAATTAGCAGACAGAACTTCAAAGCAGTTATTTAAAATGTAGACAAAGACAAAGGAAAAGAGAGTTATAATGAGAACACAGATGGGGAATCTCAGCAAAGAAATGGAATTCTAAAAAAGGAGCAAATGGAAATTTTAGAAATGAAAAGCATAACAACTGAAATGAAAAAATTAAATGGATAAACATAATTGCAGATTAGAGACTGCTGTTTCCAATGAAAGGGTAAACGTAGTAAACCTGCCACAAAGAAGACAGCTGATCTCCTTAAAAACGGTACCATATGAAGGCTCAGTGTTGATCTCTATTGCTGTCAGTTTGGACATTTAGCACAACAAGAGCTAGATCAGTCTTAGTAAGAATAAACTTATTATGTTGGGCCCATGAGTAGCCTCCCTCTCTGCCACAATGGTCATTTTGTTCATATGCTCATTGTATCAGCACTGGGGTGACCAGTGACACACATTATCTGAAATAAAGTGGCCTGGTCAGTTTGTCGATTTGGTCGTTTAGTGCCAAGTAAACTGCCTGCTAGAATAAGAAATGAACACTCTTCAGAGGAAAATAGAATAGAATAGAATCCAGAGTCTTTAAATCTCTCTAGTGGATGCTGCAGAGATTGTCGCACTTGGGGCTCACTCCTATTTGTCCATCCACATGCTTCTACTCAGGTCTTGCTATCCCCAAACTTCTAATCCTTTTCCTTCCAGGTCTTTGATGCCAGCCAGAACATTCACCACTTCCCATAAGTTTGTATATGTTTGAGTCTCAGACCACTTTTCTTCCCACACAAAGTGGATGATCAGGGGCACAGTCTGATAGTCTACCCATTGGGAGAACTTCTCATCACAGTCTTTCAAGGCCATTTGGAGCTGACCCATCCGCAACCCAAGCTTGGGCTTTTCCCTTTTCCTTCACTGAGTTGTACAGGATCCCCTATACAGCCACAGGCATTAGCTGAGAAAGGGGTGCTGGTGTAACAGTGGTGGATGCCGTGGAGGTAAAAAGTAAAAATTGTGTGTCAGAGTTGTCTCACCACAGGCTGAAATGGTTGGACCTTTATACCACTGCCTCACTCAGTCACTGAATGTGGGCTGCTTCAGGAAGAGTGTAATCTTGGACAAGGCAGCTCTCTGCAGCTGTAGTAGACTCCGAAGGAGCTGACAGCTAGAGATTGTCTGCTGACCAACTCCCTGCAGCTGGGTAGCAACTCTTTCTTTGAAGGGGGATCTGGCTGATGCACCTCCATGCCTAGCAAAATCTCAAATGTCCTTCAACAGGTGAATAATAATGTGGTACATTAGTACAATGGAAAACTATTCAGCAAGAAATAAATAACTGCTGATACTCAAATAAACGTGTATGAATCTCCCCATAAACTATTAATAATTATACAGGAAAAAGCAACTTTGGTGAAGAACTCTGGCAGACACCACCACAACCAAATGAATAAGCTAAAGAAAAATTATGAATTTACACCTATGGAAAGGGAGAGAGAGAGAGAGAGAAAGTAAATGGGGCAAAGTATTCATACCTACTGAATCTGGGTAAAGGACATACAGGAGTTCTTTGCACTACTCTTGCAATTTTACTAAAGTTTGAGATAATGACAAAATTTGAAGTTTTTAAAAGTTAGGTTGCTAGAAGGCAAATTCACAGTCATATCTCCTCATATCTAAGGATCTGCTTGTAAAAGTTCGGTTACACTATAACATTTCCATTGACAGGGAAAAAGGTCAGTAAGTCAAAAAAGCAGGATTTAGAGCGATAGATGGAATGCAACTAACCATTTACTCTAAAAGAAAAAGAAATATATGTAACATCTATTTATTTATAATATGTATGTTTGTAAACAGATAAAGAAATATATTGAAAACACGTACTAAATGAAGAAAACGTAAAAGCAAATCCCATCATCCAGTAATTCTACTTCCTAAGAAACACTCAAAGAGCACATACAAAGATGTTCATTGCAATACTGTTTTAAGAGCCAGAAAAAGACCACAATCTAAATATCTATCAATAAAAGGATAGCTAAATACATTATAGTAAACCATGAATAAGTAGTTTAAAAGAATGAGTTCTACATGTACCAACATTTATAGGAAAGCAATAAAAGCAAGCTAGAGAATACAGAATTAACATTTATGAAAAAGTGTTAATGAAAAAAATGGAAGAAAAAAATGAAAATGTTAACAGTAGTTACTCCTTAGTAATTATTATCTTCTTATTTATACACTTTATGCATTTTTCAAATTAGCCATAATGAGCATATACACTTTAAAGACATAAATATAAATAGTCCTATGAATGGTAAAGATTTGAAAAATGCTCAGGGTCAATTAGACATTTTCCTGCTTTAAAACAAAACAAATAATGCTACAGCATCGCAACGTAAAAAAGAGGGCTATATGGTATGCATTTACTTATAAGCAGAAAAATGTACAATGAATTGCTGGAAACATTTATGTAAATAAAAGGACTTGGAGCACATCTGGTGGACATGCCTGGCTATTAAATACCAAAGGAGCGGGATTAGGAAGGGAGCTCAAAATGTTTTCTGAATGTGAACTATTAATGATGGTTTTGCTGGGCCTCTTCCCCAAAAAAAGACTTTTAATATTAAAAATACATTGTCACCTCATCTGTTGATAGCTGAAAGCTTATGGCTGTCAGACATTTAAAAGAAAACAACAATCTCAAATCTCCACAATCAGGATGGCTAAGAATACCAAACTTCAGTCCTGGAAAAGAAAATTCACACATGCACATGTTCATTAGCTACGGCTTTACATTGTTGCTGCTTCTCCAAAACTCCTCAAAAAGCTAAACGTCTCCCAAATTCTGCAAAGCAGGGTGTCTTTAATTTAGTTTATGTCACACTCTAATTTCTCTTTGAGGAAGACATAACAAGTAATTCAGCCTATGCCTTATGCATTTGATTCTTTTTTTCATCGTGAAAATACAAGCCAAATGCCATGGCTTTTGTCTACCACCTATGTAAACTATTTACCCCTTTTGAAAAAGTTTATTTTTTGCACATGAAAATAATCACATTAATCATATAAATACAGAAAATATAGAGAAGCAAAATTAGAGGGGGAAATTTATCCATAATCCCAACATCACCCAAAGACAATCATTGTTAAATTTTGATGTATTTCAGTACATTCTATTTTCTAAAAGCCAGTTTAATATAGTTGAGCTCATGCTACGTTACTCCAGTTTTTTTCAAGTTACATGATAACCTAAATATGTTTCCATGTTACTTAAAATGTGGTAAACATTTATAAAAGCCTGTATAGCATTGCACAGAGAGGATATACTACAGTTTACGTAAATGTATTTGCTTTCTTTTTTTTTTTTTTTTTTTTTTTTTTGCGATACGCGGGCCTCTCACTGTTGTGGCCTCTCCCGTTGCGGAGCACAGGCTCCGGACGCGCAGGCTCAGCAGCCATGGCTCACGGGCCCAGCCGCTCCGCGGCATGTGGGATCTTCCCGGACCAGGGTACGAACCCATGTCCCCTGCATCGGCAGGCGGACTCTCAACCACTGCGCCACCAGGGAAGCCCTATTTGCTTATTTTTGAAACATTTAGAAGGTTTTCAATTATTCCTCATAACATTTTGGTACATAAAATTTTTAATTTGAATATTGAGTTAGTCCGTTGATCGAGATTCTCAAGAGTGGACAAAAGATATGAATAGTTTGGGTTTTTTTTTTTATAAACCTGTTTTTAGATTTTCTTTAGGGATCTTTACTCCATGTTTGCCAAGGTTGACACAAGGCTGCATCTGACGGGCACGATAATCAGCTACTCAAACGACAAACAACACTCACACCACAATTCCAGCAACTGAGTGGCCCCATTCGTGAAACTATAACTGGACATTATAAGCAGCTACCCTCTGGGAGCTGACACTCTCAGGGGAGCTTCTCTAACCTGGGCAGCATATGATGTTCATGTCTGCATGTTCATGTCTGGGCATATGAATAGCTAACATCTATTCAGTGCTTAACGTACGCCAGGCATTGTACTAAGATTCCTTCTGTACTTTCTCATTTAATTCTCACCATGACTCCATGACTTATTCCCATTTTACAGATAGGGAAATAGGCTTAAAGAAGCATGACAGTCATCCCCAATCCACCAGGGCACGTGCTCTAAGTTGTAGGCCCAGGACAGTAATGGACTCACATTCAACCAACACACTGCTTCCTATTCTCTGTTGTGAAAGCTTAACACATGGCAAAGCTAGCCAGGTCATATGAGTCTAAATCCCTGGACTCTGACACAAAGGTCTGCTCTGCTAAGCCAACTCACCACAAAGGATGGACCACATGGGAAGGAGAAATAGATGGGCTGGAACCTGGATAGACAGTAGGTATGTCCAGAAAGTAAATTTCCAAACATTATCAAGTCTACACAGTTTTACCCCTGAATTTTATAATGTTCCTATCTGTTACCCTAACCATTTCTATCCTCATTTCTAATCTTTATATCAACAGCCCAAGAGACAGCAGGTGCCATAAAAAAGGAAAGGAGGGAGGGAGGGAAAAAGAGGAAGGAGGAGGGAGGAAGATATCCACTAAATATTTATCAACCACCTTATTTTAGAAAGTATCATGCTGGTATGTTATACACACACACGCGCACACACACACACACACACACACACAAACATACATATCACTCTCTGGTTTTAAGGACATTACTATTTAGTTAAAGAGCCAAATTAGGCACTCAAAAAATAACTGAATAACAATGTAAGACTAAATAACAGTGTAAGGTGTGTCAAAGTGCTAAAATAAGCTGTATGAAAATGGCAACCATCATCATTCATTTTTTCAGGTTTGAGACAGTTGTTCCTGTATATCAGACCATGCATCCTGATTTTGGCCTATTAGAAAATATTTACTATAGATGAAGACAATAAATGCTATAGGAGATCAGTGCACAAACATCAAAATACAAATAAGTCGCTCCCCAAGGCCAAGTCCCAGGGGACTAGAGCATCCAGAAAGAAGGACAGTGCAGAAGACGGGAAGAGTAAGTGTGAAGAAACTGGCAGAAATGAGGCAGAGGTCTCTTATTAGATGTTCCTAGGGAAGTTCGGGGCCTTTAGAACCTCTCCATTACTGCCACTGCCAAGGGATGTGGACACTTCTGTTGCTCTTTCCAGTCATGTCTCCATGTCCTACTCACCCCCTCCCAAACAAGGATGCCCCATCTGATCTGCTTGCTCAGCATTTCAGTGGGCTGGTCTCCTCTACGGTGGGGTCACTGCTTTGAAGAACAACAGGCAGTTACCCTTCTCTCTCAGTTGTACTTGCAGTTAGGGGAGTAAGGTTAGCAGTCATCATGGAGAGGCGGGTGATCCTGAGGGTTGACTTTTCCGGTCCTGATGCCAGACTCCTTGGGTTCAAGTCCCCTTGATGTCCCTTATGCACTTACATATCCTTAGGCAAGTTGCTCAATATCTCTGTCTTTCAATTTTTGCATCTAAAAATGTGGCTGACTGTTACACCTACCTCACAGAGTTATTGTGAAAATTACCTGAATTCTTCCACGTAAAGAATTTATGTTCATGAAGCTATTTTCACTAACAAATTTGGGTTTGCCCTGCTCTTTATTTGCAGGGCCTGAGTACACAAGGGAAATAGGAAGCTCCTCTTTCAATGCCAAGCTCAGGCCACACTGTCCTACATAGTCAGGGGGTGAGGTGCACCCAGAGTAATAAATCGGCCTTTGTCTCTCATTTGACTGGATATTCTTCTACACATGGTCCATTGGTGATAACCTCAGAGGAGGAAAGGAACACAACCCCCTAACAGAAGGGTTGTAAGGTTGCAACAATTTATCAGATTTTAAAGAGCCACATAAACCACAGAAAATAAATTTTATTCCACAGGCAATAGTGATTTATTATATTTTCTTGGGCTGGAACCATGAGATAATAAAAGCTGTATTTCATAAGAATTAACCCGCAGTCATACACAACCTTCTGCAGAAAGTCTGTATCCATTCAAACCAGGTTCTTAAAGGTTAAAAAAAATCCAGCACTTATGATTTTTTTCACATTTTCTAGCCAGATTTTTTTTAGCCAGATTTTTAAGAAGTCTGTATTACAGTACTAAATTTCAACAAAACAAGAACTGTGACTCTGATCTCTTAAATCCTAGTGCCTGACATATAGTAAGGGCTCCATAATGCTGATTGAATAAATACAAAACAGTATTTACTGTAACCAAAAGAATACCGTGAGACAGTTGAGTTTGATGGTACAAGTTAAAAATAAAAGGGAAAAAGAAAAAGTGAGGGAGTGTCTGCCCAGCTAACTTCCACCGCAGTACGCAACGGGGGCATCCCGGGAACCGACCCTCTCAGAAGGTGTGTGGTGCCAGAGAGGAGGGGCTGCTCCAGCCTCAGGGCCCAGCTTGAGAAAGGTCGAGGGGAAGGAAGGGACCTCTGTGCCCCAGGCAAGAAGGGCCTGCTTCACTGTACAGAACCATCTCTCAGGAACCAGAAAAGGTCAGTGTAAATTTTCAAGTTGTTGAGCTTGAAAACCAGCAAGTAGGCAAAAGGAAACTCAAGTTCATCTTTCCTTCCAACAAGGGAAAGGATCTTGGGAGCATGTTTTCTGGGAAGAACTGGTCTAGCTGAAACCACAATCAGAAATGTTTTGAACAAATAATGTAATTTGTGAAAAAAAAAAGCACATGATTTTGATGGCATCTAATCAGTCAAAATACAAGAAGAGGAAATGGATTAGCTGCTCCGGGGTATGAAACTATTGATTTTAACTCATTTTGCAGCCTCATCCCCATCTACTGTGGACATCTTTCTACTGACTACTCTGACTGGAACACAGTTTTGGGAACCCCTTTCCACTCTCAAAACTGTTGACGGTTTCAGAAAACCATTTAAATCGAGAAACTGCCACTTTCAAGGGCCCTTCAGTCAGAGTAAGAAGCATCGAAGTGGAATCAAGTAAAGCCTAAAGGGCCATCAAAATAGGATCCCAACAGAAAACTGTGAACCGAGTGTGATTACAGCTCAGTAAACAACAAAATAACCTAAAGTGGAAAAAAAATAACAGGAAATACCCCAAGACGTTAAAGTAGATGTCACTGGGTAATACAAATTTAAGTAATTTGGGTTCCATGGTCATCTAGTTTTTTAAGGAGCATTTATTTGTTTTTATTGGAAAAACATACAAACATTTAACTAACTAATTAAATATTAAAGTCCAAGTTTTTTTTCAAACTAGGAAACAAAATATAGCATCTAGGGACTTCAGTGGGGGTGTGGTTTGCTATTTAGATCTCACTGGAAATAGTTTCCTTGAAACTATCTTGAAAACCTTTTATTATCACTCAGGAAATTTTTTTCTTAACTTGGAAGGGACCTTAAAGATTGTCTGATAAAAAAGTACCTCATTGTACAGCTGAGGAAACAATGAATTTCCTAACAAATAGCCAGTCGGGGCAGACCTAGAACTCTGACCCACAGTTCCTGCCTCCTAATCAATGTTCTCTCCAACACTGAGCCTACTTCACCAAGGAAAGTGCCCCTTCCCCTTCCCAGATAGGAAGAAAAAAGCAGTGCAGAAAATCATGTCTCTTCACACCTGGGTATATACCCAAGAGAAAGGAAAATATATGTCTACACAAAAAGTTATATATGAATGCTCACAGCAGCACTATTCATAACAGCCAAAAAGTGGAAACCACTCAAATATCTATCAACTGATAGATGGATAAACAATGTGGTATATCCATGAAATGGAATATTATTCAGCCATAAAACGGAATGAAGTACTGATACATGCTATATACATACAAAGGATGAGGCTTGAACCACTGTGCTACGTGAAAGAAGCCAGTCACAAAGGACTACATATACATAATTCCATTTATATCAAATGTCCAGAATAGGCAAACCCATAGAGACAGAAAGTAAATTAGTGGCTGCCTAGGGCTGGCGGGTAGGGGATGGGAAATTGGGGGAAACTGAATTGTTTTAAAATTCACTGTGGGGATGAGTGCAGCTGAAAACAAATACTAAAAATTTATCAGCAGGCACAGCACTTCTGTTCCAAGTAAAGAACACTGATGACGTCATACTGAGGAGAAAACAATCATTTATGTAGATTATGATTTCAGTCAGGGCATTTATACTTCTTCCATATTTGCTGCCCTGCTATTGGTTATGCTACCCAAGCTCTGGAACTCCTGCCTCTATCTGTTAAGATGGTAAAGTCTCCAGAGCCATTTCAACTGATGAAATGACCCAAATTAAATAGCTGCATATACCATCCTGTGGGAAAAGCCAGCCAAGAGAGCCACATGCTTTAAAGAACAATACATTATTAAGATGTAAGAAATGAATCTGCTTCAAATGGTTTAACCAAGTAGTTAGGTGTCCAATGGTTCTCACTCACAAGCCAGCTGGTGGAATGTTGCTATTGGACTGGACATGCAGCCTCATGGCCTCACACCACACCCAAAACAGCCTCTTAGCTGTTTGCCCCACTTCTTACTCACAGAAAGTCCATGAACTTACTGGGAAATGATCAGTAGGTCAATCACTGCCCGGAAACAAAAGGGCGTGCAAGAAGTAACGTGCCAAACCGTATCTGGTTTCAAATCAAGGAGGAGACCTGAAATCTAAGAACATCTAAAACTCAGTAGCTGAGCATTATTTTCTCTCCCCTGTTCAATGACAGGAAACTGCTCATTGTGTTTAGAGCTCAGCGGCAAATGAGAGCTTTATTCTGGCTACAGGCCTCAAATCATCCCAGAGAACCTTAAATGCTCTGAGGCTCTGACCAGCCTGCCTGCCAACATTAACACAAACACAAGCACACATGTCAGCTCCCAGCTGTCATTTCACCAGCAGCTCTGCAGTAGGCACTCTACTTTCAGGCAGGAATTCTTAAACCGGAGGGTGGGGATGCATACACCTGGCACCCTGTTAGCACCACTGCTCTAAAGTTACATGAGCCCCTCTCTAGGTGAAGCCCCAACTGTTACCTCCAGGACTCTCTTCAAAGACCTAGGACAGGGCTTCCCTGGTGGCGCAGTAGTTGAGAGTCCGCCTGCCGATGTAGGGGACACAGGTTCGTGCCGCGGTCTGGGAAGATCCCACAGGCCGCAGAGCGATTGGGCCCGTGAGCCATGGCCGCTGAGCCTGCGCGTCTGGAGCCTGTGCTCCGCAACGGGAGAGGCCGCAACAGCGAGAGGCCCACGCACCACTAAAAAAAAAAAAAAAAAAAAAGCGGCTCTTGTCCATAAGTGGACGAATGGTCAGAGTCAGGTCTGCTACGATGCTTGCCAAACCTGTCATAATAAATGTACCATAATGCTGATAATTTATTGTTGGGGAAAATGATAATTCTATGATTAAATATTCCATTTCACTCTATCTAGTGAGATAACATCTTGCAAAATCCTGGGGAAAAAATGGCTTAATAACAAAATTTCCAGGTCTACACAATGAATACTCTTATTTACATGATCTGGATGTGCCACAGGAACTAATATATTTTAAAATCTAGACTGTTACTAAGTAAAGGTACACTAAGATTTTTTTTTTTTTACTTCTTCTGAAGATGCAAATTTATCCAGCAGTAATTACAGTCCCTTCATTTTAATATCACATAATCAGTTGTTTACAATGACAAAACTGCATCTTCTGAGTCACAGAAAATATTAAGAATGAATAGGTCACCACAAGATATTGTCCATACGTTCCTTAACTCTTCCTCAGTTATAGTTTTTTTCCCATGATCGATCATTTAAAACAGGTAGCAAATGAATGGCATTTCAATAACCACCTAGCTATTTTAGTAAATACCTGGATCAAATCATAGTACTAAATCCAGTATCCAGAATATAAATGCGGGAAAGAAAAGCAAATAAATAATTAAACGTATTGCAGAGAAAAAATAAAGCCCTGAAAATGAAGTTGACAAATTTGATAACTACTCCCCCTCTATAAATAGGAAGAGTTGTTAAATGCTAAATATGCCACTCTTACTTCCTCCAACAAAGCAAAACTAGAAGGAAAAGTTGGTTGATATTCTTCTTGAAAACATACTTTCCACTGAATATATATAGTAGTTTGCCAACTGGACTACTGATGCAAAGCCATTTGCTAAAAACCACAGTGGTAACCAAATTATCTAATGCCACATATAGATGTGTCTTCATAGATAAACTGAACAGATGAACCCATTTCCAACTAAAATGAATGGACACTTTTCTCCCATTCCTAAGAGGCCACCAATTCTGTCACAGTTCAAGAGGACAGGGAAGACAAGACCCTGTTCAAACCAGCAGGCGAGGAGAAGCCCAGATTTCCCTTCGACCTAACACAGGCTTCTAAGTGTCTACCATACAGCCAAAACCATACTGGGAACTGTTTGTCTATCAAGATGAGAAACTCTTTTTCTCAGCCCTCAAGGAGGTTACAATCCTACAGCAAAACAGAGGCAAGAAAACAAGTAAATAAATACAAATCAGGGTAAAATTAGGTGTCATGAGGTAGCTGCTCTGCCTTTTCAAAAAAGAACAGTACATGTGTATGTCTGTGAAAGCCCTTTGGTCATCAAACATCCACATCATACCCTTTAATTGCCCAGGGGTAGCACCTGTGCTCAAGAAGGAGGGTATCCTTGACCCTCAGAGTACCAAGGAGCATCTTTGTGGTCCCAAAAGAATGAGGTCTGAGGGTACAAATAGACGAGATGTTTGTGTTCCCCCAAAATTCATATGTTAAATCCTAACGCCCAATGAGAAGAAATTAGGAGGCGGGGCCTTTGGGAGGTAATTAATGCATGAGGGTGGAGTCCTCATGAATGGGATTAGTGCTCTTATAAAAAGAGAGCCCAGAGAGATCCTTCACTCTTTCCACCATGTGAGGACAGTGGGAAGATGGCCTTCTATAAACCAGGAAGCAGGCTCTCACCAGACACCCAATTGCCGGGGTCTTGATCTTGGATTTTCCAGCCTCCAGAACTGTGAGAAATAAATTTCTGTTGTTTATAAGCCACCCAGTCTGTGGTATTTTGTTATAGCAGCCCAAACAGACTAAGTCAGAGGGCCCTAAAATGGCAGTGAAAACTGAGATGCTCAAGTGTAAAAAGAATAAAACATACCAAGACTGCAGGGATACATTTTTCAGGGATACCAAGTAGTACACCTGAAAGCTATGGGCTCCTGCAGTGAATCCAAATTTACACAGCAGAGAAGCCCAACAAAGGCAGATAACTCCCCACTCGAGCCCATCATTAGCTCAGAGTATCTTATCCTTGATTAAAATTATACTAGAGAAGACCTGTGTAACAAAGACCAGCTTCATTCACAAATCTAATAAAAAAGACTGCTGCTGGAAGGCTATTGACTGGGTTAACAATTGTATTTCCCAGGGGTGAAGACATAACAACAACAGAGAAAGAAAAACAGCCTGTTGGATCACAAATATCATCTCAATCTCTTTAGAACAGTGCTTCTTAACTAAGGCTGCATGCAGCCTTAAGTCTGGTAGATATGCCCAATCTTTTAAACAGGAAATGAGAAAAATATAAAATAACTGTGACAGCACTCACTGGTGCACAACTCAACCATGCAAACAAGTCACCTCCCTCACCACTCACGGGTTCTCATTTTTTTTTTTTTTTTTATTGAAGTATAGTTGATTTGCAATGTCATGTTAGTTTCAGGTATACAGCACAGTGATTCAGTTATACATATAAATAAATAAATAGATAAACACTATATATATATATTCTTTTTCAGATTCTTTTCCCTTATAGGTTTTGAGTATAGTTTTGAGTACAAAATTTTGAGTATAGTTCCCTGTACTACATAGTAGACCCTTGTTGGTTATCTATTTTATATATAGTTGTGTGTATATGTTAATATCATTTTTTTTTTTACGGTATGTGGGCCTCTCACTGCTGTGGCCTCTCCCATTGCGGAGCACAGGCTCCGGACGCGCAGGCTCAGCGGCCATGGCCCACGGGCCCAGCCACTCCACAGCATGCGGGATCCTCCCGGACCAGGGCACGAACCCGTGTCCCCTGCATCGGCAGGCGGACTCTCAACCACTGCACCACCAGGGAAGCCCGTTAATCTCATTTTTGAAGCACCTAGCTCCATAGTTACAGAGGCTGCGAGGTACAGCAGCAAGCAGCTGATGTCCAGTTAGGCATGTTGTCCTGGCTTCGTCTGTGGTCTTCTTGGTCTTGGCCAAGATGACAGAGTGTCAGGGCTGCAGCTCTGTTCGAATTCAGCTAGCCAACAACATCGCTGGTTGTAGTTATCTGTGCTTTTTACACCACGCTGAAGAAACCCAAATTGAACAAAGCCTTTCTTTGTTCAGTCATAACATGCAGATTGCACAGAACACCACCAAGACAATGTACCCTATGAAATCTGCTACATTCAAACACCAGGCCCACGCCATCAGAGGCGTCTGTGTGGTTTTGACAATCCAGCACTGGATAAAGTCAGATACGCCCTTGACACTTAAACTTCTACTAGGAAGAGTTCACTGCATCAGTTAGATACCAACAGGAAACCAGTGGCACCCTCAGATTAGGATAATTTAGGGTACATTTACAAAACTGAGGAAGAGAGTGCAGTAACTGGGGTGCAAAAAACAGTGAGACTATCATCCCTCTCCAAACCTTAAGGGACAAGGGGAGTTAGTATTTACCCAAATCAAAAAGGTAGGGAGTCTGCAAGGATGCTACCTTAAAAGGAAAAGTGACCTTTAGTAGAAGTATGTAGCTGGACTGAGGCAATCTCACAGAGAGGGATCCAGTGGAATGCATATACTGACTTAATTCTCCCCAAGCCTGCCTGTCGACTGAAAAAAAAAAAAACACACACAAAAAAAACAATGCACAACCTAAAAGTTGAGAGTTACATTTTATTCAGGGATCTTACTGAGGACAACAGCCTGGGAGACAACCTCTCAGATAGCTCTGAGGAACTGTTCCAAAGAGGTAAGGGAGAGGCCAGGATATATAGGAGTTTTTGCTGAAAAAAAATGTAGTCAAACATCAAAAGATTACTGCTAATCACAAAAAACAGATATCTCAATTGATGATTTTAGTGCTTTTCTATGTATGGGCAGATGCAAGAGTCTGGTCTTATAAAAATTATTCCTTTTATATACATCTTAACTATCTAGGGTCAGTATCCTGTTTTTTTCCATCCTGAATCCCCCTCGGGGTACACTGTCGGGGACCAGCTGCTGGGGCTGATAGTTTGATGGTGGTCAACAGTCATCGTTTATTGAAATGGCAGGCAGTATTCTTTATCCACATGCCTATCTCCTGTTGGGCTCCTTACTGGCTGAACCCAACTAGAAGTCATCAGGCATGGTAGTCTGTTGATTCAATGCATACAAGCAGAGAGTATAGGTTAAAGAAGAGTGGAAAGTGGGTGTACAAGGGTGGGCATAGAAGGTATTCTATGTAGCTCTCAATGGAAAAAACAAAAAGCAATACAGAAATCCAGGGAAAGGAAAATGCAAAAGAAATTCATGGTGCAAATATGAAACCCATTAAAATGTGGCCAAATGTGCTAAGTATACTGGAAAGAGAATTTATTTAAACTTATTTCTTTGTTTTTTATAAATTTATGTATTTGTTTGTTTGGGGCTGTGTTGGGTCCTCGTTGCTGCACGCAGGCTTTCTCTAGTTGCAGCAAGTGGGGACTACTCTTCGTTGCGGTGCGCAGGCTTCTCATTGTGGTGGCTTCTCTTTGTTGCTGTGGAGAATGGGCTCTAGGCACATGGGCTTCAGTAGTTGTGGCACGCAGGCTCAGTAGTTGTGGCTCACTGGCTCTAGAGCTCAGGCTCAGTAGTTGTGGCTCGTGGGCTCTAGAGCACAGGGTCAGTAGTTGTGGCACACAGGCTTAGCTGCTCCACAGCATGTGGGATCTTCCCAGACCAGGGCTCGAACCCGAGTCCCCTGCATTGGCAGGCAGATTCTTAACCACTGCGCCACCAGGGAAGTCCTTCAACTTATTTCTTGAAGACAAAGAAGTTGTGGCCCTGGTACCAGAGATAAAGAAATCTAATCACAGTATAACTCTGTATACTGCAATAAAACCTACTTTCAGCTTTTGTCTCTCAAAAATCAACCTATATATAAAGCAGATGACTATTTAAATTCCAAATGCATAATTTCAATCATAATAATTTTCACAATAAAAATTGGGGGAGGAGAGCAGAAGGAAGGGCAGAAAACAGAGAATCAAGAGGTACTGTTAAAAGTTGATGAAGGGCTTCCCTGGTGGCGCAGTGGTTGAAAGTCTGCCTGCTGATGCAGGGGACATGGGTTCGTGCCCTGGTCCTGGAAGATCCCGCATGCCATGGAGCGGCTGGGCCTGTGAGCCATGGCCGCTGAGCCTGCGCATCCAGAGCCTATGCTCCGCAACGGGAGAGGCCACAACAGTGAGAGGCCCGCATACCACAAAAAAAAAAAAAAAAAAAAAAAAAAAGTTGATGAAATAAGAAATAGAAATTTACAAATATCATTAAAAGTTATAAAATTGGAACATGGTAACCACTGTGGAAAGGTTACCTCAGGCCTTATTTGCCCAACATGTGAGCACCTTCCCCTGGGAATTTCAGCTTCTGGAAGAAATAGCTCAGCAAACAGAATGTCTTCTTGTTCCAGTCATTCAAATCTCTCCTCCAGCACCAGTTCTTATGCTATGTTCCCACAGTCATCTTCCTATTTTAAAGATGCAGCTGTTCTCAATGGAGAGATCAAAGCTTTGACAACTTTAAAGGGAAATACTAGCCAATTTTCTCCTGTGCTTTGAGTTTCACTTCTGTATGAACTACCGAAATTTTTGCATTTTGTGACGAAACAAATGAGTTCCATGATATGTGAAGCTATTGCTGTTTCAGCATTTCAGAATTCCCACTTTAGCCATCTTCCCTCGATAAATACACCAAGAAAGAAAAATGGTTGTCTGGGCCTCACTGAGATCATACTTTGTTGTTGTTTTGCTGTTGTTAGACTTAACTAAACAAATTTCTTGAGATTGATGTTGCTGTAGGAGGGGTTTGCTCTTGTATGCCGAAGTCTCTTCATTCTTGCCTTTAGTGAGAGTCAATAGTATCCTTAAGCGCAGAAAAGACCCTCTGCTTGGTGAAGACATTGTAGTTTGCAGAGTTCGTGGAGAAGTCCGACCCACAAATGGGATGCCAGATGTCAGATGATGAAGTCAAATCTGACAGCTTCCAAAGAAGACTTTGAGAAGGTAAATTAGTAAACTACCCTATCTGCGCCTGCAGCTCCTCATAACTGAGGAAAACAGTCAGAATCTCCTTTCAACATCTCAAAGATGATTGTTTATAGAATTACAAAGTAAGCATTCTTGTGTTCATAAATATTACTCTGAAAGGTTTTTTGTAACATTGGCTAAGAATGTTTCAACTCGATTAATTGCCAATATAAGAGGAGTCTTTAGCTGTAAAATCTTTGTTAGCTTATTTTTATTTATTTTTTTTTTTGCGGTACACGGGCCTCTCACCTCTGTGGCCTCTCCCGTTGCGGAGCACAGGCTCCAGAGGCAGAGGCCCAGCGGCCATGGCTCACCGGCCCAGCCGCTCCGCGGCATGTGGGATCCTCCCAAACCGGGGCACGAACCCGTGTCCCCTGCATTGGCAGGCGGACTCTCAACCACTGCGCCACCAGGGAAGCCCCTGTTAGCTAATTCTTATCATGTGCCTCATTTTAAATTTCATGTTCTTGCTAGAAAGCGGAAACTTCCTTCTTAGTTCACTTTACTGAACCCGTGTGCACCAAAGAAGTGAAACAAACACAGCTTTTCCCAAGTCTCTGCAATTTCCTTCTGAATTTTCTTTAACACAAATTATGTTTTTAACATCAAAGGTCTCACTTAGCTGTTTTGTAATGATCAGTGGTCCGCAACCTTTTTGGCACCAGGGACCGGTTTCGTGGAAGACAATGTTTCCACGGACGGCGTGCGGGGGATAGTTCAGGCTGTAATGCAAGCAATGGGGAGCCATGGGGAGCCATGGGGAGCGGCAGATGAAGCTTCCCTTGCTTGCCCGCCACTCACCTCCTGCTGTGCAGCCCGGTTCCTAACAGACCGAAGCCCCGGGGGTTGGAGACCCCGTAATATATGACTGAAACAAAAGTGAATCATATCAATACACACACTCACTACGGCAAAGTAACGTAACTGGTCATGCCTGACCCCCAACCCTGAAATTTATCATTTATGCAGTTATTTTACATAAAGGACAGTCTACTGAGTCCAAGAATTGTAATTACTTTCTTCTTTAAAGTTTTAGTTTAATTTAAGGTATAAAACCAAGAATAAGCACTTAAGGTTCAAAGGTAAGCAACAGAGGCAATAAAAATAGTGATTTGACTAATATCTATCGGGAGGAGGGGAGAGACAGGGGAAGAGTAGAGGAGGTAAAGTAATGAGTGAAATCATCATCTCTCACTGTAGGGGAGCAAAAGGTGTCACCCCAAAATGTCTTTGAAGACATTTGGCAATGCAGATTATTTTGAGATGAAAACAATCAAGGCCCAAAAGACTCAAGAAAAAACTTTGACCTGACCCCTCACTGCCTAAAAGCATTTAGATAGAGAACCTGTTTCCAGAATAGAGCTTACCAGAGATACCTGCAAAGAATATGCGCTAGGGAAACTCAGCAGGGCCGAGAGACAAGAATCCACTCTGCATCCCATTGTCTCCGTATAGTCCAGCAAACATTTATTTACCAAACAGTTGCTTTTCTATATCCATGTGAACTGCCTTCTTCCCCTCTGAAGTCCCAAAGCACTACCCACAACATCCTCTTTTGTCTTTAGCTGAAGATGGGATTTAAGGTGAGGATTTTGGCCAGTTTGGCAAGTTACTCAGCTCTCCTGGGTCTCTCCCATGTATACATGTTATTAAACTTCTGTCTGATTTTCTCCTGTTAATCTGTCTCATGTCTATTTAATTCTTAGGCCAGCCAGAAGAACCTAGAAGGGTAGAGGGAAATTCCTTCCTCCCCAACAATACTGTCAAGAAACAGCGGTTTGTATATTAATTAAAACCTCCAGAAGCAGGAAAGGCAGACACAGTTAGATGCTGTGAGCTCTTGAAGTGGGATTAGAAACGAGAAAGAGTGGGTGGTAGACTTGTCTTTTCATTTTAAATCTTTTTACACTACTCAGATCATTTTAACTGTGTGTTTACTTGGGTAAATATTAACTTGTATAAACATGTAAACACAAATATATAACAAAAACCCCAGGAGACTTTTTCGTAAAAAATTGAAATGCTGATTCTAAACTTTAAATGCTACACTCTATATATGATTCCATTTATATAAAATTTTACAATAGGCAAAGCTACAGTGACAAAAATCATTAGAAATTGCCCAGAGCCAGGACTTCAGACAGGGATCTACCACAAAGGGGCCCAAGTAAACTTTCTGGGGTGATAAAATATTCTATATTTTGATTGTGGTTGTGACTACACAGCTGTATACATGTGCCCAAACTCATGGAAATATATACTTTAAATGGATGAATTTTACTGTATATAAACTATACTCCAATTGAACTTTTTGAAAAATGTACTATTGTTTGAGAAGCTGGAGGAAAATCCACTATAATTCCCTCAGGAGAGTATATTCCCATACTTGACTTCAAATCACAACATTTTTGTGGCACAGCTGATTTTGCTTCAAGCTATCACATCAGTGAATACTAGCTAAGAGGGGGGTTTTTCACAACAGAGCCTGTCACAGAGGCAAGGCCACAGTGCCATCTTGTCATTCATCTGTGGGATTTATGGATCAGAAATTGAATTTTCTCCAACACTATAAAGATGAAAGCAGCAAATGAAATGTTATGAAGGTTTTATTTTTGTCCTGCAGTCCAAAAACTATTCTCATAGGATTCATTAGGACCAGGACAACACAGACTCTCAGAAATCTGACAAAGCCGTCAGCTCACGCCTGTTTTATTTCTTCGCCTCTGCAATTTGATTGTTGCCACTTACTTACCGTAAGTGGCCCGTCACTGCCCAGGGGCCCTTTATTCACTGAACTCTACCAGAGACCAGGTCCTGGGTTAAGCCCTGGAGCTACAGCAGTAAACCAGAGGTAAGGTCCTGAGTGGAGACAACACAAAGACAGAATTTCTTTACCTTGAGGAAAATGAAAGCATTTGTTTAGGAACGCGAAGTTACCGCAAGTGCTGCATGTCTTCTATTTTCCCCTCCCCGACTCCACTCTTCTTCACCCCGCTCTGTGCTCCTGGAAGCTGAGGTATACAGAAACCCTCCAGCCTTTCACTGGGTTTGGCCCACAGTGGCCACCATCCAGAGATGGGAGGGGGAAAGAGTGAAGCTGAGCTCAACTCTCTACCACGACTGGTTGCAACCCTCTACAGCTTTTGTCAAGTAGTTCCACAAAGCTAATCTCTCCAGTTTCTATAACCACTTCCTCCCCTCATGCCTTCAGGCCTAGAAGTGCCAAGGGCTCCCTGCTCCAGCTACCCCTGGGCACTGCACTGTGCTCTGCTGGTTCCCAAAACCCTGCCTCCACCCTTGTAAGTAGTCTCTTTACTGACCGCCCCTCAATTACCCAGTGTGAGAATATCAGCTCTTACTTGCCAAGACCTAGGCTAATACAGAGGACTTTCAAGACAAAAGGAACCTTGATGATATATTTAAACCTCTCACTATACAAATCAGGCAACTGAGTGATCAGTAGCAGCCACCGGATTTAATCTATTTTGTATAAACTTTCCCTGATATTAAAGTTGATGACTTTCTGCTAGAGAAAGCTTTAGTCACAAAGTTTCTTCCCTTTTTAAGCAATTTAACTTAACATTTTTCCAAATATAGCTCCGTTGAGCAAAATAACACTCATGGAAGACTGCATAATGGATATGCGTCCATCCATTTCTCCAGACTTGATCATTTTATCCCTGGAAGCACTCAGAGAGCTGTATACGTACACTTCATCATTTGGGGCCCTTGTAAAAAGGTCTTCACTAAATTATGCATATATATGCCATCAGCCTGTATCGAAGGACCTTTTGAAAAACAGCCCCACAAAACACTCTACCATTTATTTGAGGAATGCTGGTAAAAGCGTAGTTTACTACACACACAACGTTCCCTTTATGAGGTGTTTCTTTTGAGTCTAAGCACAGGGAAAACTGCTGAGCCTTAATCTTAGGGCCACAGTGCATCTTATCACTGACTCAGGGAGTCTGGACGCTCTCAGCCAAATCTGTAGCTCACTTCTAATTAGTGAATGGCATCTTTGAGGAAATGTTTTTTGTGCTGACCCTATTCCTAGCTTCTTTTCTTTCCATCTCCTTATATAATTTATGTTATTTTTAATCTCTGTGGGTGTATCTTTGTGGGCTGTGCAATAAACTGAATGCTTATGTCCCCCCACCCCAGAATCCATGTCAAAACCTAATCCTCAGTGTTATGGTACTTGGAGATGGGGTCTTTAAGAAGTGATTAGGGGCTTCCCTGGTGGCGCAGTGGTTGAGAGTCCGCCTGCCGATGCGGGGGACACGGGTTCGTGCCCCGGTCCGGGAAGATCCCATGTGCCGCGGCCGCGGAGCGGCGGGGCCCGTGAGCCATGGCCACTGAGCCTGCGCATCCGGAGCCTGTGCTCTGCAACGGGAGAGGCCGCAGCAGTGAGAGGCCCGCATACCGCAAAAAAAAAAAAAAAAAAAAAAGAAGTGATTAGGTCATGAGGATGGAGCCTCATGAATGGGACTGGTGTCTTATAAAAGAGACCCCAAATTGCTCCCTCACCCCTTTGCCATGTGAGGACATAGCAAGAAGTTGGCTGTCTGTGAACCAGGAAGTGGATCTCACCAGACACCGAATCCGTCAGGACCTTGGACTTCCCAGCCTCCAGAACTGTGAGGAGTGAATTTCTGTCATTCATAAGCCACCCAGTCTGTGGTATTTTTGATACTTAAGCCCAAACAGACTAAGACAGGCTGTATCAAATTCTTTTTGAAATGAGGCAGAGATGAAGATAATTCAGAACGAACTTTCAAAAAAGGCTGAAAATAGTGACATGTATTTTTCCTCATGAAGCTTAGTCTATATTTTAAGTCTCCCTTAAAACCATCAAGAAGCCTGAAATGGGATGATCATCTTTATAACTTACTCTGAAGCTTATCCTAGAACCAATTCCTTTCTATTTTGTTGAAGTTTCTTCTCTCTTTCAAAGTAAGCCCCTGGCTGTACCTCCCTCTTATTCTCCTCTGCAAATTAGAACGCCTAGTCTTCGCTTTATTAACCAGAAACAAAGTGGAGCAGATACTAGATTACATTGGATTAACTTGCAGAAACCCTCAAGAAAGTCAATTCCCTGCGACTATATGTCTCACAGGCATGAAGGCCACGGGTGCCCCAGGGTGGGGCTGGGGAGACCATCCCTCCTGCAGCCTCAACACCAAAGGGAACAGTCAGATCTAAAAATCAGGTCCTTCCAGGGACAGTATTGCCTTTACCGAGGGTCTTGGTCTCTCAGTCTCAATCAGTCTCTCTCTCTCAGCCTCTGTGTGTGTGTGTGTGTGTGTGTGTGTGTGTGTGTGTATGCGTGCGCGTGCACGTGCACGCACGCACACACATGCATGTGTGCAAAGAGCTCTATTCTCTCTGTTAAAGGCAATGGGAGTTCTCTGGTCCAGGATGCGGCTTAGGGGAGGGGGTGTGATGGAGAGGTTGGGAAGCAATGTGGCAGGTACTCGTGTGGAAGACTGCATTATGAACATCCTAATAGGGATTTCCTCCCCGGACATCCCACCTGAGAGTCATCCCCTTGTCTACAAGGTCCGCCAGCCTTTAAATTTACCCATGGAAGCACTTAACTTATCTAAGGGCCTTCTGCCTCCGGAATTCACATCCAAGTTGTTAGACGGGTTAACAGACACCTTCCCTGGTAAAGTTTCTGTGTAAACTACAGGTGCTCAAAATATTGCTGTAAAATTTAAACATGCTTGCATAATTTAAGAAGAAAAACATTTTCAAAATAAAAGCAACTATTTTGCTTTCATAGATAGTATCCTGGGAACACATTCGATAGTTGAAAAGATTCTTCAGATGTGTATTAATACACATCTCAGTGATAGCAAAGCAAACAGACAGACCAGAAATAGCTCTATTAATAAAATAAAATAAAATATAAAGGGGTGTGTAAGGTGGGACTTTGAGGTAAAACTGGAAAAAGGTAGAAAAGGTCCTGTTGAGTGTGAGAACCCTGATGAGGTCTTCCTAAGCTTGTTGGAAATGCACAGTCTGGGCCTTGACATGCTATAGTCTGATTTATAAACTTCTCCAATCTACCGAAGCACCATCACCTACCCGAGCTTACGCAGCTCACCCCGCGTGAACCTTCATGTAGTAAGAAGTCAGCACTTCTAACGTATGATGGAAATTTGAACTCCCCTCTTTCCTAGAGTCACACCAAGGAATGCCCACAGAATAGAGGTTAGAAGTCACCAGGATGAGGGGCATGCCAGCCAGCCAGCCCACGGGAAGGGAAAATCTAGCTGGGAAGTAGGAAGAGCCAACAACGAAGAGAGGCCCAGAGCGTCGGGGAGCTCGGAGCTCAGGCTGGGGCGACAGGTGTGGGCCGTGACTGGCTACACGACCCGCATAGGGCTGGCCTGGGGAACAGAGCAGCGCCCTGCCAAGCCCCTATCCCAGCCCCCACCAGGCTTGCACCTGGACCCACAGCCCTGCTCATTAAAACAGGGCCACTACCATGAAGAGCTGCTGGTGCAACCAGCCGGGGAACGGCAATGCCCCCAGCAGACCGGAGCCCCAGCCTCAGAACTCTTTGGCCCAGCAATGGGGGTCCTAACCGCTTGTGGCTAGAGTTCCCTTCCCACTCCTTCCAGAGGCAACAAGTGTACAGGAACAGTCAGGAGGATCCTCGGGACTCCGAGAACAGACTCTGAGTTGGCCATGAAACTGTGGGCGTGAAGGAGCTCACCTCCTTCCTACAGACCATGGAAATCAAGCCACTATTAGACGATATAGTGTGCCTTAGTGCAATTTAGACAGTGGCCCTCCAGCTGGACAGAAAAAGAAGAAAAAGCCCTCCGGCAGTCAAATCGGGAGGGCCTTTTCTTTGGGCAATGGGAGCACTGAGCTTAGCAAATGGAAGGCACCTGTGTGCTAAGAAAATGGCCCTCCTTTCCCCAGGTAACACCACTCCGGCTCATCCCCCAGCACAAACAAGTGTGCAATGTTTACAGACAGAGCCATCTGCCCTCCCCACCTTGGCAGCCTCTAAAGTTAGGCTGGAAGGGAAAGACTACATAAGCACAGGCATCCCAGAATCCAATAAACAATCCACACAAAGGAGAGTATTCTAGAAGTGAACAAATAGTTCCCAGAGGACTCATCCATCTCTCACATCTCATTATGACTCGTATTATAATTGCATTTTACACAATATGATTATATTGAGTTTTATAAACTGACTGATGGCATGATTCACTACAGCATAACTACACTGTATCGCGTTGGCAGTCATGGAATACATTTCAGAATGCAAGAATATAATAAAGCCCAGGCTGCGAAATGGAGCTGGGCAGGGAGTAGGGTAACTGCTCTGCTTATGGTCCGCTGCCATCCTCCCGTTCTCATCTGCTAACACGATGGGGCATTTTATGAAAACATTTTCCCACCACTCTACAGTAAAGGCTCCCAACTGCAACAACATTATTAGTTGTGCCAATGATAAAGTTTGCTCCAACACAAAATTTCACACAGAGGAGTCTTTAAGGAACCCTCACTACAGTAGAATGTCTAAACTAAAAATGGCTGCCCAGAAGTGAGCAAAATCATGAAAAACATCTCCCTAAGTATGTTTTTACTCAATTCTTTTAACATCCAGTTTCTTTAGGCCAGACTTTATACAGTAGACTTAACCTGATTTTAAGTATTGACACACACTAAGGGAGCTCTTTCTTTTAAAAAATAATAGTAATAATGTTCAACTTTCTGAGTCACAATTAATGTCACCTTAATTTTTTTCATGCCTGCAACAGGTCAATTTTATAATCATGAACGTAAGTCATGTATATACAAACTACACATACTGTGTTAGATTTCATTTTTCTGTGTTTGTATGGACAAGCTATACATAGTGGTTAATATTGTTAAGCATTTTGCACACGTCTGCTCTCAACACTGTTATATCCCTGCATCGACCCTATGAACTGGATGTGACTTTCAGCCTCATTAAGAGATGAAAAACTGAAGCACAGAAAGGATAGACTGAATACGTGGCAAAGTCAGTATCTGAAGCCAGGCAGTATGTGTCTCTCTCAATTGCTGTCAAATAAATGCAAACAGTATCCATCAGGGCCTGGACTATGTATACATCAACTAAGATTTCAAACACTTAGCAATGATTTAATTCAGCAAGACTCTAACATTTAATAACAACCTTCACAGAATGGTACTAAGAACTCCAGATAACTTAAAAGAAAAATAAGATATTGGCCTTGGCTACAAGTACTTCGCAGAATAATAAAAAATAAAAATATATACATAAAGTGCATTTATTTCAAAGCTACATAGAAGTGGAGATGATAATGTGGTATAAATGAAATAAAGAGAAAGATGACAGATATAACAGGAAGCACTGTGGAGGTGATCCCTAACATAGCTTTCTAAGGAACCACTGCCTGGATTGGCAGTGATGGAAGAAGGGAACTTCACACCATGATCAAAAACAGAGGCAAAAAGTAACAGGAGTGATGGAGGTGGCAGTTGGAGAACAGAATGTATGTCACGAAGTATTTCAAGTCATATGAAACTGTGACGAGCTATTTCACAGTGGTTTTCCTTTAACAAAGAATCTACACCATGACTGACAACACCATGAATCTACACCATGATGTGATAACAAAGAATTATCACCATGATTATTCTGGCTTTATTCTCCTTTCATCTCAGTGTTCTGGGGCAACACTCTTAGTTTTAAATGAAACCATATCCCTGTGTTCCCTCCATGGTCTGCTTCCCACTAGTGTACAATGATTTGCTCAAAAACAAACTAGCAGAGTAAACGAGCGATGTCACTACACAATGACCCACCACTTAACGTATTTGCAAAAATTGTCTTTGCCTGAAGCCAAAATAAAATGAGCGTTGAATTCAAATGACTTAGGATACTTGTCTGCTTATTTTAAAAGATGATGGAAAGGTCTACAGTCAACCAATATGTTTTATTTGGAGAACTCCTGCCCGACTAGATGCTCAGTCCAGGGTAAATGGTTAGCCCCCAAGGATTTGTTGATCCAGTGGGAACCAAGTCAACAAAATGCCTGGCATACAGTCAGCACTCAGTAAATGGGAGCGCCCATTTCTTGAGCAACGTAGCTGAGCCATGGGAATTGAAGTAGAACTCAAGAAGCAAAAGACAAATACATAAGGCAAATCAGAGAGCTGGGAAGCCCTGGACAGGGACCACTGGAAGGGTGTGGCAAACTCCCTGGTGGGGTCAGAGAGCTGGTCTTCCACGGAAGAGGAGGGCATCTGGCAGAAGTAGGAAGCTGGAGAGCGTTTCAAGCAGTGAACACAGTAGAGCACATGGCCTGTTAAAGAATGATGACCACCTCTGTGTGGCATGACTGGGGTCCAGACATGAGGAGAGTGGGAGTTAACTGGGCCAGACCACTGAGGGCTGTGGGGTCCTGCAAAGAAGGCAGGATTATCTAGCAGTTACAAGGAGCCAGGACAGACATTAAGGAGGAGAATAATCTGATCATAACTAATTTAAAGAGAGAGGTGTGATGGTAATGTGGAGGATGGACTGGAAAGGAGGCATGGGGATCACGAAGTACAGCTGAGGTAAGATAAGGGTCTGAATTCAAGTAGTGATGAGCGAGATAAAAGGATGGACTTCAACAAATACTGAGAGACTTCTCCCTGAAAAATATGTAGCTTAAGCTCCCAAGTTAGAGACTGTTGGATTTTCTTGTGTTCACAAAGCATGGGGCATGAGGCAATTCAGACTACTGCCTTTTAAATACAGGGATTCATTAATAATTCTACCATCCAGAACGTTCATCTCCTACTTCTTTCAATAAACATCTAAAGGGTACTAACTACATGTCTTGTAATGGTAGCTAGGGATACAAAAGCAAGTAAGACACAGTTCTGGTGGTCAAGGAGCTCAGAGTTTAGTAGAACACAGATGGATGCATAGATAATAACCACAATGATCCCAAAGCTGTAAGAAGTGTGTATGAGGTGCTACGTGCACAGAGAATTACAAACTACCTGACTGGGTGGAGTGGGTAACATTGACTCCATTAATGTCTTAATAATCTATCACCGATTTTTTAATAATATACATACTGCCGTTGACTTATTTCCCATTAACTTAGCTGAAGCGATGGATAAATTGTTTAAAATATATAATACCAGAATAGCACATGTAATAGAGTCTATGAAACTTTGTTTAACATTGTGAATGCTAAAGGTAAATCCCATTTGTAGAGCTCTGCTTGCTAGCTGGGGTTCACCTATTAACTACTACGGTGAAAGTAATTTTCTTACATTTTCAACTGATTCTCAGGATTGAATTTCATAATTGAAATAAACAAAATGCCAAAAACTATCCAGACCTATTGGGGTCAGTCACACTTTCTGTATTTGCCTGCCAGAATTTAAAAAACCCAAAAAACAAAAAGGAAAACCAAAAAACTTTGCTTTGTAATAGCAATCACTTTAGGCTACTTTTGGTGACCTTAGTCTACTTTCAAACAATTTTTCCGTTAACTGGAAGCAGTTCCCATGGTACTCCACCCCTCCACATCCTTCCTATGCTGGGTCACTTAAAAATAACGAGTCATGAAGCATTTTTAAATTTCAGGAAATTATTTTAGAGGAAAAATCACGGGCCATCACAATTGTGGTGAAGTGAAGACCCCACGGTAGATCTTGGAAGGTTTTCAAGTAAGAACTTTATTTTTTAGGTAAAGTAACTTCTTTTTTTTTTTTGCGGTACGCGGGCCTCTCACTGTTGCGGAGCACAGGCTCCGGACACGCAGGCTCAGCCGCTCCGCGGTATGTGGGATCTTCCCAGACCGGGGCACGAACCCGTGTCCCCAGCATCGGCAGGCAGACTCTCAACCACTGTGCCACCAGGGAAGCCCTAAAGTAACTTCTTTACTCCCTACCAATGACTACTTACCTTAATATCAAGACAATTTGTTTGCAATATGTGAGGAATCTGGGGGAAAATGCTTTTTATCTCAAATCCCTCATTATGTGACAACAAAATCTATTTTTATGAATTCCTGTCCACATAAATATGCTCACTAAGAATTCTGAACTGTTTCAAGGAGCTATTTCATGCATTAGTTACAAAGTGATTAAGCAATTATTTTAATTAATTACATAAGATATACAAGTCTATTATAGAAAATTAGACCATATAGATAGGCATGAGGAAAATTAAGATAACCCAAAGTTCCCCAAAGAGAATCAGTATGAACAATTAGAACCTATTTTCTTTCAGAATTTTTAAAGTACAAATTCATATATTTCTCTTTAAAGTATTGATTGTCTATAAATACTTTTTAATAATTCATTGCCATCATTTATATTGGCAATATAATTATGTAGCTATTCCATAATTTAAGTAATCAATCTTTATAGTGAGGCATCAAAAATTATTTCCAATTTTTCTTCATTAAAGGCAATAATGAGCATAGTACTTAGATACACATCTTTGCACACTCATCCAGTTGTTTCCTTAGGACAGAAGGCTATAAGTGGAGTTGCTGAATCAGAGCAGACATGATAAGCTCATGATTTTTATATCACAGGAAATATATAGCTCACAGATTGTTTAAAACATACATAATGAGGGCTTCCCTGGTGGCGCAGTGGTTGAGAGTCTGCCTGCCAATGCAGGGGTGACGGGTTCGGGCCCTGGTCCGGGAGGATCCCACATGCCGTGGAGCAACGAAGCCCGTGCGCCACAACTGAGCCTGCGCTCTAGAGCCTGTAAGCCACAACTGCTGAGCCTGCAAGCCACAAACTACTGAAGCCCGCGCGCCTAGAGCCTGTGCTCCACAACAAGAGAAGCCACTGCAATAAGAAGCCCGCGCATCACAACGAAGACCCAATGCAGCCAAAAATAAATGAAATAAATTTATAAAAAAAAAAACAAAAAAAAAAACATACATAATGAGAATAATAAGTGAATACCTGATTTAAAGTAAAATATAAAATAATAAATATATCTGTATTGGAAAAACACAAAGGAAAGTATGTATCTTTATTTAACGGTAAGACTTTACATCTATTAAACTATAGCTTAGCTGTCAACAAAACACAAACCCTCAAACTAGAATATGCTTAGGGCTCTGTTTGCTCAACTTGTGCCCCAAGAGAAACCAACTAGGTTTATTTAAGAGACTCCTTAAAGAAAGAGCTCTGTGGGCAATAAACTTGGGTGCTATGCTATAGTCAGCACTATACAACAGAAATATAATGTACATCTTAAATGCAAGCCACACATGTAATTTTAAATTTGCTAGTGGCCGCATGGAAAAAAGGAAAGAGAAAGAGGTGAAACTAATTTTAACAATACATTTTATCTGACCCAGTGCATCTAAAATATCCTTTCACCATCTGATCAAATAAAAAAAGAATTATTGAGATGTTTTATCTTCTTTTTTTTGGTACCAAGTCTTCAAATGCCAGAATGTGTAAGTGTAAATATTTATAGCACATCTCAATTCAGTCTAGCTACATTCTAAGTGCTTATAAGCCACATAGGACTGGTGGCTACCACAATGGATAGGCAAGCTTTTTCTGTAAAGGGCCAGATAGTAATTATTTTAGGCTTTGCAGGCCAAGAGGCAAAATTGAGGATATTGTGTAAGTACTTAAATAGCACCTTTTGCCTGGGTGGCCCATCCAGAGTGGTGAGCAGCTTTGCACCCAAGTGCCCTCAACTGGAAACATTTTCAAGCTGAAAACAACTGGCCCAAAGGAAGACAAGGACACTGCTGACACTGTAACCTGGATTCCAGTGAGCCCCTGTCTCCTTCTAAGTACCCAGGTCGTTGCCACTTGGACAGCCGGCTAGAACAGAAGAGACTCAGCAGCTGAGATTCCTAGACAGAGATTCCACCATCCGGTGCCCTGCATTTGCCACAGTGAAGACCCCAACGTGCTGGCAACCAAAGTAGGCCAGAGGAGGAACAGAGGCCCAGAGGCGTGCCACAGCTTGGTCTCTGCGGCTCACTGTGCCAGCCTACCTTGGTTCTAGAACAGACTATCAAGTAAGGGAGAATTAACAAGGCCATTTGCATAGTAAAGATTCTGAGAAATCCTGTCATGAAGAAACGTGCTTCACTTTGGATAACTCAGCTTTCTCCCACACTTTTCTGGTGTGAATCCATTTTAACAAGTGATAAACACCAAGGCACACAAGTGGATATTTCTCATAACACATGGCTCTCTTTGAGAGATACTGCTCTGATCTAATTTTGTAAAGCCCCGTTTGATATCAGGAAAAATTCCTCACAGTAAACCTTATTAATAATAGAACAAAATTCCTAGGTTCTTTCTCAGGCTCCCATCTTTCCTTGTTCCATTTTCCACGAACACCATGCCAGATTGCCTTTTCAACTCTCCCCTGCCTCTCCCTTCCCCACACTGGTGTCCCTCCAAGTCTCTCCACAACTTATAAGCAAATGAGTGTGGTCTGCCCCATCTGCTTTTCTGGTCTTGCCCAAATGTTACTCCCAGCTTGAACCCAAATGTCCCAGCTTAAGCCAAAGTGAACTTAGCTTTTCCTTCTTCCTACCAGTTAAACTTGGTTCCTCTGTCAAGGACCAAGGACTTCAGATGTGCCTGCAACCCTCTCTGGCCACAAAGCCAGAAAGGTCTTCCTCGCCCCCTGATCACATACGGCCTTTAGTAAGCCTCACACATCCTCAGAGAACTCCTTCAAATACACCACCTACCTTCCCCTCTAGACAGGCACTTTCAGGATCAGGGACTAGACCTGAAACTTCATTCATAGGCCTCAGTACAGTACTTTGCAGCAAATGCTCAAAACCTGCTTGGTGAAAAAAGGAACGAATGAAGTGCCTGGGCTCTGATGCAGGGGGATCTGGCTTGTGAGGACATTCAGGCCTCCTAAAGACACCTGAGGTGAGAATATACATTAAAGCCTTCATGGGCAGAAAAGCCAATCTAACCCTTGTCCTGATTTATCATTTTATAGCATGAGTCACATCACTGTAATGCCCCAGTGCTAGTGAATTAATTCATGGTCAAACTTCTATTTCCCTTTATGACACACTTTATCCCTTAAGTAATTGTTCTCTGAAGACAAATTTAATATTGTAATTTTCCCATTGAAACTAGAAACTTTGTTTTAAAAAAGCACTTTTTAGAAGGAGAAAGGAACTGTCTGGGATACCTCTTACACACACACACGCACGTGCATTCACAAGCTTCAGTAACAACAAATACAACTCTTGCTGTATGAGTCTCTTTTCCATCTCAGCTGTACCATATGTACTGCTGAGAATGCCATTTAAGAGTCTAACCAGTGTTTCATAAATTTTTTCAAAGCTATCAGGAAGTACAGGTACTGTAATTTCCAAAGCAAATCATGACCTCATGATCTGAAAACCCAAATGCTTTCATGGGACCACAGAGATAGAATATTTTAGATCAAGATTGTCCTAGAAAACTTGGAACCCATGCTGTGATATCAATTAAGCCAAACAGTATGAACAATAACAAAAACAAGTCTTAATAAAATCTAAAATAGCAGGGACCTCCCTGGCGGTCCAGTGGTTAAGACTTCACCTTCCAGTGCAGGGGGTGTGGGTTCAATCCCTGGTCAGGGAGCTAAGATCCCACATGCCTTGCCGCCAAAAAAACAAATCATAAAACAGAAGCAGTACTGTAACAAATTCAATAGAGACTTGAAAAATGGTCCACATCAAAAAAATCTTTTAAGAAAAATGGAAGGTTTTCACTTTGTAACTAGTGTAAGTAAATAGTGTTGGTGTATTGGGACTACAGTAACACTACTGATATATAAAAACACAGCTCCAAAACTTTAACTTTTAGACAAATGTGCAAAAGAGATTAGAAAGTATCTAGGAAACACTTGGTTGGGTTTAACTCTGATGTCATGAGCAGCACTCCTGAGAAATTTGGGAACTGGGTGCGCAGGGGGTGTGGTGAGTGGACTCTCTGGAAGCATCCTACTTCGCTAGCCAACAAGACTGCCAGGTGAAAAGGCAATGGAGTTTCCTCCTTTATTCAATGTGACAGAGAGCCTCCAAACACACTTGCCTTCCAGGACCCTAAAATAATCTTCAAATAAAATGTTTCATCTAGCAACCTAAGTGTCCATCAATAGATGAATGGATAAAGAAGATGTGGTACATGTACATACAATGGAATATTACTCAGCCATAAAAAAGAATGAAGTAATGCCATTTGCAGCAACATGGATGGACCTAGAGATTATCATATTAAGTGAAGTAAGTCAAAGAGGGAAAGACAAATATCATATGATATCACTTATTTGTGGAATCTAAAAAAATGATACAAATGAACTTATTTACAAAACAGAAATAGACTCACATACATAGAAGACAAATTTTTTTTTTTTTTTTTTTTTTTGCGGTATGCGGGTCTCTCACTGTTGTAGCCTCTCCTGTTGTGGAGCACAGGCTCCGGACGCGCAGGCTCAGCGGCCATGGCTCACAGGCCCAGCCGCTCCACGGCATGTGGGATCTTCCTGGACCGGGGCACGAACCCGTGTCCCCTGCATCGGCAGGTGGACTCTCAACCACTGCACCACCAGGGAAGCCCAGAAGACAAATTTATGGTTACCAAACGGGATAGTGGGTGGAAAGGGGGCAGATAAATTAGGAGGTTGGGATTAACATATACACACTACTATATACAAAATAGGTAAATAAAAATGACCTACTATATAGCACTGGGAACTATACTCAATATCTTGTAATAACCTACAGTGGAAAAGAGTCTGAAAAAGAATATATATATATATATATATATATATATATATATATATATCTCACACACACACACATATATATATAACTGAATCACTTTGCTATACACTTGAAACTAACACATTGTAAATTAACTATACCTCAATAAGAATAAATATATTAATGTTTTGTCTAAACAACAAAACCAGAAAGCCCATTTATTTAAACTCACAGCAGTGTACAAGTTTTAAAATAAGGGACATAAGAAGATCAATGGCATTCTTTCAGAAGTTCTGTTTGGGGCCAAAATTATTCTCATTATCAAACGCCACAGGGAGAGGCATGATGGGGGTGGGCTGGTGGGACACCAGGAATATGAGAGATGTTCTCAGTGGAAAGGATAAGAATAAGCCCAAAGAGGGAATGTTAACAACATTAAAGGTAGGAAAGAATGAGTATCCTAACCAGGGAGGGTTTCATTGTTTTGTTCTGGTCTTTTTAAATCACAAAAGGTGATTAACACAATCCAATTTAAGGATGGGCTAGAAATATCAGTCAAATTTGCCATTCTCTAACCACAATGGAAAAATATGTAAAATGAAGACTCACTGCCAAAAAAGTTGATAATTGTGCAGTTGTATGGAGAAGCAACATCTTGAATTTTAGTAATCAAAGATCGTGTGGCTTAGAGGGGCTGCAGGAAGAGATAACAACCAAGATAAGGTTAGAGTTAAGCACTTCAAAAACCAAGCACTGTATTTTCCTCTTTCTCACATGGTCATGATATTCCCTATCCTTATATTTAATTATTATCAAAAGGTCAACTGATTCACTTTGTTATAAAGCAGAAACTAACACACCATTGTAAAGCAATTATACCCCAATAAAGATGTTAAAAAAAAAAAGTCAAAGGCCCCCAGCATATGATATCATATAGACATCCATATACCTCTATACTCCTGCAAATACACATAGAGCAGGGACTTCCCTGGTGGTCCAGTGGTTAAGAATCCATCTTGCAATGCAGGGGATGCCGGTTCAATCCTTGCTCAGGGAACTAAGATCCCACACCGCAACTACTAAGCCTGCGCAGTCTGGAGCCCGTGAGCCACAACTAGAGAGAAGCCCGTGCACTGCAACAAAGGATCCCGTGTGCCACAACTAAGACCCGACACAGCCAAAAATAAATAAATTAATTTTTTAAAAATTCTTTTAAAAAAACCACATAGGGCTTCCCTGGTGGTGCAGTGGTTGAGAGTCCACCTGCCGATGCAGGGGACACGGGTTCGTGCCCCGGTCCAGGAAGATTCCACATGCCGTGGAGCGGCTGGGCCCATGAGCCATGGCCGCTGAGCCTGCGCGTCCGGAGCCTGTGCTCTGCAACGGGAGAGGCCACAACAGTGAGAGACCCGCGTACCGCAAAAAAAAAAAAAAAAAACACATAGAGCAAAGAGCACTGAAAACACAAATGTCAAGTATCTTAGTCTGAAACCTCCCACTTTTCTTTGTGTCTATAATAGTATTATAAAATCAACATAAATTAGTAAAAGTTTATAGGAAAAGGATTACCACATCAACCAAATATGCACATTGATAGGAAACACATTCTAATTTCAGAAAATGTAAAACATTATACTCCAAATATGCTTAAAATCAATGGAATACGGTGATTTTAGGCATTTCTACTTTATGCATTCAAATGGAACTCACTTATCATGATCCTAGGCACTCTAACTAATCATAACAAACACCCCCTAGGAAAAGTAAATCCCACCAAAAATCATTCATAGGTCTATAGCTTTATTTCCCAAAATTAGACTACCATATTTGACCATATTTGTTTCTATATTTTACTCACAGATGAGATTGTACTTCCATTCCAGAAATTCACATTTTCTGTTGGGTTTTTAACCAGTTACAAAACGACCTTGAAATGCAAGTGGGGCATTTATTAGAGAAAACAGCTTTTAATTAAGGTGGAGAAGTTGGGGAAAATACCCTTATGGTCAGAGTTTAAAAGGCTGCCTATCACTTCCTGCTTTTTTATTTGTTAATTTGTTTGCATATGCCTCCACCTGCCCTGACAATTTGTTCACAAATGTCATCCTGATGTTCACTGCAGCATTACTTACTATACCAAAGCAAAACTTTATAATATTAAAACAACCTAAAGATCCAACAGCAGAAGAATGTTTACAACTGTGGGACAAAGAATGCTGTACAGTAATTTAAAATAATGTTTTCAAAGATATTTACTGGCAAACAAAATGTTCACAATATTCAATTTAAAAAGATCAAGATCCAAAACTCTACATACATAAAATATGATCTTGATTATGTTCCACTTTAAAAATGTCTATTTATTATATTCATACACTGAAAAAAAACTCTTGAAGGAAATCCTCCAACAATTCAATACATAATTTTTTCTGAGGAATGGGATTTCAGGAAATTTTAATTTTCTTATTTTTCAGTTCTCTGAGTTTCAAATTTTACACAAAAACATTACTCCTTTTTTGAGTGAATGAATTTTATAATTCATTAATAAGTTTAATAATGTGCCTAAAAAGTTAGAAATTGTAAAGGAAACACAAGTAATATAGAGTTATGAAGAAATCAAATGGATAATATATGTGAATGCATTTTGAAAGCTAGAGTTACACACCTATATCATTTAATTTTTAATTAATAATAATAATTTAAATTTCTATAGCAACTGCATAAAAATAGAAGATTAGATATTAGTTAATGTAGAGGTCTATTTGGGTTCATGAGCTAGTGTCTGAGACACTAGCAAGACAGTTTCAAGATCATAAACCTCAGACCTTTACACTCAATTATTTACAAACAAACAAGCTCTGTTTTTTATCCCTGACCAAATGTTCAAGAAATTATATATGCCTTAATTATTCTCTCAAAGAACTGGAATAAGAATGCAGGTATTTTGACTGGTATCCACTTAGGCTACAATGGTTCAAGAATAACAAATCACTTCTATACATAATTCATGGAATCAGAAAATATATACTATCTATATCCATTCACTGATTTCCTTTCTTTCCCCAGTTTTATTGAGATACAACTGACAAATAACATTGTGTAAGTTTAAAGTGTATGTGATGATTTGATATATTATGTGTTGTGAAATGATTACCATAAGGTTAGCTAACAAATCCATCACTTCACATAGTAACCACTGTGTCTGTGGGGTGTGTGTGTGTGCACGCATGCGCATGGTGAGAACATTTTAGATCTACTCTCATAGTTAATTTCAAGTATACAATACTGTATCGTATAGTCACCATTGTGTACTTTATTTATTTATTTATTTTTGGCTGTGTTGGGTCTTCATTGCTGCAGGCAGGCTTTCTCTAGTTGCTGCGAGCAGGGACTACTCTTCATTGCAGTGCGTGGGCTCCTAATTGCGGTGGCTTCTCTTGCTGCAGAGCACAGACCCTAGGCGCATGGGCTCAGTAGTTGGGGCTCACGGGCTCTAGAGCACAGGCTCAGTAGTTGTGGCGCACGGGCTTAGTTGCTCTGCAGCCTGTGGGATCTTCCTGGACCAGGGCTCGAACCCGTGTCCCCTGCATTGGCAGGCGGATTCTTAACCACTGCGCCACCAGGGAAGTCCCCATGGTGTACTTTAGATCCCCAGAAGCATTACTTTTATGAATTAAAATTGCTTTAAAAATGTTCTGCTAAATTAGGAAGTTAGGATTAACTTATACACGCTACTATATATAAAACAGATAACTAACAAGGACCTACTGTATAGGACAGGGAACTCTACTCAATATTCTGTAATAACATATATGGAAAAAGAATCTGAAAAGAATATATATATATATTCAGATATATATATATCTGATTCACTTTGCTGTACACCTAAAATTAACACAACATTGCAAATCAACTATACACCAATAAAATTTTTTTTCAAAAGTTAGGACAACCAACAAAAAATAATAAAAATAAAAATGTTCTGTTTACATGGCAATTTATACCAAAAGGGAGAAAAATATGTAAGCTGTGGATTTATTTATCTTTCAGTATACATTTTAAACACTCTCTGTAAAAAACAGAACTTTTAAAGCACAAATACCAATTTAGCTACATTTTTCTTCAGAAAAAACTACCTATTAATCTCACTTTACTATATTTAATATTTATTACAGTCAGAAGGATCTATACAACAGAAAGTATCTAAATGACAAAAAAAATTTTCTTCACTGATCTATTTAGGTAATATTCTCCTGCACTTAGTAAAAGTAATCTTCCAACTATTTCTTGAGGAATTTGTCATCCACTAGATATTCTCCATAGAACTTAAGAACCTTGGGCTCACAAAGATGCCGACAAACTAGTCAGAGAAGCCGTCTGCTTCTCCAAATGGATAAAATGAACAGAACACACACCTGCAGTAAGCAAACTTTCAATTAATCTGCTGTTTAAACGGCCCTCACTTAAATGAAAAAATATAATTGTAAAGAATTTAAAAGTAATATTCTTGTAGCATTTTAGTTTACAAAACACTTTTCATATAGATTGCCTCAATTAATTTAATATTCCCACTTTCTTTACAAGGTAGGAATTATCATGCCCATTTTCCAGATGAGGAAACGGTTAAGCCTCAGAATCCATACATTGTTAAAGGTGAATCTAGAACTTGAACTCGGGAACTTCACCTCAATGTACTGGGCATTCTGTACTGTTTAACCAGATGGCATGCCATTGCATCTTCAGCGCTGTGAGACAAGGACATGGCAGGAGAACAGGAAGAAGGATGGTCTCAGCTTAAACTGGCATGAGGAAAATGAACTTGGATTAATAACATTCACAGAGGAAATTACAGCTAAGGCACTAGAATCACAAGATGCTCCGGTTCAACCATTTGACTGCACAATTCCAGAGACAACAGGTGAAATTTGCCAGCAAAACAAATACGAGAAGATACTTTGGCCTGGAACACAAAGACTGAGTACATATAAATGCCTTCTCCTTTGCTCACATTGACATTGATGGCACAAGTTGCAAGTACCATTCTCAGTTGCCTAATGTTTCAGACAACAGTATTTGCTGCTCTGGGTCAGGAGAGACTACAATCCAGTTAGACCTAGTGGCCAAAAAGCAGGAGCATAAATCAAAGCACTGAGGATGTGGACTCACTTCAAAACATAAGCGATCTTATCAGAGTCAAGAGACATAGCATAGACAAGGTCAGAAATGGCAGGGAGGGCTATGTCTTCTACATCTTCAACACTGGGCCCCTCAAGGTGCTAAGCAGACACCAAGAAGGAAGCCTGTGCTAGAAATCAGCAGCACGGGAGAAAGACAGGGATGCTTTGGAAACAGACTGACCTGTTCCCCAACACCCGACTCTCCACCACATCAGCACAGGGGCAAGCATACAGAGATTATAGAGGTTACATAAACGGGTTCAAATGCTTCCCTTGGATAAATATGGGCCCACAGCTTTGCCTGTTGACATATAACATATATAACATATAGTTTCCTTGGGTGGAAGCTATAACTTACTTTATGGGCTTTATGAATCAGATCAGACTGAGAAGTTTTCCACCTAAACTGCAAATGTACCAAGGCAGAGAAGAATGAGATTGAAGACTAAAACTTTTCCCTCCTGGTTATATATTTCTAGCTCCTAGTTGAGGGCCAAGATCAACAAATGCTAAGTCACTAAACTAGGCTCTATTAACTAAGTTTGCCACTTAGTTAAATTCTTCCCTGGGAGAATTACTAAACCACTAAAGCCTCAGTATTCTTATCTGTAAAATAAAGAGGATACCAATATCTCGGGATGGTTGTGAAGATTAAATGAGATAATATATGTAAAGTGCTTGGCTCTTTAATCCCAAATCAGCATTTAATGGTAACTCTTACAATTGTATAATACAAAACAATATTCATAAAATACTAACAAATTAGTATCCTAAATAAAATAGTCTAATTTTACTTTGTTCTACTTTCCAAGAAAAAAGGGCTAACTTATGCCTGGAGAAAGATGACTGCTTTAAATTAAACGCTCATCAACTAAGATAGATAGATGATAGATAGATAGACAGGTATACATACACACATAGTTAGATAGATGGTAGACAGACATCAGATATGAGAAGACAATCTAAAAGTTTAAACTAAATCTACTACGTTAGGAGTAAAATGGGACTTATACCGCGGTACCCTCAAAATATACACCTCAGCACTCTGTAGTGGTATAAAGATAAACATCTGTAAAAAAATCTTACGACTACAAAATGAATTTTTTGTTTTTTTTTTGTTTGTTTTTTTTATTTATTTATTCATTTATTTATTTTTGGCTGTGTTGGGTCTTCGTTTCTGTGCGAGGGCTTTCTCTAGTTGTGGCAAGCGGGGGCCACTCTTCATCGCGGTGCGCGGGCCTCTCACTATCGCGGCCTCTCTTGCTGCGGAGCACAGGCTCCAGACGCGCAGAGCTCAGTATTTGTAGCTCACGGGCCCAGCTGCTCCGTGGCATGTGGGATCTTCCCAGACCAGGGCTTGAACCCGTGTCCCCTGCATTGGCAGGCAGACTCTCAACCACTGCGCCACCAGGGAAGCCCGAATTTTTTGTTTTATTTTCTTCAAAAACACCATATTCAAAGATGTTCTGAATTAAATTGATAAAATAAGGGTTAGTTGTGGTTTGAGTTCTTAGTATTTTATCATTACTGAATTAGAAGTAATTAACAGATAAATTTCCAGAGAAAAGAAAAAAGATAACTTTTCCACTGCTTTGAAAGGAGTTTCACTCATGTTTAGACTCACTATTAAAACTCATTTCTAAGTGGTGATGACCAGGTTGCTTGTTACAGACCCTCACCTACCACTCCAACACACACTAAGAACAATTAGAAAAGCTGCACACAACACACACACACACACACACACACACACACACACACACACACACGCAAAATAATCCATTTGAAAGCATCAGTGAGATAACAAGGCAGCCAGGACCTTGTTAAGGTCTAAGGTATCTAAGGAGTAAAGACACCTTAGAGAAGGGAAGTCAACTAGTGGGCCTGACAGTCTTTGAAGTTGTTCCACTCCAGGAATTTGCCAATTTCTAAGTAGTACAGAGCCAAGAGGCTAAGATATCAGGCAGAAAGCAGCAATTAACAGTCTGGAAATCAGCACTGAGTTTTTGGCAGCCCCATGGGGCATGTAAGAGACCAAGGAGGAAGGGGTTATGTAAACACCCAGAATTCCTGATAAGACCTTGGAAAGGCTATACTTCAGAAATTAGGACAAACTGGAATAGTGTTCTCACAAACCTGAAACCTATCTTTCATCAGCTCATTCTCAGAATGGATTAGTGTAAAATACCCCACATTAATGCCTGCAAGAAAGCAAAAGTAAACCTTCTCTGAAGGAAAACACATCATGCAGAGCCTAAAATTACCTCTTTGATTTTTCACACACAATGTCCACCATCCAAACAAAATTACAAGGTATGCAGGTGACCATTAGCTTACAGCTGAGTCCTTGTCAAAACTGACCCATAGAGGTCTTGTAACTCTCCAGCCTGAAATTCCCATTTTGGATGAATCAGCTCAGACTCCAGAACTAACAAGGTGGGAACGGCTAAAACCTTGTTTGTTCAATGGAAAAGGTATATTCAAGAATGTAGCTGGTCTGGCCCCAGAAGCATCTCAGCTTTACATTTTAAAAAGTAGCAAGTATCTCTCTGTGGGGAACTTTATCTGCTCTGCTACCTGAGGCAAAGCCACTGACTCAATAGGGTCCTTGATTCACAGAAATTCCCTAAATATCTGGGTCCGGTTCACTGATGGTTTGGCTAAGCTGAGACCCAATGGTATCCATTGGGGTGCTGTGGCTAGTCAGCCTCAGTGTCAGCTATGCAGAAGAAAAAGCAGAGGTAGTTGCTCCAGTCAGAGGGTAGGGCTCAGACTTTTGGGCTGGTGCCAATGGCAGAGCTGTTTGGTCTGCCACTTGGACAACTATAGACTGTAAGATTAAAGAGACACTTCTTTGGAAACATGAACCTGGGAACAATCCATGTCTGCTGACTGAACTGTATGGATCAGTCATGTAGATGTCCACAGGAAGGACTGTGGAATCAAGGGCTGTGGAATCAACTGGAATCAAGCTGTGCTGGAGCCTGACTCTGTTTCTAATGCAGAAGGCTACCACTGCAGGGCAGACTTGTGACGCCTGCCAAAAGTTGACCCATTTGTCTCACAATGGGAGAGGCCATGTCACAAGGGGTGAAACCCCTCCCACTCCTGGTAGATTGGCTACACCAGACATTCAAAGCCCTCTCAGGACTAGCAATGCTACCTCACCACTGTTGATACTTTTTTAGGTTACTGGTTAGCTGTTTCCAGTCACACCATTGTGGCCCTTGAAACTAATCTGTATACTCAACAATGGACTGACTGTCCAACCCTTTCTCCCTCATTCCCTCCTGGTCCATATACTTTAGTAAGGCAGTTTGATCAGTGAGTGCAGGTATTCCAAGAAAGGGGTCATCCCTTCTTGGCCACTTCCTGGGTAATGATCAGGACAAAAGGGGAAGAATTATAGGGCATTATACAGATATATTTTGAAAACTGAGGATTCTATCTTGACCAGCGCTGGGCATGATGCATTTTTCTTTCCCTAACAGCACCCCCAGGCCAGCCTAGATGACACAACCTACAGGTGGCAGCAGAGCTGAAAGGGGGTGTCAGGGATTCAAGCTTAACTCTGGTTAAGTTTTATAAAAGTACCTTGTCCCTCTTGCACCTGACCCTTCCAGATGAAAGGTGTAGGTGCAAGTTGGGGATGACCAGAAACAAAATGAAGTTAGAGCTTCTGAAATGGGACACCCAGTTTTGTGAATAACACTGCTATGAAAATTCTTGTACAAGTCTTTGGTGCATATACATCTATGCATCTCTAGAGGAAGAGCAACAACCCAACACCTGGGGAGGGAACACCTCAGACCCTAGAAGGTATGAGGGAGAAAAGAACATTATGATATTTTGTCTTTTTGAATTGCCCCTGGAGCCTTCCTCCAAAGGGAAAACATCCTGGTGTGGCAGTCCAAAGCTGCTGCAAGTGCATTCTGTTTTACTTACTGCTGCATCTTTTGTGATGCACTTGATTGCTTTGACCACAGAGCAGCAAGGGAAGGCCCCAGCTCCTGCACCTTCTACACAAAGCACCTCCGGATGCTGTCCCCATCCCCATTCATTTCATGGGCAGAAAAATGCCACAAAGAAAAAGACAGAGAGTTTATACGACATTAAAGTTTTAAACTTCTCTTCATCAAATGACATCTGTAAGAAAGTAGAAAGGCAAACCAGAGTAGGAGAAAATATTTCCAATACATATAACTGACAAAGGACTTGTGTCTTCATATACACTAAGATGAACAAGATGATGTTCAATTATTTTTGACATTCAAAAATGGCAATTCATAGAGTTTAACTTAATATTTTAAAACTCCTACAGATCAATAAGACAACTCAATTTTTTAAAAAATGGGCAAAAGGTTGAACAAGCACTTCAAAACAGAGAACAATCAAATGGTCAAGAAATACCTGAAAAACTGTTCAACCTAATTATCAAAGAAATGAAAATGAAAACCAAAATGAGATACTGCTACACACCCACTAGAATGCTTAAAACTAAAAAGACTGATAATACCAAGTATTAGCAAGAATGTAGAGCAACTGGAATTCTTATACACTGCTAGCGGGAACATAAATTGATATACCTATTTCAGAAAACTGTTTAGCAGTAATTATTGAAGTTGAATATAAGTAAGTCCTATGAACCAACAAGTTCATTCCTAGGTATATACCGAACAGAAATGTATACATGTATGTGCACAAAATATCTGTACAAGAATTTCCATAGCCATATTATCTGTAATAGCTTCAATCTGGAAACAATCCAAGTGTTCCATCAACAGCAGATAAAGAATGGGTAAAGGAGCTGTTGTATACTCATCCAGTGGAACACTACAAAGAAACTGAAAAGGAATGAATCACAACACCCAAAGACATCGATGAATCTCACAGATGTGATGTTGAGGGAAAGAAGTCTGACACAGAAGAGTACTTATTGCATGAGTCAATGGCAAAGTTCAAAAACAAGCAAAAGCAATCCATGATGTTAGAAGTAAGGATGGTGGCTACCCATGGGGAGGAGCATTGAAGAGGAATAGACATGAGGTTAGTTTCTGGAGGGCTGATCATGTCCATGGCTTGATCGGGATGCTGCTTACAAAAATATATTCACTTTGTGAGAATTCAGGAAGCAGCACACTTACGATTTGTGCACTTTTCTATATGTATGCTATACTTTGAAAAATATGCTTATTGTTAAAAGAACAACATTCAAATAATTTTTGATACTAAAGTATTAAGAAAGTAAAGAGAAATTATGAACATGAACCCTTAGCAACACAGGAGGCCTATCAGGACCAGAGGACAGAAACTGCCTTACTGGAAAGATCTTATTGATAAGGTAAGGATGTACAGCTACTACTGAAGGAAAAGAAGGTGGCTTAAATGCATAAATATTAGTTGGTGAAAATAATATTTACTAGCTTGATGAATACACTGGACATGTCAATAATAATGTCTCTCACGCCCACCAAACTTTCCATGAAAATCCCTCACCCACAGTCCCTGCTGTTTGACAGCCAATTTATGGACCAGTCAGAGACCAGTGGTCTTGTCTAGCCCCCAAAATGTGAACTGAGTCGATCAGATTCTCTCTCACAGAAAGACGAGCTTGAATATACTGAGTGAATAAGCGATGCTGCAGTGAGAACTGAAGCAGTAGAAGCAGAGAGAAAGGGGCCACAATATGTTGAGTCAGTATCACGAGGGGCACAGCAGCCTGAAGGAGGGGAAGCAGAAATTATGAGAAAACAGAGGCAGTAAGTAACCAAAGACGCATAAACGCACTGAAAAACATGTTAGCCAGTACCAATGTCCAAAGCACAGCTAGGTCACAATAAATGTAGAGCGGTACTTGCCCTTATATTGCCCTACAATATTCCCGCTGTCCCCCACCACACACAGAGGTGCCCATTATTCAAGACAACTTGAGTTCATATCTCTCCCTTGCAATCAAAAGAGCCTAAGGCAAGGGCTTCCCTGGTGGCGCAGTGGTTGAGAGTCCGCCTGCCGATGCAGGGGAGAGGGGTTCATGCCCCGGTCCAGGAAGATCCCACATGCCGCGGAGCGGCTGGGCCCGTGAGCCATGGCCGCTAAGCGTTCGCATCCGGAGCCTGTGCTCCGCAAAGGGAGAGGCCACAACAGTGAGAGGCCCGCGTACCGGAAAAAAAAAAAAAAAAAAGAGCCTAAGGCAAATAATCATGTGACAGAGACCAACTCACCCTAGAAAAGCTTAGCAACACTAGAGAAAGCAAACTGCACACTTGATTAATGAAACCTTAGTAATTACCTTAAAATAGCATTGCCTGCTGTTGGGTCTCAGAATTGATTCTGAAAGATGGATGAAACACTGATTTACGGATGACATCCTGATTGTTGCAAAACTATACTAAATACTGAGCGATGAGAAGCATCAAGGGCATCAGAGGAGAAAGCACTCACTCAACTCTAAACAAGACTCTTCCAGCTGCTGGAAGAGTTTGGTAAATGGACTTCAATAAAGAAAAGACGATCCCTCAGTAACAGAACCACCAATAATTTAATTTCTTCTAGAGTGTGGTCAAATCATGAAAATACCTTTACACCATGATCATTGTTAAAAACTGATTTCAGGGCGTCCCTGGTGGCGCAGTGGTTGAGAGTCCGCCTGCCGATGCAGGGGACACGGGTTCATGCCCCGGTCCGGGAAGATCCCACATGCCGTGGAGTGGCTGGGCCCGTGAGCCATGGTCACTGAGCCTGCACGTCCAGAGCCTGTGCTCCGCAACGGGAGAGGCCACAACAGTGAGAGGCCCGCGTACAGCAAAAAAAAAAAAAAAAAAAAAAAACTGATTTCAAATTTTTCTTTAGGATTTAACATGCCGGAACTTATTTAAAAGCTAATTCTACTACCTTTATGTCCTCACAACTACTGTCTCAAGCTTTCTCCTTTAAAATGATATCAAAGAAACAAAAAGATGATGACAATTACAGTAACACACATTAAAAGAGAAACACATTACAAACTATTTCCTGGATCATTCTTTTCAGAGCTACACCTAGTACAATCTTCAGCGCCAAACAAGAGCTATGCCAAAACCCAAAAACTTCCTTATTTACAAGTGAAATAATGATGTCTGGGCTTTGCTTTAAGATAGTTCAACAACAACAACAAAAAAGGCATGTGTGGAGAAAAACAGAGATAACAAGAAAGCTGAAGATTGCTGAAGCTCTACGATGAGTATATTGGTGTTCCCTAAACTGTTCTATTTTGTCTGTGTTAAATTAAAAGTATTTTTTAAAGAGGAAGGAAGGAAAAAAAACACCTAAGTGACCCTAGTAATGAAAGCAACAAGAAGAAAATCAAAAAAGAACTATATTAGAAAGGGAGTAATAAAAACACCAGCTGACAAATGTGCTACGTATGTGCTGGGCCCTGTGTTGAGAGCTTGGCATGGACTGTTGCCTATGAGTCTCCCAACAACTGGATGATGTAGGTACTATCGTGATCCCCAACACAGGCAGGGGTCCGGGCTTAGAAAGAGAAATTGCTCATCATGTATCTGGTAAGCAGCTGAGTGGAGACTGAAACCCCCACGGTTTAACTCCTGAACGGAACCATACACAATACTACCATCTGACCTGGAAAGTGATATTCTTAAACTTAAAAGAAAGCAGATTCATACTGGATATGAGTGGCCTCCTATACCTATGCATCACTGACATTATGTTGTTATGACTCCTTCTGTAAAGAGTTATGATGCTCCACAGTGAGCCTTAGGCCAGGCTACTACCTCCCCATTCCCACATTTCTAACCCAGGAAACCTCCTAGCTTTCCAGCCGTCCCTCTATTTGACAGCACTAACCCTCCTGTTTACATTAGTCACACAAATGGCATGAGTTCATAAATACAGTTCGGGAAATGAATCAGGCATTGTCTACATTAAATCAGAAAATGACAAAACAAAACATTTTAGGAACCTGAAAAGAATGCGAATACCAGTAACCAGGGTCCCTCAGATCCCTGGCTGCTTCCATCATCATCATTGGTCTCAGCAATGTCACGATGGTAAGTATGGGAAGAGCTAATAAAAGAAATTATGGCCTACATTTAAAAAAATGAAGCACTAAAGGGTCAATAAATTTTATTTTTAAGCATAGCTTTTCTTAAGGTTGTTTTATTTGTATCTTCTCAGACCTTATGAGAATTCTATTTTTCATTAACTTACTGTACTCTGATGCTGTAACTTATACAGCCCTCCCCAACTTTCTCATTTCTTCCTTTACAGTTCAAAAAGAAAAGAAATAGGGGGCTTCCCTGGTGGCGCAGTGGTTGAGAGTCCGCCTGCCGATGCAGGGGACATGGGTTCATGCCCCGGTCCGGGAAGATCCCATATGCCTCGGAGTGGCTGGGCCCGTGAGCCATGGCCACTGAGCCTGCGCGTCCGGAGCCTGTGCTCCGCAAAGGTAGAGGCCACAACAGTGAGAGGCCCGCGTATCGCAAAAAAAAAAAAAAAGAAAAGAAATATTATTTAAATAAACACAGATCAACTCAAACTTGGTTTTTTTTCTGCCGTCTCCCTAAAAGTATATTTGAAGCATTTTGTATTCACTATGAGGACTTTTAAGAAAAATGATTTGAATCTTCATTTTTCGTGAATAGTAAGTTTTTCCAGTGCTAGTAAAAAGGAAAAGTGTGAGAACATGTGTTTTCTGCATCCTTGCTCCACTTTATGATACCAATGTTTTCTCAAGTAAAAGGAAAAGGAAAACTTGCTGTTTGGGTTTTTTCCCCCCCAAATATACACACAATCATATTTGAATTCCTTGGGCAAAAATGGTAAAATATACCCTTTGGTGGAGCCAAAATAATGTATTTCTAACTTCACAATCAGCTAATATTTGAAAATTACACCAACTGAAATGTAATGAATAATTCTGGAATAATGGTTAATTTTTAGAATAATGGCCAAATATTATACAGTAACCAAACATTTACCATAGTGCTATATTGATACCTAACAAATACCGTTTCTAGTTTTGTTTCAATATTAACTAAGATTTTACTATACATAGTCTTGAATTAAGATAAACTAATTTCAGAGAGGAATTTATACCATGATTAACTTAAAATCATTAGTCCTGTATACTAAAGCACCCCAAACTGTACACCGATTGGATTTACAACTCATGTCTTGAAATACATGTCTTAATGACACAAATAAAAACCTATAAACTCCAACATATATAACTGTATAACAAATGTTTAATATTTAATGATGGAAGATAAACTCAATAAACATACACACAACATACACACACATATCCCTTTCTTTTTTTTTTTTTTTTTTTTTTTTTTTGTGCTGTACGCGGGCCTCTCACCGTTGTGGAGCACAGGCTCTGGACGCGCAGGCTCAGCGGCCATGGCTCACGGGCCCAGCCGCTCCGCGGCATGTGGGATCCTCCCAGACCGGGGCACGAACCCGTGTTCCCTGCATCGGCAGGCGGACTCTCAACCACTGCGCCACCAGGGAAGCCCCTATCCCTTTCTTATAGGACAAATAAACAGGCATAAAAACATAAAGCTACTTTAAAATTGTGAAATTAGGATTTCAGACCTGAGTGAATCCATATTACTTGTCAATATGGTTTATTTCATTACAAAATAATCTTAAATACTAGCTTTTTCTATTCTACAAAATTAAAATTATACTGACGTAGCATGCATATTTATTGAAAAATACGGACAAGGTCAACTAAAAAGTATAATCTGCATTAAACAAACAGCAATACCAACAACTGTTTTAACAAACTACTAATATTTGCTTGCTAAAACCAGAAACATTTGCTTATTGTACATGCTTTAGGACTTATCATCCAATGAAAGAAAAATATCTCTATTTTTTAATTCCTGAAAGAAAGTAAAAAATTTGTTATCGCATTACAAATATTTTCCACCATTTAGTAGTACATTCAGCGCTCACTTATTAAAACCCACAGAAAAATACTTGTCCCAATAAAAATTCATTTTTATGTACATCTGTCACATCAAAAATGGATTTTTCTATGTAGAATTCTTAATGATAAGTACAATAATACAAATAGTAAGGTTTAGTGTGTAGTCAAAATTAAAAGAACTATATTTTTCTAATCCATAGGTTATTTTTCTTCATTTAAATCTAAATTGGAAGAATGATTACAAAGTTCAAGTGATAAGTCATTTCTTTCCTAAATTACATTTTAAAACGTTTTACAAGATTTAACAAATACTTTTATTCCGTTTGCCCTTTATTTGTGTTCAATAAGCAAACACTGAAAAGGAAACACTGAGTTTGTTATTATATTTCAATTAAACAACATGAACTGGAACAAAAACCCATGATCTACACTCCCCACCCTCTACAAATATTTCAGGGCTTACGTGCAGCTCTGCCTAATTTGATAAAATGATTAAAATCTTCTGCTGGTGGACAAGTTTGGAAGGCTAAAATGACTGGCTAGAAATGAGGTGACAGGAGAAATCACATAACCCTTAATCCCTTTAAAATTAAATCAACATGTTTAATTCAGCACTAATATGACAAGTATCTACTACTTTAAACCTCCAGAACTAAGGAGATATTCCACCCACCCCCACTGAAACAACTGAAATCAGGCTGAATAGACCACTTAACATTCCCAGGAAAATAAGAGTAAAGATGGCTTTGTTCCTGTATGTCTCTCCTGCTAGCAGGCAAGACAGATACAACCACTTAAACAGATCAGGCTAATTGGGATGTGTATTTTCACCCTCAGAGCAAATATTTTTAAAGATTCCTTACTGAAGTAAACGAATGCCATGTAAAACTGTTTAAACATAAATCTCATTTTTCTTTGAAAACGTAATGGTCTGCAATTGTATTTCTCAAGAATCGAACGTGTCCTGTAAATGGTTTTTAAGGGGAAATAAGAATAAACAAAACAGTGATTCACATACTACAACCCCGGCCCCTATTCCACCCAAATTTGAAATTTCTTGAACCTCAGTGGATTTAAATAGTCTCCTTAGTAAGGCACTCTTCAAGATTATTCAGTCTTCTTACCTAGAGTTGGACTTTGGTCATCTCCTAAAACTCTTTAAGCCTCAGTCTTATCATAGGTAAAAATGAAAGAACATTACCAGTCTCCAAGAGCTGAAGTGAGGTTCAAGTTAGATTCAATAATGGAAGATAACACTGAGCTTGGCACATAGAAGGTACTTAGTACATACAAATTCCCTTCCTCCTTAAACACCTTCACCTGGAACAAAAGGTAAGTTTTTCATTTTCCATAAATGGAGCTCTTTTAGAAAGAAGTACCACCAACACACATTTTCGAGAAAATGAATATCACTTAAAATTTTCCGTAACTGAACACATTTTGATTATATCACCATAACTATCCCTAAGAAATAGCTGCTATAGAAGGTTGATAAGAGAGCCTTGCAATCTCCCAAGGACCTACCAAAGTGAAATCTTGGGACACTATTGAGAAAATGGAGCAACGCAAATATTCCTTCAACCTATGCACATTTGGAAAGTGAAAAATACCTTTCTTTTTTCTTCTTAACTGGAAACAGTTTAAGATAAAATGGTCAAAGAAAGGAAGGAAGGAAGGAAGGAGGGAGGGAGGAAGGGAAGGAGGAGAGGGAGGAAGGGAGGAAAGATGGAAGGAAAGAAGAAAAAAGGAAAAAACCTTTATTTTCTTTTGTCAACCAACTTACTTTGAATTATTATTTAGAAGAAGCAAACCAATGAATGTTTTCTTTTTATAACTTACCACAGTTAATTAGAATTTTTAAATTATTTGAAGGAGAAACAGAATTTAAACTGGCAAGAATGATTAGAGGCATTTTATAGCAAGAATTACATCAACTGTCACTGTCATTACAATGTGTCGCCCTCCAATATGAATGATAAGAACGTCTTTGTCTCAAGCAGTCATGTTTCTATAGTTTTGCACATCTGCTGACTGGATTTATCAGAATATGCACTTCAATCACCTGCTTGGCCTTAACTACTCAGATGCAGTGTTTATTACAGAGACTGATAATCTTTAAATCTTGTGAAATTGTCTTTCACATCCTGTGCACAGCAAAAAGCTCACACTTTCTGTTATAATCTTAGAAAGAGGAGATGTCACTATTGGAAGATAACTCAGAAATCATCCTAGCCAAACTCTTAATTTTTATTAACACATCTGAAAACAGATTTCATTAATAGAAAAAAACAGAGGAAATGTTAAGAGATTTGCCTTTAAGAAGTCACACAGAAATGGTGGAGGAAACCCATTCTGCCTCCCTAAATCCCGTTTCAAGCCCTAACCTTCAAGTATGTTTATGGGGTTGATGGAGACATATATGTGGAAAGTTCCAGAAGCATATTTGGAGAAGCAGACCTTGACAGGATCCCTGCTCAGCGCCTCACATCCACCCTCTACCTCACCCGTTTCACAGGTCCACCATGTCTAGGTGCCTGAGAAGAAGTGAGCACATTAGCAATACAAATTAACTGAAAGAGAACCAACTGCATAAACTGTAGATTTAAGGTAAACTTTTTTTTTTCTTATCTTTGCAGTTTCTTCTTCATTCTTCAAACACACCCAGACAGACAGTGTTACACAAAAAATATCAGCCTGCTAAGCCAACCCAAGTCACAGAAGTATGTCTAACACAAGACAAACTGACAGATTTCCCAATCCAACCCCTAATCCATTTCGGAGTGCTTGCTTCTCTACATCTCAGTTTTACTACAAACAGCAAAGGTTCTAATTTCTAACCTCGAAGAGATGTATAAATGATTGAGAAATACTCATAACTTGTATGATGATAAACAGAGGAAAAAATTCTTAGTAAGGGGACCTTTTTAGGACTTCCATTAGAAAGTGGCATGAAAGTCAAACTATTTGGAGGTTACATTTCTTTATAAAGTATAAAGAAAATTGTCCTGAAGATGAGAGTCTGGATATTCTCCAAGTAGAAAAATCTTGGTTTTCATATGTTAACAGGTCAGACAACCATGTTAAGGTGCAACAGGTAACAACTCCCCACTCACAGCTCATAACAAAAGTGGCTATCTCCTGATATTATTAGAAGCACAAAAAGAAAAAATTATTTGTAATTGAGTCAATGATGTATCTTCAGAATAATTTCAAGTACCCTATTTTAGTATAGACGTAATAACACTTTAAAAACGTACTGGTTTTTGCTCCCATGGGCCTTGGAACACATGCCTTAAAAAAAAAAAAAAAACCTCAACAATGGAAAAGAAAAAAAAAATAGATCCTGAAAAAAGTTTCTACTTATTTCCTCAAAACCCTTCCTCCTGCTCTCAGTTTAATTTCTAAAATGCCTGACTTGAAATTTAAACTTATATTTCCAGTATCTATATCTACAAAATTGGAAATCAGTTTTTCAAAGAACTCTCAACATGCCCTCAAAAACCAAAGAGAATATTTTTAAATTTTTGGATGTATAAGTGTTATACCAAGTTTAATCAGTTAAGTCTGAGTGATTTATAGTGAAACCACAGTGAAAAAAATCAAACTTCTGGTTGATCTAGTTTTAGCTCCTCTTAATTTTACACATTGTTTTATGAGCCCCCAGGGGTTATGTAGGCATCTTACTCATCTTTCCATCCCTAGCGCCTCTCACAGCCGCCCTCGGGGATTTGCAGTAGAAGCTCTTTGGCCTGACTTACATGGAAAATTAAGCTGCTAAAATTTTTTATGCAACAACAAAGACCATCAGCCTCTTTTTTTCAAGGTGGAGATCTAGAAGCAAAGTGAGAACATTTGGGAGCATAAATTAGTCTGCTTTAACTTTAATAAGAAATGGTGATTGAAAAAAATACAAATTTCGCACTTGCAGGAATGGGAGGCGGTGGGGGGGGGGCGGGAGTTACTAAATCTCGAGGATTTTTTCCTCCTTAAGTGCAAAACATAGCAAAACTAATAAAATTATGACCCAGAATAAAAAGGTCACATTCATTTTCAAGCATTCACTTAAAAGTATACAGAAGCGTTCTTTAAAAATGCCCGCATATTTACACATAGCAGGAATGTGGGTACCAAATATTAATCCTGAGGGAAACGGATACACATTTACCTTCATAATTAGACACAGCAGGCCAAATGTTAAAGTAAACTGACATAAACCACAAAGACAGATTGAAAGTGACCAACAGAAAGTGCCCGTCAGTCCTGGAAGCCCCGCTTGTTCCCTGCACAGCCATTGATCAAACATCTGCAGGCAGAGAAACCTACACTCACTAGCTGGGTGACGGAGAAACCAAACTTTTACAAATAAGTTAGTTCCGTCTTGCCAATCTAAATCCAACAGGTGTCAACCCGCGTCGCCACACTAAGTCCTTCCGAACAAGTTGAAGAGAAGCAATGTAAGGTTAGCAAGGAAGCTGCAATGACCCGACAGCTTTCGGGGTCTCGGAAAATATAAAGCCGAGCCCCTATTCCAACGGATCACAAGGAGATGCACGACAAGGCGGGGATGGAGATGGGGAGGCCGAGGAGGGGAGCTGTCCTGCCACAGACGCCGCAGGGGAATCTCGAAATCTCGGAGGGTGGTCCCACTGTCGGATCGGGCCCTCGACCTCTGGGCTTAGAAGAACTGGGTATTGCCGCGGCCGCAGGCAGGGAGACGGGGAGGGGATGGCGCGTGGTACCTGCTTATCCAGAGCGTCCCGGGCGCCGCCCGGCCCGGCCCCGGCCCGGGGCGGCGCGAGTGCCCGCTCGCAGCTGCAGCCCTCCAGGAGGTACATGCCCGCCGGGCGGCAGCTCTGCTCGCCCTCAAAGTAGAAGAGCACATTCTGGTAGAGAGCGAACCACTTTTCGTGCCAGCGACTCGCCTCGGTTGCCTTCTTGCTCAGGAAGCCGCGCTTGGTGCCCTCTTTGCGGGCTAGGAAGGCCAGGTACAAAGCGTGCCCCTCGTTGTAGCGCACGCTCTTCTGCATGGTGAGGGCGCTGCGGGCTCAGCCCTGCCTCGCGGCCATCTCCCGCCGGCTCGTCCGAAGGCGCGCCCGCTCGGCTCCCGACGGCGGAGGACTCCCCCTTTCCGGGCGCCGCGCACAGGGCACGCCGTCTGCCTTCCGGGCGCGGCGCGGCGCGGCGCGGGTCCGAGGGGCGCCGGGCTGTGGTCGGGGCACGTTGTCTTCCGCCACCGCCGCCCTCCCGGCCGAGCGAAGCCCCCGGAGCCCCCGACGCCCGCGTGGAGAGTGGCCCCGCGAGGACAGCCGGCCGGCCGTTGCTTTGCCCAAAGTTGCGGGAGCCCGAGCCGCGGCGGGCTGGGGCGGCGCAACGCGCCGCAGCCTGTGGAGGACTGTCCTCGGGCAACTCGCTCCGGGAGACAGAAGGTAAAACGTCACGTGGGAGATCAGCTGTAATCGGCTTGGAGACCGATTTAAAGGGCAAAGTCAGCGCGGCGGCGGTGACGGCGGCGCAGCCCGCTTAACCGCGGCGCGCGTCCCTCCCTCGCCCGCCGGCCGGGCGGCTGCCTCTGCTCCGGCCGCGAAGGGGCGGTTCGCGCAGAGGTGGAGGCGTGCGGCGACCGCACACACCCGCTCACACGCGCGCTCGATCGCACGCGCACACACACACATACGCACAAGTATATAGACTCACAAACACAGGCAAATGCACACTCACAGGGTGCACACAGTCCCAACACAAACACTTGCGTTTGCACAATTACACACTCACACGCATACAAACAGGAACACACAAATACACAGACACCACACACTCCAAAACACACAAATATATTCGCACAAATACACACAACGCAATACTTAAGCACACAGAAAATTATGCACTCACATGTATACAAATAACACCCACAACGTGCATTCCTATACACAGAAATACAAACCCATTTACAAATACACACGTAGGCAACCACACACATGCACACACTAACACGCTCACCCAAACACACACATTTACACACGCAAATCATACACTCATCCACACGTTCAACCAAACTCATGCACACAATATAGACACATGCACACTTTTACATTCATACCCACACCCATACAAACTGCACACAAATACACACCCATACACAACACGTTTATATTCACACATTCATGGTCATACACTCTCACAGACAAATGATCATATACATACATGAACACACACACATGAACACACAAATGCACGAACACATTCACTCAAAAGTACACACAAATAACATTCATACACAAGCAGTCACAAACATACAAATACACATTCATGCAAATTCATACACTTTCACAAACCCACTGACACATACAACACACCTGCCACATCCTCACACTCATCCGCGACTGTGTTTCCACGGCAGTGGGTGGAGTCACAGGATGGCTTTGCATAACGGGCAACCTTGACTTTTCCACCTGTACCTGCACTGCTGTATTTAAAACTCGAGGTGAAGGTTAACGAGTGTGACTCTCCTGTTCCCAGAAAGGCATCGGATGCTGTTGGTTCCCTGTCAATGACTGTGATTTCTCAGGATTAAGATGAAAGAGACTAAATTTTAAGCACAGAGTTTTCAACCAGGAAAAAATACCCAAACAGGGAGACTTGTGGCCCCTGACAGAATCGATTCCTCAGAGGCCACGTTGTCATAGGTTCACTAGATACCCTTGCTGGGACTGGGATTCATTGGATAAGTAAATCTCACAGGTTCAGCCAGAAAACCAGGACCCCTAGTATACAATATAAGTGAAAAAGAAATGAGGTGCACAGCAGCTGTGAGAGAAAGCTAGCGAACACTCCAGGGAGTACCAGTGTTTGATTCTGCTATATACATTTTTTAGTCCCCTTAGTCACTTATCATAAAAATGGTTTGTCAACGTGTTTATTGTTAAAGACAAAATAATAATGATAAAAATAAAATCCTTTTCTGGGCCATGAATCTGCCACAATACACCTGTCTTGTACCACTAGTTGTGAGTTCACTAACTGGTAGTCCAGGGGTTCTGCTGTAAGTTGTGATTCTGCAGAATATTTTAACCCTGCCTCACTGAGCAGCTGAGTGTTTGCATTTTACCTCAAAAAAAAAAATCACTATTAAAAACTATACAATAGGGAAATTGCCATTTGAAATTACAGTATGAGCACTGTGGTCATTTTCCTTTACATATTTTTAAATATCTAAAGGACAGTGCTTTGCAGATTTGGGTTTAACTCAGCTGGGAGCTTGCATTGTTCTTTAGAGGAGATACAAGCATAGAGACACTAAGTAAATGTGGACAAGGTTTTGAGCCAGATTCTAGATGCAGAAAAGATGGCAATTGCCTCAGGAGGCTTTTCATTGCCTTCTCTGTGATCTAAACTCCATAAGCGAGTTGACAGCAGTATGGTTGATGAGCTCCATTTTTGAGTGGAAACCATTAAGTGTGTGAATTCAGTACAAAAACAATTTTGCAATGAGTATTCAGAACTCCTAACCACTTGTGTTTTTTCAGATGTGAAACTTCTTTTTTCCCCAATAAGCAATGTCTCTGGTGTTGAGGCGAATTTCAGTGCTTATTTATCCTTACTGTCTACCCAAATATCCTTTGATTTGAACCACAAGAGGTATTCTTCTCAGCCTCTGGTGTGTCATCGCTTCCTACCATGGACGGTGTTGTGGCCATCGTATGCCCCCCGATAGCAAGAGAAAGGAACTCTGATTTCTTCCAAAATTTGGCTGGTGACCATTATGGGTTTTAATTATGGAAATTCACTGGGAGGACTACTTATTGATCACCTGTTTATGTCCTCAACACTATATTTAAGTGATGTAGAGGATATAGGGGAAAGACTTTGCCACTGCCCCTAGGTGCTTAGTCTACTGGGAATAGGATTTAATGTTTAGGCACTTCTCACCTAACTGTTCCTCCAAGGCACATCTGCACCACCCAGTAAGAGAGCTGATGTGCAGTAGGTATCTATGCGATTCATAAATATTTCCCAAATTAATTTAATATTTGGTCACTGAATTATTAAAGAGGGCACACACATTAGCAAACATTAGATCATTCTGTAAGACTGTAAGAGACGGAAACAACCAAAACTTCCTGCACATTCTAGAGAAGCTATATCTAGTGACTGCCTGATGGGCATTTGTGGACTTTTAGCTTCCTTCATCCATATGGAAACTGCACCCCTGGAATGGTGCCATCTTGAAAAACAAAGGGCCCGGAGGTTATGTAAATGAGGATGTTTTTCCTCCCAGCTGATCAAACAGGCTGGCAAAAGGGACTGTGTTCCAAGTGGGTGGAAACAAGCTCTTCTATGAATTCATTATTTTTCCTTCTTGCATTTCATGGACTCTTTCCCAAAAGGGCCCGTTTAAATTGATTTTCGAGAACAACAGTGCATTTCTCACTGATAATGATGAGAGTGTCCTCTTTGACTTTTTCTAGGCAAGTTAAGAGAAAAAAAGTTAGCGATGAACTGTCATATCTGGAAACCCTAATTACTACTTGTAGAGATAGATGATTTCCAGATAATTTGACAAGAAAGGAAGGGAGGGAGAGAGGGAAGGAGGAAGGAAGGGAGGGAGGAAGGAAAGAAGGAAGGAAAAGAGGGATTTTCGTCTGAGTTGTCCAAAGCTATTAAGGTTGGGGAGGTGGAGTAGGGGAGCTCCTCCTTCTACATGAATAGAACCTAATCCATAGCTCTTCCAAATCCCTAATTCACACATGAGAAGACATCCCAGGAGAGCTCTGTGGTCAAATACTATTCAAAGGTTAGGAGGACAGCACGCAAGAAAGTGAAGAAGCATCAGGCAGGCAGGGCCTGGAGAGCATGGTATCCCAGAAGCTAAGTAAAGAAAGTGTTTAGAGAAAGAGGGAGTGATCACATGCTTCTTTGATGTTAAGTTAGATGCTAACCATTCAGTTTGGACAATGAGGGGATTGTTGGTGATGGTGACAACCATGGTTTCAGTGGAGTGGTAGGGCTAAAAAGACTAAATGGAATGGTTCACACACGTTACATATATTACACTCAAAATCCAGGATGCAAATCCAAAACTGTTTGAGGAAAAACTCTGTCAGTCAACTTACCAGTATGGACTTGGAAACTCAACACTCAGATCATCTCACTCTCAGCAGAGCCAGCTGTAGGCCCCTATAGGTAAGTGCCAGGAACATTCTGACAGGTCAGGTCATCACGTGCCCCAGGACCATGTACACCTGAGTGAGAAGCGCTGCTGAGTTTGGAGAAGATTCACTGCCACGGAAGAATGTGCTACAGGGAAATACACCTGGTGAAACCCTGTCACGGTCACACAGCTGATAATGATAAGATTGAATCCAACCTTATCACGGTCAACCGCTTGTCCAAATGGTCCCACAGTGGGGCTATCTGGCTGCTTCAGCAAGGAGTCTCTTTATTCTTCTCTGTCCCACTAAAGACTGAGCAGATGTTCTTGGTGGCTCTGTGTCATCATGCTGTAGGTGCAGGTGCAAATGGGGTAGGGCACAGGCTGTATGCTTTTGCTTAGACTGAACTCTGAAAGTTTTGAAACCTTGGGGATAAGAAGTAGAAAAGGAGTGGGTGAGGCTGTGGGAGTGATTTGAAAACCATAAACAATTTTCTGTCTCTTAGGATCTGGAGCCTTGGATTCCCCTTTGGTGTAGAAACTATTCCTTCATAAGAAGCCCTTTAATAGGCTCTTCAGTTCAGAAATATGAAGCAAATGCCCTCTCATCATTGTGGGAGAAAACTGTGAAGGGATCTAAATGTGAGTGTTTTGGCTCAAAAGCTCAGCATTCTTTTGTAATACATGTTATTGTGTGCATAGGTACTCTAGGAAGAGATGTTTCTTTTTCTTCTGGCAGAGACTGGCTTGATACAGAAATAAAAGCACTACTCTCCTCTCCTGGCATGGAGAGGACTCTACTTCCCAGCCCTTCTTACCATATAAATGGGTTTTGGCCTAAGGGATGTGGGCAGACGTGATGGGCACCTCCTTCTAGGTCTGGTCGGGATCATCTCTGCTCTCTCTTCTCCTTGGTAAGAGTAAAGACACATATTGAAGTCAACAGGGCCACAAGATAGAAGAAGCCACAGTCCCTGAGTCACTGCATGGCTTCGAGCTGCCAGGAACAGCCCAACCCATGTGACATTGTGACATAAGCAAAACAAACTTTTGTTTTATCAAACCACAGAGATACTAGGTTTGTTGTTACAACTAGTGTTAATTGCCCTGACTGATACATTTCTCTGTGGATTTAAAGTTCATTATACTATAAACTGTTCTTTGTACTTTTTAAAAGCAGGTTTGTTGTGGTATAAATGACCTACAATAACTGCACATATTTAGAGAATATTATTTGATAAATGTTGACATACTTGTATATCCATGAACCCATAGCCACAATCAAAATAACAAACATTTCCATCACTCCCAATAGTCTCCTCATTCCCCTTTGAAATTCTTTCCTTCCCACCCCTCCTTCCCCTTCACCCCCATGCAAACACTGGTCTACTTTGTCACTGTTAGTTTGCATTTTTTAGAATTTTATAAAATGGACTCATACAGTATGTAGTCTTTTTGTCTGGCGTCTTTCACTCAGTATAGTGGTATTGAGATTCATCCGTTTTGATGAGCTTATCAATAGTTTATTCCTTTTCATTTCTGAGTAGTATTCTGTTGTATGAGTTCATCCATTTGACTGTTGATGGACATTTGAGTTGTCCTTTGGATTAACCTAAGAACATTAAGATTTTCTCCTGTATTTTCTTTCAGAAGTTTTCTGTTGTTAGCTCTTATATTTAGATCCATGATCCAAAGGTATGAGGTATGAATTGAGGTTCGTATTTCTGCATATGGCTATCCAACTGTTCCAGCACCATTTGTTGAAAAGATTATTCTTCTCCTACGGAATTACCTTGGCACCCTTGTCAAAAATCAGTTGGCTACCCATGTGTGGGTCTATTCCTGGACTGTATTCTGTTCCTTTGATATGTGTCTTTATATATATATATATACACACAAATTTACATTGATATATAACTTTACACCAACTTCACACTGTCTTGATGAACTTTTTAAAAAGTCTTAAAAAATCAATAGTTTAAGACATTAAACTGCCATCTCCTTCTTTAAGATTGTTTTGGCTATTTTAAGTCTCGCAATTCCATACGAAGTTTAGATTCAGATCACAAATTTCTGAAAAAAAAAATTGCTGGGGTTTAGATCGGGATTGGATTGAATCTATAAGTCAATTTGGAGAGAAGTGACCTCTTAACAATATTGAGCCCTCCAATCCATAAGCATGGTGTATCTCCCCATTTTAGGTCTTCTTTAATTTCTCTCAGCAGTGTTTTATAGTTTTCAGTGTACAGGTCTTGCACAACTGTTGTCTAATTTATTCTAAGTATATCATATTTTTTGATGCAATAGTGTCTTAGCTCAGGCTGCTCTAACAAAATACCATAAACTGGGTGGCTTGTCAGCAACAGAAATTTCTCACGTCCCAGAAGCTAAAAGTCCAAGATCATGGTGCTAACATGGTTGGGTCCAGTGAGAGTCCTCTTCCTGGTTGCAGACAGTGGACTTCTCGTATCCTCATAGGGTAAAGAGAGAGAGCTTTGGTCCCTTCATTGTCTTATGAGGGCACCAATTTCATTCATGAGAGCTCTACCCTCATGGTCTACTTACCTCCCAAAGGCCCCAACTGCTATTATCATCACATTGGAGATTAGATTTCAATATATGAATGGGGGATGAGGGTGGACACAAACAGTCAACAATAAATAGTAAATGGTATGTTTTAATTTATTTTCTGGTTGCTCACTGACAGTATATAGGTATAAAATTTAGTTTGACGTTGATCTTGTACCCTGAAACCTTACTATATTCACTCATAAGTTCTTATAACCTTCTCATAGACTTAAGATTTGCTACATAGACAATCATGTCATCTGTTAATAAAAATGCTTTTATTTCTTCCTTTCATATCAGTATGTCTTTTATTTCTACTTCTTGCCTTTTGCTATGGCTAAGACCTCTAGAAAAAATGTTAAATAGAAGAGGTGAGAATGTACATCCTTGCTTGTTCCTTATCTCAGGAGGAAAGGATTCACCAGGTATGATGTTATCTGTAGGTTTTTCATAGATGCCCTTAATGAGGTTGAAGACGTTCCCAGCTATTCCTGGTTTGCAGAGTTGTTTTTTTTTTTTAAATCATGATTGGATATTGAATTTTGGCAGATGCTTTTTCTTATGTTCATATGGTTTTGCTTTTTAAATCATTCAATATGGTGAAGCAATAGTTTTAAGTAATAGTGTTAAATAGACCTTGCATTCCTAGGATAAGCTCTACTTCATCATGATGTATCATCTACTGTTAATCCCGTACAGTGCATCTTTCATCTCAAACATTAGATTTTTCTTCTCTAAAAGGTTGATTGGGTCTTTTTGTCTTCCATTTTCCTTTTCATCACACTCATGCTTTCTTTTACCTTATCAAACATATGGGGTATATTTATAATAGCTGTTTTAATGTTCTTATCCATCAGTTCTGTCATTTATGTCATTTCTGGGTCTGCTCTTATTAATTACATTTTCTCTTTCCTATGAGCCACATTTTCCTGAGTCTGCCATTTTTGGTTAGATGCCAGACACTGTGAACTTTACATTTTCAGCTCTGTTGTTCTCATTGTGTTTGTTTGTTTGTTGTAATATACTCGTTTAAATATTTTTGACTTCGTTCTGGAACTCAGTTAAGTAACTTGAAAACAGTTTGATCCATAGAAGGCTTATTTTTAAGTTCTTTTAAGGAGGTTCAGAACAGCCTTTCATCTAAGTTAGTTTGGCCCACCCAGTTGAGGACTCTACTTCTTATTCCTTGTGTTAGGTGATATTTCTAGTCTGACTACTAGGAAGTGGTGTGAACTCTGGAGACTTTCCCTCTTGCTTCTCTCTGGACTTTTTTTTCCTGGCCTTAGTCATTTTCTCACACACATGAGCTGATCTGAACTCAGCTGAAGACTGGAGGAGAACCTTCTGCGGATTTGGAGCTCTCTCTTTATGCAGCTGTCTCCTCTCCAGCAACCTGTCCTGTGTATTCTAGCCACTGGCTTCCCTGAACTCCAAATCTTGTCTCTTCAGCTCAGTGAGGCCACCAGGCCTTCTCTGGGTTCTGCCTTTCAGGGCCGCAGCCTGGCAACTCTCTCCAGGATGGCGGGGGAGTGGGGAGGAGGTGGCACTTGTAGGGCTCATCTCGCTTGCCTCCCTCACTCAAGGATCACAGTCCCTTCCTGCCTATTGTCCTGTGTCTGGAAACCACTGCTTCATCTATTTCGTCCTAGATTGTGGTTGTTTAAGGCAGGAGGTAGAAGTTCTGTCTTCGTTCTTGAGAAGTTATTTGGCGGTTGCTCATAGGTGATGAAGAATTCATGTTGCTAGGATATCTACAAAGTAAAAGACAGGTAGGAGCTTCAACGCACATGTAGGAGGGACTGAAGAGGAGCTGCACCAAGCTCGGCAGAGCCTCACTGTGGTCTGGACCATTGATGTCCTCCCTACCCGAGCTGTGTTATTTAACACCAAAGACCACAGATGGCTCATATTGGACTAGTAAGTCCCATTAGAGCCTTAAAATAAGCCCTCATGGTAGGGCATGTGTTTTCTCCAAATGAGAGTGGTTCTTCCTTTCATAAAATCATCCTGAGAGGAGGTTGATTCTAGGACAAGTGAGAACTGAAGAGGAAAGTTTGTGTCAAAGGGAGAGAGAAACTTTTTCTCCAGCAGGGAACTCCTAAGTTAGTCTCCATGTTAACATCTACATTCTCTGTTTTGTCGGAACCCTCTGTTCTCTGTTCTGAGGGAAATGAAAGAAAGGAACGATTCCATCATTGAGAGGGGGTGGTAAAGGTGAGTGGTGCTTCCCCTTGCCAATCTCATTTCCCACTGGCCTGAGGGTGGACAGCGGCCCATAGTTGCATGGAGGTGATTCCAGCTTCAAGGAGACACTAGACAAAGGTCCCTGGGGCTGGCAACTCAATGAGGAGGCTGGTGCAGGAGACCATATGCAGATCTTTTGGTGAACCCTCATAAGGAAGCACCCCAGTGGCCTCTTAGAAATTATTGAGATATAATTGACATATAACATTATATTAGTTGCAGGTATACAACGTCATTATTTGATATATGTACATATTGCAAAGAAAACATTTTGAGAGGGCAAGGTTTCTACAGTCAACCGATGGGGGTATGAAAGCATGATAATCAGTCTAGATATTAACAGACATGTTTCCTATTTACCCTCCCTGACTGTTGGTGTCTAGGCATACGCAAAGAGATGTGTAGGGTTGGTGGTTTTCAACCTTAGCTGCATATTAAGATCATGGGAGCTTTTAAAAAAGACCAGTGACTCTGCCCACCCCCAGAAATTCTAATTCAAATTACTCTGGGGTATAACTCAGGCATCTGCATTTTCAAGTTTCCAAGTAATTTGAATGGCTAGCTAGGGTTAAGAACCACTGCCCTAGGCCTTTGAGGCATATACGCCTGTACAAAACCATTCATCTCATCTGGGCCTGCACAGTAAAACCGCTTGTCTTCTTCCTCTTCATTTTCTTTCTTACTCTGCCAGGATCCACTGCAGGCTGCCTGGTGACTACTGCTCCTCTCACACCCTCTCACTACTCTTCTGTGTCTATTTTTCCTCAATCTGTCTTATATTGGTTTATTTCACCTATATCCACAGCACTGTGCCTTTAGAAGACTAACCTCACCCAGCCATGAACAGCCAATCAGAGAGCTGCTTTCCTTCTGGGTGTCAGCCTCCATAGCCAATCAGGGAGCTACTTTTCTTCTACATAGCAGCCTGGTCAATCATAGCACATTGGCCGTGAGTTTCAGAGCCTTGCTTCTCTCCTGAAATCTGGTCTTCACAGGGTTACCACCTTGTCGCAGGTTGCCCAGGACTTCCTGGTTTTAGCATTGAAAGTTCTCCATCCTGGGAAACCCCTCAGTCCCCAACAAATGAGATGACTGACCTCCCTAATCCTGGAGCCACTGCATGACTTCTTTGTTCCCAAGAGCTGTTTGTTTTTTAAGGCCATTGAAGGTTCAAGTCCATCTGAGTACTTGAGGGTGGAAGTGGCAAGTTACCAATGACCTAAGACTTACTATCCTGGAGCTTATTATCAAATCTTTATGCAGTTAAATTTCCATAGTTTATTTCAAATGGTAAAATTATCATGTTCATAAATGTGTCAGAGTCAAAAACACACATAGAGTAGCATATGTTTGCCTGAGGCAAAGAAAATGTGATTCTGTAACTGCTAGTCTTAGTTCTCAAGTAGTATGGGAAGATAATTTTATAATGTGGATTATTATTATTTGTGCGGACTTTGGTAAAAATTATTTAAAAACGTATACAAAGAATAACAACAGGTGTGTACTTTATATTTGAAAAAGGCATTTACTTACCAACCACTAGCAAAGCATGTGCTCTGAATTGATTTTCCAGTGCCAGAGGTGGACTTTGGTGCTCCATCCACATTCCTAGGGGCCAAGGATAGACATCTGGACCGAGGAATGCTGCGAGGGGCAGAGTGATGCTCACACAAAACCTAGAAGTGGCAGTATGCAGAGACAGCATGGGCCTCTGAAGGACACTTAAGGAAGAGAAATTCCACCATCTGTGAGTCATCACTTTGAGTTTATTATTACTATATCCCTGTACATTTATTAAAAATGCATATACTCTCAGTAGGGGCACACACCTTTGTGTGAATGCGTTTACCAACTCATATGCCTTCCTAACAGGAGAAACAGAGCAGCCCAAAAGCCCTGGATCAAAAGGAGGAAAAATTGGAGGGAGGGAGGGGAAGAGAGGTGGAGTGTGACATTGAATTCTAGACAAAATATATAGTTAAAAGAATTGGGGGGAGGGATATGGGGAGATCTTATATCATTCAGGATCCAGTAAGGAAAATTTGAATATTTTAAATAGAGAGAATTTAATTCAGGGATAGAAGACCAAAGGAGTCAAATGGGGTTCAGGGTGGAAACTCCGAGACTAAGAACTGCAGGAAGTCAGTACAACTTCTGGGCTGTAGAGACAACGGGAGAAGATGAACTCCTGGGCACCTGGAGTCACCTGGCAAAAGCAGGAGTCTTGTGGGCTTGTCTGGCAGGAGCTGAAGCCATGGAAGAGACTCAGCTATTGCTGCAGACACTAGCCAAGGCAGAGATGGGGGAGAGAGAGAAAGAACTTGCTTACTCTCTCCTGCCTTCAAACTCACCAATGTCTCTCGTTGGCTGAACTCACCCTGAGCCTGGCAGACAGATGCAGAGCAGGGTGAGGGCAAGAAGTGAATGTGAGAGCAAACAGACCCAAGATTAGCAAACACCCGAAAAATATCTGCCTCTCTGCTTCATGAGCACACCAGTGGCATGCTCTCAGCACTGGGTGCTCCAGCCCTAGATTTCAAAACATACAGCCTTGAAGGCAGCTCTCCAAAACTCCCAACCCTATTGTCCCAAACTAGAAATAAGTTTATTCTGTAACCAGCTGAATGGCCTCTGTGACCCAGATCATCAAGAGGTCAACTCAATGAACATTTATCAACTTCTTACTTGTTTTGGTGGTGATGGTAGAAACAAATAGGAGTAAGACTCTAGAACCTCCAATAGTTTCCCATTTTAAACGAGAGGGCAAGCAAATACACAACTATTTATAATGCAAGACAAGACAAAAGGCCAAAATGAGTTTTCCCTGTGGCCATCAGAAAAGCAAGGTGACTGAGCTAGATGATTAATAAAAAGAGAGCCAAATCATAGTTCATAGTTTGTATTTTCCAGGCTGGTGAGTTACGGTAAGACTAAGTACAGGAGAGACTTGCTGAGACTGATTAGGTGAAATTCTTTAGCACAAGTCCACATCAGATTCCCTGACTCAAATTCCATCTCTCACTGGATAAAGCCCAAGTTTCTTCCCCTGGCACAGAGGGTCCTCTGTGACCTGGTCTTGATTCCTGGTTTGTCTCATCTCCTACCACTTCAAATATTAATCTCCAGGAACTTTAAAATTCAAATTTTAATCTCCAGGCACTTCAAATATTAATCTCCAGTAACTCCATATTTCTGGTAGATCTCAGCTTTTACGATGTCCAGCAGTGCTTGTCGAGTAAGTGACTGTTTCATGCCTCTAGCTCTTTATTTGCTTCTGTAAGAGCAGCCTTCTGTCTTCACCTGACAAGTGTCTGCTTATCCTGCAAGACATGGCTTGTTTATTTTTCTCCGGTGGAGGCTTCGCTGAACCTCCAGCTGGATTTAGTCTTCTTTCCATGTGCTCTAGTTGCATTATCTCTCTTTTAGCATTTACCGCAGTTTGGGAATTATCTGTTTACATGTCTGTCTCTGATACTGGACGGTAAGATCCTTGAGGCTAGAGACCCTGTCTTACTCATTTCTGAGCCTCAACAGAGGTCCCAATCCTGGGCGTTGTAAAGACTCATCTGCACTGAACCTAGCTATGACCAACATTAGTAATTGCTACCCAAATCCCTCTCCACTTCTCTTCCCTAACAGTACCCTAAAATTAAGAGTATTTCCAGGAGTGGGCTCTAATCTGCTCAAGCCACCAGCATGTTCCACCTCTCCCACTCAGAGTGATCGATCTGAGCCAGTCCAACCAGAGTGAATTGAAATTCTAGGGCAAAGGCTAAGGCTTTCTCTTCGCTTAGATGTGGATGAGAGCCAAGGAGCCTCTGGAACATCAGCCGTCATCTCGCAACCATGAGGACAGCCAGCCTTAGGGTGGGATCAGTGCTGCGGAAGACAAAATGGAAAGACATGTTTGAAAAGGGTTCAGGGAGTGAGAGGATTGATGACATTGTTGAACCTCTGGATCAAACCAGCACTGAAGTCTGCATTCTCAGTTGGGCTCTCTGTCATATGCAGTATAACGAGGTTGGTGTGATACACTAGGAAAAGATTAGTATCTCTAGCATTAAGCACACAATCAGGAAACAGTAAAGGGCAGCGTTGACGAAACTACATGATTCTCCAATCACTAGTCCAGCCCTTTATAGGTACTTCATTCTGTTTTCTTCTTCATACTGCAGTTGTTTGCATTCTTGTCCAGTTCTTTCCTCATAGTGGAAATTTCCCCAGGACAGGACCTCAGCTGTTCTCAACTTTGACACCCCTGGACCCAGTACAGCTGGTCCCATGGTCTCAGGCTGAGTGGCTCAATACAGCTGAAGGAGCATCTGGACTTATATGGATAAGACCTGCTGGTACGCTGGCAGTGGGAACCACCCCTGTGCTTTCTCCAAGCATGTGCCCTACCCCTTCTATTCTGCAGAATTCAGTGCAGCTGACGCCCCGGATTAGGCTCGGGGAGGACCACCTGCCCTCTTCTCTGCCCTCTTAGACTGATAACTCCCACCTGGGCTGAACACATTTTTTGAAGTGGAAATCAGGCCACTCAAACTGAGAAACTGGAGTTTCCTAGTAGGGAAAACAGGGGGGAATGTGTGAAGGAGGGACAGTCCTGGTCCCCCAAGAGGGTCATACTCACTGCTCAATTGCTACCCCATCTGAGTCAGGGAAGTTGGACTACTTCCAAGGGAAGAACTCAGAGAAGGGAGTGTACACTTCTGCCCCACATCCCAGGCCCAGACCCTTGTTCAAATTTGTCACATGGTAGGACTTGCTCTGACAGTGGCAATCCCTGCTGTGGGGCACCCTGGCTCTTAGGAAGGAGTCTCTGATGCTTTCTCTGGCTTATCATACTGCAACCCTACCTACCCCACACAATGAGGGCATCCCTGCCCAAGAGGTGAAAATCTACTGAGCAAGCCTCTGTGTCCCACAAAGGAGGTCTCCTCTCTAGATTTAGAAATTACTGAAAAACAATGAGGCTTCAATGGAAAAGTAGGGACTCTAGATGGTAATGTAAGACCCAGAGCCTGGCGGGGACACATGCATGCACACGCACACACACACACACACACACACACTTGATTTCATGTAGAGAAAACAGGTACTGGAGTTTGAGGAGGGCAGAAATAAAGAGAAGAGGGTGATGACGAGCAGGGTGAGCCTTTAGCACTCTGGAAGTGAGACTTGCAAGCCTCAGTCAAGGGCATCTCTACCCAGCTGCTTTGACCACTGTGGCTACCTCTCTCCATTCTTTTGAACTAAACATACTGGATTCCTTTGAGTAGTAGAGTCATTTTCACAATGTTGATTCTTCCAATCCAAGAACATGGTATATCTCTCCATCTGTTGGTATCGTCTTTAATTTCTTTCATCAATGTCTTATAGTTTTCTGCATACAGGTGTTTTGTCTCCCTAGGTAAGTTTATTCCTGGGTATTTTATTCTTTTTGTTGCAATGGTAAATGGGAGTGTTTCCTTAATTTCTCTTTCAGATTTTTCATCATTAGTGTATAGGAATGCAAGAGATTTCTGTGCATTAATTTTGTATCCTTCTACTTTACCCAATTCACTGATTAGCTCTAGTAGTTTTCTGGTAGCATCTTTAGGATTCTCTATGTATAGTATCATGTCATCTGCAAACAGTGACAGTTTTACTTCTTTTCTGATTTGGATTCCTTTTATTTCTTTTTCTTCTCTGATTGCTGTGGCTAAAACTTCAAAAACTATGTTGAATAATAGTGGTGAGAGTGGGCAACCTTGTCTTGTTCCTGATCTTAGGGGAAATCGTTTCAGTTTTTCACCATTGAGAATGATGTTGGCTGTGGGTTTGTCATATATGGCCTTTATTATGTTGAGGTAAGTTCCCTCTATGCCTACTTTCTGCAGGGTTTTTATCATAAATGGGTGTTGAATTTTGTCAAAAGCTTTTTCTGCATCTATTGAGATTATCAACTGACAAAGGATTAATCTCCAAAATATACAAGCAGCTCATGCAGCTCAATATCAAAAACACAAACAACCCAATCCAAAAATGAGCAGAAGACCTAAAGAGACATTTCTCCAAAGAAGACATACAGATTGCCAACAAACACGTGAAAGGATACTCAACACTAATAATTAGAGAAATGCAAATCAAAACCACAATGAGGTATCACCTCACACTGGTCAGAATGGGCATCATCAAAAAATCTACAAACAGTAAATGCTGGAGAGGGTGTGGAGAAAAGGGAACCCTCTTGTACTGTTGGTGGGAATATAAATTGATACAGCCACTATGGAGAACAGTATGGAGGTTCCTTAAAAAACTAAAAATAGAACTACAATATGACCCAGCAATCCCACTACTGGGCATATACCCTGAGAAAAACATAATTCAAAAAGAGTCATGTACCACAATGTTCACTGAAGCACTATTTACAATAGCCAGAACATGGAAGCAACCTAAGTGTCCATTGACAGATGAATGGATAAAGAAGATGTGGCACATATATACAATGGAATATTACTCGCCATAAAAAGAAACAAAATTGAGTTATTTGTAGTGAGGTGGATGGACCTACAGTCTGTAATACAGAGTGAAGTAAGTTAGAAAGAGAAAAACAAATACCGTATGGTAACACATATATATGGAATCTAAAAAAAAAAAAAAAGGTTCTGAAGAACCTAGGGGCAGAACAGGAATAAAGATGCAGATGTAGAGAATGGACTTGAGGACACGGGGAGGGGGAAGGGTAAGCTGGGACGAAGTGAAAGAGTGGCGTGGACATATATACACTACCAAATGTAAAATAGATAGCTAATGGGAAGCAGCCGCATGGCACAGGGAGATCAGCTCGGTGCTTTGTGACCACCTAGAGGGGTGGGATAGGGAGGGTGGGAGGGAGATGCAAGATGGAGGAGAAATGGGGATACATGTATATGTATAGCTGATTCACTTTGTTATACAGCAGAAACTAACACACCATTGTAAAGCAAATATACTCCAATAAAGATGTTTAAAAAAAATAAAATAAAAAATAAACATACTATAGATTCCTGCTGTGCAGATAACCCTGGTCAGGTGAGTCATTTAGTTCTAGCTGGCATTTTCCTGCAAAGTAAGTTTTCATCTGAAAAAGCCCAGGGGCATGGTAGTGTCACAGGTAATAGTAATAGCAGCAAACACACTTACTATGTGCTCCGTGTCAGTCCATGTCTTTTTCATAAATTAACTCACTTAATCCTCACCACAACATTTTGACCTGCATTTTATTATCACCACTATTTTACAATGAAGAAATTTAGGCACAGAGAGGTTGAGTAACTTACCCAAGGACACAGAGCTCATGAAACATACAGAATTTGAACTCAGGCAGTCTGACTCTATGTACTTGTCCATATTTGTAAAAGGGACATTACATCTCCTGTTCCCATACTAGTCAAATGCGGCTTATCTAGTCTTGTTCTAATAGTACTTCTCTTCATGAGTAATAGAACCCACTCTAGGTTCTTTAAGCAAAATAGGATTTTTTTTTTTTTTTTTGCGGTACGCGGGCCTCTCACTGCTGTGGCCTCTCCCGTTGCGGAGCACAGGCTCCGGATGTGCAGGCTCAGCGGCCATGGCTCACGGGCCCAGCCGCTCCGCGGCATGTGGGATCTTCCCAGTCCGAGGCACGAACCCATGTCCCCTGCGTCGGCAGGCGAACTCTCAACCACTGCGCCACCAGGGAAGCCCGCAAAATAGGATTTTAATAAAGAGGTTCAGAGAATCCTGGTAAGAGAACGAGGCTTCAAAGTTTGGGGCATGGAGCCAGGAACAATAGCTGGGGACCTCCCAGGACTGCCTCAAGGTGAGACATGCCACATCTGGTGCTGGCCTCGCAGGTGTCATCCACAGGGCATCACCACTGCCACTCTGTCCCTGGAAGGGCAGAGTCTCTTGGTCACTCTCCACCACTCTTACCAGCTGCTTCCTCATGATTTTCTCCTTACCTGAAGTGACGGGTAGGTATGTCTAACTGGCGGAGCCGAGGTCACATGCCAGTGCTGCCAGGGAAGTGGATAATTGAGTTCTGATTTCTACTTTGGGGAGATGAAACTCATAACCTGGGTTTGAAAAAGATGCTGGGTATATGAATGTTCGTGCCAGCATCATTCGTGATAGCCCGACACTGAAAACAACCCAACTGCCCTTCGCTATCAGAACAGATATACAAACTGAGGTATATTCATACAGTGGAATAATATACAGCAGTGAAATGAATGAAGTATGTCTACAAGAAACAGCATGGATAAGTCTCACAAAATTTCTCATGTTGAGAAAAAAGTCTAACACTAAAGAGTATGTAGTGTATTATCCCATTTATGTATTAATTAAAGAGCAGGCAAAACTAATGTATGGTGATAGAAATCAGAATAGTGCTGACCTTTGGGAAAGTATTAACTGGGTGGGTATAGGAGGGAGCCTTCTAGGGTGATGGCAGTTTTCTAAATTGTGATGTAGTTGCCGGTTACACAGTTTTTTCATGTTATAAAAGTTTAAAGAGCTGTATGCTTTGATGTGTGCACTTTTCTGTATGTGCATTATATTTCAACAAAAGTGTTTACTTAAAAATACATGGTTGGGGGGCTTCCTTGGTGGCGCAGTGGTTGAGAATCTGCCTGCCAATGCAGGGGACACGGGTTCGAGCCCTGGTCTGGAAAGATCCCACATGCCGCGGAGCAACTAAGCCCGTAAGCCACAACTACTGAGCCTGCGTGTCTGGAGCCTGTGCTCTGCAACAAGAGAGGCCGCGACAGTGAGAGCCCTGCGCACCACGATGAAGAGTGGCCCCCACTTGCCGCAACCAGAGAAAGCCCTCGCACAGAAATGAAGACCCAACACAGCCAAAAATTAATTAATTAATAAATTAAAAAAAAAACATGTTGGGCAGCTACACACTTGATAAATATCAGCAATTGTCCTGTTCCACCCTCTGTTAAGTGATTGAGCAAATGAATCATTTTGTTTGCATCCATCTCCTGATCAGAACCTTCAGTGGTTCCTTGTAGACTGGAGGATAATACCTAAGTTCCTTAAACTGCCCTGCGAGGGTCTTTCTAGTCCAATCTGTGTCCAGCACACTGTGCTCACCTGCCCTAACCCCTAGGGTTGGCCCTGCTCTCACCTGGAAAGTCCACCATCTGGGAAAACTAGGAAATCTGATCTTTTCCGCAGGCCAACTAAGCCCCACCTCTGCCCTGAGGCCCCTACTCTAACCCTATACTCCCTTAGCCTCCTCTGAACTCCCATGGCAATTAGAATTGGTAAGATGTAGTTGACGACCAATATGTATTGCAGGCAACATCTCTTGAAATATTACATTTTTGGAGGTCAGTAACTCCCATTTTATATTTTATCTTATTAGTCATATTGTGGACGTTTTGAAGAGCTATCATAGCTGATAATAGATCTAATTTCCCTGCAAGGTATTGCACAGGGACCTGCCCAGACAGACAGTGTTTGGTAACTTGTAGACACACGGATTCTGATGGAAAAAAACCCTTCGTGTTCAAGGTTCAATGTTCAAATCCCAAATCTGCCATTTGCTGGCTAAGTGAATAACCCAAGGGAATTAACCACTCAGGACCCTAGGATGTCCTTTAAAGGGTAGTTAATGATCACTTAGCCTGGCATACTAAGTACATTATGCATATTAGCTGTAGTTAATCTTTTCATTCTTATTTTTAACTCTAGGGCACCTTTAAAAGTTCACCTGGGGGCTTCCCTGGTGGTGCAGTGGTTGAGAGTCCGCCTGCCGATGCAGGGGACACGGGTTTGTGCCCCAGTCCGGGAAGATCCCACATGCCGCAGAGCAGCTAGGCCCGTGAGCCATGGCCTCTGAGCCTGCGCATCCAGAGCCTGTGCTCCGCAATGGGAGAGGCCACAACAGTGAGACGCCCGTGTACCGGGAAAAAAAAAAAAAAAAAAAAAAGTTCACCTGAAGCCATAGATCTCAGAACATAAAGAAGGTGAGGCACCTGACTTTGGCCATCCGAGAGGAGTTTTGCTAGGGAAAGGTTCAAACGAGAAGAAAGGTGGCTTGAAGGAGCTCATGGTCACATCTCTCCTGTGGGTTCCAGGCTGTATATTGAACAATAGTATAAATATGACCCTGCCTTTCACCTTTCAGAATTTATATAAGAACTCAATTGTCCAAATAGTCCTAGCCTGTAAAGGCTGCTTTATTTATTTATTTTTTTTGGCCGCATGTCACAGCATGCGGACCAACCAGGGATTGAAGCCACGCCCCCTACATTGGAAGCATGGAGTCTTAAGCACTGGACTGCCAGGGAAGTCCCCAGTTGTCCAAATAACAACAGAATTTATAGGGTTTGGTTTACTTTAGGTTTTACTTTTTTCCAGGCTTAGCTGTGGCCGATCCACAGCACTATGAAACTTAAAAGCCTCTTTTAACAGAAGATGAATGTCACCACTGAAACCGTTTTTTTAAATGATCAATGGACATAATCCGATTTTTAGCAGAAACCAGAGCATATGTAATTTGAACTAAGGAAGACAGACCTGGATGAGACACAACAGTAAGGATCTGGGGGGCAAGAAGCAAGATAGAGAAGCTCCCTGACAATGTTGTCTGAGAAAGGCAAAGCACGATGGAGCCTCCTAACACTCAAAAGATAGCACGTCTGAGGCAGTATTGTTTTATATAAATGCTGGGGGAGGTCACGATACTGTAATGCATAATATCAACCTCAGACTCTAAGTCGAAGAGATCAGAATTCAAATCCTGGCTCTGCTATTCATCAAAAGTAAGACTTTGGGGAACTCTATGAGCTGGTACTTCAGAATCCAGTGGAAATGTGTCTACTGATTTCCACATCTGTAAGTAGGGATGATGATGATAATGAACTAACCTCATAGGTTTGTTGTAAAGATTAATGTGTGCATATTTTTAATACAGTGCTAGGGACATAGTATGTATTCATTAGTTAGCTATTATTATTCTTACCCACGTAATAATTCTACCCTATTGTTTTAAGACCACAATCCCCGGTCTTTGCCAAAATGCCAAGAAATCAGCAGAAGCCTGAATTATTTAACAGCTTCCTTCCTTTGATCAGTCTTCAGCTATTGCCACCCTCATTCTTTTATTTCTCACAAAGTTTATGGTAATGGACAATAAAGCACTTCCTGTGGGAAAGAGTCATCTGGATTTCCTGTGCTGGGGATAAGCTCAATTTCCTGGGAAGGACCATCTGGCATTGCCCCCAGCTAGCCCTTGGAGCCAGGAATATTGCCTGGCAGTGAGCACAGGAGAACATTTCATTTTCTCTTGTAGGATTCAGATTTCGTACAAATTATAGCTCTGTTCTCCTTTAGTGCTAGAATCAAATGTGAAAATTAGGCGTGAAATGCACATTCATCTTCTAAAATTGTACTGCTCTATGTAGCAGCAGCCTCTAGGTCTTCACTAGGTCTATAAATTCTGTGATATTTCTATTAAGAAGGCAACGTGAACCATAGAGATTAGAAAGGAAAGCTCAGAAATCCATATACCCTAGGCTGGCAAGAGGAAACTTCAGAAGATTCAAGCCTGAGAGTTTTTACACTGTGTTATATGTGCATTTTCATTTGCTTTCATTTGCCTTTGTTTGCATGAGTTGTGTGAAGTTAACTGTCAATGGGTTTATTTATTTATATGACTCTCATGGTATTATAGTTGCTGATATCTACTGCTGTGATTATTATTTATGACAAAATTAGCTCCTGTTGGTAAGCGTAGTAAATTTTCACTCACAGAGTACGTCTATTTTTGTGTTATTTTAATCTCAAATACAAATTGGCAACCACTGTAATTGTGGAAGAGAACAAGGAAGTGGGATTATAAACTGCCTTTATGGGGCTTCCCTGGTGGCGCAGTGGTTGAGAGTCCACTTGCCGATGCAGGGGACACAGGTTCGTGCCCTGGTCCGGGAAGATCTCACATGCCACGGAGCGGCTGGGCCTGTGAGCCATGGCCGCTGAGCCTGCGCGTCCAGAGCCTGTGCTCCGCAACGGGAGAGGCCACAACAGTGAGAGGCCCGTGTACCGCAAAAAAAAAAAAAAAAAAAAAAAAATTAAAATAAATAAATAAATTGCCTTTATGAAGACAAAATATCCTTGAGATACTTAAAACCTTATTTTTAAATAGCATCTGATGCGAACTATTATACATAGAATGGGTAGACAACAAAGTCCTACTGTATAGCATAGGGAACTATATTCAATATCCTCTGATAAACCATAATGGAAAAAATTATGAAAAAGTATGTGTGTGTGTATATATATATTACTGAATCACTTTGCTGTAGAGTAGGAAGTAATACAACATTGTAAATCAACTATACTTCAATAAAATAAATTTTTAAAAAATAAATAGCATCTGAGGAAGAGATAAACCTATGGTCACCTAATCTATTACAAAGGAGGCAAAAATATACAGTGGAGAAAAGACAGCCTCTTCCATAAGTGGTGCTGGGAAAACTGGACAGCTACATGCAAAAGAATGAAATTAGAACACTCCCTAACACCATACACAAAAATAATCTCAAAATGGATTAAAGACCTAAATGTAAGACCAGACACTATAAAACTCTTAGAGGAAAACAGGCAGAACACGCTTTGACATAAATCACAGCAACATCTTTTTTGACCTGCCTTCTAAAGTAATGAAAATTAAAACAAAAACAAACAAATGAGACCTAATTAAACTTAAAAGCTTTAGCACAGCAAAGGAAACCATAAACAAGATGTAAAGACAACCCTCAGAATGGGAGAAAATATTTGCAAATGAAGCAACTGACAAAGGGTTAATCTCCAAAATATACAAGCAGCTCATACAGCTCAATATCATAAACACAAACAACCCAGTCAAAAAATGGGTGGAAGACCTAAATAGACATTTCCCCAAAGTAGACATACAGATGGCCAACAAACACATGTAAAGATGCTCAACATCACTAATTCTCAGAGAAATGCGAATCAAAAATGCAGTGAGGTATCACCTCACACTGGTCAGAATGGCCATCATCAAAAAATCTACAAACAATAAATGCTGGAGAGGGTGTGGAGAAAAGGGAACCCTCATACACTGTTGGTGGGAATGTAAATTGATACAGCCACTATGGAAAACAGTGTGGAGGTTCCTTAAAAAATTAAAAACAGGGCTTCCCTGGTGGTGCAGTGGTTGAGAGTCCGCCTGCCGATGCAGGGGACACGGGTTTGTGCCCCGGTCCGGGAAGATCCCACATGCCACGGAGCGGCTGGGCCTGTGAGCCATGGCCGCTGAGCCTGCACGTCCGGAGCCTGTGCTCCGCAACAGGAGAGGCCACAACAGTGAGAGGCCCTCATACCGCAAAAAAAAAAAACAACAAAAAAAACCTAAAAACAGAACTACCATATCACCCAGCAATCCCACTATGGGTCATATACCCTGAGAAAACCATAATTCAAAAAGACACATGCACCCCAGTGTTCATTGAAGCACTATTTACAATAGCCAGGACATGGAAGCAACCTAAGTGTCCATCGACAGAGGAATAGATAAAGAAGATATGGTACATATATACAATGGAATATTACTCAGCCATAAAAAGAAACAGAATTGAGTTATTTGTAGTGAGGTGGATGGACCTAGAGACTGTCATACAGAGTGAAGTAAGTCCGAAAGAGAAAAGCAAATATCATATAATAACGCATATATGTGGAATCTAGAAAAATGGTATAGATGATCTTAGTTGCAAAGCAGAAATAGAGACACAGACATAGAGGACAAATGTATGGATACCAAGGGGGAAAGGGGTGGGGTGGGAGGAATTGGGAGACTGGGATTGACACATATACATTATTGATATTATGTATAAAATAGAGAACTGATGGGAACATACTGTATAGCACAGGGAACTCTACCTAATGCACTGTGGTGACCTAAATGGGAGGGCAGTCTGAAAGGGAGGGGATATCTGTATGTGTATGGCTGATTCGTTTTGTTGTGCAGTGGAGGCTAACACGACATTGTAAAGCAGCCATACTCCAATAAAAATTAAGTAAATACATAGCATCTGAGGAAAAATGAGAAATTGCCGCAACTCTAATGACTTTGACGATGACATTTTTGGAGTTAAGAGGCTGAATTTTAGCTCATGATCTCCTGGTTTTATTTCCTATGCCATTACTGTAGCTTGTCAGATCACTGCAGGAATAAACTTGAAAGATCATGGCAACTTTTAAAATATATTCATTGTCTTAATGGCAAGGAATATTGCTATATATATATATATATATATATATAAAATACTGATTTATTTATTTGGCTGCACCAGGTCTTAGTTGTGGCACACAGGATCTTTGTTGCCTTGTGTGGGCTCTTTAGTTGAGGCATGTGGGATCTAGTTCCCTGACCAGGGATCGAACCCAGGCCCTCCATATCGGGAGCATGGAGTCTTAACCACTGGACCACCAGGGAAGTCCCTGCTATATTTTTAAGAACAAAAATTAATATTGAAATTGCTTTAAAATGAAGATGTGAAAAAAACTAGATTTGTACAGGGTCAGATGGGTGGACTTCGGTGCATTTGGAAAGAGAGTTTTGCTGATTAGGACTAGCACAGATGAACAGTTGCTGAGACGTTGGGAAATTCTTTGGTTTCCAGTCACTGAAACCCCCTTGGGAACTTTATTGCTAACTTTGCTATATGACCACAGTAACATTATCCCTTGAGCATTTTCAACTCTAAATTGTCAAAATGGTCAAGAAAAAGAAAAAATATTATTTTTCAAAGTCCTTTATCAAAGGCACTTCTCTGGTTAGCTTTGGATTGAGGCCACAGGAAGCAGCTAAACCTCTCCTGGGCCACATCTGGTTCCAGCAGTGGCACCATTCTAAGTTCATCCTAAAGAGCCATTGCCCACTGAGGCCAGGATCACTGGAATATTCCCATTAGGGCAACTGGCGGGGCACTGCTTGGGCAACAAAATAAAACAACAGTACTTCCTCATATTTTTTGCAGGCTTTCATTTCAAAATATATCAAAGTGTGCCTATATGTCATCTTGCAGAAAAGACATTTAGGAAGTCATCTAGACCATGTATCTCTAAACATTGGTTTACAAAGTCTCACTGTTCTCTGTGAAATGAGAAAAGTAAGAACAATGTAGTAAGTTTGTAGTACAACGACATTTATTAAAATTTAAAGGCCTGTCTTTTATTCTGAAAATTTTGCCCTTCCTATTTTAGGAATTAAAATATCACTTTTATATAAATGATAGTTATTGTTGACAGTATGTTTAGAAAATGTATATCCTTAGCAAAATAAGAAACTGACAACAAAAGTTGTCCTCTACCCTCCAACCTCCAGTTTAAAAAAAAACAACTTTGGATCCACTGATCTGTTCTTTTCAAAAGCTACACTGTATTCAAGTTTCAGGGGTGCTGTCTTCTCCGCTGTCTTTAAAAATCCTGCATGCACAGCTGCCATGTTTCACTCATCTTTGTGCTTTGACTTCCCTGAGAATGCTTGGCACTCTGCATGCAGTATGCGCTCCATAAATATATGTTGTGTTGACTATGAAGCAACCTCCATTCATAGTGAAAACATCTCCAGGGGAAATGGAAGGCAGCCTTTATTTTATTGTAATAGAGTATTTTGAGATTTGGTTATAACAGTGAAATAGAGCAAAAAGAGATGTGGAGTGACAGGCTTGGGTGGATTCTTGGCTGCATCACTTTCCCATGAACCTCTTAAGTTTTTGGTACCTTGGTGTCCTCGCCCAAAACCGTAGAATGTGTGCTTTGCTCCTCTGTGAAGTTAGTCGTGAGATCAGATGTGTGGGTAGCAGACCACAATTTGTCTACCTAGAACTCTATTCTGACGCACCCCAGGCTTCTCTCTGGGTCCCCTCATGTGATTCTAGGGCAGCCAATCACAGCGTCCCTACCTCTCAGCTGTAAGGCTGGATCAAAAAGATGGGGTATGGAACCAGCAGCCACTGTCCCCTCTGTATAGAAGATGCCTCTATGTAGTTGGAACCTGAGGGAGTCAGCCAAAGAGATAAAGCTAATGGGTCACATTTATTAAGTCTTCATTATGCACCAGCACCATCCGAAGCACTGTCACACAAGAAGCCTGGGAGGTAGGTGCTGTTATTTTCATCCTCATTTGTCAGAGGATAAAGCTGAGGCACAGGGTTTCTCTGGTGGCGCAGTGGTTGAGAGTCCGCCTGCCGATGCAGGGGACACGGGTTCGTGCCCCGGTCCGGGAGGATCCCGCATGCCGCGGAGCGGCTGGGCCAGTGAGCCATGGCCGCTGAGGTTGCGCTTCCGGAGCCTGTGCTGCGCAACGGGAGAGGCCACAACAGTGAGAGGCCCGTGTACCGCAAAAAAAAAAAAAAAAAAAAAAAGCTGAGGCACAGCTAGTAACAGGGCGAGCTGAGTGAACCCAGGCCGTCTGAGAGGCGCCCAGAATCTCAGCCGCTGCATCATACCTGCCTTCCAAGGTGGAGGGACAGGAGGCAGAGTAAGTCCTAACAGAGCCTCCCTAGGTCCACTCTCATCCTCCTCAGTTACTAGAGCCAATAGATCCCCTTTTTTCAAGCAAGTTGTTATCCTCAGCTCAGCGCTCGGGATCGTAGAGGGTCGGAACTGTAAGGGGTGTAAGAAGCAAACGCTCCATCCTCTCAGGAAGATGAGCAAACTGAGGTCCCATGATTTATACAAACAAAGCCATGCACTCCAAACATCCCTGTTGACTCATACCCCACTGCTTCCTCTCACAAAATATCTGACATCCCTACGCAAACACTCCCTGACCCTCCGGCTCTCATGCCATCGCTCTCCTCTGGCTGTTTAATTTCTACTATCCGTCCAATTCCAACCCTTCTGTGCAGCCTTTGTACATCCCTCCAGCCCACAGTACCCTTCCCTCTGGATCACCCTAGCAGTGTAACTGTATTCACAGGCTGCCTTCCGGGATCTTTAATGTTAATATTAACTCTGATTAATTCATGTACCTGACCCCTAATGTCCATCTTGACTAAGTTCCTTGAAGGGTGCGACATTGTCTTTTGTGGTTCCCTAAGCAGCTAGTACCAGGACCTTACATATAATTAATATGTGTGGGTTGACCTTTTACTTTGCTGTTATTCATCTTCCTCTCACATGTTGCTGCCTATCACCTCTTTCCAAGAAAGTCAATAGCCTCCTCACCTTCTGGCAGAATGGCCCAAGCACTCTGCCCATGCCTGCTCTAGTTCTGGGTCTGGTGATGCTCAAACTTTCCAGCCTCAGGCAGGAGTCAGAAGAACCAGGCACTGGGCAGCCCCATGACAGACAAGCCACCATTTGGGAGCTGGATATTCCCTCCATGCAAACTGGACCAATGTACAACTTAGATATGTCGCTGTAAATCTGTGCTGAATGAACACCCCAATGGCATTAAAGTTACATCTTAACTTCTTTTCTTTACGACACAGTGGTCAAGAACCTCTGAAGAAAAAAAATGTCCAGGAAACCTGAAGGCTGTGACCATGTGGAAACATTAAATATAGGAAGAAATACTGTCCAGAATTCAAAGTGTTGGAAGAAATTCTACATGGGATCATATAAGTATATGAAATCTATGTTAGATCATATAAGTAAATAAACGAAACATTTGGTTTTGCCCAGTCAGAATAAAGTAGCTCCATTTTTTTTTTTAGTATCTTCTATATGTCACTACTACCAAGAGCTGTAAACCTCATGACAAAGTAAGGATTGTACCATTTTGTAGACTAGGATGCTGACACCCTTCAAGGTTGAGTGAGTAGCCCAGGATGACATAAGTGGGGAGTGAGAGAGCATATGGCCATTTAACAAGGGCTCAAAACACTATTTCATACACATATTTTTAAAAGCATAGCAACTAAATCATTTCTTCAGTAGAATGTGTATGTTTACTCCATTATAACTCACATGAACTTGTCTTCATGCAAATCACAGCAAAGATTCTTCCATCGATCTTGGTTTCAATTATCCTAAAATGGAAACAGTTCAGTTTTTATAATTATAAATGTACATGTTCAGTATATTTTACCACAATAAAAAATCACCAAAAAGGTAGATTCATTTTAAAAACAAACAAAAATAGATATTACCACAAATATAATGCACAGAATAGAAATCACTAGTAATCTTCTCTTATCTAGGAGTAACTAATTAATAATAAAGAGTTCCTGAACAAATTTAAATTCCTCTGCATTGCTATAGTTCTACAGCGATCCCTTAGAAATGTTAATCACGAATGGCTGGCTTTTCTTTTAGCCAGTTTGTTGCTATATTTTTATTTTAGTTTCATTAATATTTGAGAGGAAAGAAGAATTAAAGTCAAAGTACTGGCAAAGTTACACAAATCCATTGTAATCTTCAGTCTGACTGCACCTAAACTGACAGTTTCTCTTTTTGTACCCAGAAGACTCACTGTTCAAAACAATATTGTTCAAAACACTGTTCAAAACAAGAGACTGAAAGAAACAAGACACTTCAGAGCAAAGAGGACAATTTTACATATCAGTACAGGTGGAAAGTGCTGTCCTTCTAAACCCAGTAAAGTCATCCTGTTCTCCATACAAACAGGTTTTTTTTTTTATAGAGACAACTGATTGTTGTTGAAATATTAACTATCTAAGAAGCTAACAAAAGGTCAAGTATACATGCTTTCTACTTATGCTACTGGCTAACTGCACCTATAACCCAACCAATGTATTACTTATGTGAAAAAGGGGCATATTTTACCTCTCATAACATACTATACTAAGGAATTACTACATAACATGAATTTAGAGCCCATTTTTATAATTTAACAGGATGTGATCATTTGAGCACTGGGAAAAAAATACAACAGAATTATTAACGAAATTGAAAGCCTTTAGAATTTGAGTTATTTTGCCTGGATTCAGAAGGTTAAGAGGTGACCAAAACTGCCTTTGAGATATAAAGGGGAACTGTTAAAAATAAACTGAGGCAGGGACTTCCCTGGTGGTGCAGTGGTTAAGATTCCACCTGCCAATGCAGGGGACATGGGTTTGATCCCTGGTCCGGGAAGATCCCTCATGCCACGAAGCAACTAAGCCTGTGTGCCACAGCTACTGAGCCTGTGCTCTAGAGCCCACAAGCCACAACTACTGAAGCCCATGTGCCACAACTACTGAGCCCATGTGCCACAACTACTGAAGCCTGTGCACCTAGAGCCCATGCTCCGCAACAAGAGAAGCCACAGCAATGAGAAGCCCATGCACCGCAGTGAAGATTAGCCCCCGCTTGTGGCAACTAGAGAAAGCCCACACACAGCAACGAAGACCCAATGCAGCCAAAAATAAATAAATAAATAAAATTTAAAATAAAATAAATAAATAAACTGAGGCATATCAAAATTTTTAAAGTTTACTTGAGCAAAAAATTATTTTAATCGGCAGGGCCAAACTGGAAGTGGTTGGCAGTGCTCCATCAACAGGAGCCAGGGGAAAGACTTTTATACAGAAGAAGAGGAAGCAAAGCAAGGGGATTATTTGATTGGCGATGACTTAAACATTTGTATTTGGGAAAGCCTGGTTGGAGATGTGTGATTGGTTGTCCTTAGGTCTCAATTTCTTAATCTTGAAGAATTTACATGCTTATGTTTTGGTTTGCTTATGTGGGCTACTATGGTTTTAGAACCAACTCAGTCTAATGGTCTCCTTGTTTATTTAACATTACTTTGAGGGACTGTGTTGAACCTACAGTATTTACTGATCGCAAACCATCGTCATTTAAATATGATTTATAATATCTCTAAACTTGAATGTGTAACTGGTATGGTCTGAGGGGCCCACCATGTATAATAAAGACACTGCTATTGCTGGGAAACTCTAAGGGTTTAGAGGTTACCTCCCAGGAACCGGAGACAAAGGCTAGCCCAATTCTTTATTATATAAAATTGTATATCTGATAAGGAGCTAGTGTCCAGAATATATAAAGAACACTTACAACTGAACAATAAAAGGACAACTCAATTAAAAAGTGAGCAAAGGATTTGAACAGACTTTTTTTCCAAAGAAGTTATACAAATGGCTAATAAGCACATGAAAATATACTCAGCATCATTACTTCATTACCCATCTTGGTCATGAAATATTTTCCTTCTTATATATTATTGAATTTATTTTTCCAATATTTTGTTGAGGATTTTTTAGTAGCAAAGGTATTTCTTATTGAATATTGATATCTTGTATCCAGAAACTAACCTGAAATCTCAACTCTTTTTTGACTGAGGGACAGGAAAGCAAAAGCAGCATGGCTTATCTATCATTCTCTCTGTTCTGTCTGTATTTTCTAGACCTCCACCAGGAAGTCCTGTACTTTGGAAGGAATTAGGTAAGGCTCATCCTTTGGTGCTTGTTTAGGTCCTTTATCCACCATTTAGATTCTGAGGAATGGAGGGGACAGTTGATGTCTCCTTACACCTCTAATAGGCCTGGTCCTATGAGATAAGCTGTGCCTTCTGCTTCATGTCATTCTCCATGACTGATTTCTCCTCGTTCTTCAGTTGGATGCCACATCTGCTAGATGACTTCCCTGAATTTCTCCATGTTCCCGACCCCATTTTTAAAAAAAATATTTATTTAGGGACTTCCCTGGTGGTACAGTGGTTAAGAATCCGCCTGCCAATGCAGGGGATATGGGTTCCATCCCTAGTTCAGGAAGATCCCACATGCCACAGAGCAACTAAGCCCATGTGCCACAACTACTGAGCCCGCGTGCCACAACTACTGAAGCCCACGTGCCTAGAGCCTGTGCTCCGTAACAAGAGAAGCCACCTCAATGAGAAGCCTGTGCACCGCAATGAAGAGTAGCTCCCATTGCTGCGACTAGAGAAAGCCCATACTCAGCAACAAAGACCCAACACAGCCAAAAATAAATAGGTAAAATAAATAAAATTTAAAATAAAATAAAATATTTATTTGGCTGCGCCAGGTCTTGGTTGTGGCACACGGGATCTTTGTTGTGGCACGTGGGATCTTTAGTTGTGGCATGCGGTGTCTTAGTTGCAGTATGCGGGATCTAGTTCCCTGACCAAGGATTGAACCCATGCCCCCTGCATTGGGATCGTGGAGTCTTAACCACTGGACCACCAGGGAAGTCCCCCAACCCCAGTTTTGGTTCAAGTGCATCTCCCATATGTTCCTCCTGTACTTTATGTATATCTCTGCCATAGGTATACATGGTATTCCTGTGACATGTAGACAGTGTCGTGTGGTAATTAAAAGTAGGGACACTGAAGTCAGAATGTCTGGGTTTAAATTCTGGCTTTGTTTAGTATAGACAATGTGATGTAAAGCTTCTTAAATTCTTTGTGCCTCAGATTCCTCATCTATAACATAATGATAATAATGCCTCTTGCATAAGGTTGCTGAGAAGCAAAATGAACCCTAGATATTTGTAGATAGACTGAAGTTTATTTTTTTAGCTTTTATTATTTAGATAAATAATGTATCTATAGAAATTAGTATTATGTTTGGCACATAGTAATTGATCCATAAAAAATGACCTATCATTATTGTTGTTTTCTAAAATTTCTAATTTATCCAGGGGATAGTAAGCTTCTTGAGGGCAGAAGAATATTCCTTTGTCATTCTCCAGCACTAGCAAGTATGCCTGGCAAAGAGTGGGTACTCAACAAATGTTCTGTTGTTTTTTTAACATAGACAGACAAGAAGGCTTTGGTCTTAGGGACAAAGCTAAAAAAATAAACTTCAGTCTATCTTCAAATACCTAGGGTTCATTTTGCTTCTTTCCAGAGTCCATGCAGTAATCATCCTTTGGGACTATCCATGGTGCTGACCTTTGCCCAATTGGCTTAAGTGGCCAGAGCCTGCCCCAACAATTTGGGTTGTATTTGCTATTGACTTAATACTTCTGCTGCACCCCGAGTCTGACTGAGCATGCTGTCACCTCAGTGTGCTGATGACTAAGGCTTTTCAGTAACCCTCCCTACCTGACTTCCTAAATCGGCCAGTAGGTGCTTCTGTCCTAAATCCTATTCAACTTGCTTCTCATGACTCCAGTCACTAATGTAGCTAACTCTCTTCTTTATTCCCAATCAGTCCCTTTCTCTCTCTCATGCTTTTTCTGCTTTGGTTCCCCCACTATTTTGTTGTGCTTGTTTTTTTTCTACCTTTTCCTCTTTCCCCAACTACGATGAAAAAAAAATTTATTTGGTATCCGCTTCATTAATGATGACTCTCCCTCAAAAAATCCCTCTGGAATCAGTGGCATATTTTATGTCAGTGCAGAAAGAGAGGAAGTAGGGCAGGCCTTCCATGGGAGACAAGCAAGAAACAGGCAGGCTTTTCAGAGGTAGGGAGCTGTGTGTTTGGCCTCTAACATTCACCTGTTTAAAGTTAAGTACAAATATAGGTTTTTCTTAAGACAGAGTTTAGGATGACGGTGGTTATGGAGCGTGTGTGGCAACAGGGCTCTAACTGGGGGTTAAAACAGGTGGGAAATGCCCCACGGATGAACTTTGGTTACATCACTGGCTTGTGTGGGGCCTTATCTGGCTAGAGAGACATTTTCTTGGTCCAGATAAACTCTGCTAGAGGGAAGGCATCCAAAGAAGAAAGGGAAAATTCTATGACCCACTTAAAAGAAAATTCCATGACCCACTTAAAAGAAATTTAGCTACATCCACAAACAGATAAAAATCATCACTATCTTTGAGTAGGAAGACTGAGAGCATGTATGTATGCAGTTCCTAACGTTGCTATACCAAAGTGTAACCAACAAGTTTAGCCTGGTTAAGGACCTCAAGTGAACCAGATTCAGATGTGACAGACTTAGAGCTCCTCAGATGGGTGGGTGCTGGGGGTGGTCTGAGCCCAAGGAGCTAAGCCAGCTTCTAACTATTTCCATGATCCCAGGCACTTACTAGAATGTTTCTTTTTCTTTCTTTTTTTTTTTTTAGCTGTACGTGGGCCTCTCACTGTTGTGGCCTCTCCCATTGCAGAGCATAGGCTCCGGACGCGCAGGCTCAGTGACCATGGCTCGCGGGCCCAGCCGCTCCACGGCATGTGGGATCTTCCCGGACCGGGGCACGAACCCGTGTCCCCTGCATCAACAGGCAGACTCTCAACCACTGCGCCACCAGGGAAGCCCTACTAGAATGTTTCTGAAGGCAAATGAATATGTCCTCAGAAACATTTGCTATTGTTTTCGGTAACTATAAGTAACTGGGGCAGGAATTTTTTAAAGTTGTATTTTGTTCTGTTTTGCTTTTTAAAGCTAACACTGCTTAGAGGCAGGCATTTTTCAAGAGCTTCATATACATTACCCACTCAATTTTTAAAGTAACCCAGTGACCTATGTGCTATTATTATGCCATTTTACATATAAAGAATTAGGGCCCAGAGAAGTTAAGTAACTTGCCCAAAGTCACACAACACAGCTAGGAAATGACTGTGTCCTTTGAGTCAGGATTCAAATCCAGATGTTCTGACTCCAGAGTCTATGCTGTTAACCCCTGTGCTCCTCTGACCCTTTAAGGGAACTATGTGTGGTGGGGCTATCTTTCCAGGGTGTAGGGACTGGGTGGATGTGCATTACTTTAAATACTTTTACAACAAATGTCAAGAACACCTTGAAATAAGGATAATAAGTGAAAATAAGGCTATCTCAATAAAAATAAATGCAATTCAAGGAAGCTGAGAAAGGGGTGAGCAAGTTGTCAGTTTGTATCAGTTTCCCTACCCGCCCTGCATGGGGAGCCATTTTATTCTTCACTCCTGGGGATCCAGTTACTTAGCTAGCTCTCTCCAACTCTGTCCCTCCAAATATACTAGACAATAAGTAATCACACATTATAACAAATATAAAATAGCTTTTTTATTGTGAAAAAATAGATCTGAATTGAAACTTCTGGACATTTCTCAAATTATCCCTTATGATTTACTCTTTGAAACCATGGAATTTATCTGAGCGAAATTGCTGCCAAATCATCTACCCTTCCCTTTGCTTCACTTCCTATAGTTTCTAACATCCACCTTGCAAAACAGCCCCTTCCCTCCAGGCTGTGCTGAAATGGGCTCCCCACCAATTTCATATCCCCACTGCCCTCCTAACACCCCTGCCAATTATATTCCCATCTAGTTAAATCTGTTTTACCTTGACAATCAGCATTCAACATATGTTTTTAAAGCTTCTTTCTTATTCAACTGTATTGCTTTTCTGGCTATGTAAGACTTACCAATATTACAACAATATTCTGCTCTTACTTATTGTAATCTATAGAATTTTAGTTTTATTTTGGGTGAAATAGGCTTTTATGAACTAAGCTAGAAACTTAAGTGCCCCTCTTAACCTTGTTTCCATGGGGAAATGCATTTCAAATAGCAAGCTGATATATAGACGATTAGAAAACAAGCCATTTGTACACCATTGGCTGTCTGGAATGTCAAGGGCCTATGACTTTTAATTTGCCACTCGATATGCAGCAACAAAGCAGCTAAATGTGTTTTTCATTTCTATGTGACCACTGTTCTCCCAAGCACAGATGTTTCAAGGTTTCTGTGAGCTGATGGAAGAATGGAAATTCTCCAGAAACAACAAAAAAAAACCCCACAATAAATCAACAAGGTGAAATAGTCATTAAACTCCTTGAGAACTGGGTGCGTTAGTCTATCCAAAGAAAATTTTATGGGACAATGTATACAAACAGATTTTTTAATAAAGCTTTTCTGATTCAGGGCATAAATCTAAGAAAGAATGCTAAGAATTCACAGGTGCCAAGTAGCAACAAAACGACCTAAGGGCAATCAACCTATCTATAAAATGGAGGGCATAAAAAGTGGAGAAAAATTGCAAATATAGTCAATTACTATCTATACTAAGCAAATTAAAATAGGAAAATACAAACTAAAAGAGATAGTTATTGTGATGATTATGAACTTGGACCATTCAGAAAAAAAAAAAACCAAAAACTATTGGTTTAATAGCAATTTAACTGCTCTTAGTGGAATTTTTCAAAATAGCTACCAGGATTGATTTAAATAACTGTACGAGACAAATTTTGTATATTTCTCTCTTATTTACAAGGAGAAAAGAATTACATGGTAGCATAGGCAATAAAGAGAGACACCAAGTATTAAAACAACATTTTTGGCAAAGATGAAATATGTATAAAACAGAGATAAAAGGAAAGTAGCACGAGAACAATTGAGATATTTGTTATGTGTTTCCAGAAACCTGAAATTAAAGTAACGCTCCTACATCATGTCCAGAAGCCACACTCAGCTATGACAACAAAGAAAACGATACCTAGAAAAATTAATGAATGATCAGATTTCTGAGACCTTTTCGAGGATCCACAAACACAGACATAAGGATTAAAAATAATAAAACATGGTTTGCGAAATAGAAAACTAGAATAAAAACAAGAAACATCTGGAAATACTGCATGATAACAGAATGCCAAAATGGAGGTTGTTCCAAGAAACTATAAAAAGACAAAGCTTACATTGAGCATCGAAAGGCAGGCCTGCTTGCCTAAACCCATGATCTACCCTGTGGTGGTTGCAGTCGCTTGAGACAGCGGCTGGCAGTGGGGGAATAGTCTTGCTTCAGAGGAATGACCCACAGAGTACTCTTTGAGGCTGAAGCCATGGGTCCCTCTGCACACATTTACTTGCAGCTTTAGGATACAATATAACAGAGAGAGATCAAGACAATGGCATTGGCAGCTTTTCTGGCTTGACTATCTTTCATTGGAGAAACCTCATATTGGGGTTTGGTGGTTGAAAAACTTGTTGTCCCCATTGCGGAAATAACCAAGGCCCAGGTAGCTTCTGGGACTACCTAGAGATACAGGACTCCACACCAAAAGTCCACAGGGAGCTGAGAGCTTCGTTCAGTGCCTATACCAAAGAGGACTTCATGAAGGTTAGAGCTGCACTAGGATGGCCAAATTAAGTAAAATCCCCAAATACCTTTAACTTCCATTGTACTTTTTAAAAAAGAACTGGTAAACCTAAGGCCTATCTAGGGTAGTCATAAAGAAGATGAATTGTGAAACAGACCAAGTGAACAATGCTTTGTCCACATGTGTTGCATCAGTTAGGATGCTTTTGGCAGCAAGGAACAGAAAAATCAGACTTATAGCTTAAACTATAAGGATGAATAGTTCACTAAGAAGTCTAGGCAGGCAGTCCTAAGGTTGATTTGATGGTTCAATTGTGTCATTGAAGACTCCAGCTCTTTCTATCCTTGATTTCACTGCTCTCATGGTCATAGTTCCTGGCATCACATTCTTACATTACAGCTTGCAAAGCTAGAAGTGGAGAAAAGTGGACAAAAAAACCTTTCTCTTTGCATGCTCCTTTTATCAGAAAGGAAAAGAATCTCCTGAATTCTCTGGCAGACTCCCCTTAAATTTCATTGTTCAGAACTAGATCAGATGCTCATCCCTAGACCACTTACTCTCAAGGAGGAACAGAGTTGCTATGATTGACTTAGACTCATCGAACTATTAGTTGGGTACATTGCAGCTAGAATGAAGTTGGGATTCTGCTATCAAAGAAGGAAGAAGAAAGTATACAAACTTGTCCTTTAGGAAAGGATAAATAGGTAAATAAAAAGCGTAAGCAAAATGTTCTACAGACTACATAAACGTTTATGCTGCTGCTGCGGTGTGGATGGAAACATGCAAAGATCGGGATAGGCTAAGTAATGCTGCAGGAACAAACAACCCCGAGTAAACAGAAGTTGATTTCTCACTCACGTTACATGTCTATCACGGGTCTGCTCCACTCATAGACCAAGGCTCACAGAGCAGCTCTTATCTGGAATGCTGCTGGCTTTACAGCAGAGGAATAAAAGACATGGCGAACAAGATGCTCGTTCTTAATGTTTCTGCTCCAAAGCGACACAGGTCATTTCTGCCCATAATTTATTACCTAAAGGAAATCATTTGGTCATGCCTGAGTTCAACAGCCAAGGAGTATTATCCTCCTGCAGGAAGGTGATCTCAGGGAAGGGCAACAAATATTTTGAATGATAATGCAATCTACCAAAAGGGTGGATGTGTCATTTACCCGTTATTCACTTCAATGTGGCCATGCACATTTGTGACTCAGCATTAAGCTTTTTTAAAACAACAATCTAGTTTGAATGTTTCTGTTACCATTAAAGACAGTCCTTGCCATTTATCCTATGATAAGCCACCTGAAGAACCAAGTAAATGTACAACAGCATTTGTTGTTTAATTTTTTTCAATAGAATAATGCAACCATATAAAAAATAATTTAAAACACCCATAAACAGTTCCGTTTCCTGAGCTCCATCTCCCCTTTTCCCCTTAGCTTTAATTCATTCTGAGTGCAGAAAAGATTTTTAACTGTCCTCCTAACACCTCATGTTCTCTCTCTCTCTTTTAAATCTAGAATTAGGTTGGCTCAAGAAATAGTTCTGACACAACCACAATAGCCTAATCTTTCACAGTTCAGATATGGCCGAGTTGGAAAAAACATATTTTATTGTTGAGAAGTTTGTTGATACTGGGGACAAATCCCACACTTTCTAAAGTTCTATTCTAATCCTCCCAGGACATAGCCTGATAAAGTTCTTGCAAAGCAACTCTCTTCCAGAGAGAGTTTCCTTCTCATTCCGCTCCTGTATCCTCAGGATGAGAATCAGGGCAATTATGTTACTATCTGTGATTTCTCTGCACTTAATTATGGGAAGAAACATTGCTTTTCTTGTTGCCTAGGGTTTTGCAGAAGCATTTAAAGCAAGTTTTTGCCCTGAGAGCTTATTTTAACTTATTTCGCGATTAACAAAGTTCTACGGCAACATATAATAGAGAAATCATATATGACTTTTTGGAAACAGTTAATAAATTAACTTCTTTGTTCTCTAAAGAACTCAAAATTAACGTGAATTGGGCATACGTAAGGCATTTTCCCCTAGTATTTCTGTCAAGACCTATAGAAAAGTGATATTATGTGATCTATTAACTTTGTGTGTGTGTCTAAAATATACATAAAATTACCATTTTAAGTGAATAATTTAGTGGCATTAAATACACTCATATTTTTGTGCAAATGTCACCACCATCCTTCTCCAGAACTTTTTATCACCCCAAACAGAAGCTCTGTACCCATTTAACAGTAACTCTCCATTACTCCATCCTCCAAACCACCACTCTATTTTCTGTTTCCATGAATTTGACTACTCTAGGTGCCTCATATAAGTAGAATCATACAGTATTTGTCATCTTATAACTAGCTTATTTCACTTAGCATAGTGTCCTTAAGGTTCAACCATGTTGCAGCATGTGTCAGAATTTCCTTCATTTATAAGACTATTAATTTTTAAACTGACATAGATGATAATGTATTTTAAAATGATCTGCATTGTTTTTAAATATTGTTTTGTCTTACTTTTAATTTACACACAGTTAGATGTACTCTTGAGGTACAGTTCTATGTACTTCAGTATATGCACAGGTTTGTGTAATCACAAACACAATAAGGATACAGAACTCCCCGAAATTTCTCTTGTTACATTCTACCCTCCTCCAATGCTAATCCCAAGCAATCATTAATCTGTTCTCCCTCCCTGTAGTTTGCCTTTTCCAGAATGTCACATAAGTAAAATCATGAGTATGTAACCTTTTGGAACTGGCTTCTTTCAGTCAGAATAATACATGAGAGATTGACCCATGTTGTTTGTATCAATCATTTGTTCCTTTTCCTTCCTGCAAAGTATTCCATTGTATGGAACTGTCATAGTTTGTTTATCCAGCTGCCAGCTGTAACACATTTGGATTGTTCCCAGTAATGGGCCATAATGAATAATGCTGTTATATACATTCATGTCTAAGTTTTTGTGTGGACACAAGTTTTTGTTTCTCTAGGGTAAATAACTAAGAGTAGGAATGTTAAATGACATGGCAAATGCATATTTAACTTTAATAGAAATTGCCAAACTGTTCTCTAAAGTGGCTGTACTATTTTGCATTCCTACTAGCAAAGTATAAGAAATCCAGTTGCTCCATATTCTCACCAGCATTTGGTTTTGTGGTTTTTTCGTGTGTTTTAAGACACTCTAATAGGTGTGCAGTGGTATCTTACTGTGGCTTTAATTTACACTTCTATAATAACTAATGGTGTTGCACATCATTTTATGTGCTTATTTCCCATTCAGTTCTCTTCTTTGGTGACCAGTCTGTTAAAATCTGTTGGCAATTCAGGTACTGATTTGTTTCCTTATTGCTGTTTTGAGAGTCCTTTATATATTATGGCTATGAGTCCTTTGTTTGATATGGAATTTGCAAATATTTTTCCCAGTATATAGCTGACATTTCATTCTCTTAACAGTGTATTTTGCAGATCAAAAGTTATGTTTTATACGCTACTGAATAACCAAGAGATCACTAGAAGAAATCAAAGAAGAAATAAAAAAATACCTACAAACAAATGAAAATGAAAACACAAGGACCCAAAACCTATGAGATGTAGCAAAAGCAGTTCTAAGAGGGAAGTTTATAGCAATACAAGCCTACCTCAAGAAATAAGAAAAAATCTCAAATAAACAACCTAAACTTACACCTAAAGCTATAGAGAAAGAAGAACAAAAAAACCCCCCAAAATTAGCAGAAGGAAAGAAATTATAAAGATCAGATCAGAAATAAATGAAAAAGAAATGAAGGAAATGATAGCAAAGATCAATAAAACTAAAAGCTGGTTCCTTGAGAAGATAAACAAAATTGATAAACCATTAGCCAGACTCATCAAGAAAAAAGGGAGAAGACTCAAATCAACAGAATTAGACATGAAGAAGGAGAAGTAACAACTGACACTACAGAAATAAAAAGGATCCTGAGAGATTACTATAAGCAGCACTATGCTAGTAAAATGGACAACCTGGAAGAAATGGACAAATTCTTAGGAAAGCACAAGCTTCCGAGACTGAGCCAGGAAGAAATAGAAAATATAAACAGACCAATCACAAGCACTGAAATTAAACTGTGTTTAAAAATCTTCCAACAAACAAAAGCCCAGGACCAGAGGGCTTCACAGGCGAATTCTATCAAACATTTAGAGAGAGCTAACACCTACCCTACTCGAACTATTCCAAAATATAGCAGAGGGAGGAACACTCCCAAACTCATTCTACGAGGCCACCATCACCCTGATACCAAAACCAGACAAAGATGTCACAAAAAAAGAAAACTACAGGCCAATATCACTAATGAACATAGATGCAAAAATCCTCAACAAAATACTAGCAAACAGATCCAACAGCACATTAAAAGGACCATACACATTGATCAAGTGGGATTTATCCCAGGAATGCAAGGATTCTTTTTTTTTTTTTTTTTTTTTTTGCGGTACGTGGGCCTCTCACTGCTGCGTATCTTTGCTCACCTTATCTTTGACAAAGGAGGCAAGAATAGGAGAAAAGACAGCCCCTGCAATAAGTGGTGCTGGGAAAACTGGACAGCTACATGTAAAAGAATGAAATTAGAACACTCCTTAACACCATACACAAAAATAAACTCAAAATGGATTAAAGACCTAAATGTAAAGCCAGACACTATAAAATTCTTAGAGGAAAACATAGGCAGAACATTCTATGACATAAATCACAGCAAGATCCTTTTTGACACACCTCCTAGAGAAATGGAAATAAAAATAAACAAATGGGACCTAATGAAACTTAAAAGTTTTGCACAGCAAATGAAACCATAAATAAGAGGAAAAGACAACCCTCAGAATGGGAGAAAATATTTGCAAAGGAAGCAACTGACGAAGGATTAATCTCCAAAATTTACAAGCAGCTCATGCAGCTCAATATCAAAAAAAAAACCCAACCCAATCCAAAAATGGGCAGAAGACTTGAATAGACATTTCTCCAAAGAAGATATACAGATTGCCAACAAATACATGAAAGGATGCTCAATGTCACTAATCATTAGAGAAATGCGACTCAAAACTACAATGAGGTATTACCTCACACCAGTCAGAATGGCCATCACCAAAAAAATCTACAAACAATAAATGCTGTAGAGGGTGTGGAGAAAAGGGAACCCTCTTGCACTGTTGGTGGGAATGTAAATTGATACAGCCACTATGGAGAACAGTATGGAGGTTCCTTAAAAAATTAAAAATAGAACTACCATATGACCCAGCAATCCCACTACTGGGCATATACCCTGAGAAAACCATAACTCAAAAAGAGTCATGTACCACAATGTTCATTGCAGCACTATTTGCAATAGCCAGGACATAGAAGCAACCTAAGTGTCCATCGAGAGATGAATGGATAAAGATGTGGCACATATAAACAATGGAATGTTACCCAGCCATAAAAAGAAACAAAATTGAGTTATTTGTAGTGAGGTGGGTGGAACTAGAGTCTGTCACACAGACTGAAGTAAGTCAGAAAGAGAAAAACAAATATGGTATGCTAACACATATATATGGAATCTAAAAAAAAAAAAGGATATGAAGAACGTAGGGGCAGGACAAGAATAAACATGCAGATGTAGAGAGTGGTCTCGAGGACCTGGGAAGGGGAAGGGGAAGCTGGGATGAAGTGAGAGAGTGGCATTGACATATATACAATACCAAATGTAAAATAGATAGCTACTGGGGAGAAGCCGCAAAGCACAGGGAGATGAGCTTGGTCCTTTATGGCCACCTAGAGGGGTGGGATAGGGAGGGTGGGAGGGAGATGCAAGAGGGAGGGGATATGGGGATATATGTATACATATAGCTGATTCACCTTGTTATACAGCAGAAACTAACACAACAGTGTAAAGCAATTATACTTCAATAAAGATGTTAAAAAAAAGTGTTTTTTAAAAAATTTTGATGAAGGTCCATTTTTAAATTGTGTTGTATTTGATGTCATATCTAAAAACTCTTTGCCTAATCCAAGGTCATGAAGATTATTCTCCTATGTTTTCTTCTAGTAATTGTATAGTTTTACATTTACATTTAGGTCTGCAGTAAATTTTGAGTTAATTTTTATACAAGGAGTATAGTAGAGGTCAGGGTCATTTTTTTTTTGCACATGGATGTCCAGTAGTTCTAACATCTAAGATTATATTTTCTCCAGAGAACTGCCTTTCTTCTTTGTCAAAAATCAATTGACCATTTTGTGTGGGTTTATTTCTGGACTTAGTCTATTCTATTCCTCTGATCTATGCAGTTATCCTTTTGCAAATGTCACTGTTTTGATTACTGTACTTTTTGAGTCTTAAAATCAAGTAAGATGAGTCTTTCAACTTTTTTCTTTTTCAAAGTTGTTTTGCCTTTTCATACAAATATTAAAACAAGCTTGTCTATATCTACAAAAAAAGTCTGCTGAGATTTGGGTTAGAATTCATTAATTATAGATCAATTTGGGAGAACTGACATCTTAATTATACTGAATGTCCAAATCCATGAGTAGTATCTCTTCATTTATTTAGGTCTTCTTTGATTTATTTAATCAATGTTTCTAATTTTCAACATATAGATTCTGTAGATATCTTGTTAGACTTAAACAAAAGTATTTTATTTGGGGGGGAACTATGTAAATGGTACTTCTTTTTAAATTTCATCTTTTAATTGCTAATGGCTAGTATACAGCAATGTGCTTGATTTTTATGTCAACTGTGTATCCTGCAGCTAAACTGACTAATTAGTTCTAGCTTTTTTATACACTCCTGTGGATTTTCTACATAGACAATCATATTGTTTCTGAATTAAGTTTTGTTTTCTCCTTTCCAACTTGCATGCTTCTTATTTCTGTCTCTTGTCTTATTAAACTGGCCAGAACTTATCATGCTAAATAGAAATGCTGAGAACAGATATTCTTGCCTTTTTCCCAATCTTAGGGAAAAGTATTTGGTCCTTCACCATTAGGAATTATGTTAGCAGTAAGTTTTTTGTTTTTGTTTTTTTTCCCTGCATCAACTTAAGGATCTTGTATTCCCAGTTTGTTTTCTTTTGTTTTTTTAAATAAAGAATGGATGTTGAATATTGTCAAGTGCATTTTCTACATCTATTGATATGATCATATGGTTTTTATGCTTTAGTCTGTTAATATGGTGGATTACATCGATTGATTTTGTAATAACAATTTTAAAAATTATTAATGTATTCATTTATTTATTTAATGTGTATACATATTTTATTGGATCTCATTTTTTTTTACATCTTTATTGGAGGAAAATTGCTTTACAATGGTGTGTTAGTTTCTGCTGTATAACAAAGTAAATCAGCTATATATATACACATATCCCCATATCCCCTCCCTCTTGCATCTCCCTCTCACCCTCCCTATCCCACCTATCTAAGTGGTCACAAAGCACCGAGCTGATCTCCCTGTGCTATGCGGCTGCTTCCCACTAGCTATCTGTTTTACATTTAGCAGTGTATATATGTCAATGCTACTCTCTCACTTCGTCCCAGCTTCCCCTTCCCACCCCCACTGTCCTCAAGTCCATTCTCTACGTCTGCATGTTTATTCCTGTCCTGCCCCTAGGTTCATCAGAACCTTTTTTTTTAATTCCATATATATGTGTTAGTATATGGTATTTGTTTTTCTCTTTCTGACTTCACTCTGTATGACAGATTCTAAGTCCATCCACTTCACTACAAATAACTCAATTTCATTCCTTTTTATGGCTGAGTAATATTCCATTGTATATATGTGCCACATCTTCTTTATCCATTCATCTGTTGATGGACACTTAGGTTGCTTCCATATCTTGGTTATTGTAAGTAGTGCTGCAATGAACATTGTGGTACATGACTCTTTTTTTTCTTTGTGTTTTTTCTGTTTTTACTTTTTATTTTTTTTAACATCTTTATTGGAGTATAATTGCTTTACAATGGTGTGTTAGTTTCTGCTTTATAACAAAGTGAATCAGTTATACATATACATATGTTCCCATATCTCTTCCCTCTTGTGTCTCCCTCCCTCCCACCCTCCCTATCCCACCCCTCTAGGTGGTCACAAACCACCTAACTGATCTCCTTGTGCTATGCGGCTGCTTCCAACTAGCTATCTATTTTACATTTGGTAGTGTATATATGTCCATGCCACTTTCTCACTTTGTCACAGCTTCCCCTTCCCCTTCCCCATATCCTCAGGTCCATGCTCTAGTAGGTCTGTGTCTTTATTCCCGTCTTAACGCTAGGTACTTCATGACCTTTTTTTCCCCCCTTAGATTCCATATATTAGCATACAGTATTTGTTTTTCTCTTTCTGACTTACTTCACTCTGTATGACAGACTCGAGGTCCATCCACCTCACTACAAATAACTCAATTTTGTTTCTTTTTATGGCTGAGTAATATTCCATTGTATATATGTGCCACATCTTCTTTAACCATTCATCTGTTGATGGACACTTAGATTGCTTCCATGTCCTGGCTACTGTAAATAGAGCTGCAATGAACATTTTTGTACATGACTTTTTGAATTACGGTTTTCTCAGGGTATATGCCCAGCAGTGGGATTGCTGGGTCACATGGTAGTTCTATTTGTAGTTTTTTAAGGAACCTCCATACTGTTCTCCATAATGGCTGTATCAATTTACATTCCCACCAACAGTGCAAGAGGGTTCCCTTTTCTCCACACCCTCTACAGCATTTATTGTTTGTAGATTTTTTGATGATGGCCATTCTGACCAGTGTGAGATGATATCTCATTGTAGTTTTGATTCGCATTTGTCTAATGATTAATGATATTAAGCATTCTTTCATGTGTTTGTTGGCAATCTGCATATCTTCTTTGGATAAATGTCTATTCAAGTCTTCTGCCCATTTTTGGATTTGGTTGCTTGTTTTTTTGATATTGAACTACATGAGCTGCTTGTATATTTTAGCAATTAATCCTTTGTCAGTTGTTCCTTTGCAAATATTTTCTCCCATTCTGAGGGTTGTGTTTTCTTGTTTATGATTTCCTTTGCTGTGCAAAAGTTTTAAGTTTCATTAGGCCCCACTTTTTAATTTTGTTTTTATCTCCATTTCTCTAGGAGGTGGGTCAAAAAGGATCTTGCTGTGATTTATGTCATAGAGTGTTCTGCCTATGTTTTCCTCTAAGAGTTTGATAGTGTCTGGTCTTACATTTAGGTCTTTAACCCATTTTGAGTTTATTTTTGTGTATGGTGTTAGAGAGTGTTCTAATTTCATTCTTTTACATGTAGCTGTCCAGTTTTCCCAGCACCGCTTATTGCAGGGGCTGTATATTCTTGCCTCCTTTGTCAAAGATAAGGTGACTATATGTGCGTGGGTTTATCCCTGGGCTTTCTATCCTGTTCTATTGATCTATATTTCTGTTTTTGTGTCAGTACCATACTGTCTCGATTACTGTAGTTTTGTAGTATAGTCTGAAGTCAGGAAGCCTGGTTCATCCTGCTCCGTTTTTCTTTCTCAATATTGCTTTGGCTGTTCAGGGTCTTTTGTGATTCCATACAAATTGTGAAACTTATTGTTCCAGTTCTGTGAAAAATGTGTTGGTAGCTTGATAGGGATTGCATTGAATCTGTAGGTGGCTTTGGGTACTATAGTCATTTTCATAATGTTGACTCTTCCAATCCAGGAACATGGTGTATCTCTCCATCTGTTTGTATCATCTTTGATTTTTTTCATCAGTGTCTTATAGTTTTCTACATACAGGTCTTTGGTCTCCTTAGGTAGTTTATTCCTAGGTATTTTAAACTTTTTGTTGTAATGGTAAAAGGGATTGTTGCCTTAATTTCTCATGCAGATTCTTCGCTGTTAGTGTATAGGAATGCAGGAGATTTCTGTGCATTGATTTTGTATCCTGCTACTTTACCGAATTCATTGATTAGCTCTAGTAGTTTTCTGGTAGCATCTTTAGGATTCTCTATGTATAGTATCATGTCATTTGCAAACAGTGACAATTTTACTGCTTTTCTGATTTGGATTGCTTTTATTTCTTTTTCTTCCCTGATTGCTGTGGCTAAAACGTCCAAAACTATGTTGAATAATAGTGGTGAGAGTGGGCAGCCTTGTCTTGTTTCTGATCTTAGAGGAAATGGTTTCAGTTTTTCACCATTGAGAATGATGTTGGCTGTGAGTTTGTAGTATATGGTCTTTATTATGTTGAGGTAGGTTCGCTCTATGCCCACTTTCTGGAGAGTTTTTATCATAAATGGGTGTTGAATTTTGTCAAAAGCTTTTTCTGTATCTATTATCATATTGTTTTTATCTTTCAATTTGTTAAGATGGTGTATCACATTGATTTGTGTATACTGAAGAATCCTTGTATTCCTGGGATAAACCCCACTTGATCAGGGTGTATGATCCTTTTAATGTGCTGTTGGATTCTGTTTGCTAGTATTTTGTTGAGGATTTTTGCATCTATGTTCATCAGTGATATTGGCCTGTAGTTTTCTCTTTTTGTGACATCTTCATCTGGTTTTGGTATCAGGGTGATGGTGGCCTCGTAGAATGAGTTTGGGAGTGTTCCTCCCTCTGCTATATTCTGGAAGAGTTTGAGAAGGATAGTTGTTAGCTCTTCTCTAAATATTTGATAGAATTTGCCTGTGAAGCCCTCTGGTCCTGGGCTTTTGTTTGTTGGAAGATTTTTAATCACAGTTTAATTTCAGTGCTTGTGATTGGTCTGTTTATATTTTCTTTCTTCCTGGTTCAGTCTCGGAAGCTTGTGCTTTCCTAAGAATTTGTCCATTTCTTCCAGGTTGTCCATTTTATTGGCATAGAGTTTCTTGTAGTAATCTCTCAGGATCCTTTTTATTTCTGTAGTGTCAGTTGTTACTTCTCCTTCTTCATTTCTAATTCTGTTGATTTGAGACTTCTCCATTTTTTTCTTGATGAGTCTGGCTAATGGTTTATCAATTTTGTTCATCTTGTCAAAGAACCAGCGTTTAGTTTTATTGATCTTTGCTATTGTTTCCTTCATTTCTTTTTCATTTATATCTCATCTGATCTTTATATTTCTTTCCTTGTGCTAAGATTTTGTTTGTTTGTTTGTTTTGTTTTGTTCCTCTTTCTCTATTGCTTTAGGTGTAAGTTTAGGTTGTTTATTTGATATGTTTCTTGTTTCTTGAGTTAGGATTGTATTGTTATAATCTTCCCTCTTAGAACTGCTTTTCCTGCATCCCATAGGTCTTGGGTCATTGTGTTTTTACTGTCATTTGTTTCTAGGTATTTTTTGATTTCCTTTGATTTCTTGAGTGATCTCTTGGTTATTTAGTAGCATATTGTTTAGCCTGCATGTGTTTGTATTTGTTACAGTTTTTTTCCGGTGATTGATATCTAGTCTCATTGTGTTGTGGTTGGAAAAGATACTTGATACAATTTCAATTTTCTTAAATTTACCAAGGCTTGATGGGTAAATTGACCCAAGATATGATCTATCCTGCAGAATTGTCCATGTGTACTTTAGAAGAAAGTGCATTCTGTTGTTGTTGGATGGAACGGCCTTAAATATCAATTAATTCTACCTGGTCTAATGTGTTATTTAAAGCTTCTGTTTATTTATTTTCATTTTGGATGATCTGTTCATTGGTGAAAGTGGGGTGTTAAAGTCCCCTACTATTATTGTTACTGTTGATTTCCCCTTTTATGGCTGTTAGCATTTGCCTTATGTATTGAGGTGCTCCTATGTAGGCTGCATAAATATTTACAATTGTTATGTCTTCTTCTTTGATAGATCCCTTGATCATTATGTAGTGTCCTTCTTTGTCTCTTGTAATAGTCTTTATTTTTACACCTATTTTGTCTGATATGAGTATTGCTACTCCAGCTTTCGATTTCCATTTGCATGGAATATCTTTTTCCATCCCCTCACTTTCAGTCTGTATGTGTCCCTAGGTCTGAAATGGGTCTCTTGTAGACAGCATATATATGGGTCTGCATATATGGGTCTTGTTTTTTTATCCATACAGCCAGTCTGTATCCTTTGGTTGGAGCATTTAATCCATTTACATGTAAGGTAATGATCAATATGTATGTTCTTATTACGATTTTCCTAATTGTTTTTTGTTTGTTTTTGTAGGCCTTTTCCTTCTCTTGTGTTTCCTGCCTAGAGAAGTTCCTTTAGCATTTGTTTGTAAAGCTGGTTTGGTGGTGCTGAATTCTCTTAAGTTCTGCTTGTCTGTAAAGGTTTTACTTTCTCTGTCGAATCTGAATGAGATCCTTGTTGGGTAGAGTAATCTTGGTTATAGGATTTTCCCTTTCATCACTTTAAATATGTCCTGCCACTCCCTTCTGGCTTGCAGAGTTTCTGCTGAAAGACCAGCTGTTAACCTTATGGGGATTCCATTGTAAGTTATTTGTTGTTTTTCCCTTGCTGCTTTTAATATTTTTCTTTGTATTCAATTTTTGATAGTTTGATTAATATGTGTCTTGTCATGTTTCTCCTTAGATTTATCCTGTATGGTACTCTCTGTGCTTCCTGGACTTGATTGACTATTTTCTTTCCCATGTTAGGGAAGTTTTTGACTATAATCTCTTCAAATATTTTGTCAGACCCTTTCTTTTTCTCTTCTTCTTCTGAGACCATTATAATTTGAATGTTGGTGCACTTAATGTTGTCTCAAAAGTCTCTGAGGCTATCCTAAATTCTGTTCATTCATTTTTTTTTTTATTCTGTTCTGCAGCAGTTATTTCCACTATTCTATCTTCCAGGTCGCTTATCTGTTCTTCTGCCTCAGTTATTCTGCTAATCACAGGTAAGGCAAAGAGGAGGGTGCTTACTGCACCTTAAGTGGAAATTAAAGTCTGCACTCATTTTTATTTTTTAAGGGCCTTGATATTATTCCTTAATCAGGGAAATGGAATATTTGGGGAAATAAGCATGAGAGTAGTCAGATGTTTTATCATCTATCTTACAACTGTTGATATGAATATTATAAGTTGTGTCTAATATTATTAATTAATTACAAATATTAGACATTGTTATATTACCAATAGAGCACAAAAAAAATCAATCACAACCCAAACAGAGTATGAGCTTCAAAGACAGATTTTCTCATCCTTGAGTTTTCTTCTTTGCTTTGGTCATTGGAAACTGCTATACCTCTACTTCATTTTGATTCAACCTTCACAACAAGTATACCTCAGAGCTTGAGTACAAAGCACAACAATCGTTAAAATGCATAAGACTACAGTAATTAGTGGCATGTTTTACACAAAGAAACAGTTCTATGTGCTGCTCCACCAGGGCAAGATGCAGCTACAAAGAGGCAGCAGAGAACTAACAAGGAATTCTTAAGCAAAGTTCTTCTCAGAACACACCTAATAGCCTCAGAAACCATGTGCATTAGATATATATTAAAAGGATTCTTCAGAAGGAATAGTGATTGACTTTTTGTTTTTAAAAAATGAGCTGATCCCAAGCAGGACGTCTATGATTTGGTTTAGGGTCAAAATTGTGCCTATATTCATCATTTTAAAAAGAGGAAAGATTAAAGTTCCAGGAAACATGAGAGGAACATAAGATGCATAAATCTATTTTTTCCCCTTTGATACCCAGAAATAACAAACAGGGCCAAACGTGAAGAAGGAAATATCTATAATGAAATCAGTGCAGCCATAATCCCATTGAATAGACTCTGAAGAATGTTTGTCAAATACAGTAAAATTGGGATAAAAAAACTGAAGGAGGATGCAGAAATTTGACATACATCTAGTCTTATCTCAAGGATACAGGTGTAGGGAGGGAGGGGAAAATATGGTGAGCCCTCTCAACAATGCTTACATTGGATATAGCTAGATTGAGGGTGTGGATAAACACAGCAGGGGAAGTAAGCACTCACCTTCACACCAGCCTACAGTGAAGCATTTGAAGAATGACCTTTCAGCATATTATTAAAAACAAAACCTTCTTACTGAAGTATACTACACACACAAAATGAATTAAATGAACACACCCATGTAACTAGCATCATCTCAAGAAAGCATATTATCATCACTACAGAAGCCCCTATTGTCCTTTTCCATGGGAGCCCTTGTAACAACATATATTGGTTTTGTTTCTTTCTGTACTTGATATACATGTATATGTGTGTGTGTGTGTGTGTGTGTGTATATATATATATATATATATATATATGTATGATTTTGTCTGTCAGCCATGTCATTTTTATTTCCCCCTATCTGGTTTCCTAACCAGGGAGGAAGGTGAGGAGATGATGAAACTAGCTCTACCAGAACAAAGATGACTGTACAGAAATAGGTAAGACCAGACCTTCCAAACAAAGGGCTTGCGAGAGGCAGGACCTCACACTGTCCTGCACTCTGAAGTGAGATGGACATGAGAAATCTGGGATTGTTAGAATCCTCTCCCCGTTATGCCAAACTAGATAGACCCCAAACTAGATAGTGATGGAAGATGCAATAACTATGTGATTATATATTTGGAGACAGCATACCTGAAGTGGGTTGGCTGATTTCTTGTTGCCTAATGTCACTGCTCCCTGCCTGCCTGCCCGGAACATAATTGAATGATTGCATAAAGATTATAAGATGAAAACATAAAGAAAAAGGCAGAAGAATTATTACTTTTACTATACTGGGCAAAGAGCAGTTCTACATAGAATTGCCTCAATTCGAAGATAAAAAAAAATAATTGTATATGATCCATGCAAAAATAATTTTTATAATTAAGAAAAGGGTTATAACACGAAAAGATAAAAGCAGAATATACATCTGAAGAATTCCTCCAGACAATTTGATAAACTTTTAGGGGAAAATATGTCCTATGCTGTCTTAGCATCTGAAAAAAACAAAAGTAAAGAGAAGGGGATAGTAATGGAGGATAAGAAATAATAGATGAGGATACAGATTTGAACGTTATTATTAAATGAGTAACCATACAGAAAACGATAAAGAGTCAACATATGGTAACTGAGTTTTCTCAAGAAGATAACAGGGCATGAAACAAAAAAAAATATGCTCAAATATATAGAAGAAAAAATTTCCATGTGAAAGGAAAGCTAGAACATGCAGAATGAAAGGGATCAACATGTTTAAAAAAATAATAGAATATGGTCATTAATGAAACAAATTCTGGTTATACTGATGAACTTCAAGGATAAAGAAAAAATCATACAAGTATCTATGCACAGGAAAAATGTCATCCTAAAGGAAAGTAAGACTGACCGCATATTCTTCTTCAGTAACATTAGATACCAAAAGGCAAGGATGCAAAGTCTATGGTGCTTGAATGAAACAATGAGATCCTAAAAAGCCAAGCTTCCATTCATTTATATGTGCAAAATAAACTATGCCCATATATGCAAGAATTCAGGAAATACAATAACCAATGAAACCTTTGTAAAAAATATTGTTAAACTATAATCTAACTAAGCTGCTGCATTACAATAAAGAACTCATAGAAAAGTTTTGGTATGAAAAAGCTGGAGATAAGCATGATTTTCACTTAAACAAAGAAATAAATACAAACATACGTGGCAAGTGTAGATACCAAATAGACTATAATCTTATTTTATTTTATTTTTTTTTTGCGGTACACGGGACTCTCACTGTTGTGGCCTCTCCCGTTGCGGAGCACAGGCTCCGGACGTGCAGGCTCACGGGCCCAGCCGCTCCACGTCATGTGGGATCTTCCTGGACCGGGGCACGAATCCGTGTCCCCCGCATTGGCAGGCGGACTCTCAACCACTGTGCCACCAGGGAAGCCCCTAGACTATAATTTTTATAATTTTTTGAAGAAAAGCTAAATACAATTGACACTTGAACAATGCAAGGGTTATGGGCACTGTCACCCCAGGCAGTTGAAAATTCACATATAACTTTTGACTTCCCCAAAACTAAACTCCTCATAGCCTACTGTTGACTGGAAACCTTACTGATAACATAAACAGCCAATTAGCACATATTTTGCATGGTATATGTATTATATACTGCATTCTTACAATAAAGTGAGCTACAGAAAAGAAAATGTTACTAAGAAAATCATAAGGAAGAGAAAATACATTTACAGTAATGTATTCTATTTATTGATACTGTAAGTGTACATCTGCTTACAAGATGAGTCATCTGTCAGAACCTATATCAATATTGTCTTATATGATACAAAACGCTATAGATGCTATATGTATTACTAACACTAGACATGAAAAATGAAAAGATAATGTTAAAGAGAAATTCACATTTATTTACAGATATAACAATCATGCATTGATAATGAGGAAGCAGCAATATGATCATTTGATGGTAGCCTAGTGTAACTGATACAATTGCTTCACAGTAGCCTAGCCTATACACTAATGAATGATCATAAAATTTTCATGGCATACAGCTTACAATCATATTCATAATACAGTACTGGAAACACTGCTACATTAAAACAAACAAAAAAACAAACCACTCACACATTCTTTTTTTTTTTTTCAGTACACGGGCCTCTCACTGTTGTGGCCTCTCCCGTTGTGGAGCACAGGCTCCGGACGCACAGGCTCAGCGGCCATGGCTCACGGGCCTAGCCACTCCGTGGCATGTGGGATCCTCCTGGAGCAGGGCACGAACCTGTGTCCCTGCATCGGCAGGTGGACTCTCAACCACTGCACCACCAGGGAAGTCCCACACTTACTTTTTTAAAGACCTAAACATAAGACCTGAAACCATACAAGTCCTAAAAGAGAACATAGGCAGAACACTCTTTGACATAAATAGTAGCAATATCTTTTTTTAGATCTGTCTCCTAAGGCAAAAGAAACAAAAGCAAAAATAAACAAATGGGACCTAATTAAACTTAAAAACTTTTGCACAGCAAAGGACACCATCGACAAAACGAAAAGACAACCTACTAACTGGAAGAAAATATTTGCAAATGATGCAACCAATAAGGGGTTAATATCTAAAATACATAAACAGCTCATACAACTCAATATAAAAAAAAAATTTTTAAATGGGAAGAGGATCTGAATAGACATTTTTCCAAAGAAGATACACATATGGCCAACAGGGACATGAAAAGATGCTCAACATCACTAATCATCAGAGAAATGCAAATCAAAACCACAATGAATATCACTTCAAACCTAGTCAGAATTGCTATCATCAAAGTCTGCAAATAACAAGTGTTGGAAAGGAAGTGGAAAAAAGGGGGCCCTAGTATACTTTTGGTGGGAATGTAAATTGGTACAGCCACTATGGAAAACAGTAAGGCGTTTCCTCAAGAAACTAAAAATAGAACTACCATATGACACAGTAATTCCACTCCTGGGAATATATCCAAAGAAAACGAAAACACTAATTCAAAAAGATACATGCACTCCAATGTTCATAACAGCATTATGTATAATAGCCAAGATATGGAAGCAAACTAAGTGTCCACCAACAGATGAATGGATAAAGAAGATGTGATATATATAAAAAATGGAGTACTACACAGCCATTAGAAAAAGAATGATATCCGGCCATTTGCAACAACGTGCATGGACCTAGAGGGTATTATGCTTAGTAAAATAAGTCACAGGAAGACAAATACTCTATGTTATCACTTGTATGTGGAATCTAAAAAATAAAACGAATGAATATAACAAAACAGATTCACAGATACAGGAACAAACTAGTGGCTACCAGTGGGGACAGGGAAGCAGGGAGGAACAAGATACGGGTAGGGGATTAAGTGATACAAACTACTATGTAAAAAACAAATAAGCAACAGGGATATATTGTACAGTACAGGCAAATAAAGCCATTATTCTGTAATAACTTTACTTTTTGGCCACACCACGCAGCATGTGGGATCCTAGTTCCCCGACTACAGATCCAACCAATGTCCCCTACGTTGGAAGCACAGAAGCTTAACAGCTGGACCGCCTGGGAAGTCCCTGTAATAACTTTAAATGGAGTATAATCTACAAAAACAACAAACCACTATGTTATATGCCTGAAACTAATACTGTAAATCAACTATACTTTAATTTTTTAAAAAAACCACTTACTTGTGATGATACTCTGATATGCGGTTTCTTCAGTTACAAAAGAGAGGAATACTGTATGGTACTGTAATTGTGACAGCAAAGTTATAAAGCAGTAAGAAAGCTAACACATTATTAATTTTATATTAAATATCACTCACCTTATGCCTATGGAAAGATAGGCTATCCGCTTCCATGCAAGTCTTGCACACAGTGTTCTACAACATGAATATTTAGGCAGTGAAGATGATCATGATGACACAAAAACATCTCATATAATTCTTGCCGTAGTTACTAGATTTCCACACAAAGATACACAAACATACACAACAGATAAGTTTATTAACTGCATGGCACAATGATTCTTTACTATTCATTAAGTGAAGGTGAGTCATCATAAAGGTCTTCATCCCTGTCATCTTCACATTGAGTAGGCTGAGGAGAGGAAGAAGAGGAGGGCTTTGTCTTGCTGTCTGAGGGGTGGCAGAGGTGGAAAAGGAGGCAGGAGAGGCAAGCGCATTCAGTGTAACTTCATGGAAACACACAGTAATCTGTCTGACTTTTTTGCTTTCTCATGCATCTAAAGAATGTTTCTATACAACACCAATCCTTTTTCCACCATTTGCTTTTGTTTCAGTGTCCATATCACAGAAGGGCCTGCGTCGTGAAAGAAGTCAAAAGCAGTCTTGTATAATCAAAATTCTTCTTCCAGATTGTCTAATGTCAATATGTTTTGTGGCGCTGCTTCTTCTACATCTTCTTCCTCATCATCTGTCACTGGTTTGGAAGCACCCATCTCCATCAGGTTGTCTTCTGTTCATTTCTCTAGTTTGCTGTCTACCAGCTCTTGAATTTTTCCAAGGTTCATATCTTGAAACACTTCACCCTCCACCTTTTTTTTTTTTTTTTTTTTTTGCCATATCCACAATCTCTTTCATGATTTCCTTGACTGTCTTTTTTGTAAAGCCTGTGAGGTCATGCAAACATCTGGATAGTTTTCTCCAGCAGGAATTTATTGCTTTGGGCTTCACGGCTTTCACAGCTCTTTCTATAACTATGATGGCATCTTCAATGGAGTAATCACTTCAGACTTTCATGATGTTTTCTGTATCTGGATTCTCTTCCATAGCACTGACAATTCTTTCCATAGAGGACCATGCATAATGAGCCTTAAAGGTCCTTATGACCCCCTAATCTAGAGGCTGAGTTAGAGATGTGTTTGGGGGCAAGCAGATCACTTTGATGTCTTCAGTATTGAACTCATGGGGTTCTGGGTGGCCAAGGACATTTTCCAATATCAAAAGAACTTTGAAAGGCAGTCCTTTACTGGCAAGGTATTTCCTGACTTCAGGGACAGAGCATTGTTGGAATCAATCCAGAAAACGTGTTCTGGTTGTCCAGACCTTTTTGTTGCACAACTAAAAGACTGACAGCTCTTGTTTATCTTTGCCCATTAAGGTCCAGGGGTCAGCAGCTTTATAGGTAAGGGCAGTCTTGGTCATAAACCTGACTGTATTTTCACAAAACAGTAGTTAGCCTATCTCTTCCTGCCTTAAATCCTGGCGCACACTCTTCTTCTTTACTAATAAGTGCTCTTGGTGGAATTTTTTCCCCCCAGAATAAGGCACTTTCATCTGCATTAAACACCTGTTCAGGCAGATATCATTTCTCCTTAATAATTTTCATAATGGCATCTGGGAACTTGTCTGCTGCCGCTTGGTCAACAGAAGCTGCTTCTCCTGTTACTTGACATTTTTTAAGCCAAACCTCTGTAACTACCAAATCAGCCCTTGCTGGTATTAAATTCTCCAGTTTTAGATCCTTTACATTCCTTTTGCTTTAAGTTGGCATATAATGACTCCACTTTTTCTCAAATCATATTAGAGTCTATAGATATGCCTTTTTTATAGCAATCCTGCACCCACATAAAAGCTGCATTTTCAATACGAGCTAAAAATGTATTTTGCAAAAAGTGCAAGGTTTTTGTGTCTTCTGGTGTAGCTGCACTAACGGCTTCATGAATTTCCTTTTCTTTTTTTTACAGTGTGTCTTACCCTGAACTCATTTATCTTGAAATGGCAGGTAACCACAGCTGCAGACTTCAATCTATAATACATACCAAGCAATTCAACTTTTTCTTGTAATGTCATGACTTTTCTCTGCTTCTTGTGAGCACTTCCAGCGTCACTAACAGCACTTTGTATGGGTCTCACGGTGTTTTTCAAAGTTTGTGGTATTGCACTAAACAAGGTAAAAAACATGCAAGAACCATGAGAGATCACTTTTTACTGTGACACACAATTTACTGGAGAAACAAACTGCTCACACAGAGATGACTAGCGTCACACAGCATTTTAAGTGGATACTGACAACTCTTGAGCTCACTGCAACAGCTACAGGAGGTGGCTACAAAATTATTATAGTAGTATGTACTGCAGTTAATTTTATGCAATTATGACTTAATACTGCATCTTTATGTTTGCTTACATTTCTCTCATCTGCAGATGGTGCCATATGGCCTGTGTTTACATGTGTAAATTTTAACTTTTTATAGTAGATTTGTGTACATTTTATGGTAATAAATGATAAAATAGACTAGTATCTGCATATATTTTATACATGGATAACATCCCTTTTTCTTACTTTTTCAATATCTCTAGGCTACTTGATTTGTAAGTTTTTTCAAATTGCCACAAATCTCCAAAAATTTTCCAATATATTTATTTAAAAACATCCTCATATAAATAGACCCACTCAGTTCAAACTGATATTTTCAGACCACGATGAAAAAAACCCCTCAGAATTAATAACAAAAGCAGATGCTGCAGGTTGGCTCAATCAATATAACTTCAACTCACCTGTCGTATTTCCTCCTCTAGAAAAGAGCTGGAAGGCCAAAGACCAAAGGGATTTCTCCTGTTCCCTTGAAGCTAAAGTTATGTATGGACTACCTTTCGCCAACAAGACATAGTTGTGTGAGACTTAGCAGAATTGACTTTGTAAAGTGAAGATCACATGCCTCCTCAGGCAGGTTTTGTCTTGGAATGTGGTTTCTCTACAGCAGTTATAGTAGAACATCTGGTGTCTAGTAATTATCTTTTGTGAACTGCAAAGGAAAGGTATTGCCTGCAACTAAGAACTTGGCCAAAACAACCCCAACTACTTGATGATTTTAAAACTGTCTCAACTTTACACCAAAGAAGACATAAAAACTGCACTTATATCATGTTTGGAAATTAACTACAATGAAAATATCAAAATTTATGGGATTATACCTAAAGCTGTATTTAGAGGAAAATTCATAGCTGTAAAATGTTAACATACAAGTATCATTATTAAATATGAGGACTTTGGGGTCAACTGCCTTTGTTTGAATATTGACTCTTTAACTCAGTGCTTAGAACTCAGTTATGTATGATTACGGGCAAGTTACTTAGTTCCCCTCCAAGCTTGTATTTCCTTATTTGAAAAATGGAGATATTACCTCAGAGGTTGTTACAAAGGTTAAATAGGAAATATCTAAAGTACTCAGCTCAGTGCTTAGCATAATCACTCAAACAATATTAATTATCATCATAAGGAGTTAGAAAATGGATAAACCAGTCTCTCGCTAGAGGAAAACAAAGGGAGGGGAGAGTAAAAGGGGAGTTAGAAAACTTAAGAATTTTCTCAATGAAGAAATTCCATATCTACCCTTCATTTGCTTTCAGTAGGCTCTAGGACTGTCACAACCCTATTCAAAGCAATGAAAGAATTTGGAACCTTGCCCCAGGAAAAAATCCTTGAGGATTTCTCATAGAAACAATTTGTGTTAGAATCTCCTGATTCTGGGTGAGAGAAGTTTTAAAACTATTTTAGAGGCTATCCAAAATTAGACTGAATCAAGTCTCCCCAAGTATGTTCATAATACATTCAATGCCAGTATTGTGGGATTTCTAACTTGGGCCATTTAGTCATCTCTATCAGTCATACTCAAACAACAAGCATGTCATTTGTAACAGTATTTGATATTTATCAGACATGTTATAATTATAGAGCTCTTCCTTATGCATTTCTACTTGACCCTTAGAACAACCCTACAAATAAGCTAAGTGAGTCACTTGTTACTATACTGATTAAAATTTTACAGAGGAGAAAATCAAGTTCCAGAGATATTTTATATGACTTGTTTGAAGATACTAAATGGCAGGGCACAGAAATTTAGAACTCAGCTAGGAAGCAAAAAGTATTAGACTCACTGTAATATTTTCCTTATATTTTTATCTAGAAGTATCTTTAGGCTGCCTGCTAGAGTCATGGGATTTGAGAGGGTTTTTATTTACTAAGGAGAGAACACACTCCTATTTGTATTTCATCAGGATTTCTTTCTATAACCCATTCAACAGAGATTTAATCCTAAATACCTTAAGAGTATAAGGATCTGCCATTATCATTAGTACATGTATTCCCACCAGTATCTAGTTTTATTCCGTTCCCCAAGAATTGTAAAAAGCTTTTCCATGTCATGCTATATACATTTCGACATTAACTCTGGATTCATCATTTAAAGATCTTAACTCTCATGAACACACTAACATTTCATCAAGTTTATTGTGTAGTAATGAAAACACTTATATTTCTCCATACCTACCAGATATTTTTAGTTATACATTTATTTATTTTAAATTTTATTTTTTTAATTTTTATTTATTTATTTTTTTGCGGTACGGGGGCCTCTCACTGTTGTGGCCTCTCCCATTGCGGAGCACAGGCTCCGGACGCGCAGGCTCAGCGGCCATGGCTCACGGGGGCAGCCGCTCCGCGGCATGTGGGATCTTCCCGGACCGGGGCACGAACCCGTGTCCCCTGCATCGGCAGGCGGACTCTCAACCACTGCGCCACCAGGGATGCCCTAAATTTTATTTAATTTATTTTTTATACAGCAGGTTCTTACTAGTTATCTATTTTATACATATGTATTTGTTTATTTTTATTGAAGTATAGTTGATTTGCAATGTGGGATTAGTTTCTGATGTACAGCAAAGTGATTCAGTTTTCTCTCTATATATAAAAAACACACATATACATATGCATATATATATTCTTGTTCATATTCTTTTCCATTATGGTTTATTACAGGATATTGAATATAGTTCCCTGTGCTATACAGTAGGACCTTGTTGTTTGTTTTATATATAGTAGCTTATATCTGCTAATCCCAAGCTCCTAATTTATCCCTCCCCCACCCCCTTTCCCCTTTGGTAACCATAAGTTTGTTTTCTATGTGTGAGTCTGTTTCTGTTTCTTAAATAAGTTCATTAGTATATTTTAGATTCCACATATAAGTGATACCATATGGTATTTCTGATCAGATATTTTTATCTTTCCTTTAGTTATAGTCTCCTTTTCAATTTTAATATGTTACTGAATCTATAAACAGATAGTGCAAAATGTTCTGTACTTCAGGTATTTCACTAATTCAGATGAGTATGTCGGAATACTCCTCCAACCAGGCTGAACCAGTGAGGTTTTTTGTTTCTAGAAGGCTGATTTCCAGTGTATTCACATATTGCACAAACCTCCAGCACTTTCATGAAATCAGATCAATCACTTGTACTGGTGCCCAAAGTTGCTGCCAAGCTCATAGTAAAGTGAAGCTGCCATTCTGGACAGAACTGACTAAGCAGAGTAGATGCTTGATCTTGGGGTTGCTACTCTCCAGGCCAACCAGCTGCTCATGTGGCGGCCCAAGACAAGCTACCCAACAGGAACAACCATGATAAACTGAACCAATCAAGTCTGCCTTCTTAGGGCATCTGAAGAAAAAAGGAAGTAAGAAAATGGTAGTGGGGGCAGAAACAGAGACCCTTGGAGAGAAGGCAGTAAGCATAAGTGACGGAAATGCAGAGGCCAGAAAACAGAGAGAAACAGAGTACAAAGTCAGTAATGGCAGAGGCAGCAAAAACAGAGAAAAGCTGATTCACTACAATGGTGGAACAGCTGCCACATAGGGAGAAAACGAACCCTGTTGCTGATGAAATAACTAAATAACAGAAATAGAACTGTATATGCTATATTCTGAAAATCATTCAAATTTCTCCTCTTCCATAAGCCCAAGTTAGGCTGCTGTTTCTCTTTTCCTTACTTTCAATGTATCCTCTAGTGTCTTTCTGTTCTTGCAACTTAAAATAGAATCTATCACTATTAACTAAGTTTGCAGTTATTCACTTAAACACAGATCAATGAATTTATGATAAATTGCTGTTCTGAAGGAATCATTTTAGTCGAAAAAATATCTTAACTGTGGTTAGACTTTTACGTAACATTTTATTTCTTCTGTTTTGAGGCCAGTAGCTAAACTGAATATAGTAAGATGTCTTGCAATTGGCTACCTATACTCACCTGCTACTAATAAATGTAGTTTTTACATTTAAATAAGATGCCTTGAAGTCTCTGGTACTTTCCTCTGTAGAAAAGTTATATTTTCAATTTGCTCCTTCCTGTAAATAAGGAATTGCATTTTCTCACTGCAAGAGAACACTAACTCAATAACTTTTTTATTCAGACCTCACTCAAGGTTTCTATCTGACATAGGAGTGATTGTTCTGGAGCTTCTAATACTGCAGGTTTGTTAAACCACTGCTGACCAGCATTAATTTACACAGGGACCTGTAAGCCTGTTGCTTACAAAGTGAGAGTTTATTTTTGGTTCCATCAACAACTCTTTTCTAAGGTCATCTTATTTTTGTGCCTACAGTGAAAGAATATTTTAGAATTTAGCTTGTGTACTAATAATATCAAAGCTACTGGTCACTAGAAAATTATAGTGCTCAAGGTCATGAAGCAGAGCTGATGCTTGGAAAGATTTTCATTATCTCCTTTCCTGATTATGCTCTACATTGGCTGGAATGTTACTTAGAATATAAAGTACCGTTATATCAGAGCGCTTACGCACAGTTTGAGGCATCATGCATGCTCTTTATGGACACTCCTTTAAGTTTCATAACACAAAAATGCAACTTTATGTGTTTCTTTTGCCTAATATTCTGTTACAAAGAAATGCAAGGAGTTTGGAGAAATTAAAGGCCCACCATTATTTGCAGAACTGACTTCTTTTTTTTTTTAGAACTGACTTCTTATGAATAAGAATTTGAAGGCATTATGACCATGCTTCTCATAACTCAATTCTTTAACTATCTGCATCAAGATCACTTATGAGACTCATTTCAAAAATAAACTTTCCTCTTGGTACTTTCCACTCAATTTTGCTGTGAACCAAAAACTCCTCTAAAAATAAAGTCTATTTTAAAAAATGAATCTGGATACAGACCTTACACTTGTCACAAAAATTAACTCAGAATGGATCACAGACCTACATGTAAAATGCAAAACTATAAATCTCTTAAAGGATAACAGAGAAGATCTAGATGACCTTGGGTATGGCAATGACTGTTTAGATATAACACCAAAGGCACGATCCATGAAAGAAATAGTTGATAAGCTGGATTTCATCAAAATTAAAAAAACTTCTCTCTGCAAAAGACACTGTCAAGAGAATGAGAAAACAAGCCATAGACTGGGAGAAAATACCTGCAAAAGACACATCTGATAAAGGACTGTTATTAAAAAAATACAAAGAATTCTTAAAATGCAACAATAAGAAAATGAACCTTGCAATTAAAAAAACAGGCAGAAGGTCTATACAGACAGCTTACCAAAGATATATTGATACATATGGCAAATAAGCATATGAAAAGATGCTTAGCATCGTATGTCACTAGGGAATTGCAAATTAAAACCACAATAAACCTACACACCTATTAGAATGGCCCAAATCCAAAATACCGAGAACACCAAATGCTGGCAAGGATGTGGAGCACCAGGAACTCTCATTCATTGCTGGTGGGAATGCAAAACGGCACGGTCATTTTGGAAGAGAGTTTGGCAACTTTTTACAAAACTAAACTTACTCTTACCATACAACCCAGCAATCACACTCCTTGGTATTTACCCAAAACTGTGTCCGCACAAAAACTTGCACACAGATATTTATAGCAGCTTTATTCGTAATTACCAAAAACTTGGAAGCAATTACAAGGTCCTTTGTAAGTTGAATGGATAAACTGTAATAAAAACAGACAATGAAATATTATTCAGTGCTAAAAATATGAGCTATCAAGCCATGAAAAGACACGGAGGAAACAAACACATATTACTAAGTGAAAGGAGCCAATCTGAAAAGGCTACATACTGCATGATCCCAACTAAATGACAGAGGCAATGGAAAAGACAAAACTGTAAAACAAAGGTTGTAAAAAGAGCAGTGGTTACCAGGGGTTAGAGAAGAAAAAGGGATGAATAAGCAGAGTATAGAGGAATTTTAGGGCAGTGAAACTATTTTATATGATACTATAATGGTGGATACATGCCACTAAACACTTGTCCAAATCCATATAATGTACAATGCCAAGAATGAACCCTAGTATATATACCAAGGGCTTTGAGCGATAATGATGTGACAATGAAGGGTCATCGATTGTGACAAATGTACTGCTCTAGTGGGCGATGCTGACAGTGGTGGAGGCTGTGCTTGTGTGGGCAGAGGGTACACGGGAAGTCTCTGTAGTTTCTCCTCAATTCTGCTGTGAACCTAAAACTGCTCTAAAAAATAAAGTCTATCCAAAAAAAAAAAAGTTCCCTGGGTTCCATACCAGAGTTACTGAATCAGACAGAATCCTGGAGAAGTGTTATGATCTGAGGAATATGAGTTTTAGCAAATCTCTTTGGAGATAAGACCACTAATCATGTAGGGAGAAGTGAGAAAAGGAAAGGAGAGAGAAAATGGGAAAGAAGAGATGAGGACCAAAAGTAACATTGACTGATATTCTTGTGTACCAACCTCAAAGATTCAGATTCAGCAGAGCTAAAGTGAGGCCTAGAAATCTGTATTTAAAACCTCCTTAGGTGATTCTGAAACTACAATGAGGTACCACCTCACATCAGTCAGAATGGCCATCATCAAAATGTCTACAAATAATAAATGCTGGAGGAAGTGTGGAGAAATGGGAGCCCTCCTACACTGTTGGTGGGAGTGTAAACTGGTACAGGCACTATTGGAAAACAGTATCGAGGTTCCTCAAAAAACTAAAAATAGAGTTGCCATATGATCCAGCAATCCCACTCCTGGGCATATATCCAGACAAAACTATAATTTAAAAAGATACAGGGGGGGACCTTGAAGATGGCGGAAGAGTAAGACGCGGAGATCGCCTTCCTCCCCACGGATACACCAGAAATACATCCACACGTGGAACAACTCCTACAGAACTCCTACTGAAGGCTGGCAGAAGACCTCAGACCTCCCAAAAGGCAAGAAACTCCCCACGTAACTGGGTAGGGCAAAAGAAAAAACAGAGACAAAAGAATAAGGACGGCACCTGCACCAGTGGGAGGGAGCTGTGAAGGAGGAAAAGTTTCCACACACTAGGAAGCCCCTCCGCGGGCGGAGACTGCGGGAGGCAGAGGGGGGAGTTTCGGGACCGCGGAGTAGTGCACAGCGACGGGTGCGGAGGGCAAAGCGGGGAGATTCCTGCACAGACGATCGGTGCCGACCAGCACTCACCAACCCGAGAGGCTTGCTGCTCACCCACCGGGGCGGGCGGGGCTGCGAGCCGAGGCTCGGGTTTTGGTTTTGGACGGAGCTCAGGGAGAGGACTGGGGTTGGCGGCTTGAACATAGCCTGAAGGGGTTAGTGCACCACGACTAGCCGGGAGGGAGTTCGGGGAAAAGCCTGCACCGGCCGAAGAGGCAAGAGACTTTTTCTTCCCTCTTTGTTTCCTGGTGCGCGAGGAGAGGGGTTTAAGAGCGCTGCTTAAAGGAACTCCAGAGACGGGCGCGAGCCGCGGCTAAAAGCGCGAACCCCAGAGACGGGCGCGAGCCGCGGCTGAAGGCGCGAGCCCCCGAGACGGGCGCGAGCCGCGGCTAAAACCGCGGAGCCCAGAGACGGGCGGGAGACGCTGGGGCTGCTGCTGCCGCCACCAAGGGGCCTGTGTGCGAGCACAGGGCACTCTCCACACCCCTCTTCCGCGGAGCCTGTGCAGCCCGCCACTGCCAGGTTCCCGGGATCCAGGGACAACTTCCCCGGGACAGCGCACGGCGGGCCTCAGGCTGGTGCAACGTCACGCCGGCCTCTGCCGCAACGTCACGCTGCCTCTGCCGCCGCAGGCCCGCCCCGCACGCAGTGCCCCTCCTTCCGCCATCCCCCAACCCCCGGCCTGAGTGAGCCGGAGGCCCCGAATCAGCGGCTCCTTTAACCCCGTCCTGTCTGAGCGAAAAAACAGACGCCCTCCAGCGACCTACACGCAGAGGCAGGGCCAAATCCAAAGCTGAGCTCCTGTGAGCTGTGAGAACAAAGAAGAGAAAGGGAAATCTCTCCCAGCAGCCACAGAAGCAGCGGATTAAAGCTCCACAATCAACTTGATATACCCTGCATCTGTGGAATACCTGAATAGACAAGGAATGATCCCAAATTGAAGAGGTGGAATTTAGGAGCGAGATCTATGATTTTTTTCCCTTTTCCTCTTTTGGTGAATGTGTACGTGTATGCTTCTGTGTGACATCTAGTCTGTATACTCTAGCTTCCACCATTTGTCCTAGGGCTCTATCCGTCCATGACTTTTTTTAAAAAATTCCTTTTCTTAATAATTAAGTTTAATTGTAATAACTTTATTATACTTTACCTTCGTTCTTTCTTTCTTTCCTGCCTTCCCTCCCTCCTTTAGACAACGAATCACCCCAAATTGAGGAGGTGGTCTCAGGGAGCAGGATTTATGATTTTTCCCCCTTTACCTCTTTTTGTGAAGGTGTATGTGTATGCTTCTGTGTAAGATTTTCTCTGTATAGCTTTGCTTCCAACATTTGTCCTAAGGTTTTATCCATCCCTTTTTTTTTTCTAAATATTTTTTAATTCAATAACTATATTATACTTTATTTTATTTTTACTGTATCATCTTTCTTTCTGTCTTTTTTTTCCTTCTTTCCCTCCTTCCTTCCTTCCTCCCTCCCTCCCTCCCTCCTTTCTTTCCTTCTTTGCTTCTTTCTTCCTTCCTTCCTTTCCTCCTTTCCCTCTTTCTTTACTCATACTTCTACTAATTCTCCCTACTTTTTCTCCCTTTTATTCTGAGCTGTGTGGATGAAAGGCTCTTGGTGCTCCAGCCAGGAGTCAGGGCTCTGCCTCTGAGGTAGGAGAGCCAACTTCAGGACACTGGTCAACAAGAGACCTCCCAGCTCCACATAATATTAAACGGTGGAAATATCCCAGAGACCTCCATCTTAACACCAGCACCCAGCTTCACTCAACGACCAGCAAGCCACAGTGCTGGACAACCTATGCCAAACAACTAGCAAAACAGGAACACAACCCCACCCATTAGCAGAGAGGCTGCCTAAAATCATAATAAGGCCACAGACACCCCAAAACACACCACCAGACGTGAACCTGCCCACTAGAGAGACAAGATCCAGCCTCATCCAGCACAACACAGGCACTAGTCCCCTCCACCAGGAAGCCTACACAACCCACTGAAACAACCTTAGCCACTGGAGACAGACATCAAAAACAACGGGAACTACGAACCTGCAGCCTGCAAAAAGGAGACCCCAAACACAGTAAGCAAAATGAGAAGACAGAAAAACACACAGCAGATGAAGGAGCAAGATAAAAACCCACCAGACCTAACAAATGAAGAGGAAATAGGCAATCTACCTGAAAAAGAATTCAGAATAATGATAGTAAGGATGATCCAAAATCTTGGAAGTAGAATGGACAAAATGCAAGAAACAGTTAACAAGGACCTACAAGAACTAAAGATGAAACAAGCAACGATGAACAATGCAATAAATGAAATTAAAATCACTCTAGATAGGATCAATAGCAGAATAACTGAGGCAGAAGAACGGATAAGTGACCTGGAAGATAAAGTAGTGGAAATAACTACTGCAGAGCAGAATAAAGAAAAAAGAATGAAAAGAACTGAGGACAGTCTCAGAGACCTCTGGGACAACATGAAACGCACCAACATTCGAATTATAGGGGTTCCAGAAGAAGAAGAAAGAAAGAAAGGGACTGAGAAAATATTTGAAGAGATTATAGCTGAAAACTTCCCTAATATGGGAAAGGAAATAGTTAATCAAGTCCAGGAAGCACAGAGGGTCCCATACAGGATAAATACAAGGAGAAACACGCCAAGACACATATTAATCAAACTGTCAAAAATTAAATACAAAGAAAGCATATTAAAAGCAGCAAGGGAAAAACAACAAATAACACACAAGGGAATCCCCATAAGGTTAACAGCTGATCTCTGAGCAGAAACCCTACAAGCCAGAAGGGAGTGGCAGGACATACTGAAAGTGATGAAGGAGAATAGCCTGAAACCAAGACTACTCTACCCAGCAAGGATCTCATTCACATTTGATGGAGAAAATAAAACCTTTACAGACAAGCAAAAGCTGAGAGAGTTCAGCACCACCAAACCAGCTTTACAACAAATGCTAAAGGAACTTCTCTAGACACGAAACACAAGAGAAGGAAATGACCTATAGTAGCGAACCCAAAACAATATATAAAATGGAAATAGGAACATACATATCGATAATTACCTTAAATGTAAATGGACTAAATGCTCCCACCAAAAGACACAGATTGGCTGAATGGATACAAAAACAAGACCCTTATATATGCTGTCTACAAGAGACCCACTTCAGAACTAGAGACACATACAGACTGAAAGTAAGGGGATGGAAAAAGATATTCCATGCAAATGGAAACCAAAAGAAAGCTGGAGTAGCAATTCTCATATCAGACAAAATAGACTTTAAAATAAGGACTATTAAAAGGGACAAAGAAGGACACTACATAATGATCAAGGGATCGATCCAAGAAGAAGATATAACAATTGTAAATATTTATGCACCCAACATAGGAGCACCTCAATACATAAGGCAAATACTAACAACCATAAAAGGGGAGATCAACAGTAACACATTCATAGTAGGGGACTTTAACACCCCACTTTCACCCATGGACAGATCATCCAAAATGAAAATAAATAAGGAAACACAAGCTTTAAATGATACATTAAACAAGATGGACTTAATTGATATTTATAGGACACTCCATCCAAAAACAACAGAATACACATTTTTCTCAAGTGCTCATGGAACATTCTCCAGGATAGATCATATCTTGGGTCACAAATCAAGCCTTGGTAAATTTAAGAAAACTGAAATTGTATCAAGTATCTTTTCCGACCACAACGCCATGAGACTAGATATCAATTACAGGAAAAGATCTGTAAAAAATACAAACACATGGAGGCTAAACAATACACTACTTAATAATGAAGTGATCACTGAAGAAATCAAAGAGGAAATAAAAAAATACCTAGAAACAAATGACAATGGAGACACAACGACCCAAAACCTATGGGATGCAGCAAAAGCAGTCCTAAGGGGGAAGTTTATAGCAATACAAGCCCACCTTAAGAAGCAGGAAACATCTCGAATAAACAACCTAACCTTGCACCTCAAGCAATTAGAGAAAGAAGAACAAAAAAACCCCAAAGCTAGCAGAAGGAAAGAAATCATAAAAATCAGATCAGAAATAAATGAAAAAGAAATGAAGGAAACAATAGCAAAGATCAATAAAACTAAAAGCTGGTTCTTTGAGAAGATAAACAAAATAGATAAACCACTAGCCAGACTCATCAAGAAAAAAAGGGAGAAGACTCAAATCAATAGAATTAGAAATGAAAAAGGAGAAGTAACAACTGACACTGCAGAAATAAAAAAAATCATGAGCGATTACTACAAGCAACTCTATGCCAATAAAATGGACAATCTGGAAGAAATGGACAAATTCTTAGAAATGCACAACCTGCCAAGACTGAATCAGGAAGAAATAGAAAATATGAACAGACCAATCACAAGCACTGAAATTGAAACTGTGATTAAAAACCTTCCAACAAACAAAAGCCCAGGACCAGATGGCTTCACAGGTGAATTCTATCAAACGTTTAGAGAAGAGCTAACACCTATCCTTCTCAAACTCTTCCAAAATATAGCAGAGGGAGGAACACTCCCAAATTCCTTCTACGAAGCCACCATCACCTTGATACCAAAACCAGACAAGGATGTCACAAAGAAAGAAAACTACAGGCCAATATCACTGATGAACATAGATGCAAAAATCCTCAACAAAATACTAGCAAACAGAATCCAACAGCACATTAAAAGGATCATACACCATGATCAAGTGGGGTTCATTCCAGGAATGCAAGGATTCTTCAATATACGCAAATCTATCAATGTGATAAACCATATTAACAAATTGAAGGAGAAAAACCATATGATCATCTCAATAGATGCAGAGAAAGCTTTCGACAAAATTCAACACCCATTTATGATAAAAACCCTCCAGAAAGTAGGCATAGAGGGAACTTTCCTAAACATAATAAAAGCCATATATGACAAGCCCACAGCAAACATCATCCTCAATGGTGAAAAACTGAAAGCATTTCCACTAAGATCAGGAACAAGACAAGGTTGCCCACTCTCACCACTCTTATTCAACATAGTTTTGGAAGTTTTAGCCACAGCAATCAGAGAAGAAAAGGAAATAAAAGGAATCCAAATCGGAAAAGAAGAAGTAAAGCTGTCACTGTTTGCAGATGACATGATACTATACATAGAGAATCCTAAAGATGCTACCAGAAAACTACTAGAGCTAATCAATGAATTTGGTAAAGTAGCAGGATACAAAATTAATGCACAGAAATCTCTGGCATTCCTATATACTAATGATGAAAAATCTGAAAGTGAAATCAAGAAAACACTCCCATTTACCATTGCAACAAAAAGAATAAAATATCTAGGAATAAACCTACCTAAGGATACGAAAGACCTGTATGCAGAAAATTATAAGACACTGATGAAAGAAATTAAAGATGATACAAATAGATGGAGAGATATACCATGTTCTTGGATGGGAAGAATCAACATTGTGAAAATGACTCTACTACCCAAAGCAATCTACAGATTCAATGCAATCCCTATCAAACTACCACTGGCATTTTTCACAGAACTAGAACAAAACATTTCGCAATTTGTATGGAAACACAAAAGACCCCGAATAGCCAAAGCAATCTTGAGAACGAAAAAAGGAGCTGGAGGAATAAGGCTCCCTGACTTCAGACTATATTACAAAGCAACAGTAATCAAGACAGTATGGTACTGGCACAAAAACAGAAAGATAGATCAGTGGAACAGGATAGAAAGCCCAGAGATAAACCCACGCACATATGGTCACCTCATCTTTGATAAAGGAGGCAGGAATGTACAGTGGAGAAAGGACAGCCTCTTCAATAAATGGTGCTGGGAAAACTGGACAGGTACATGTAAAAGTATGAGATTAGATCACTCCCTAACACCATACACAAAAATAAGCTCAAAATGGATTAAAGACCTAAATGTAAGGCCAGAAACTATCAAACTCTTAGAAGAAAACATAGGAAGAACACTCTATGACATAAATCACAGCAAGATCCTTTCTGACCCACCTCCTAGAGTAATGGAAATAAAAACAAAAATAAACAAATGGGACCTAATGAAACTTCAAAGCTTTTGCACAGCAAAGGAAACGATAACCAAGACCAAAAGACAACCCTCAGAATGGGAGAAAACATTTGCAAATGAAGCAACTGACAAAGGATTAATCTCCAAAATTTACAAGCAGCTCATGCAGCTCAATAACAAAAAAACAAACAACCCCATCCAAAAATGGGCAGAAGACCTAAATAGACATTTCTCCAAAGAAGATATACAGAATGCCAACAAACACATGAAAGAATGCTCAACATCATTAATCATTAGAGAAATGCAAATCAAAACTACAATGAGATATCATCTCACACCAGTCAGAATGGCCATCATCAAAAAATCTAGAAACAATAAATGCTGGAGAGGGTGTGGAGAAAAGGGGACACTCTTGCACTGCTGGTGGGAATGTGAATTGGTTCAGCCACTGTGGAGAACAGTATGGAGGTTCCTTAAAAAACTACAAATAGAATTACCATATGACCCAGCAATCCCACTACTTGGCATATACCCTGAGAAAACCAAAATTCAAAGAGAGTCATGTACCAAAATGTTCATTGCAGCTCTATTTACAATAGCCAGGACATGGAAACAACCTAAGCGCCCATCATCGGATGAATGGATAAAGAAGATGTGGCACATATACACAATGGAATATTACTCAGCCTTAAAAAGAAATGAAATTGAGCTATTTGTAATGAGATGGATAGACCTAGAATCTGTCATACAGAGTGAAGTAAGTCAGAAAGAAAAAGACAAATACCGTATGCTAACACATATATATGGAATTTAAGGGAAAAAAATGTCATGAAGAACCTAGGGGTAAGATAGGAATAAAGACGCAGACCTACTGGAGAACGGACTTAAGGATATGGGGAGGGGGAAGGGTGAGTTTTGACAGGGCGAGAGAGAGTCATGGACATATACACACTAACAAACGTAGTAAGGTAGATAGCTGGGGGGAAGCAGCCGCAAGGCACAGGGATATTAGCTCGGTGCTTTGGAACAGCCTGGAAGGGTGGGATGGGGAGAGTGGGAGGGAGGGAGACGCAAGAGGGAAGACATACGGGAACATATGTATATGTATAGCTGATTCACTTTGTTGTAAAGCAGAAACTAACACACCATTGTAAAGCAATTATACCCCAATAAAGATGTTTAAAAAAAAAAAAAAAAAAAAAAAAAGATACATACACCCCTATGTTCACAACAGTACTATTTAAAATAGCCAAGACATGGAAACAACCTGAATGTCCATCGACGAATGGACAAAGAAGATGTGGTGTGTGTGTGTGTGTATAATTGTGTATATATATGTGTCTGTATATATATATTTGTATATATACACAATGGAATATTACTCAGCCTTAAAAAAGAATGAAACAATGCCATTTGCAGCAACATGGATGGACCTAGAGATTATCATACCAAGCGAAGTTAAGTCAGAAAGAGACAGACAAATACCATATGATATCACTTATATGTGGAAACTAAAATACGATACAAATGAACATATCTATGAAACAGAAATAGACTCACAGATAAAGAGAAAAGACTTGAGGTTGCCAAGGGGGAGGGAGGGATAGGGGAGGGAAGGATGGGAGTTTGGGATTAGCAGATGCAAACTATTATATGTAGGATGGATAAACAACAAGGTCCTACTGTGTAGCACAGGGAACTATATTCAATATCCTGTGATAAACCATAATGGAAAAGAATATGAAAAAGAATATAAATATGTATAACTGAATCGTTTTGCTGTACAGCAGAGATTAACATAACATTGTAAATCAACTATACTTCAATAAAATTTTAAAAAATAAAATAGAATTAAACCTCCTTAGGTGATTCTGATAGAGGGCGGGACATCCCTACATCCAATGAAGGAGCTTCATGGAAGTAAGGTTTTAGAAAAAAGGAGCGTGGGGCTGAAAAGGAGGTTAAAATGGCACATAATATTTCTGATGTAGAAAATAAAATGACTGTTCTGAATGTTAAAAAGAAAAAGGATACAGTCAAAGGCAATGAAAAGATGATTTGAGCAAAGGACAAAACAGCTAGAGAAAAGGGTTCTTCGTCCTGAGATCAATAATTATTTCTGCCAGACGACAGCCCTGCTATGTGTCTCGTGATCATATAGGCGCACACTCTTCACCATCTTCATGGAGACGAGGCCGATGACAAAGTTATCTCTGGGGATTTAGTCTCAAAAACAGATTAGGTAGTAAAGCCCTAACATGCCAATTCCCAGAGTGGTAGTTTCTAAATGCCACAATGTAAAGCATTTATTATAAACAAGCAAAAAACAACTGGCAGATCGTTCAGATAAAAATCAGTTCATACAGTGGGTTAAGAAAATCAATTTTTAAAGACGACATTCAAAATCCGTCGAGTCGGTAAGTGTGTCCATGAATTAGCACCTAAAACTAGGGTAACCACGTAATTTATTATTCAGAACAGGACACTTTTGAGTGAAAGAGGCTCTTAACAAGTACACCAGGAAAACAGGTGTAGACCAGAACGTCCCAGATTCATCCCAGGCAAACCAGAATGGATATCTCCCTAATGGTAATACCTCTTTGAACATTAATAAACCTAACGATAATCATCTATACTAACCACAATGTTCCAAAGAGGAACTGATGGTAATTACAAAGTTAGAAACCGCAGATGGTATTAATCCAAGTTCCTTTTTCTCTCCACCCATGTTCTTAGTGTGAACCATCAAATGACACTTTTATAATTACTTGGCACAGCAGTAATTAATACTGATCTTGGAACTTAGTAAAGCTCTACAATAATTTGTAGACCACATTGGATTCAACCTAGTCTTTACTCTGGAATTCATGCAGTGAGCTCTATTTCACCAGCTACCTTACCACTACCACCAAGACAACAGGCTCTAACCTGGACAAATTGGCAGAAGAAATTTTAATTTTTTTGTTTTAAGATATAGTATACTTCTATATGGATCTTGAATCCCTAGTGAAATAGTATCTTGATTATGAAACGAAGAGTCATTTCGTTGGATTTCTAATATGAAAGGGTTTGGTTTTTCTTTTCTATTTCAACAAATATTTATTGGGGTTCTACAGTATGCCATGCTTTGTCTAAATGATAGATTAAGCAGAGGAGAGAGACCAAATGACTGTCAATCCAATGAACAATACTGTTTAGTCACTTGTAATCTATGAGACTAGTGGTTCACAAACCAGTCTGCACTTTAGAATTATTGGGGGGGAGCTCTAAAAAAAATCTTGTGGGGGCTTCCCTGGTGGCGCAGTGGTTGAGAATCTGCCTGCCAATGCAGGGGACACTGGTTCGAGCCTTGGTCTGGGAAGATCCCACATGCCGCTGAGCAACTAGGCCCGTGAGCCACAATTACTGAGCCTGCGCGTCTGGAGTCTGTGCTCCTCCGCAACAAGAGAGGCCGCAATAGTGAGAGGCCCCGTGCACCGCGATGAAGAGTGGTCCCCACTTGCCGCAACTAGAGAAAGCCCTCGCACAGAAATGAAGACCCAACACAGCCATAAATAAATAAATAAAATTAAAACAAAAAATCTTGTGGCTTGCCACATAAAAATCTGTACATAAATGTTCACAGAACTATTCATAATAGCCCAAAAATGGAAAGAGACCAAATGTGTATCAGCTGATGAACAGATAAACAAAATGTGGTATATACATATAACGGAATAGTTTTCAGTAATGAAAAAGAATGAAGTACTGCTACCTGCTACAACATGGATGAACCTTGAAAACAGTAAGCTAAATGAAAGAAGCCAGACACCAAAGACCACATATTGTATAATTCCATTCATATGAAATGTCCAAAATACCAAATCTAATAGAGACAGAAAGCAGGTTAGTGACTGTCTAGGACTGGGGATTTGGGGGAGGAATGGAGAGTAACTGCTAATAAGAACAGATTTTAGGGTGATAAAAACGTTATAAAACTGACTACAATCATCAGAGAAATGCAAATAAAACCACAATGAGATATCAGCTCACACCCCTTTGGATGGCTATTATCAAAAAGACAAGCAGTAACAAGTGTTGGTGAATGTGTGGAGAAAAGGAAACCCTTGTACCCTGTTGGTGAGACTGTAAATTGGTACAGCCATTATGGAAAACAGTATGGAGGTTGCTCAAGAAATAAAAAATAGAACTACCATATCATCCAGCAATCCCACTTCCAGGTATATAACTAAAAGAAATCAAATCAGGATCTCAAAGACATCATATCCAATGTTAGAATTGCAGCACTCCTTAAGTGTGATACCTCGAGTACATACCCAATCAATGGCATCTTTCCTGCCAATCTCCATGGCACGTGTGCAATCTTCATGTCTAGGACTCTGACACAACTTTCCCTTCAACACCTCAGCACCCTGGCTGGGAAGGAGCCTCACTTAGAATTGCAGTTTGGCAATGCTGATCTTCTTCCAAACTTGGAGCAGGCCTGACCTCCTGCAAATTGGCTGGTTGGCTGATATCTGCTTTATGTTAGAGAATCTACCTTGCAATATTCCACATTGTCACTTGCCAGACACTGTGGACCGTCACTGCCTGGACACACTGCTCCTGAAACTCTTACCTGCTTGAAGGTTGACACTGGCCTGGGCAAGCCAGAGATAGCCCCAACTATCCACTTGGATATGACCTGTGATTGCTGGTCCCTGCAGCTCCCTCAGGCATGAGCGTGACATTCCCGGATTCATCTCCTTTTTCTGCTGGCCTGCCAGTAAGGTTACAGCACTACCTCTGTTAATATAAAACATTTATGGTCTTATTGGAACATTGCTTAAAAAGTGTTATTTTTAAAATTTAAAGAGTAAATCCCAACTAATTCTATTTGGAGATACGTTTGAGAATTTCACTGTATGTTAATATTTCTGGAAGGATGGAGGAATCAGACTACATCATATTCTAACTCCATAAAGGTAGGGAATCACAGGGCTACAGCGTGAGTGACCCAAAAGTATAGCAACCAACCGCTCGTCATCAACTTGGGGAGACTTAATTGACTGTGTCCAGGGCTCACTGTTAGGGCCATTGTAAGAAATGATCTAAAGGGACCTTCCCTGGCGGTCCAGTGGTTAAGACTCCACACTTCCACTGCAAGGGGCGCAGGTTCCATCCCTGGTCGGGGAACTAAGATCCCGCAAGCTGCACAATGCAGCTAAAAAAAAAAAAATGAAAGAATCTAAAGAAGAAATTAGAAATGTGGCCATCAAGTGAAGGCATTTCACTGAGTAGGAATGAAAACCGAGTGAGAAACAGGATGGAAAGCCTTTGTGCAAGATCATATATTTAGAAACAAAAAGAATAGATATGAGAAGCCAGGTTGTAAGTGCTATAAAAAGCTCAGGGACAAAGCTGAGCGCTGTCACCCTAAACATGCAGGGAGGGAGCATTGTTATGAATCAACATAGCTATAAGGTTCAATACCGGGAAGACCATACATTTGCTATATCAATTAGTAGAAAGGTCCAAAATGGGAAAGCTCAGTTCTGTGTACTTGGAAGGAGCGGCAACCTTGTTTCCACAATTAAACCTAAAAAGTAACAAATGTCCCAAATAGTTGAGAACCCCCAAATTCAACATGAAAAAAATCATATATTATAGCAAGTATTCATCAAATGTTTATTACTTGAATGAATGACAAATAATTTAATCCAACAATCTTCAAATTACTTAAAACTATGACAATATTTAGCTTTTCAAATTTCATATGACCTTACTCTTTCTGTGCTCTAGTTTCTAAAAGCCTGATAATTCCTTCTATTTCTCTTCCAAAATTCTTATGCTTACAGTGAATAAACTGGCGGCATTATAAAATTATTTTAGTTCGAATGAAAATGTATATTCCTGCAAGACATTTCAACCAGTTGCAAATTATCTGAACTGAAACAAATAAAATTATGCATTAAATTTTTATATCACTCTAAAAGTTCATGAACTATATATTCTACCACTCCAGGTTTTACTTAGAAGTTTCTGATTTTATTTGAATCTTACCGTCCATGAGATTTTCTAATGACATGATAGAAATCTTAATATTCAAAAGTGTTTATACTTTTAAAAGGATGGCAGGAACCTGAAACAGACTTTCTACACAAAAGGCCTCCCTGTTTCTAACAGGAATATACCACGGTCAGGTTTTATGCTCAGGTCACACAAAGATGGGCTGTTACTAGAGAGTTGTTTTATACAGTTGGTATTTTTAATTCTCTATTTTTTGGTTCCAAAACGTAGTCTTCATTTTCATCAGGAAGAGAAGTCTGTTATTTCTTCCAGTTTGAACTCATCCATCCACTTTTGCAAATCATTTGCATCATTTATCGTCCATAACTTCGCAAAACACTTCAGCCTTTTCCTGGAGAGAAAATAAAATACTATTTCTTTTATAAATGAAATTGTTAGAGGCCAGTACATCTCATGGAAAGCTATGAAAAGCCTGTAACATTAGACTCACAGGCAAGGTAATTGGGAAGCTGTGGTTGGGAAGCTATGTCAGGAAGCATCAGCCTTCCTGAGAAACAAGTTTTTCAGTGCTGCTATTATAATCAAGAGACCAAAGTTGTTGATCAGCTCTCTGACTCCGGGGAGGGGAGAGCCCAGCTTCCTCCCTCTTCTAACTCAGCCAGAGGCTATGTGTGCTCACAGGATGAAAAGTAAAATTGATTTAATAATATAATGCAGGCTATGGAAAGAGTAAAATGCCAACATAACAGAGACCTACTTAGGGTCTGAAGAGGGAGTATATGAGTTCCAATCACTGCTCCAGCACCAACTAGCTGCGTGACCCTGGTTTCCTGGTCAGCTTCCTACCCCCACCTGGCCTCATTTTCCCCGACTATAACATGGGGATGACAGCAGTACCTATCTCACAAGGCTGTCGTAAGCAATAAGAACAGTAACTGGCACAGTGTCTAGGCTGCTGCAAAGGACTGACTGCCCAGACTTGCTGGTGCACACAGCAAGCATTCAATAAATATTAGCTATTACCAAACCCACATGAATGCACTGGATTCAGTTTGCTTTCTTTGATCTCACCAATGGAATCGATGTGACAGGCACTTTTAGTGAAAAGGAAAAACAATAAATGCAGTGTATCCTGATAAATCATCAGATTCCATCCCAATGCAACCTCTTTCTATAATTCTGTCTTTTTAAGATAACTTTCTAGATTTCAAAATGTCAGATACTAGTCGGAAGGGTTAAAATATTTATAAATAACCTGTGAATTTCACTGCTCTTGCTTTATAGGCTATATAGCAGCAACATGTATAAACTCTCATATTTTATCACCATCGTGCTTATGTATCTTTTGTAGTAAAGTTTTATTCTAGTTTCTTTAGGGAAAAAGAAAAATAAGAAGACAACAAGAGAGGATTTAAATCAGCCCAAAGAACTACGGGCTAAGCTTATTTTAAAACTCTCACAAATGATTACTTTTCTCTCTAGAAAAATTTTATGTTAATCTATTATGTTACAAATAACTAGAAATAAGCGGTCACTGATTACAACATTTGTTTCTAACTTGGCATTGAGGAAAGGATGCAGAAGAGAAAGTCAACAGAGGAAACGACATGTCTTTTATAGTATTCCAGCACTTTGGACCTGGTTCACCACCATTTACCACTGCAAAGTGTGGAGTGCAAGGCAGAACCACAGAGGCAGGAAGAGGAGAAAGAGAAGCTGGTTGCACGACTGTACGTCAGTATACAAGTTGGCAAGTGCTTAACTAACATTAGGTGTTAATATCTCAATATTTAAATAGGGGATGATTTCCAGAACTAAAACATATTCTTACGGTATAGTGGTCAGCCAAGATGTTCTATTGGACCAACAGCCTGTTCACTCCTGGCCATATGGTTATGGACCAGGGCAATCATGTCCTGCCCCAGGCCGATCAGACTCTCCAAGCAGAGGAGTGGGGTAGGAGGTAGGTGAGGAGCTTAGGTTGTTTTATAATATAATCTTATATTTGGGGAAAAAAGGCTATAATTTATTATTTATTAGTATGATATTTTCCTAGGAATATCTTCCTTCCAAAGTATGTCTCAAGTTTATATGAAGATTAGTATATATACTGACTATATACTTGCTGGCTATCCAGGGTAAAAAGTGAGTGCATTCACAAAAGCGTTCCTAGATGATGGAGAAGTCGGTTAGAATGAAAACTTTGTCACAAACAAATCCACAAAGTAAGTGACGTGTGGATACTGACTCTAACCACCTAGTTATGTGATATTATTATTTTCATTCCTGTCCTGACAGAATTCTTCATCTCTGAAGGCAACTACTGCATATCTGAATGCAATAGATGAATAAAAGAAGTACTCTAAACATTTTATATATTGAGGTTTCCATTAGTAATTTTTTGCATAAACGAATATTTTAGGCAACGAATGTGTTGGTACATATTAAGGAGTTAATTCTTTAGAAAAATGATTAAAAGAACCAATTTATCAACTTAATAAAGACCTGACTAGAGAGGCATGAGTGAATTCACGTGAGCTTTGGTAAGAGCTGTTTTCATTTTATCGTAATTAAATGTTTCACAATACTTGAAGAGACACTTGAAGGAAGTTCTGATGTTCATTTACAGGACAATCCTCTTCCTGGGACAACCTGGAAGATTTCATTATAAATCAAAAAATGCAGCACAATCATTCTGACCTTTTCATATTTACTAATCCTTCCAGCTCTTTTGATTTGCTAGCTGCTTTCTTTAAAATTTCTCCAGGAACATCTGCTAGTTTAGCCACATTGAGTCCATAACTCCTTGCTGCAACTCCTCTGGTTATTTGATAAAGAAAAGTGACAAAATCAGGAACCTGGTCTTCTTCACCTAAAAAATAGAGTTAAAAAAGAGAGAGAGAGAAAGAAAACCGTGCTTGAAAGTTGAAAGAAATTAGAGGATTAAAGACAACATACAAATTCTTATAACTTTATTCAATTAAAATTTATAATCTGAAAAAGAAATCCACTGTTCCTAATCCCTTGTTAGCTCCTTTTATCAATACTACATATCTAGAAAAGGGTAAATACTGCTTTGAAAATGCTTTTGCATTTAGAATCTATCTTTTAGCTCAGTTAAAATGGTTTTTAACAATTACTCATTGTAAGCTAAGAAGTATTTAGTTTTAGGCTGTTTGCTGAAAAATTTCCACTGACCTTCTATATCAAAAAAAGAGTGATTCTGATACATGGTATCAGATCAATTTCTCCTTTAAAAATAGATTTTTTGTATTTATTGTATCAAATACAATTTCTCCTTTAAAAATAGATTAAAAAAAAAAAGTGTTTTCCAGTGGAAGAATATATGCACCAGTCTTGTAATACACTCTGTAAAGTAACATATATAAAAGATGTTTCTAAGAGTGCTAGAAACAAAACCACAAAAACAGATAAGGAAATATTACATGTTGTACAGTTTAAATAACAAGACCGAGAAATTCTGGCTTATTAAACATCCTAGTTAACTAAGAGCTATACATATTGAAGTGGATGCTGTCTGGTACCACCCAAATCCCACTCAGGACTGAAGGGTTTACTGCCCCAACTGTCAGGAAGGCTGTTAAGCCTGCAACGCTCAGCTGTGTGCTCTCTTTGGGAACGTCCTCAGCTGAAGAGAACTGCTTCACCCAAGGTCGCGTCCCATCTTGGGAAACCTGCGTCCAGTGACTGGTTGCTATGGGGGTTTGTAGGCAGCCTCTAAGATGGCCACCAAAGTTCCCTGCCTCCTAGTGTTCAAGCCCTTGTGTCACTCCCTCTCCTTGAGTGTGGGCCGGTTCAAAGGACTTGCTTCTAATGAATAGAATATGACAAAAATTATGGCATGTCACTTTTGAGATTACATCATGAAAGACTGTGGCCTGTCTTGGGCACTCTCACTTTCTTTCTGGCTTGTTTGCGCTGAGGGAAGCCAGTGGTCATATTGTGGGCTGCCCTATGGAGGTCCCATGGAAAGAAACTGATGTCTCTGGCCAACAAGTCAGTGAGGGCCTGGAAGCCTACCAACAGCCACGTGAGTGAACTTGGAAGTGGCTATTCTGAGGTCTGCCAACAGCATGTGAGTGGGCTGGGAAGTGGATTGCCCCAGTCAAACCCTGAAGCGACTGCTGCCCTGGCCGATACCATGATGTAGCCTGTGAGAGACTGTGAGGCAGAGGTGTTCAGCTGAGCTGCCCCTGGATTCCTGCTCCACAGAAATTATGAGATAATAAATATTTGCTGTGCTAAGCTGCTATGTTTTGGGGGGTAATTTATTATGCAACAGTAGATAACTAATAAAAGGTATAAGGCCTGGCTCTCTCACCCGAAGTTGAGGTAACTCTGAAGGACCAACCCTCGTCAGAGCTCTCTGCAGGGTGGGCTGAAGCCTTATAACTGTAACCCAGCGTTGATCGTGAGAGCACTCCCCAATAAACTCTGGCATGTAAACCTCAGAATCTGCTTCCTGGGGAACCAGTCTACCACACAGTACATATACATGAAGTTAAAACTTCTAAAGAATTGGGATATAATGAAGTACAATAATACAAAGACAAGACTGTGAAGGGATTCAGAACAAGCCTCCCCAAGATGTGTCACTCTGGCATGCAGAGTGTCTGAGGCTGAAGACAGGGGAGGCCCCGCAAGCTCAGGAAAGGCTTTTTAGCTCCCCCTTCAACGGCCTGAAAGAATTTAGATGGAGGTAGGGGGGGCCCTGGCTCAAAGACAGACTGTTACCACAGATAACGTTTATCTGAATGACCTATGTATAGGGCAAGACAAACATCTAATTGCCAAATACCTGTTTTTCTTATTTCCCTGTGAATCACCGCCCTCCCCTTTGATGCCCAGTCTCCTATCCCATTCCTTAGCTCACGATGGCACAGAAGCCTCAACTGCTGACTTGCCCCCATATTCTTATGAGGCCCCCGTAGATACATAATTAAATTTGGTTTTCTCCTGTTAATCTGTCTTATGTTAATTTGATTATTAGACCAGCCAAAGAACCAAGAAGGGTAGAGAACAAATTCTTCCCCAACGGCTGCATACAGTTTAATCTTTGATAAACCTAAAGCAGCTCGGGATTACGCAGCTTTTATTACAAAATTCAATATAATTGCACGGTATTGCAAAAATGTCCAAGATGAACCAGATTCACAATGACTTCTGAGACCCTAGTATACTTATTATAAGTTTATCAGGAGCTTTTCTCATATATTATTTCATTGGATAAATGTGTATGCTTTATTCTTTTATCCAGCTAAAAGCTAAAAAGCCAAGACTGAACACAACAGAGAAAAAGGATAATGGAATTTTCTTTAATCTCCTCTAAGAATTCAGCAACAGACAAATAATACCTTTCTAAGAGTGGGTGCTAGAGGTGGGAGGTGAAAAGAATGCTGACACTCTCAGGAATACATAGACTAAAACTCACATTACAAAGCACTAAGAATACCTTTTGCCTCCAAATAAAACTTAAGGAACACAAAGAACAGGTGACAAAGTGGGTGGGAAAAGACTAGGAAAGAAGCATGTAGAAACCAGTACCGGCTAACCTGGATAGTTTTTTGTTACCCTTCAATGCTCACAAGACCCAAACTGAAGTGAACAGCAGTGGGGTATCAAAAAAGCCAATTCTTTTCATCTCAAAGACAAGTATTGCCTTTATCACTTCAACTGGGTTAGTCCTAACTGATTTCTCCACCTCCAGCCTCTCTTCTATAATCTAGCCTCCACACTGACCTTTCTAAAAAAGAGATTAATTCATCAGTCCATCTATCCATTCATTATCCACCCATCCATCTACCCATCCATCCACCCATCCATCCATCCATCCATCCATCCATCCATCCTTTTCTGAAAGCCTACTAAATGCCACAAAACCCCCTCATTTAAACACTGCTTTGCTGACGGCTTTTTCCTTTTTTTTGCTTTATATACATATAAGATGTAGTATATATAATATAGCTAGCTAAAAAATGTTTCTTAAATATAGCTATAAAATATAGTTAAATTATATAAAATATGATATTGCTCCCAAAAACTCATTAACATAACTCAGTACAAACAACTGCTGAATTTGTCATCATATGCTGGTCTCTACTTTAGTACTAATTATGGTAGTTCTTACAGCATCAAGGTAAATAATGTAACCACTCTTCCATAATCACCTGAAGGAAATATTTTTATAGTTACGTTCTACTTCAAGACTATCTTTCACCACTCTTCCATGGGAGAGAGAGGGAAGAAGAGGGAGAAGAGAGAGAGAAAGAGAGAGGGAGGCGTGTGTGCATGTACAAAGGAAACATGGAGGTGGAGAGAGCCAGGTCGCAGAGCAGATGGTAAAATGACTCATTTCTTTACAGCTTCAAATAAAAGTTCTTAGTGAGGACCCTACTTGTAAGCTATGACCAATTTCTTAAACAGGTATTACTGAAAAGCTTACCTGACACTGCTGAAAGTAATCATTGAAAGTAATCATTCAAGTTTCTGTTTGTTACAGGGAAACTTAGCAAAACTGTTTTAAAGCAAAACTCCTCTAGACAGATATTAAAGAGATGTGTGCTGATCAGTTTCTGAAGTCACTTTTAGGATAGATTCATAAAAATTTAGAGATGGATGAGGTTAGGAGACTTTTCCAACATCTTATGGACTGGAAGAGACTAAAACGCAGGTTTCTTACTGCTGGTCCATTGCTTTATCTACCACACCAAAAGAAATAGATAAGCATAGTATCTTGGAAGTCACCCAGAAGGTCACTGGGGCATTTTACTGACGACCAATGGCCTCTAATCTAGACAGAAGAGGAATTAGGTCAGAGGTAAAGGATGAAGCATAGATACAGTCAGGGATAATATTGGAAGTAAGCAGGCAATGGAGGAATGCTTCAAGTTTCTGAGTGAAAATTATTTTCAACCTAAAATTCTAGCCCTAGCTAAATTATAAATCAAGTGTGAAGGTATGGAGACATTTTCATTCACGCAAAATCTTAAAAATTTTACCTTCTTTAGTTGATATTATTAGTAGCCTATCCAAAATCTATTCCACCTCTAAGAAAACCCTGATTTATAAAGGAATTAACTCCCTGACCATTTATCTCAGGGAGCAGTGTCCTCATATCCAGCTCCAAATGTTGACCCCAATTAGTCTAGGCTGATCAAAGTTATCCCTTCCGTTCTTACTTCTAGGAATTGGTTTAAGAATGATCATGTGATTCAATCCTGAAAATAAGATAGGACACTGAGGAGAAGCTAGTGGGTATCTAAGAAAAGTTCCCTTGCTCCTAAGAAAGAGTCACAGGAAAAGCTGGTCCCTTTTCTTCCTTCCGACATCATCAATTCTGGATGCGATGCCCAAAAGAGCTGCAGCCATCTTGCTGCTAGTCTGATGATGAAACCAGCAGGGCAGGAAGACAAAGCCTGGAGAACTGCATAGAAGACGAGCTGAAGCCCACCCTTCCTGAGGTTCCTGTAATACGAGATTATATGTATCCTCATCGTCTGAGCTGGTGTGGGCCCAAGTGTTCTGTTACGTGCAATCCAATGCACAGAGGAGAGGTTAAGAGACTTCCTAGGATGACAGCAACATCTGGGCAGCAGGCCTAGGAAACAACCAGTTCAGACGAGCAGGAGGACAAAGGGCTCCAGGAAGAATGACACCAGTGGGGAAAACTGGAACCAACAGGTTCAGTCATGTGGAAAACTGTCTAGAGAGGTGTTTTGCAAAGCTATTGGAGGATACAGGAATTTTCAACAATAGACTCAAATAAAACAATGAAAGAATGAAAACAATTATTACCTTCAAGAAAAATGTTGTACAAGAAAGAAAACATACTTGGCTCATGAGTAAGCAATACCTACTGGCAGTAATAGTGAAAACAATGAATGTGAATGAAACGGAAAAAATGTGAAACTATTATACCAGGAGGAAGGGCAAGGGAGGGCGGAAGACTCTCATTTAACAGAAGTCAGTAAATATTGTGTCAGGTTGATGAACCAGGAGATAGGAAAATAAGCACAGTATTTAGAACTATGGAAGAAATGGATGAAAGAGTCAAAAGCAGTTGCCTTGGGACTGGAATGGGGAGGGGCCGTGGAGTAATAAAAGGATGGAAGCAGGGGACCACTGCCTGTTAGCATGAGTCTTTAGCTTTATCTAGTTTTTAAAAATTATGTTCACGAATAAAAATCTAAATCAATAAAATAAAATGCCAAAACACTTAAGATGTAAGGGTCTGGGTTAGTAGTCAGTTCACATCAAACACTTACCACTGACCCTTCCCTGCTAGTGAACTCTGTTTTGTTTATCCCATTGGATTTTAGCTTATAAGCTCCTCCTGTCACTTTGGATGCAGATGAATAGATACAAAACTGCTTCCATGAGAGAATTTATGATGTGTTTTTCAAGACCGCATGGTGGTGAAAGGCCAGGACTGCCTAACATTACATTTATCTTTGGTCCAGTGCTTTGTTTTATTTGGGCCAGTTGCCTGATATCTTTTTCAGGTCCATCCTTACTTATTACTTTTCCAAAATAAAATTTGGACTCTGGAGTATCTTTGATAATGGATTTTCCATTGTAGCGCACCAACTGCATAAGCCATCACTGGCCCACAGCTTAAAAAAAAATATTATTGGGCTTCCCTGGTGGCACAGTGGTTGAGAGTCCGCCTGCCAATGCAGGGGACACGGGTTCGTGCCCCGGTCCAGGAAGATCGCACATGCCGCAGAGCGGCTGGGCCTGTGAGCCATGGCCGCTGAGCCTGCGCGTCCGGAGCCTGTGCTCCGCAACGGGAGAGGCCACAACAGTGAGAGGCCCGTGTACCGCAAAAAAAAAAAAAAAAAAAAAAAAAAATTATTGAACAGGGGGAAAATAAAAGCTAAAATCTACTATATTACTTACAGCACTTGAATTTTTTCTATTGGCTAATGATGTTCTTTTTCATGAAATGTTTCATTTCTGTGACATGAGTAGTAAGCAGAAGGCTAGGAAAAATACTGTAGCTCCCATATACCATTTCTAGCAGAGCAGAAGAGAGCCTGCAGGCAGAGGACATGGATTCTAGGCTCAGTTCAACCCCCACCCAGGTGGCTGACATGGGGAACCCACTTTACCTGAGATTCACTTTCCTTGTCAAATTAAGATAACAAGTATGGCCAGTATAGAGTATTGCTCTTAGTAAGTTATTAATGCTAAATGATATTTTGGGAAATGTACTGAGTATTTTTAAAGATAACTAATACACTTGACTGTTAGGGCATCTTTTCTGAGATGGATCTAAGAATAAAACCTAAATGACCCCCTCACCCCACCTTCTTCTTGCAGAAAAATGAGATAAGGAGGGCCAGAGAAGGATTCAGACATGGTGAGGATAAATGCAAATTCTATCTGACCCTAAGCTTAGAGAAAATGAATTTGGACAAATGTCAATTACAATCAACATTCACAGCTTTCATGATTAATAAGCAATAAGTTCATGCTCCTATGAACTTCAAGTTATAAATTATGAAAACCAACAGAATTCTAGTTGTACTTACTGCAGGAACAATTCATACCTGGGTCCTGTTTGCTTTCATCCTCGTTGACCAAGAATCCCATGTGATAATTCCCCACCTGTTGTGAGTAACTTTTTTCTAATTCACAGACTGGTGGATAATGGGTAACAAAGAGGGTTAAGGATTTCACCTAAAGCAGTGAGACACAATGAAAGTTATTTTATTTTTAAATTTTAATTTAAACTTTTCTCCAACTTTATTTTGAAAAATTTCAAACCTTCATAAAAGCTTCAAGACAAGTACAATGAACACTCACGTATTCTTTATCTAAACAACCATTTGTTAGTATTTTGCCATATTTCCCCTTTCTTCCTCTCTCCCCCTCTACACACACACACACACACACACACACACACACACACACACACACACACACTTTTTTTCCTGAACCATTTGAGAATTGTAGACATCATGACACTTGGTCCCTAAATACTTAAGATTCTATCTTCTGAGAACAAAAACATTCTCCTATATAACCAGAATAAAATTATTCCACTCAAGAAGTTTAACAATGATATAGCACTATTTACTAATATATAGTCCATGAATTTCCCTTACTGTCCCAATAATGTTCTTCAGAAATTTCTTTATATTAAAAAAAAAAAATCAAGACTCATGTGGTGCACTTAGTCATGCCTCTTTAGTTCCCATTAATCTAGAACAGTTCCCAGACTTCTCTTTTTTCACTTCTATGTCTTTAAAATTTTTGAAGCATCCAGGAGGGCTGTTTTGCATAATCTCCCTCAACTTGGATTTGCCTCATTCAATTCAGATTAAAACTTATTACCAGCAATATTACATATATACGTAGGTGACATACCCTTTTCAGCATATCACATCAGGAGGTACATGATGTCAGTCTGATCTATTATTGGAGATGCTAAAGCTGATTATTTGGTTTAAGTGTGTGCCCTGAAGATTCCTTCACTGTACTGACACCTCTCTCCTTTGTAATTAATAAATAACTTGGGGGGTGATACTTTGAAACTGTGTGAATATCATTTTCTCCAACAATCTTTCATCCAAAGGTTTTACTATCTGTTGATCATCATTGCCTGAATCAGTTATTATTCTGGTAGTTAATAAATGCCGATTACTGGGCATATACCCTGAGAAAACCAAAATTCAAAAAGAGTCATGTACCAAAATGTTCATTGCAGCTCTATTTACAATAGCCCGGAGATGGAAACAACCTAAGTGCCCATCATCGGATGAATGGATAAAGAAGATGTGGCACATATATACAATGGAATATTACTCAGCCATAAAAGGAAACGAAATTGAGCTATTTGTAATGAGGTGGATAGACCTAGAGTCTGTCATACAGAGTAAAGTAAGTCAGAAAGAAAAAGACAAATACCGTATGCTAACACATATATATGGAATTTAAGAAGAGAAAAAAATGTCATGAAGAACCTAGGGGTAAGACAGATATAAAGACACAGACCTACTGGAGAACGGACTTGAGGATATGGGGAGGGGGAAGGGTGAGCTGTGACAGGGCGAGAGAGAGTCATGGACATATACACATTAACAAACATAAGGTAGATAGCTAGTGGGAAGCAGCCGCATGGCACAGGGACATCGGCCCCGTGCTTTGTGACCGCCTGGAGGGGTGGGATAGGGAGGGTGGGAGGGAGGGAGACGCAAGAGGGAAGAGATATGGGAACATATGTATATGTGTAACTGATTCACTTTGTTATAAAGCAGAAACTAACACACCATTGTAAAGCAATTATACCTCAATAAAGATGTTAAACAAAACAAAACAAAACAAAACAAAACAAAGCTTTCTCTATTAGCTGGAATTTTGTAAAGTAGAGCTTTCCCTTCTTCCTCCCGACCCTCACCATTTTAAAATTTATTTTTGTGTTGTTAGTATCAGTACAGACTGGTGGATTACTTAATTAGCAATGTTTTAAAGCACAGTTATATGTGTTCTAGAAATCCCTATCTTAAGGGAAGTTAACACCAAATCTTGGTCTAAACATTAGCAGAAGAGGGTAATCAAATTGAAGAACTCCAGTTTTGATTCATCTGCTATTCATCTTATTAAAAGTCAGAACATATGCCTTTTCTCTAAAAACAATTACCAATAAACCTATTAAGGCAGAATTTCTTTGACAAGTTGCTCTTAAAATCTGCCCTGAAATATCTTAGGACCAGCTGTCTCCCCAGTGTCCCTTCCCTGAGCTGACGGGCATTTCTAGCTGGAAGACCTAAGGGTTTGGGTTACACCCCTGCCCCCCTCAAGGCCATTTTCACCCTGCAGCAGCAACACGTAGCCTCCCTGACTTCTCCTTTTCCTCTCTTCCCCATCCCAGCAATCAAAAGACATCATGAAGAATAAAGATTTTCATCCATAAAAAAGTTAGGGACTCTTGTTCCTGAAGAATCCTCTTCAATGACTTAACTCCAAGGTAAACTATCTAAAACTAACACTTTCTTCATCAACATTTAAAATATCCAAAAACTGCTACAGAAGCAATGAAAACATAAGTGACAAATTCAATTCTGTCCTAATTTGTTCCTGAAGGTTCTTAAATGACTCTGAAATTGTGACAAACTGCTTTTGGCAGCCAGCCTCCAACGTGGCCCCAGAGATCTTCGCTTCCCAATGCTCATGCTCTTCAGTGGCCTCTTCCACGCAGATCAGGGCTGGCCCTGTGTACTCAACAACATGATGGCAAAATAAAATGCACTGCTGCTTCTACCTTGGCCTCTTGGAATGCCTCCTCTGGGGGAAGCCAGATGCCACTCTGTAAGGATTCTCAAGCAGCCCGTGGAGAGGCCCACAGCGAAAGAAACTGAGGGCCCTGGCCAATCGCCAGCACCAACTTGCCAGCCACGTGCGTGAGCCACGTTGGAAGAGGATCCTGTAGCCCTGGGTGACAACTTGACTGCAACCTCAGAAGAGGCCCTGGGCCAAAACCACCCAGGCAGGCTGCTCCCAAATTTCTCACCTCCAGATACTCTGAGAGACAATAAATGATTATTGTTGTTTTAAGCCACCGAGTTTCAGGGTATTTTGTTATGCAGTCATAGTAACTGATACACTGCTATAGAGTAGATACAATTAAAGGAAACTCAAAGTTGACAAATTCAGCTCTGTCATAATTTGTTCCTGAAGGCTCAAAACAAAGGAATGTCTTAATTAATCTAGTTTTTATTAAATGAAAGATTCTTTAAATTCTGTAGTGCTTTACAATTTTCCGAAGTGTCACGCACATGATTTCATATATCCCCATAATAACCCTTTCTCCCCTTACCCGTAAAAAGCCCCTCCCTGCTTCCTTCTCCCCACTAGTTTGCTCTCTGTATATGTGAGTCTGCTTCTTTTTTGTTATATTCACTACTTTGTTGTATTTTTTGATTCCACATAAGTGATATCATACAGTATTTGTCTTTCTCTGTCTGACCTATTTCACTTAGCATAATGCCCATCCATGTTGCTGCAAATGGCAAAATTCCATTTTTTTTTTACAGCTGAGTAGTATCTTTTTTTTTTTTAACATCTTTATTGGAGTATAATTGCTTTACAATGGTGTGTTAGTTTCTGCTTTATAACAAAGTGAATCAGCTATACATATACATATATTCCCATATCTCCTCCCACTTGCATGAGTAGTATTCTTAAATGAATGTTTAAAAAGTGTGTTTTGGAGGCAGATATAGAACTATACTGAATCTGTAGTTTCTACAATGATTAAAGAAAAGTTCCTAAGCTATATCTTTTTGAAAATACAGAATTTCTTTAAAAGTAAAAAGTATTTATTTTAAAACAGAAAATATGTCATCATTAACTATGTAATCTAACTAAATGTTTAAACAAAAAACTGAGGGCCACAAAACTTTAAAGAAAAGGGGATTTTATTTTTGCAAAGAAATACGAGCAAAAATGTGCTTTTATTGGCTATTTAAGGAAGAAAGAAAGAAATGAAAATGGAAGGAAGACAGAGACAAAGAAAAGTTAAAAAGTAGAGAACAAAATAGAAAAAGAAAAACCAAAGAAGAGACAAGGTTCAGGGGCAGGTGCTAAGGTGAGAGAAAAAAAGGAGAGATCAAAATGAACAAAACCAGAGACAGTTAATAACGGGGACAGTTTGATGGAGATGACGGGGGTGCAAAGTTTGACACAAACAAAAGTTCACATTCAGATGCTTAGAAACGAACTCTGGGATTTCCCTGGTGGCGCAGTGGTTAAGAATCCACCTGCCAATGCAGGGGACATGGGTTCGATCCCTGGTTGGGAAGATCCCACGTGCCGTGGAGCAACCAAGCCCGTGCACCTCAACTACTGAGCCTGCGCTCCAGAGTCCGCGAGCCACAACTACTGAAGCCCGCGCGCCTAAAGCCTGTGCTCCGCAACAAGAGAAGCCACCGCAATGAGAAGCCCATGCACTGGAAGAGAGTAGCCCCCGCTCGCCACAACTAGAGAAAGCCCACGCACAGCAACAAAGACCCAATGCAGCCAAAAAAAAAAGAAATGAACTCTTAAAAAAAAAAAAGACACATGCACTGAAGGTGTTACTAAGATAGAGACACCTAAAGATCAGATCAAAGGTCTTATAAGGAGATCTTCTAGGATATTGTTGAAAAAAGGCAAAAATGGCACTATCTCTTATTTGGTTCTTTTCTCAAGGATTGGGTTGCAGGTGATGGGCCCTGCTCTTGATTTAGTTTGCTAAGGAGAGTAAGATACAGTTCTAGGTGGAAATATTGCCAAGGAGGCCTTTCTCCTACTGACCAGGTTTATTCTGCCTCAGCAAAAGAAAGCAAGACACATCAAAGAACTACAAACGTTACTTAGGGCCAATCTATCTGAGTTCCATATATAGCATTTGAATGATCAATTGCAGGAACAGGATCAACTGCAGGATAATATTGAATATTTTGAAACTGAGGTCAGGAAAACAATCTGTATAGTATGCACCATTCCTGTACAAAAAGGTATGCAAGATACTTACGTCTCTAATAAAATGCTCAAGTGTAGCATAAGCAATGGCGATTCCATCATGGGTGCTTGTCCCTCTTCCCAATTCATCCAAGATAACCAAAGACTGTGATGTTGCTTTTCTTATTATTTCTGCTGTGTCAGCCAGTTCTTCCATAAATGTACTCTGTCCTTTATATATGTTATCTGCAGCCCCCATCCTACAAACAAGATGACAAAATCCTGATTTTCCTCTGAACTTCATTATTAGGAAGCCAGACATTATTTTCTGAGCAATAACTATAAAAGATCCCTACAGGGGTCTATGTACTTTGAGCCAATAACAGCTGAAATTGTATTAAACAAAAGAAAATATGTTGGATATAAAGAGTGTCTAACATCAAATGGCACCTTATAGAAACATTCCGGGTAGAACCTGAGGTACTGGACAGAGCTCTTGAAAAGCAGGGAAACCTCTGACTCAGCCTCTTTCTGACCAATCATTTCAAATCAAGGTTTTAGTACTCACAGGGGAAAACAACGCTTCTCTGTATCACTGTGTGCAAAATCCTTGAGTACTAGGATGCTGTACAATCAAAGGCTTTTTCCAGTGTTTCCTGAAGAAGATTCCACACCGATATTACAAATTAAAGTACCATGTTGAAATAAAACTTTTCTTTTTTTTTTTACTAGAACTAGAATTATGGAGGTTTAAATAACCTCAGACACCTAATACAGGTTCCTAAAGTGGACTTCATGGAACAATGTTCTTAGAGATGTCAAGAAACAGGTTCAAAAGTTGTAAGGGCTCTTTCCTGTAAGACTTCTTAGAGCCTTTAATATTCTACTACATATTGTGCATTTCTTATACCTGATCTAGTACACAGCATTTCTAACTCATTTAACCATGGACCCTTGAAACTTCTGGAGCACCTTCTGACAATAATGGTTTACAGAACACATTTTGGGAGAATGTAAAAAAAAATCTGGGGGGAAAAATTAGGTATTTGAACTCCAGGTCATGGAGTTTGCAGCAAAACCTAGAATTCAGACTCCGACCCACTAGCCAGCTTTGTGGACGCTGGTGACTATTTTCTCAGCAAAATACCTTCATCAATTTAGTTTTTCTACAACAGTTCACGTGTGACCTACAGTAGCATAATATGTCTCTTATTTCTGGAAAAACTCATGGTAGAACCGAGCCTTAACTATCCTGTGGCTGGAGCCACGTACTGGGCAGGAGCAATGGAGTATAATCCCCACCTCCTCACTTCCAAAGACTGGTGGCACCTTAGGAGAACTGCTCCACTGATCAGTGGCATTTAGAAACTGTAATTAACTACATCTATGATGGAGGTGATAATGCTGTCGATTCTGTCTCCTTTAAAATCGATAACTACAAAACATAATTTCTGAAATGCTGCTAACTCAGGAGCATTCTGGTTACTTTTTCAAAGTTTAAATCCTGTTATTTACCTCCATTTTCAGTGTTTACTTTACTAATATGTTCCCTACCACAAAGCAAGAATATTAAACTTTCCTATCCCTGCAACCACTCTGAATTCTTCAGAACCATAATGTTTGATTCTCACTTAACAATGTTTGATTTTATTCCTGACAGGTTGTGAACTGACAAAAAGAACGTATCTTTCGCTGATAATAAAATAGCTCTGAGAAGGCAAATATCGGGGGGGGGGGGTATCTTTGATTCAAGAGTTAGAAAACCAAGCAAGCACTGGCTAAGATTTTAATGAAACAGTTTATGTATACTTAAGTGCTTTCTAGAAATACTACGGTAACAGAGTGGTCTCACTGGGAACTGCAGGAATTGTAGAATGCTTTGGGGAAAGACATTCTAAGGTGAGATTTCAAAACAGGAGGGAAGGCTGAATGATCAGTCAATAAAAAAAGATGGGAGCTAATTGGTTCTTTCAGGAAAAAAAAAAAAACGACAACAAACAAAGATGTGTCCCTACTTACACCATATTCCAAAATCAATGTATATGAATTTAAAAGTTGAATGTAAAAATAGAAACCATACACATACCAAGCAGTCTAGATGAAATTTAATCTCTAGACAGGTGGGTGGATGGCTTTATATACATGGCATCAAAACATGTGTGTAGCAAAACGCCACGGTACCAATGTGTCCTACGGTATTACAGGGTTTCTATCCTTAAGGAGGTCAGGCTAGATTTCAGGGGATCTTGGGTGTATTTTTATTAAACAATGGTCCCAACTCTACTATTAGACCAGTAGTTTTTAAATACCTTTTACCTGTTAAATCCTTTGTTCACATGAAATTTTACAAAGAAACTCACTCTGCCAATGATATCAAAGGAACACTGATTTGGTCAAGAACCCAGCACTGAGGCCTCGCTTCCCTTCTAGAGGGGGCGCTGTGGGATTCCTAACACCCTGTAGAACAGTTTGAAAGCCACTCCATTATACGAGCCAAAACATTTTTTCACAATTCTATTTTTCCATAGCACCTGATGATAAAGTAGCAATGCTGCCCAGCAGACACTAAAGAAATGGTGGCGCCTTAACCAGTCACTGAGGCCACTGGGGAAGTATGTGTTGTAACTGTGGGAACTGTTTATTGATAAAAATATTTTCTGGGGCTCCCCTGGTGGCGCAGTGGTTGAGAGTCCGCCTGCCGATGCAGGGGACACGGGTTCGTGCCCCGGTCTGGGAGGATCCCACGTGCTGCGGAGCGGCTGGGCCCGTGAGCCATGGCCGCTGAGCCTGTGCGTCCGGAGCCTGTGCTCTGCAACGGGAGAGGCCACAGCAGTGAGAGGCCCACATACCGCCAAAAAAAAAAAAAAAAAAAAAAAATATATATATATATATATATATATATATTTTTTTTTTTTTTCTGTTAACTTCTCTTAAGAAATTTCCTTTAAGGAATTCCTCTTCTTAAATTTATTTTTCCAATAAATTTCAGCAATATAAAGATTTTATATGATTCTGATGGACACAGAATTTTATCAATAAATCCATTTTCCTTTTGGTCTTGGTTACTAGGAAACAACTGGATAGCACCTTATAATGACAAATAGCAACACTGACTTTATCTTAGGTTTCTATCCTTACTTGTCCTTGATATTTGAATACCATTTTACTTTCTTGTTGTCCTGCTCTATTGTATATATCCCAGTAAACTGTCTAAAATAAGTTTTGGAAATAAGGCAGGGTATAACACCATTAACAAAAGGTCTGTAATTTTCTATTAATCCAACAAGCATTTACAACACATCCTACTGGACAATGATTCTGAAATTTTTCAAATGTTAAAATATGTTAGAGATTTAAGGAATTCAGAACATATGTCATTATTATCATTCTGCCTGTATTTGTATTCAAATGCAGGGAAAAATGGAAAATGCATTCTTTAGGTTTCATCTCAGAGTAAGTTTGCTCTGACAGGTTACAGATATGTGATTAAGAAAAAAAAAAATCACTCTGATATTTTTAGGAGTGGCGGCTGACTAATCTTTCTAATCCCCTACTCCCTCCTCGTCTAACCCTTATATAGGTCAACAAAGCTTAATAAAGCATTAATGGAGAAAAGAAATTACTACTTTTTTGAATCAGTTTCTAAAATCAAGAACACTTTCATGAAAATTTGAACAAGTTTGTTTTTATGAGGTCTTGATATTTTCAGATAACATTCTAGATGTTTCTAAATTATAGCAAATAGGGTGGGGCTCTGTCCCTTCAACCCACAATCTTTGGGCCTTATGAAAGGAAAATGCTAGCACGAGGGAGAAATTCTGAAATTAACAGGTGGAAAAAAGGATTCTTTATATTGAATGATAAGTCACTGCAGCTTAACTATGAAAACTGTTAACTAGAGGAAATGATTATTGTACTGCATCAGGATTTTTTTGGACATACTTTAAGTGCTTTTAAAATAATATATAAATACATATATTTTACATATATATAACTAAAATTTAGCATTTTAAAAAATTATTTATTTATTTGTTTTTGGCTGTGTTGGGTCTTCGCTGCTGTGCTTTCTCTAGTTGTGGCGAGCTGGGGCTACTCTTCGTTGCAGTGCGCGGGCTTCTCCTCGTGGTGGCTTCTCTTGTTGTGGAGCACGGGCTCGAGGCACGCAGGCTTCAGTAGTTGTGGCACGCAGGCTCAGTAGTTGTGGCACACGTAAAATTGACCATTTTAACACTGTTTAGGTGTATAATTCAGTGGTATGAAGCACATCCACAACGTTGTGCAGTCATCACTACTTTCCATTAGCAGAACTTCTTCATCATCTCAAAATAACCCATCAAAAAATAACTCCCTGTTCTTCTCTCCCCTCAGCCTCTGCCTCTATGAATCTGCCTCTTCTAGTTCCTCAGATAAGTGAAATCATACTCTATTTGTCCTCTAAGTGTTTTGTATAGGAGGGCTTTTATATTAGCTAATTTTGCCTTCTTTTTGGAATTGAAGATGTTCTACTCACTTCATTTCGCTAAAAACTTTGCAGAATTCTGTACAGTATGGGTGTTTTAGCTTGGTTTTTTTTTGCATATTATGTAATTTTTACAAAAGGAAATAATCTCCTGAATAGCAAAGTACTCTAACTTAAGAAGGATGGTGTAAGGAAGAAAAAAAAAGTTCAAGTCTAAGAAGAGAAAAAAGGCTTCAAAAGAATACCAAATATTGAAAGATGTGTGGATACAGCATAGTATTTAAAAGGTATAAAAAAATGTGAAGTAGTAGATCTGTATCACATTTACACATAAACATTAACCCAGCAATGGAATGAAATCACAAATAATTTACCACTACACATGTGCATTTTTTAAAAGGCTGGAAGGCCATACACCTAAAGGACGATTTCCAGGTAGTGGAATTACAGGTGATTTAAATTTTTTTCCTTTTTGAGCTTTTCTATAGTTTTAAATTTTGCACAATGAATAAGCTTTACGGTATCATTAGAAAAACAAATGTTATTTTAAAAATCACAGTACATTTAAAACACTTTATACTCTACTGATACATTTAAAACACTTTATACTCGACTGTACCATTGTGTTAAGACAAGGCAAAATGACTGCAATTAGCAAGATAAATAACCAGCTTTCTTCTACCAATATCAAAAACACCTCATTAGCAGCAATGAAATTATTATAATAGATAATGAAAAAGGTTTCTTTATCTAGGGTAATTGTTTCTACTAACAGCTGCAATCAGATCACACTATGGTATTTAAAGTCAATTTATAACAGCTATTACAGTGAACTGCAAATATAACCAAGCAAAAAAACACTACAACAGTCTTTCAGTGTCAATGGAAACATAGCTGAAAATCAAGGCAGCAATCCAGGAAAATGCCAAACTTGTATTGGCTCACATGACACCATGTTCACTAGAACCACCTACAAAGCACATGCAGGCCACATAAGGACACAGGTGTTTTCCTATCAAAGGAAACCCACAGTGTGCTGACTGGGCAAATTACTCCCCAACACATCTACTTGTCTATTCAGTGGGATAGTCCCAAGAAATTCAAAGGAAAATAGTTAAGAATTTCTTAACTATTTTCTGTGAAACAACACAAATAATTAAGGCCATCAAAGCAAGGATAAATCAGTCATGAGGGAAAAGACTAACTAGATTAATTAATAAGTTCAATACAGGGAAACGCGACACAACCAGAGGAGGCATTCTTATAACTGAACTCACACTATGAGCTTGAGCAAATCACAATCTCTGTTTCTGCTTTTCCTTCTGTAAAATGTCAAGTGTTGAAACTAAATAATAGCTCCTAAACCTGGATATGTTTCTGAGTCACTTGCAGAGGTTCTTTTTTTAAAAATATTTTTTTCAGTTGAAGTATAGTTGATTTTCAATGTCATATTAGTTTCAAGTGTACAGCACAGTGATTCAGTTATATATATGTAAATATATGTGTGTGTGTGTATATATTCTTTTTCAGATTCTTTTCACTTATAGGTTATTACAAAATATTGCATACAATTCCCTGTACTATACAGTAGGTACCTGTTGGTTATCTATTTTATAAACAGTACTGTGTATATATTAATCCCAACCTCCTAATTTATCACCCCCCCCCCTTCCCCTTTGATAGCCATAAGTTTGCTTTCTATGTCTGTGGGGCTATTTCTGCTTTGTAAGTAAGTTCAATTGAACCTTTTTTTTTTTTAAGATTCCACATATAAAGGATATCATATGATATTTGTCTTTCTCTGTCTGACTTACTTCACTTAGCATGATAATCTCTAGGTCCATCCATGTTGCTGCAAATGGCATTATATCATTCTTTTCTATGGCTGAGTAATATTCCATTGTGTATGTATACACATACATACACACACACACACACACACACACACACACACACACACACCACATCCTCTTTATTCAGTCATCTGTCAAAGGACATTTAGGTTGCTTCCATGTCTTGGATACTGTAAACAGTGCTGCAATGAACACTGGGGTGCATGTATCTTTTTGAATTATAGTTTTCTCCAGATATATGCCCAGGAGTGGGACTGCTGGATCATATGGCAACCCTATTTTTAGTTTTTTAAAGAACATCCAAACTGTTCTCCATAGTAGCTGTACCAATTTACATTCCCACCAACAGTGTAGGAGGGTTTCTTTTTCTCCACACCCTTTCTAGCATTTATTATTTGTAGACTTTTTGATGATGGCCCTTCTGACTGGAGTGAGATGATACCTCACTGTAGTTTTGATATCCATTTCTCTAATAATTAGCAATGTTGAGCATTTTTCCATGTGCTTGTTGGCCATCTGGATGTCTTCCTTGGAGAAATGTCTACAGATTCAATGCAATCCCTATCAAATTACCAAGGGCATTTTCCACAAAACTAGAACAAAAATTAAAAAATTTGTATGGAAACACAAAAGACCCTGAACAGCCAAAACAATCTTGAGAAAGAAAAATGCAGCTGAAAGAATCAGGCTCCCTGACCTCAGACTATACTGCAAAGCTATAGTAATCAAAACAGTATGGTACTGGCACGAAAACAGACACACAAATCAGTGGAACAGGATAGAAAGCCCAGAAGTAAACCCATGTACCTATGGTCAATTAATCTACAACAAAGGAGGTAAGAATATACAATGGAGAAAAGACAGTCTCTTCAATAAGTGGTGCTCCAAAAACTGGACAGTTACATTTAAAAGAATGAAATTAGAACATTCTCTAACACCATAAACAAAAACAAACTCAAACTGGATTAAAGACCTAAATGTAGGACCAGATACTATAAAACTCCTAGAGGAAAATATAGGCAAAAAGCTCTTTGATGTATATTATAGCAATATTTTTTTGTATCTGTCTCCTAGAGTAATTTTTTTGTATCTGTCTCCTAGAGTAATAAAAACAAAAATAAACAAATGAGACCTAATTAAACTTAAAAGATTTTGCACACCAAAGGAAACTGTAAACAAAATGAAAAGACAACCTACAGAATGGGAGAAAATATTTGCAAATGATGCAACTGAAAAGGGATTAATTTCCAAAATATAAAAACAGCAAACAGCCCAATCAAAAATGGGAAGACCTAAGCACGAGTTCTTAATTACAAAGTCCAGGAGTCTCCTTCATCATACCGATAACAACTGTACCTCCAGGGAATCTACATTCCAGGGACATGCCTGGAATCTGCACTTAAAACTAAACGAAACCGAACCCTCAGGTGACTTTGAAGCATTAAATTCATACGACCACTTCCCATCAAAAAGATGAAGTGAGATATCTCCTGTTTGGCAGACACAGCTACAGGAGCTAAATAAACCAGAGAGGCACTCACAAGGCAACATTTCTGTTGCCAATAAAATTCTCAACAGCCCACTCATTTCGTAAAATATAATGTGGTTTTTAGTGCTGGTATTTACTACCAACTAGAAGACATGTACTCAGTCAAGATATTTTCCTTCTGTCCAAGAAGTATACATATATTTTAACAGAGTAAAAATACTCCACAGTAGGTACTCAATCAATATGTGCTGAATTAAACTAAATTCAGCAAACAAACCAGTTATCATCCACACAGCCAAAAGCAAACATTTAAGATAATTTAATTTAAGCATTTGAAGACCTATTACCTTCCAATTCTCTCTCAAAGTAAACACAATGGTGCGATTCTGAGTACAAAGCATTCCTGAAGCTGGGGACCATAAGAAAGAGTTTACGTGGGGAGGGTGGCATGAAAATTATTAACCAGAGGCCACTTAATGTAAATACTCCTTTCTACCAACATTTAATTGACATAAATAGAAATAAATTATGCTGAGAGAAGCCAGTTGTTTTGTTTTTTTTCAACCAGACTTAATAATTCATCGCTTTTCTAAAACTTAAATACTGAGTCCAAAAAGTTGAATGAGGTTTAAGTTTGCACTTATCAGGATAATAAGAAACAGATCTTAATTGAGTGATGCACTCAAAGATGTTAATAATCCTTGGAAATATGTGTCTAGAAATATAATATTTCACCAATGAGTACATATATCACCAATTAGGGCCAAATGTATATGTTTGCCAAAATTCTACTTTTAAAAAATCCTTCTTATTCAGAGAAAGGTTCATGAGGTTACAACATCCAGGAAAAGACTCCCAAAGCCTCCTGTTTATAGCTTTTCACGCATTTATTTATTCTTCTTACGGCACAGCACACACCACATAGTAGGCACTCAATGAATATTTATGGAAAACATGAATTTAAACCTAGTGTTGTAAATGTCCAATTAATAATGCAAAAATAACCAATTTAAAGATAAAGTTTGGGAATTCCCTGGCAGTCCAGTGGTTAGGACTCCATGCTTCCACTGCACGGGGCACGGATTCGATCCCTGGCTGGGGAAATAAGATCGCGCATGCCACGCGGCATGAACAAAAAAAAAAAAAGACAAAGTTTGGAGCCAAATTTTATGCACACATCTGCTAGATTTTAATATTTTTTCCATTGAGCGCAAAAAAGGATCTGAAGTGATTTAGAATAACAAAATATTTATAACAGAAGAGTTACAATGAATATGAAAGTAAGATTACAAGCCATATAGTAGATGCTCAAATTTGAGACAGCAAGTTTAGCATGAGCTTTTAAAATGCTAATTTTAGGGTCTCACGCTGAAGATTCCAATATAATAGGTCTGTGACAGGCCTTAGAAAGCAGCATTTTTAACAAGCATCTCTGATTCTGATGCAGCTGTTCTAAGAATCATGCTAGAGAAATACTCATGGAGAAATACTCCCATATAAGAAGAGATGGGGAAAACTAAACCAAATTTGTTTCTACACTTGCGCCTTAAATTTAGCTCTTAACCTCTTGGCAGTCAAGACAAAAAGGAATTAAAGGGGGAGCAGCCATTGGCTGAAAACATGAGGCCTGGCAGTTTGTCAGGGAAGGCCAATAAAGTGCTTCAAATCTCTTTATAAACAGGCACAGCACGCACATGGAGAGAAAAAAATTCCTTAGCATTAATAAAATGTCATTTATCAGATGGTACTTCATGTAAAACATATTAATAGAAATGAAAATGCCCTTATGACCAATTTTTGAGACTATATAGAAACATATCAAATGGGTATTTCTTGTTCTAATTAATTTAAATCGTAGGGACAAACTTTTACATACTGCTGGTAGGATTCTAAACTGGTCCATGTTCCTTGAAGAACCAGAAAGATGCACATTCCTTACACTCTACAGTCCCACTCCTAGGTAAAGCCCAGAATCAGAAAACTCACACGTGTACTAGATGTGTGTAAGACAGGTATCAGCACTGTTGATATTTGCAACAAATTTGAATCATATTAGATATTAATCAAGAAAAATGGATAAACTATGGTACATGCATACAATGGACTATCATAATTAGAGAAAAATGAGTGAACTAGAATTATATGCATCCATATGGATGAAGTTCATAAATATAGCATTGAGGGGGAAAAAGCCACTTGCAGAAGAATGACGCTTAAAAGCATACAAAACATAAAGTTTAAAAGCATACCAAATAATTCCATATATTATTTCAAAACATACCTATGTAGTAAAAATATAGAGAAACTCATGAGATAAAAACCAGAGTCAAAAAGGGTTACTCTGGATGGGGTGGAGGGGAACAGGACCAGGGAGGGTTATGGGTTCAGTTGGATTTGCAATGCTTTATTTCTTTAGTAGGTTGGAAGCTACAAGGGGACTGTAATATGTCTGAATAATTTCATAATAAATGAAAAATATGAGGTTATAATATTAAACCATATCCTAGTAAAAATTTAAAATCCTAGGGATATAACTGAATGTGGTCCATATAGACTCCTTTCCAATGGTAATAGGAAGAGAAGGCAAGGACAGGGGGAATGGACAAGGAACAGGGTTCTTCTACTAGAGCAGTGCATCCCAGATGGAGGTCTCAGAGGTTAAAGAGTTCAGGGAACCTCTGCATAGCAGACACACCACAGCCAATAAAAGTGTGAGACTAATCTGTAAGAACTGACAGGGAAATTCAGTTTCCCCCAGGTTAGGAAATAAAAGCAAGCTACATAATAATAATGCTTAGTATAAGACCACTTAAGAGAGAAGACTTATGTATACCTCTAAACTTGTGGAAAGTTACATGAAAAACCATAAAGAGATGCTGACCTGTAGAGAAGTAAACATTTCACTTAATACCCTACTACACTGTAAACAGTTTTCATAATAAGCTTCTCTTACTTTTAGAATTAAATAACTGAGCTCTCCAGCAAGGGCTTGGGGAAATGCTTCTCAGCCTTGCCCACATTTCAAAACCACCTGGACACATGTAAAATTCAAATTCCCAAACCCTGCCCCAGGCCAACTTAGAACCTCTGAGGGCAGGGTCCAGGTTTCAATATACTTTAAAAGCTCCATTAAAAAAAAATCCAATGTACATTAAGGGTTAAAAAAATCAAAGATATTAAATGTGCAAAGGGCAATGTTTCTGTTATGAAAATTAAAGACACCAGTCTTGCATACTGATCTGACAGAAAGCCATCAATTCCTAAAGGAGGAAGAACTAGGGCTACTTACAGGCTGGGTTACAACTTCGGAAAAATAAAGTCTGATATGCTCTTGGGAAGGTTTAAAGCTTAGAACCCCAAATTCCATGCTATTGAGTAGGGAAGAGAAGTCTGTCCAGGAAAAAAGTATTCCCAGACAAAGACCATATATGCATTTCATTAGACGCCTATGAAACATCTCATTTTGACTGATATAACCCTTAACATTTTTTGGGCAGGGGAGTACTTTTGTTACCTGTTTATTTCAGAATTTTGAAAATATTCATAAGCCAAACTAAAGAAAAGTCACCATAATCCTATATCTTTTACAATATTTTGGAATGCAGCCTTCTATCTAGATGGTTTTCTCTGCATATATTTACATATACAATTTGTCATACAAAAGTGGAATCACACTGAATGCCAAGCTTCATAACCAGCTCTTTTTCATGTATTGTAATAAGAATATTCTTTCATGTGATACTACTTCTGGATTGGCCCATCAGGACTAGGTAACTGTAAAATGTATCCCCAAGTAGATGAATAAACTAATGTGTTTGCAGGAGTTAACTCAGAATGAATGCTACTATACTGAAACAATGAATTTGGTGTTGGCAAGGTTTAGAGTGCGGAATATTTGGTTAACTTCTTTCAAGGATGACAGCTAAGACCAGCAATTCGTAGTGATTTCACACCCTTTAAAAATTATTCTCAAAACCTGGTATTATCAAACTTTTTGTTTTATAGATGTGAGACCTGAGGCTAAGTTTAGAAAAGGAGTACTATACTAACATATATGTGAAGACAGACTTTTAAATCCAAAATACTAATGACACAGACTCTAGAAGAAGGAACAAAACTCAAATTTATTGAGTACCTATTACATACCAGGCACTTCATGTACTTAATTCCCACAATAATCTGTGATTAAGCAGTATTATCTCCATTTTATAGATGAAAAAACTGAGACATTGAGAAGTCAAGTAATTCGCCAAAGGTCAGATAGTTGTTAAGTAGCAAAAGTGGGCTTTGTACCCAACTATAACACTTTTTTTTTTTTTTTTAATTCCATGATACCATACTTCTTTCAAGGCTCTAGATGAATGAAGTAACTAGCACACAGTCAGGGAATTGGTGAACTTGTATTGAGACCTGAGCTTTCTGGCTCTAAAGCTTTCATCCTTTCCCACACATAACCTATCTACTCACATTTTAGGAGCACTTATTATTAGCAAGGGATAAGAGAATCCTACTGACCCATCCAGAACTGGGCAAAGTCTGGGATTTTACCCTATTTATATCAAGTTAAGCCAATATGGTTTCACAGATGCTAGCAAAAGACATGAAAATCCTGAATCAGAAACAACGGACTTTTACCCATATTGGTTTGCATCAGCTGTCAAGTTCCGTAAGGGCAAGGCAAAGGGCTCACCATGGATGCTGTGCATGCAGTGGGTTGTATTACAAGGCAGAAAACTGAACTTGAGGATTCACTACGTGTACAACAAAAAGAAGCAAGCTTCCTCTTTGTGGGGAGATGTTATTACCTCTTCCCTCAAGACTGCTTGCTGCAAGCCCAACCCTGACAAATGCCCAGGTAGGGAGCAATCAGGGGCTTTCTTGGTGTACTCAGTAGGGACATGCAGGGACACTCAGGGCCTATGGCAGACTGCTTTTATAAACATGACCTTAAGGTCCATGAAACAACAGCTACTTAAATGGTAAAGCATAAGAGAGTGTCCCATATTTCAGTGTTTATATCTTTATATCCTTTAACTGACTGAAATGATTCTTTGCTAATTAATGTTTTAAGGTTGTGACCAATCTTGCAGTATAGGGACTTCCCTGGTGGTCCAGTGGGTAAGACTGCGCTCCCAATGCAGGGGGCCCAGGTTCGATCCCTGGTCAGGGAACTAGATCCCGCATGCATGCCACAACTAAGAAGTCCGCATGCCGCAACTAAAAAGATCCTGCATGCCGCAACAAAGATCCCGTGTGCCGCAGCTAAGACCCAGTGCAGCCCTTCCCCCACAAAAAAATCCTGAAGTATAAAAGGTCAATATCTCCCTGTGTTTCAGATAGATCTAGATATTCAAATAGATTAAGGTTTGATTTGTTTGCCCAGACTTCATAGCTTGTGTTACAAACTTTGGCCAAATGTCTGGTCGTCTCTCTTTTCATGACATTAGCAGCCATTTCTAATTATTGCCTAGATCTATAACTACATTAGGGATTGCAAAAAAAGAGAGGGGGTGATAGTCTAATACTACTATTCCTTCTCTGTTAGCTGGAACACTTCCATAAAGAGAAAATTCTTCTCATAATATTTTTGGAAAGGCATGGTAGCTGCATGATTCTTCCCCTTTATTTTTCAATTTTTATTCTCCAAAGTGACTAATGATTTTTTGTTTTAAGTATCATGAATTCATTCTAATATCCTCTAAGGTGACTGATGCATTTTTTTAGAATCATAAATTCATGGACATAACATATTCCACTGGATACCCCTCTTAAACATGTTCAAGTCTACCACTCAAAAATAAAACAAGTCCCTTATTGGATCTCTCACCCTGTCTTCCCAGCCAATCTGCTCCAGGGTCACCTACAAACTCTATATCCTAACCTCTCACTTACTCTCTAACCCTCTTTAACTGGAGTGAGGCCCCACCACTCCACCATAACAGCTCTTGCAAAGGTCACTAGTCATATCCATTTTGCTAAAACCAAGGTGGACTTTTCAGGCTTCATCTCTTTCAGTCTTTCAGTGCTGTGGACCACTTCCTTCCTCCTTGAAGCACTTTTCCCCGTGCCCCCATGACACTGGGATGTCCTGGTTTTCCCCTACCTCTCTGGGTACTCCTTCTTTGTTGGTTTTTCAAGCTTATCTTCTTACTCAGCAATGACATGTTGGCAGTTCTAAGGCTCAGCCTTGGAACATTATCTTCTTCACTATATTTACTCTCTGCCAACATGATCTCATCCACACCCAGGATCTCACTTCCCACTTATACAAAGATGTCTCACAACAAATCTATATTGTTACCTTTCATCTCTCTCTCTGAACTCAAACTTTACATCCAACTGACTACATGACAGCTTCCCTATGGTCTCAGAGTATTGCTACCTACTGCATACAAAAACCAAGTCAATACTCAGCCATAAAAAAGAACAAAATAATGCCATTTGCAGCAACACAGATGGACCTAGAGATTAGCATACTAAGTAAAATAAGTCAAAGACAAGTATATGATATCACTCATATGTGGAATCTAATTTTTAAAAATGATACAAATAACTTATTTACAAAACAGAAACAGACTCACAGATTTCCAAAACAAATTTATGGTTACCAAAGGGGAAATGAGTGGGGGAGGGATAAATTAGGAGCTTGTGATTAACATATACACACTACTGTATATAAAATAGATAACCAACAAGGACCTACTGTATAGGTCCTATTGAATATTCTGTAATAACCTACATGGGTAAACAATCTGAAAAAGAATGAATATATGTATAACTGAATCACTTTGCTGTATGCCTGAAACTAACACAACATTGTAAATCAAAAAACCAAAAATAAAGTCAGGATCCAAGGAAAAAAAATCACTCTCTTCCAGTAAATGCCGGCATTCTCCACCCAGATGCACAAACCACTGTCGTCGCTGAAAACTCCATTTATCTCAGCCTCACATCCCATCTATCACCAAATCCTGTTGATTTATTTCCTGTTATTTATTACCTTTCAAATACGACTCCTTTCCATTTAAACTAACACTACAACCCAGTCCAAACTACTGATACCTCTCACCAAGGCCACCGCAAGGGCCTACTGATAAGACTGCACTGATCAACTGTGTCCTTCCTCCAAACATTCTCTGCATTTCAGCCAATGTAGATGTGATCATACCAAGCCCTGCTTAAAACCCTTCAATGGTTTCCCATGGCTCTTACACAGACTCCTAACACGGCCTACACTTTGTGTAACTTGCCCTTACCTATCGTCTTCAGCTTCATGGAGAATCTTGCTCCCCTAGAGGGCCACCCTTCAGCTGCTGTCTCACTATAGTTTTTTTTAATGTGAAAGAACATTTGCACACGCTGCTTTCTTGGTCTGAAATGCTCTTCTTTCCTTTGGTTAGTTAACGCCTCCTTCAGATTACACATCACTTGCTAAAGGAAGCCTCCTCCTGACGTTCCTGACCAGATCAGGTCCCAGCACCACAGGCTGCCACAGCCTCATATACCTAGCCTTTGTAGACTTGTCACAGCTGCAATTTTACATTTCTTTATACAAGTTTTTGGCTTATGCTGATCTTCTCCATCAGGTAAACTTCATGGGAACAGAAACTATGATTGCTTTGTATTCTGAGTGCTTGTCATATGTTAGATGCCAAGTTAGTATATGTTGGATGAATGAACAAATGAAAATGAATGGATAAAGATCCAAATTTGTTGAATTAATGCACTTCGTCCTTTTCCAGAAGGTTTATATTTGCTCTCATCGAATATACTTTATATAAATATTTTACATATATAGAACAGGTTCTATACATTAGTAAGAATTTTATTATACTAATATTATAAATATGTTATAATCACAAAGGTTAGTTATTGTTATTATCATTGAATTCATTCCTTGTGGCAGAAACTATTTTCTGGTTACCTCTAAATCCATTCCTAAACACCTGTCCCTTGCCTAACTCCGTTACAAAAGCTGGATAAAATCAAATTCATACTTTGTTTTGCTTGTAATTATGGCCATGAGACACAGCGCTGGTTAGCGAAATGTAAGTGAAAGTTTTCTGGGAGGCTTCTGAAAAGGTACTGATTTCCTGAAAAAAAGGAGAAGCTTTTGCATTCCTTTTCCCTTTTTCCTCATATGAATATCAATGTGATGTCTGGAGTCACAGCAACTATCTTGCAACTATGAGGAGAAGACAACAAAACTGCAGAGCCACTGAAACATCAGAAGTGGTCACCTACTTCAAGCTTCCTTGTTAAATGAGAAAAGTTAAGCCTTATTTTCTTTTCTATTACTTGTATCTAAAAACATTCCTGATATTCTGCTAACAAGATTCTCTTCCAGACAAATTACCTTACATTGCCCAAGATATTTTTTCTCTTTCTTTTTATTTTTCTCTTCCTTTTATCTTTTTTCTATTGATGAAATTTCTCTTGTCACTCCTCCTAATAATGTAACCAAAATAAAATACCTAGTATTTTTTCTTAGGAAATAGAAAATTAATTATAATGTTAAAAACTAAAGAAATATTTTTAAAATTTATTATATTGAGTTCATTTACAAATATATGGAGATCAAAATAACATCTGTTTGGTGATACGGCATCAAATATTGGGTTGGCCAAAAAGTGTCTTCGGTTTTTAAGTCAAAAGAAAAGACACATTTTTCATTTTCACCAAGAACTTTTTTTTTTTTTTTTATTTACTTATTTTTGGCTGCATTGGGTCTCCATTGCTGTACGTGGGTGCAAGCTACTCTTCATTGCAGTGCGCGGCCCTCTCACTGCGGTGGCTTCTTTTGTTGCGGAGCACAGGCTCTAGAGCGCAGGCCCAGCAGCTGTGGTGCACGGGCCCAGCCGCTCTGCAGCATGTGGGATCCTCCTGGACCAGGGCCTGAACCCGTGTCCCCTGCACTGGCAGGCGGACTCCCAACCACTGCACCACCAGGGAAGCCCTCACCAAGAACTTTATTGAACAACATATTTACTGTTTTGTTCCACTACCTTCTGCCATTTTTCAGGCAACTTCATAATTCCATCTTCCCAAAAATTTTTATCTTTTTGAGCAAAGAACTGTTTACAGTCTTCCAGGGAATTGAAATTTTTTCCTTTAAGAGAATTTTGTAAAGACCGAAATAAATGTAAATCTGAAGGTGCAATGTCTCATGAATACAGTGGATGAATTAGAACTTCCTGGCCAAGCTGTGACAGTTTTTGCCTGGTCATCAAAGAAACATGTGGTCTTGTGTTATCCTGATGGAAGACAATGCATTTTCTGTTGACTAATTATGGACACTTTTCATAGAGTGCTGCTTTCAGTTGGTCTAAATGGGAGCCGTACTTGTTGGAATTAATCGTTTGGTTTTCCGGAAGGAGCTCGTAACAGAGGACTCCCTTCCAATCCCACGATACACACAATACATCACCTTCTTTGGATGAAGACCAGCCTTTGGTGTGGTTGGTAGCGGTTCATTTCGCCTGCCCCACGATCTCTTGCATTCCACATGATTGTACAATATCCACTTTTCATTGCCCGTCACAACTTGTTTTAAAAACAGAACATTTTCATTACGTTTCAGTAGAGAATCGGACGTGGAAATACAGTCAAGAAGGTTTTTTTCACTTAACTTACGTGGAACCCAAACATCAAAGCGATTAACATAACCAAGCTGGTGCAAATGATTTTCAATGCTTGATTTGGATATTTTGAGTATGTCGGTATCTCCTGGTATCTCCTGGGTATCTCAACGTGGTATAACGTTGATTGTTCTCATTGAATGTCTCGATTTGATCGCTATCAACTTCTACTGGTCTACCTGACCGTGGAGCATCGTCCAGCAAGAAATCTCCACAACAAAACTTCACAAACCACTTTTGACACATTTGATCAGTCACAGCACCCTCTCCATACATGCAAAATCTTTTTTTGCGTTTCAGTTGCCTTTTTACCTTCCTTGAAATAATAAAGCATAAAACACTGAAAATGTTGCTTTCTTCTTCCATCTTCAATATTAAAATGGCTACATAAAAATTCACCAATTTTGATGTTTTTTTTAAATGCACGCTGATGTGACAGCTGTCACAATACAATCTAACAAAACTGTTTCAAATGAAGTTAAAGACAGCTAAGAACTACTAGAGCCATCTTACGGTAAAAAAGGAACAAACCTTTTAGCCAACCCAACAGAATTTAGGTTGTTTTGCTTTGTTCATTCTCTGATTAAAACCCAAGCCTTAAAGTGTTTTAATGTCTACTCAACTGCATGAACCTTAGCATGTGATATATTCTGATGTGTTCAAGGGTCAAATATTAAATAAGCAGGAAAATAAATCAGACACTCTACACATATACTTTGACTATACACTATAGACTATATTTACCTTTTTCTAAAAATGTAAGTATAAGAAGTATAAATAATATTTTAAGAACTGATAAATCTGAGTAAATAGATTAAACTATGAATCCTAATTGGTGAGACCACGATATTTCACCTATATTCCTAATATGGCATGCAATTTAGGTTTATAGGTTGAGGGTAAATCTTAGCCAGTTGTATGTTATGTCCTTAGAGCAAAAAAGAATATGAATTAAATTATCTTGGGCCAGTGCCTTTTCCAGTCTGTTGTCAGTTCCCGACCTATAAAATAAGGAGGGTAGACTAGGTTGCAGACTGCTTTATAGAGCCTAGAAGCCAAGTCTCCAAGCCTTCTACCTCTTTTTTTTTAAATTAAGAAAAATTTTATTTTATATTGCAGTATAGTTGATTTACAATGTTGTGTTAGTTTTAGGTGTATAGCAAAGTGATTTAGTTATACATATACATATATCTATTCTTTTTCAGATTCTTTTCCCATATAGGTTATTACAGAGTATTGAGTAGAGTTCCCTGTGCTGTACAGTAGGTCCTTGTTGTTTATCTATTTTATATATAGTAATGTGTATATGTTAATTCTAACCTCCTAATTTATCCCTCCCTCCACCTTTCCCCTTTAGTAACCATAAGTTTGTTTTCTAAGTCTGTGAGTCTGTTTCTGTTTTGTAAATAAGTTCATTTGTATCATTGTTTAGATTCCACATATAAGTGATATATGATATTTGTCTTTGTCTGACTTACTTCACTTAATATAATTTCTAGGTCCATCCATGTTGCTGCAAATGGCATTACTTCATTCTGTTTTATGGCTGAGTAATATTCCATTGTATATATGTACCACACCTTCTTTATCCATTCATCTGTCGATGGACATTTAGGTTCAAGCCTTCTACCTCTGATTAAGGCAGAGCAGATCTGCTTTTATCTGTTTAATTTTCAACTTCTACAAATAATTTCCTTTAAGAAAGAACTCGGTTACTAACAACAAGTTGAAAATGACCAGAAAAAATGATCTCCTAGGTCTCTTCTGATATTAATTTCATGATGAAATGATTTCTTTAAGTTCCGAAATTTTAAATAGCAAAATCCTATATAGCAAATCTGTTCACCTAACTATGTACGTAAGAAGAAAATTCATGTGACGACGTGGGCTTGACTTATTGTCAGAAATATATTCAAACAGAACTAATGTTTTTACCTTGTGAAAATGCCATCCACAATTCCAATTGTTGCTTCCTCTGCCGGAACATAGGAGCCAATCTGAGCCATGATAGTAATCAATGCAACTTGCTTTATGTAGGAGCTCTTTCCACCCATGTTTGGTCCAGTAATTATCATTACTCTCTCTGAGTCCCCCTAGAAAATTAAAAAGCAATTTCACTTATTGTACTAGAGGGGCTTCTATGTAATAGCTACAATTTATTCCATAAATGAGAATGCATTAGGCAAAAGATTAAGGTGTCGTGTTTAAATATGTCACCCATTAAGTATCACAAAAGGAAAGAGGACCTCTTTGTTTTCAACTTGACCTGTGCTATTACAGAACAGTGAAGTCTTAGCAGCACACATGGTTCTTTCTGGACTTAAAAAAGGAAATAACAAGAAGCAACCCAAACGAGATAAATACTATGGCTTTCTCTTTAAATAATCATTAATCTGCCTATGTCTGTTTTTTATATTACTTACATTTAAAATCTATCAATTTCCATTTGTCCATACTAAAATTATAGGTATTACACATCTAATTGCAGAAAGCCCTAATCTGGGTTGGTAGCACATGAATATTTTCAGTTAAAGAGGGATAACTGCTAAAGGGATGGATAATACCAAATTCTAGATATTGGTTTTATCAGGATTTAATTACTCACTGGTATTTCACCAGAATAAGTGAAAATGGGAGAAAAGCTGCAACACTTGCTATGATTTAATTTCTAGAACTTACCTGTATTAGCTAATTCTAGTACTTGCCATGTATAGACTCATCCTAAGAGAAACTGTCCAGCTGCAGCCCCCAACAGAGGAGTTAGCCTAAGGCATCCATGTGCTATGCTATGTGGACCCACCACTCTTGGCAATACCTGCCTGGTCAAGAGTAACCAATCGGTAACTGACCAACAGCCTAAGAGGTGGCTTCACATATCGGTCTTCTGAAACTACTCAACTAATCTCTTGGGAGCTGAAATCGAGAACCATGGAGAGGTTCAGTCAAACTGGGGGAGAGGTTGAAAAGAAACACAAAATGAGGCTACGAGGCACTGGGGACCATGAGTAAGAAGTTATGAGTAACCAAAAGGTAGGGCAGGGAAAGAAAAAATACAGAAGAGGCAAGAGGAATTAAGAAACTTCATGCAAATAATGGGGGCATTAGAGTAAAGCATTAGAAAGTCTTACTATTAAAGGTATTAAAAAGTAAACCTGTTCCCATCTCTAAAGATATCCCATATCCTTATTAACCATACATTTCCAGTCTCCCTAAAGCCAAGGTATACTAGAGATCTTGCTCTTCCTGTGTGATTCCTTTCTCTTAGGATTACATATGGCTTTATAATGAGCCTCATGAATCTCCATTACTTGAAGGAACTTGAGTGAATCTGTGTTTCTTGGAACAGAAAGAGCCTAGCACAGTAAGAGCAAAGGAAACAAACTTGGTACAAGTAGAATGATAAAACTTATGATTAAAATTTTTAAAATTCTCCTACAGATGTTAAAAAATAATAAGCCTATTATAAACAGATGAACATTTGGCATATGAAATGTTTTGAAAATTCAAATTAAATGAACAGATTTCTTTTTTAAAATTGACAGAAATTACACAAGAAATAGAAAATCTGAATAATCCTATACCTATTGAAGAATTAAATCTGTAATTAAAAGCCCTTCCAAAAGAAAAACCCCAAACCCAGATAACTTCCCCACTGAATTCTTGTAAACATATAAGAAACAAATAGCACCAATCTTACAAAAACTCTTCTAGAGAAGAGAACAAGAGGGAACTCTTCCCAAATCACTTCCGAAAGCCAACATAATCTTGACATCAAAACCTGACAAGAGCATTACAAGAAAAAAAATACAGGTCAGTTTCATCCATAAATATATAATATATGTAAGACTCCTTAATAAAATATTAATAAAACAATCCAAGGATATACAAACCATTTAGAATTTTTGAGGAATGTAAGGTTGGTTTAATATTCAAAAGCCAATCAACGTAATTCACCACATTAACAGAATACAGAAATCATGATGCTCTCCAATGACACAAAGAAAGCATCTGATAAAATTCAATATCCATTCATTTAAAAAATTGCAAGAAAAGGAAATAAAAGGTATAAGAATTGGAAAGAAAATGATGAAATTACGAAACTGTCATTATTCCTACATAAAGGAATAATGACATACAGGAAAAACTGTGTTTCCAGAAAAATCTAAAGTAATCTATGAAAATTATTAGAATTGACAAATGAATTGAGCAAGAGCTCTGGGCGTAAGTTCAGTATTCAAATGCCAACTTTATTTCTACATTTTAGCAACAATTACAAATTTTAAAAATTTAATGATATAATTTACCATAGTATCAAAAGAAATCAAATACCTAGGAACAAACCTAACAAAATGACCAAGACTTCTAAAGAGAAAACTACAAAACATTATTGAAAGAAATTAAAGAAGGCCTAAGTAAATTAAAGGAAGCACCATGTTCATAGACTAGAAGGCTCAATATTGTAATGCTACAATAATTAAACTGGTGTGATTCCGGCACAGACACAAATAGACCAGTGGAACAGAATACAGTCCAGAACAGACTGACATGTATACAGTTTCCTGACTTACAACAAAAGTGACACTGTAGCACAGTGGACAAAGGATGTTCCTTTTAATAACTAATGCTGAGTCAAAAAGATATCCATATAGAAAAATTTTAAATCTTGATTTCTTAAATTACATCATAAAAATTAATTCCAGGTGGATTACAGATTTGAAAGACAGGGAAAAACTATAAGGTTATTAGACAATAACATATGACCTTGGGGTAGATGAAGATTTCATAAGCTGATCATGAATCACAATTAATTGTAAAGAAAAACGCTGAAAATTAGAGTACATTAAAATTAAGAACTTTTATTCATTAAAAGATGTAATTAAGAGAATGAAAAATTATGGAATAGAAGATATATGTACTAAGTATTTCCCAAAGACCCGAATACAGTATACAAAATGAACTCCCACAAATCAAAAGAAAGACAACGTCAAGAAATATGGCTGAAAAAAAAATTTTTAAATGACAAGAGAGGGACTTCCCTGGTGGTCCAGTGGTAAAGAATCCATCCTGCAATGTAGGGGACGTGGGTTCGATCCCTGGTTGGAGAACTAAGGTCCCACATGCCATGGGGCAACTAAGCTCATGTGCCACAACTGCTGAGCTTGATGAGCGCCTCAACTAGAGAGCCCTGCATGCCACAAACTACAGAGCCCACATGCTCTGGAGCCCATGTGCCACAACTACAGAGAGAAAACCTGCAAGCCACAACTAGACAGAAGCCCATGTGCTGCAGTGCAAGATCCCACAGGCCACAACAAAGACCTCGCAGTGCCACAACTAAAGACCCAATGCAGCCTAAATGAATGAATGAATGAATGACAAGAGAAAAAACACAAATGGCCAGTAAGATGACATCATTGAAATCATTAAGAAAATGTAAACCAAATCAGAGAGACCACATCACTTCACTAAATGGCTAAAGTTAAAACCAAAAACTGCCAGTATTAAGCTTTGGCAAAGATGCAAAACAAATGGAATTTTTATATACTGCTACTGGGGAAGTAAATTGTACACTATTTTGGGAAACTGTTTGGCAGAATCTATTAAAGCTGAAAGTAAACATATCTGAACAATTCTGCTCTTAGGTACATGTCTAACAGAAATGTATACGATGTATATTAAAAAAAATGTAAAAGAATGTTCACAGTAATACTTTTCATAATAGTACTAAACTGGAAGTAACTCAAATGTTTATCAATAGAACAGAAAAGTTATGTATTTATACAATGAAATTCTCTATGACAATGGAAATAAATAATATGCAAAAAATACGGATGAACTGTATAAAACCAATGTTGAATCAAAGAAGCCAGAGACATTGTATGTCTCTATTAATATAAGGCTCAAAAACAAGCAAAAATAACCAAAATTATTATTCTTTGGTAAAAGATATTAGGACAGTGATTAACTTTCAGGGGGGAAGTAGCTACTGGGAGGCCTTCTCATACTCTACAAGTGGAGCTTTTAGAATGTGTTCATTTCCATTCTATTGTTCTACTTCTCAACCTGGTTTTGGGATACTCAAATGGGTACACTTTGTGAAAATTCACTAAGCTGTACACTTATGATTTGTGCATAATTCTGTATATTTCAATAAAGGTTATTTTAAAAAGGAAATGAATATATTCTCACAAATTAATATACCAAGCAATACAATTCTAGAAGTTAATTTTGAAATTTCTTTGATAGATTAAAAACAAACAAACAAAAAACAAAGGAAAGTCAATACAATTTTGAAGAACCACAATTGTGAGAGGAGACTTTGTAATAAAGCTATAGTAATTAAAAGTGCAATATTGCTTTAGGCACAGGTAAACATAGCAGTAACAGAAAGCCCGGACACAAACGTATACATGGCACTTGGTATTTTGCTTATTTTATACGTAAGCAAAAAAGATACCATGGTTCAATAAACAATGGTGGGACAATTGGGTATCCATATGATAATTGAGTTAGGCTTGAATCTCACAGAGTCCCTAAATCGAATCTAGATGGATGAAAGAAAGAAATGTGAAAAGCAAATCTTAAACTTTTAGAAGAAAACATGGGAGAACGACTTAATGACATGAAGGTAGAGAATGATTTACTGAACAAGATAGGAAAAGCAACACAAAAATATAAATCATACAGGAAAAGACTAAAACATTTGATTAAATTTTTAAAACCACTGTTAAAAGCAGTCATCAAACACAAAATGAAAAGGCATATAACAAAGAAGTAGTACTCCTACTTATTAATAATACCAAAACAATGGAAAAATGGGCAAAGGACATGAATATGATATTTATAAAAAAAAGAAGCATGAAAGGCCAAAAACATGTTAATCAGGGAAAGGAAAATGAAATCAGCAGTATTTTCAAGGGACCTATTCCTTACATTCATATGAAAAAATAAAGAAATATCCATAGTGAAAACTTTTGAAGGAATAATTTTAAGAAATAACTTTTTACTTTCATCATACCATCAAAAAGTTTAAAAGTCTGTTTACATAGCATGTTGGCAAGAATGTGGACAGCAATTTGGAAATGTTTACTGATGTTAAAGAGTCCATATACTGGTACATATGACACAGCAATTCCTCTTTTAGAAATCTAGGAAAATACACAAGCGCTCAAAAAGACATTTATAAAGCTGTTCACTCTAATACTGTTTGTATTCGTCATAGACAAAACATAGAAATTGTCTATCACTAGGAAAATGAAAAGATCTACTTTGTACAATTATTAAAACAATTATTTACAAGGTAGAATACAATAAGATAGGTTCAGTGGCACATATTTATGTAAACTTTAAGTATATACGAAAATATTTATATAGTATTAAGATACATCTATATCAAAGAATAAAAGCCATACATAAGGATAATAAATAACATCAGGATAATGGTTGCCAATGACGGCAGGAGGTAAAGAGGGAGGAAAAGAGATGGCAGTTAATTACATATGACCTTAGCTCTATGTATACTATTTTATTCACTTAAAAAAACCCTAAATTATTACAAAATATCAGTCTCTATGATATCTGAGGGGTAAATGAATGTTATACTGTTTTCTGTACCTTTCCACTTGTTTGAAATATCAGGTAGTTGAAAGTTATTTAAGTGAATTACTTTAAGATTTAATTATTTCATGGATAATCACGAACAATCAAGTAACTCTTTGCAAAAACACATATAATTTCAGAAAAATTCACATAAGTTCCAAACGACATTTTGTTACTTAGATTTCCAGCATATTATACAAAAACAAAGTACTATAGAAAAGCACATAATGGAAAGTGAAAGAATATAACACAAAGGAGATAACCCACAGAAGGGTTACACGTGCCTTGCTAAGACCCCCTGAACTGAGAAGGCATTGTTTATGGAGCTGCCTGAAGCGGAACTACCAAATTCAATGAGCACGTGAGGGTGGCCAATGGGAATGCAGGAGCAGAAATTTTTTTTAAATCAGTAATTAAGGAAAGCTGTAAGAAAAACATACACCCTTTATCTTGTAGACAACCTTACTCCTCCCAATGCCTTGAAAAATAAAAGTAATTATTGTTCGATTCCATTTTTTCATCCAGTGAAAATCAATAAATTTGACAGGGTATCTTAAAAAAATCTTAATTTAATAACTAAATATTTTAGCAAATAAGATCTACAGTGATAAAGCAAAATATAATAGTATGTGTTGTTAGAAGATGATATCAGTTTCTGGCTTTGCCATTAACTAGGTAGGTACATCTCATTTCCTCATCTGTAAGAATGAATAACAGAAATCTTGGCCTTACATGAATTTTGTGAAATTTAAAGTAAATAAGAAAACAAAATATGAAATTCCTTCAAAATTATAAATGCTGTAACAGTTTTTGTAAATCATGTTTCTTAACACTAAGCCACATGAAGAAAAAGTCACAACACACTCTAATTGAAACAGAAAAAATGAATTAAAGGAAATGGATAAAAGGAAATGAAAGTAAGTTTGTTAGGCTTAATGTAAAAGTCAAATGTGAAACTTATTGGAAGAGTTTGATTAGTAAAATAAGTATGTGAATGGCACTTACACAAATAAAAATGTTACTCTCTTTTGGATTTAAATTGCATATAAGTTAGCGAAAAATTAATAAGCAAATCTGGTACTTCCCATTATTTTCAAAAGGAATGACATTTTCCTTTTACAGTGAACTACACAGAAACTGCTGGTGTTTAGAACCACATGATCACAGACATGTTCCTTGAATACTTCATCTCTCCAGCATTCAATACAGGAAAACAAAGTTTTCAATTTATTTGATTTCAGAGCCAATTGATACACAAAAATCAATTCTTTGTATATATAGAGAAAAATATCACATAAAAACTTAGACTTCAGAGTTCTAATATTTAAATAATGTTTATTTAGCTGGAAAACAAGTCTCTTTCCCTGACACTATACACCAGTAAGTGATGAATGACTGATAAAGCAAAATGACCCTTAGAGATCTTCTTTAACCAGGAAGAGGGTATCCACCAAAGCCTTATCACAAACATCAGACTTAATGATCAAATATTAAAAGCATTTCCTTTAGATCAATCAAGACAAGATGTCCACTATTACTGCTTTTATTCATCCTTATGCTGGGGGCCCCAGGTAGCATAACATGACACTGAAAAAAATAAAAGGTATAATTATGGACTAAAAAGAACAAAACAAAATTGTCATTCACAGACGCATGATGGTTTACAAAGATAACCAAGAAGAATGGCTAGACGAATTATTATAACTAATGAGAGAGTCTAACAAGGTGGCTAGATTTAAGATCAAAATGCAAAATAAACTTCATTTTTCTGTAAGAGCAACAAATAATTAGGAAATAATTGTAAAAAAGTGGTGTGATGAATTGGGAGATTGGGATTGATGTATATACACTAGTATGTATAAAATGGATAACTAATAAGAACCTGCTGTAAAAAAAAATAAAATAAAATTCAAAAAAAAGTTATGATCTATATATAGCAACAAAGGAATACTTAGTAATAAATATGATAAAGATGTAAAAAAACCTTTATGAAAATCATTTTTTACTTTTCTTGAGAGGACTTAAAGAAAACCAAAATAAGTATATACTACATTCATAGAGGAACAAATTTATATGCCACATCTATATCATAAAAATGCCAACTTTCTCCCAAAGTGATCCCTAGGGTCAATGCAATTCCAATAAAAATCTCAATTTTTCCCCCACAGAGAACTAATTAAGTTGACTCTAAAATGAAATGGAGAAGCAAATGCTAAGGAAAACTCAAGATGTTCTATTAGAAGAATAGGTGGGGAAATGTAAAACATCATTTAAATGCTATAGTAAATAAAACTGTGATTTTGGCTTAGGAACCAAAAACAAAACAACAACCACCAAAAAAAAATAAAACTGACCAGTGGAAAATAATAAGAGTCCAAAACAGTTCCATGAAAATATGAAAAGTTAATATATGACAGAAATAATTCTGCAGATTGATGGGAAAGAATGGATTATTTGAAAATTGATGTAGGACAACTGATTATATAGAAAGATATGAGATTGGAATCCCACCTCACACAAGATATAAAAATAGATTTTAGGTTGATTCATTAAGGACCTAAACCTGAAAAGTAAAACTTAAGAAATTATAGGTGTGGGCTTCCCTGGTGGCACAGTGGTTGAGAGTCGGCCTGCCGATGCAGGAGACGCGGGTTCGTGCCCCGGTCCGGGAGGATCCCACATGCCACGGAGCGGCTGGGCCCGTAAGCCATGGCCACTGAGCCAGCGCGTCTGGAGCCTGTGCTCCGCAACGGGAGAGGCCATAACAGTGAGAGGCCCGCGTACCGCAAAAAAAAAAAAAGAAATTATAGGTGAATACTTTATAAAGATTGGTCAAAAAGATTAATATATAACCCAAGTTTATAAAGTATATAGAACTCACATTTCAAAAAGTCATTTGTACTCTCTGTAAAACTAGTCAGGGATATGTGACTACCTTTCCTCTCTAGTTCCCAAGATGACATAGCAAGTACATACATGATCAAGGAATTTCACCTATCTAATGTGTTTATCTATCTTTTAGTGAGGATAATATGTATTTGAGGCACCACAGATCAAAGGGTGTCAGATATGAAAGATACATTAAATCTATCTGGAAGACCAGTCTGGATGAGTAAGCATTCTAACAGAATAGCCAGAAGCCAAAAGTTGGCAAAAAACCACTACCCACTCTGGAGCCTACTAAAGTCACTAGTAATGCACCCAACAGGACTGGCCTAGACAGTGCCCAAACCTGTGGTAGCATCAAGCAAGATGCCATGCACAGAGCAAGTTCTCAAGAAACCACACATGGATGGGTGGATGGATGGATGAATGACAGGGAACAAAAGCTGAAGTACTGCACCAAGGGGACTGTTTCTGGATAGCATCTATTACTCTGATGAACCTTTGGAGAGGCTAGAATTTCATTCTTTAAAGTTTTTACCTTAGTATTGGCAATGTCTGGATAGCATGTCATAAGATCTTAGTATTGTGTACTAAGAGTCAAAACACTGAATTTAAATCAGTACGTTTTAAGATAGCTAATCAAGTTCCACATTTAATGCCATATTCTTTGGGAGAAAAAAGAGGTAAAGATAAAAAAAAAAATAAAAGGTAAACTTCAAGGTATCATAAGAAAATCATAGGCACTGTGCTCAAGATTTTATATTCGTCATCTCATCCAGTTCTCAGAACAGTCTCATAGGGTAATATTAGTATCACTGTATTTTCATGTTACAGGTGAGGAAAGAAAGGCTTGGAGAAGCTAACTATTACCTTGCCCAGTAATGCAGAACTACTAAGTAGTAGAACTGGGATGCTAAGTGAAGACCACCCTGACAGATGTCTCAAGGGAATCCCTACTCAATGACAAGAAATCACAGTCACCACTAAATGAGAGTGCTGCTCTAGCTCAGAGCCAGCATCCTTGGATTTCTCACTGGGTAAACTACAGCGATGATCAGTCAGAATATCCCTGTAGTCAGGAGATGCATAGCAGAAAAAAAAAAAAAAAAAAAGCTAAAATTGTTCAATGTTAATTTCCAAGACTTGAGTATCACCTAATTTTCTGCAAAAACTGCTTTCTTCCTTGACAAGTACAGATGTTGACATCTATCCTTTTAAAAGAATCATGGTAGGGCTTCCCTGGTGGCGCAGTGATTGAGAGTCCGCCTGCCGATGCAGGGGACACGGGTTCGTGCCCCGGTCCAGGAAGATCGCACATGCCGCAGAGCGGCTGGGCCTGTGAGCCATGGCCGCTGGGCCTGCGCGTCCGGAGCCTGTGCTCCGCAACGGGAGAGGCCACAGAGGTGAGAGGCCCGCGTACCGAGAAAAAAAAAAAAAAAAAAGGAATCACGGTAGAACTACTTTTATAATAGTTGCAGACTGCTGAAAAAGTTCAACGGTATCAAAGTGTTTTATTCCCTGAAAACGTCAATCAGTGGCACGTTACAGTAAGAGACTCCTCAGTGAAAGCTTCGTCCAGACAAGCTCTCAGCCAAATCCCTGCACTTTTAACCCAAGGCAAACTCCAAACAGAAAGGGGGAGAATGAGGCTGGAGAGAAGTACAGGCTGTACGGTGAGATACCAAGATAAAAGTCCAAATCCTTCCAACATCTACATGCTTTCCAATTTACGTTCCACTGAGAGCTAGTTGTTACTCTGCCCAACCCTTTCATTTTATAGATGAAGAAATCAAGACCCAGCGAGTATGGTGGCCTATCTGAGATGACAGTAAACTAACAGCAGAGCAGGATTTGAATTTACATCTCCCATCAGTCAGGCACTTTCCCACTACACTCATGTACCAAAAAGTAGTACACGATAAGAATTTTTTAAAAAAGGAATAGAGAAAGTGCTAGAATAGAAAGAAATTATTTCTGGCCACAGTGATGGGGAAGGCTCTAAGGAGGCAGTAGCATATTTTGGGTCTTGAAGGCTGAGTAGTTCAATCACTGGAGATGAGTAAGAGACAGGAAAAGAGAAGAGGAACATTCTGCACAGGTCAGAACACTTTAAAAAGCAGTTATCCTTGACAAGAAAATTCATGAAGTGTTCCATATTTTTAATCTATGGTGAAGGAAGCAAGAATATACAATGGAGAAAAGACAGTCTCTTCAATAAATGGCACTGAGAAAACTGAACAGCTACGTGTAAAAAAAAAAAAAAAGAAATTAGAACATTCTCTAACACCATACACAAAATAAACTCAAAATGGATTAAAGACCTAAATGTAAGACAGGATACTATAAAACTCTTAGAGGAAAACATAGGCAGAACACTCTCTGACATAAATTGCAGCAAGATCTTTTTTGATCCACCTCTGAGTGAACGAAAGAGAATGGGAGAAAATATTTGCAAATGAAGCGACAGACAAGGGATTTATCTCCAAAATATACAAAGAGCTCACACAGCTCAATATCAAAAAAAACACAACCCAATCAAAAAGTGGGTGGAAGATCTAAACAGACATTTCTCCAAAGAAGACATACAGATGGCCAAGAGGCACATGAAAAGATGCTCAACATCACTAATTATTAGAGAAATGCAAATCAAAACTACAATGAGGTATACCTCATACCTCATTGGATTTCTCACTGGGTAAACTACAGCGATGATCAGTCAGAATATCCCTGAAGTCAGGAGATGCATAGCAGAAAAAAAAAAAAAAAAAAAAGCTAAAATTGTTCAATGTTAATGTTCAATGTTAATTTCCAAGACTTGAGTATCACCTAATTTTCTGTACAGTGATACAATGAGGTATCACTTCACACTGGTCAGAATGACCATCATCAAAAAATCTAGAAACAATAAATGCTGGAGAGGGTGTGGAGAAAAGGGAACCCTCTTGCACTGTTGGTGGGAATGTAAATTGATACAGCCACTATGGAGAACAGTATGGAGGTTCCTTAAAAAACTAAAAATAGAGCTACCATGTGATCCAGCAATCCCATTCCTGGGCATACATCTAGAGGAAAACATAACTGAAAAGGATGCATGCACCCCAGTGTTCACTGCAGCTCTATTTACAATAGCCAGGACATGGAAGCAACCTAAATGTCCATCAACGGAGGAATGGATAAAGAAGATGTGGTATATACATACAATGGAATATTACTCAGCCATAAAAAGGAAAGAAATTGGGTCATTTGTAGAGATGTGGATGGACCTAGAGACTGTCAGAGTGAAGTAAGTCAGAAAGAGAAAAACAAATATCATGATATCACTTATATGTGGAATCTAAAGAAATGGTATAAATGAACCTATTTTCAAAACAGAAGTTGAGTCACAGATGTAGAAAATAAACTTGTGGTTCCTGGCGGGGGGGAAGGGGGGCGATAAATTGGGAGACTGGGATTGACATATACACACTACTATATATAGAATAGATAAATAATAAGAACCTACACACAAGAGGGAAGAGATACGGGAACATATGTATATGTATAACTGATTCACTTTGTTATAAAGCAGAAACTAACACACCATTGTAAAGCAATTATACTCCAATAAAGATGTTAAAAAAAAAAGAACCTACATATACACACTACTATATATAGAACAGATAAATAATAATAATAAGAAGAAGAAGAACCTAGCAAGGGAACTCTATTCAATTCTCTGAAAGGACCTGTATGGAAATAGAATCTAGAAGAGTGGATATATGTGTATGTATAACTGACTCACTTTGCTGTACAGCAGAAACTAACACAACATTAGTTAATCCACTATACACCAATAAAAAAAATTAATTAAAAAAAGGGTTTTCAAAAAAACTGTTGATTTAGAAAAAGAAAAAAAAAAAAAAAGCAGTTTATCCAGGAAGAAAGGAGCACAAGAAGACAGAAGTGATAGAAAATAACATTCAAATGCCATTAATATTTCCTCCAATCATTAACAATATATGATGATCATGCTATGTGAAAAACACATTTATAGTGATTCTCACTGAGGATAAACTGGAAACTGGCAGAAAGACTCTTGTACAACCAAAGCTGTAAGAAAGATCCACAGAGAGAATCAAAAAAAAGGATACAAATGAACTTATTTACAAAACAGAAATAGACTCACAGATGCAGAAAACAAACTTATGGTTCCAAAGGGGAAGGGGTGGTGGGGATAAATTGGGAATTTGGGATTAACAGATACACACTACTATATATAAAATACATAAAAAACAGGGACCTACTGTATAGCACAGGGAACTATTTTCAGTATCTTCTAATAACCTATTACAAAAAATTATCCAAAAAAGAATATATATACATATATGTATATATATATAACTGAATCACTTTGCTGTATACCTGAAACACTGTAAATCAACTACATTTCAATAAAAAATATTTTTTTAAACAAAAATAAATAAATAAAAAGAAAGATCCACAAAGAATCAGGTAGGAAGGGAAGAGAAGCAATCAGGTCAGGACATATGACCCTGGGAAAGGACATAGAAGAGAAGGGGGATCCTCCCTGGGGAGTGAGCGGTTCAGGCCACATATTGGGCGCCCCAGGCCTGGGGTCCAACACAGGGAAGAAGAGTCCCCTTAGCTGGTTAGAAAGCCAGTGGGACCAACAGGAAGGCTGAAAGAAACCTAGACAACGTTCACGAAGAGTGCACACAAACTTCCGTACTCTTGAAACAAGGTGCAGAAAGCAAATTGAAACTACACTGGACTCTGGAAGGTTTCCTGCGACCACTCCAGCACATGCCCTAGTCTGAACCAAGCACCCGCTCAGGCCCCACCTGCTTCGTGACACAGCTCCATGCGAGGGTGAGTGCTGCTGCAGCTGAGGAGAATGCTCACTTGCAAGGGACTGCCAGCCCAGACCCAGAATGGCATCTGAATGGGGTAAGAGCAGCCATTACTGGTGCTGACAGAAACAGCACATCAGAAGTGGTCCTGGGCTTTGACTGTGGCCAGGACCACCGCAGCCCGTGCCCAGATCTAGGCCAAGTGCCCACAACGGCCCCGCCTGCTCTACGGCGCAGTTCCACACTAGGGTGAGAGCTGCAGCAGCCGAGGGGAGTGCTCAGTTGTAAAGCAAAAAGGCGGCTCAGACTGGGAACAGCATATGAACAGGGCAGGGGCAGCCGTTACTGGCACTTACAGAGGCAGCACATCAGAAGCAGTCTCAGGATCCGACAGTGGCTGAGGCAACACCCAGACCCTCTTGCTCCAGCACCGCTCCCTGCTGGGATGAGGGTACTGGTGCCGGGAGCAGGGAGAACAAGAGCACACACTTTGAGGGAATGGAGCCAGCTTGGACCCAACTCTCAGGGCTTCTGCTCCTGTACCTTGGGACCTGCCCCTGCCCCCAATAGGGTGGTGTTGGCCACAGAGCAGAGGAGAAGCTCCAGCTCTCACCTGGCTCTGGCCCTGGGCCTTCCACCTCCAATCCCATTGCCTACCAAGGTGATGGCTTCTAGCACACCCTGGGGAAAGATGTGACTCATGCTCACGTGAGATCTAGCTCTCCCACCAAAGGCACTGGGCACATTCAGATTATATAAGTTGCTCCCACACAAGGAATACCCCTTCAAGACCACAACAGGTAACTGTTTCACCTAATTTCACACAGACAGAGAAAGTTAAGTAAAATAATAAGACAAAGGAATTTGTTTCAATCAAAAGAACAAGAGAAAACCTCTGAGAAAACAACTAAGGAAACAGAAATAAGTAATTTGCCAGATAAAGAGTTTAAAGCATTAGTAATAAGCATGCTAACTGAATTAGGGAAAAGAATAGAGGAACACAGTGTGAATTGTAACAAGGACCAAGAAAGTATAAAAAAGAACCAGTCAGAACTTAAGAATAACTGAAATGAAAAACATACTAGAAGGAATTAATAGCAGACTAGGTGATACAGAAGAATGCACAAGTGATTTGGAAGATAGAATAATGGAAATCACCCAATCAGAAGAACAAAAAGAAAAACAAATTTAAAAAATGAGAACTGTTTAAGGGACTTCTAAGACATCATCAAGCAAACCAACATTTGCATTATAGGGGTCCCAGAAGGAGAAGAGAGAGAAAAAGGGGTCAAAAATATATTTGATCAAATTATGGCTGAAAACTTCCTGAACCTGAAGAATGAAACAGATAATCAGGTATAGGAAGCACAGAGACTCCCTAACAAGATGAATCCAAATAGACCCACCCTAAGATATACCATAATTAAAATGGCAAAAGTTAAAGAGAGAATTCTAAAGTCATCAAGAGAAAAACAGTCATATATAAGGGAACTCCCATAACGTTATCAGCTGATTTTTCTGCAGAAAGTTTGCAGGCCAGTAGGGAGTGGTATGATATTTTTAAAGTGCTGAAAAAGAAAAACCTGCAAACTAGGATAACCTACCTAGCAAGATTATCATTTAGAACTGAAGGAGAGATAAAGAACTTCTCAGACAAGCAAAAACTAAGAGTTTATCAATACTAAAGCTACCCTAAAAGAACTGTTAAAAGGTCTTCTCTAAGTGGAAGAGACTATAACATGAAGTAAGTATCTATAGAGAAGGAAAATCCCACTAGTAAAGGCAAATATATGGTAAAAGCTGAGGATCAACCACTTAAATAAGTTAGTATGAGATTAAAAGACAAAAAATTGTAGAAGGAACTATAACTACAATTAACAACCATAAAGGGATAAACATGAAAATGTAAAATATGACATCAAAAACACAAAATGTGGGAGAGGGGATATATAGCTGTTAGGCTAACTGATGCCATCTTGGGCCCTTAGAGTCCCTCCTGTCCTTCCACTGACACTACCCAGGACTGTACTATGCAGTAAATCACTTCTCTGTCATTAAGGGCTTTGAGTTAACAGATATTGTTTAATAATAATTAGGATCAAGTGGCCTCTATGCTCTGTTAGTCCCCAAACAATGATGAAAACCTTCACTGATATATTCCTAGTGCCCACAAGACTAGTTACCCATTCATAAATTTAATTTAGGAATGCACATTCTGTTTCCAAGCACCTATCCCCCACACCCTAGGTCAATTATAAAGTTGTCTCAATGGTCCCTCGGCAGTGCAGACTGCACCTACGAATGTCTCCGTATCACTGTCTCCTCAATCCCAATTGCACCCTGTGAGTAAGTTACCCTATAATAAAGTGACCCATTGATTATATGGGGCTGCCTCCCTCATCGTTTGGTCTCAAGATGCCTTCTCAGTTGGGTGGGACTTTTCATTCCCACTGTCCTCTAACGGGGGAGTAAAAAATTGTTCAAACACATCTTTTAGAATGTGTTTGAACTTAAATGACTACCAATTTAAAACAAGTAGATATAGTTATAGGTCAACATAAATAAATCCCAAGGTAACCATAAATCAAAAACCTACAATAAATAAACAAAAACTAGAGAGAAAAGAACACAAGCATACCACTAAAGAAAAATCATCAAGCCAAAAGGGAAGCAACTAAAATAATAATAAAAGAACAGAGAAGAACTACAAAAACAACCGGAAAACAAGTAACAAAATGGCAATGCCAATAAGTACATACCTATCAATAATCACTTTAAATGTCAATGAACTAAATGCTCCAGTCAAAAGACATAGTGTGGCTACTGAGATTTTTTTTAAAAGGACACATCTATATACAGGAGACTTACTTCAGAGCTAAAGAAACACAGACTGAAAGTCAGGGTGGGAAGAAGGTATTTCATGCTAATAAAACAACAAGAAAGTGGAGGTAGCAATATTTATATCAGACAAAATAGACTCTAAAACAATGTCTATAACAAAACACACAAAAAAGGGCATTATATAGTGATAAAGGAATCAATACAAGAAGAGGCTATAATACTCACTAACATATATAAACCTAATAGAGGAGCACCTAAGTATATAAAGCAAATACTAACAGACATAAAAGGAGAAATTGACAATAATATAATAACAGTAGGGAACTTTAACACCCACTTACATCGATGCACAGATCATTCAGACAGAAAATCAATTAGGAAACAGTGTCTCCAATGACACATTAGACCAACTGGGCTTAATATCTACAGGACATTCTATGCAAAAGCAGTAGAATACACATTCTTTTCAACTGCACATGGAATGTTCTCATGCTAGGCCATAAAATAAGCCTCAACAAACTTAAGAGGGTAGAAATTATATCAAGCATTTCTCAATCACAACCATATGAAACTAAAACTCAATTATAGGAAGAAAAATGGGAGAAGCACAAACACACAGAGACTAAACAACATGCTACTAAGACACCAATGGATCAATGAAGGAATCAAAGAGGTAATCAGAAAATACCTTGAGACAAATGAAAATGGAAATGCAACACTCCAAAATCTATAGGATGTAGCAAGAGCAGCTACAAGAGGTATGTTTATGGCAATACACACCTACCTCAAGAAACAAGAAAAATGTTACATAAACAAGCTAACGTACCATCTAAAGGAATTAGAAAAAGAAGAACAAAGGTCAAAGTCAGAAGAAGGAAGGAAATAATACAGATCAGAGAGGAAATGAATAAAATAGAGACAACCACCCTCCCCAAAATAGAAAAGATCAATGAAACCAAGAGCTGATTTTTTGAAAAGATAAACAAAATTGATAAACCTCATTAAGGAAAAAAAAGAGAGAAGGCCCAAATAAATAAGAAGAGAAATAATAATTGCTATCACAGATATACAAAAAATCATAGGAGAATACTATGAACAGTTATATGCCAACAAAATGGACAACCTAGAAGAAATGGACAAATTTCTAGAAAGAGACAACCTTCCAAACTGAATCAAGAAGAAATCTGAACAAATGATCACTAGGAGTGAAATTGAACATATAATTACTGGTAGTGAAATTGAATTTGTAATTTAAAAAACCTCTCAGTGAACAAAAGTCCAGACCAGATGGCTTCAAAGGGGAATTCTACCAAACATACACAGAAGAGCAAATACCTACCTTTCTCAAACTATTCCAAAAAAAACTTAAGATGACAGACACTCCCAAATTCATTCTATGAGGCCACCATTACCCTGATACCAAAATCAAAGACACTACAAAAAAAGAAAAGAAAATTATAGTCCAATATCTAAGATGAATATAGATGCCAAAATCCTCAATAAAATATTAGCAAACCAAATCCAACAATATATAAAAAGGGTCATATACCATGATCAAGTTGGATTTATTTCAGGGGATTAAGGATGACTCAATATTCACAAAATCAATGTGATGTACCACATTAACAAAAGGAAGGATAAAAATCACATGATCATCTCAATAGACACAGAAAAAGCATTTGACAAAATCCATTCATGATAAAAACAAAGTAGGTATATAGGGAACATACCTCAACATAATAAAGGCCATATATGATAAACCCACAGCTAACATTATACTCAACAGTGAAAAGCTAAAAGCTTCCCCTCTAAAATCAGGAACAAGACAAGGATGACAATTCTCACCACTTCTATTTAACATAATATTGGAAGACCAAGCCACAGCAATCACACAAGAAAAACAAATAAAAGGCATCCAAATTGGAAGAAAATAAGTAAAACTGTCACGATTTGCAGATGACATAATACTATATATAGGAAACCCTAAAGTCTCCACAAAAAAACTATTAAAACTAATAAATGAATTCAGTAAAGTTGCAAGATACAAGACTAATATAAAAAAATCAGTTGCTTTTCTATACACCAATAGTGAACTATCAGAAAGAGAAAAGCAAGAAAACAATCCATTTAACATCGCATCAAAAAGAAAAAAATACCTAGGAATAAACCTAACCAAGGAACTGAAAGACCTATACTCTGAAATCTATAAAACATTAATGAAGGAAAATGAAGGTGATACAAAGAAATGGAAAGATATCCCGTGTTCATGGACTGGAAAAAATATTGTTAAAATGTCCATAATACCCAAAGCAATCTGCAGATTTAATGCAATTCCTATCAAAATACCCATGACATTTTTCACAGAACTAGAACAAATAACGTTAAAATTTATATGGAACCATAAAAGACCCCTAGTTGCCAAAGCAATCTTGACAAAAGAGAACAAAGCTGGAGGTATCACCCTCCCAGACTTCAGACAATACTACAAAGCTACAGTAATCAACACAGCATGGTACTGGCACAAAAACAGACACAAAGATCAATGGAACAGAGTGGAGAGCACTGAAATAAACCCATACACTAATGATCAATTAATTTACAACAAAGGAGACAAGAATATACAATGGAGAAAAGACAATCTCTTCAATAGGTGGTGCTGGGAAAACTGAACAACTACATTTAAAAGAATGAAATTGTAACACTTTATGACAACATATATAAAAATAAACTCAAAATGAATTAAAGATCTGAAACCATAAAACTCCATAAATCATAGCAGTATTTTTGGGGATCAGTTTCCTAAAGCAAAAGAAACAGAAGCCAAAAGAAACAAATGGGACCTAATTAAACCTAAAAGCTTTTGCACAGCACAGAAAACCATCAACAAAACGACAACTTACTGAATGGGAGAAAATATTTACAAATGATATGACCAATAAGGAATTAATATACAAAATATATAAACAACTCAGCATCAAAAACACAAACAACCGCATTAAAAATTGGGCAGAAGACCTGAAGAGACAGTTTTCCAAAGAAGATATACAGATGGCCAACAGGCACATGAAAAGATGCTCAACATCACTAATCATTAGAGAAATGCAAATCAAAACCACAATGAGATATCACCTCACAGCTGTCAGAATGGCTATCATCAAAAAGTCTACAAATAAAAAATATTGGTGAGGATGCTGAAAAAGGCAACCCATTTACACTGTTGGTGGGAGTGTAAATTGGTGTAGCCACTATGGAAAATAGTATGGAGGTTCCTCAAAAAACTAAAAATAAAACTACCATATGATCCAGCAATTCCACTGCTGGGTATGCATCTGAAGAAAACAAAAAAACACTAGTTTGAAAAGATTCATGCACCACAATGTTCACAGCAGCATTATTTACAATAGCCAAGATATGGAAGAGACCTAAGTGTCCATCAACAGACGAATGGATAAAGAAGATGTGGTGTATATATATATATATATATATATATATATATATATAAAATGGAATAACACTAAGCCATAAAAAAGAATGAAATTCTGCCATTTGTAACAATGTGGATGGACCTAGAGAGTATTACACTTAGTAAAATAAGTCAGACAGAGAAAGACAAATATTTTATGTTACCACTTACATGTGGAATCTAAAAAGTAAAGCAAACGAAGGAATATAATAGAATAGAAATTGACTCACAGATATAGAGAACAAACTAGTGGTTACCAGTGGGGAGAGGGAACAGGGGAATGGCAAGATAGGTGTAGGGAATTAAGAGATACAAATTACTATGTGTAAAATAAATAAACTACAAGGCTATTGTATAGCACAGGGAAATATAGCTATTATTTTGTAACAACTTTAAATGGAGAATAATCTATAAAAATACTGAATCAATATATTGTACACCTGAAATTAATATAATACTGTAAGTCAACTATACTTCAATTAAAAAGAAAACACATTTATAGCAGAATCATGAGAATAATCTGGCCATAGAATTAAATTAAGTTTACAACTCAAACATATTTTATGGTATGCATTATTGTTGCTCTGCTCTGTCATTAGGTACAAAGTCAACAGGGTATGCACATTATTGTAATCACTCTTACTTTTAACATTTATATAGGCAAAACAAGCATTTCTGGGAGTATTTGTTCTGGGAGAAGAGAGGAAATGGAAAGTTTGTGGTCTTTGCTCTCCTCCCACACTACCTCAACTTGACTAGTTTCAAGTATCATTCTTGTAACAAATATGTGAGCTCCTACTATGTGCCCACAAGGTAGTAGGTTCTAAGGCACCTTCTTGATCTCAGGGTAAGAAACTGTGACCAGGATTCTAGTGTCCATCCTGCCCCACTCTAGAATACTTGGGCTCTGCATTTCCCTTGGGTTACAGAGATCCACAGGGTTCGAGCACTTCCTGGGAATCTTCCTGCTGTGCGTATTTGACTCATTTTCCTCCCTCTTACAAATTTAGAAGCCACCAACCACACTTTTCCCTTTCTCCCTCCCAAAAAGGTAAATTTATATTATTTATATTTAAAAAAACAAAAACAAAAACCACAAACGAACTAAAAACTCCACCTTGGATTGCTATAAAAAAAATCCATCCATTACGAAGTCATTTGGTTTAAAAAGTAAGCAATCCTGAGACTGCTGTGGGTTATGGTGGCATTTCCCAAGCAGTACTGAGACAGGCTGGGACCTGGGACCCTTTGCTGCAGTGCTTGCACCTGGACAAATGTCTCCTCGAGAAACAAAATACAAAGAAACTATATGAGACTAAAAACAACTGCATGAATGAGCAGTTGGGGTAAATTTTGGATAACAACATACAAAGAGACCAAAAACTGAACTGCCACTTCTGAAGAGCCGGGAGCAAAAGCAGGGTACTGAGCATGCCCCCTGCATACAGCACCACCAAAGGGGTGGGCAAACCCCCTAAGCCACTCTCCAGCCCATCCCTTGGACACACCCCTACCCTCACCCCATATAAGGAACCAGCTTGGCCTCCCTGAGTGAGCCAGAGAACCTGTTGCTTGTTCTCGCTCCTCCTTGCTGAGGCAGGGGCCCCAGTAAAGCCTTGCCTGAATTTCTTGTTTGGCCTCTTATCAATTTCTATTGATTAAGGAGGCTAAGAACCCTGGTTGGTAACAGTATGTCTTGGCAAACTGTCTTGGTCTGCTTCACAGGTTACAGGTGTTCCAAGATGCTGACCCTCAAAGTGGCAGGTGGAGCTGGGGCAGTCAGAGCTCCCAGGACAACCTCCTTTTTCTCCGAGCAACCTTTTCCTTCTCCTTTTATGCCAGTGTACCAGCACTAGCATCATTTTGTTGGTGTGCTGCGAAGTGAAAAAGGTTGGAAAGCACTGGCTTGCCTTAGCATACTTTCATGTTTTGGGAAATAGTTCAAGACTATTCAACTTAACCCCTGGCAGTCAACTCCCCTTTCTGGGCCTTGGTTTACTCACAAGCATGAAGAGGTGGTTACACTAAATGATCCCTAATGTCCCTTTCTAGTTCTACAGTATAATTACTGCGTAAGTTGTGAACTTCCCATATAACATCCTGAAAAATAACATTTTGTGAAGAAGAAAAAAGCACAGATTTGGAGTAAGACTTGGAGACTGCTCAAGACTTCAAGTTAATCCTTATTTAACAAATCTGATTAGATGCCTGCTAGGTGCCAGAGAGCCGTGATTGACAGTAGGATTATAACTAAAGCAGAGAAGCAAAGTCCCCGTTCTCTTCAAGCTTATAATCCACTGGGAAACACAAACCAAAAAAAGGCAATTACAATTTAGTGGCATAAAGACTAAACTGGGGAGAAATACAGAGTGTTGTGGGTATGTGACAGGGGTACCCATCCCAGCTTTGGTAGGGAAGCATTAGTGCGGGATGTGACACCAGGACCAGACTTAAAGAAAAGCAGGAGCTGGAGGGCATGTGGGGTGGGAGGTGGGTGTGTGGGAGGTGGGTGCGGACGGTGTGGGGGAAGAGGGGAAGATGACATTCTAGGCAGAGGGAAGACCATCTGCCAAGTCCCTTAGTGGCGCAGTACGTTGGGAACTATACGACTGGAATTTTAAGCATTAATTCAAATAAGGGAGTGATATGACAGGTTAGGAAAAGCCCTGTGGCTGCAGAGTGGAGAATAAACTGGAGGTGGGCAGATTCAGTGGCTGCTAAGTCTACAAATACTCAGATTATGTAATGAGTCAGGGATGGGAACCAAAAAGGGAGGGTTTAAAAGCGTATTCCTTTCAATTATGCTTGCAGAAGCCAAACAAGGTTTCCTAGAAGAGGAGGCAGAGCCAGGTCTTAAAGGATAAAAAGGAATATACAATAGCACCTTGTTTTTTTTAATTTTTTGTATTTCTATTTTTTTTGATGTTCAGATGAAACAATAACTGAATGCTAAAAATTAGGTAGGGATATATTTAAAAGATACTTGAAAAATTCTCTTCAGCTAAACCCACTTTCAGTGAAATGACTCTTCTATGTCATGCCTGAGAGGGCTTTTTCTTCAGCCTTCTTTACATTTTTATACAATCTCTCTGAGTGACGGACCCAGAATCTAAACTCCCTGTACATGCATCATGATGATTCTTAAATCCCTAAATCCAGCTCAGCCCTCTCACCTGGCTTTTATATCCACCTTCACATTGGGATCTCCACCAAATGTCCCACAAGCACCTCAAAGTCACAGTTCCTTTCTATTTGATTCTTTGTTACATTCCTGCCAGAAAACCCAATGTAGCAGGTTAAAAAAAAATGTTAGTTTGTTTATTGACCATTCGGATATCCTCTACTGTGAAATGCCTGTTGAAATCTGTTGCCAATTTTTCTACTGGATAATCCGTTAGTTCCCTCATAGCCTTTATAAGTACTCCATCAGTGTTAATTTAATTGGATCTATCTCCCACCAAATTAGAGAGGTATTGTGTCTCTTCTTTGTAAGCCTGAAATCAAGCATAATATTGACACAAAGTAACTGTGTCAAAATCTGTAAGAATAAAATATTCATAAAACAATGCTAGTAAAAATTTCATAAATCAATGCAAGATTGTGAGATGTGAAAAAAAATGAGTATTCTTAAAACCGGTTGAGGAAAAGCGGGCAGTAAGTTGGCTTGTTTAGAAGCATTACAATGAGTTCATATAATACAGAATCCAGAAAAGTATAATTACATGTGCAAAAGACCATTTCTTAAAATTACATGACTATCAAAAGCAACGATGCCACTTGACTTTCAGGAAATTATTTTCAGAGTGTATTTTATAATTAACACCTATAAAATATTTAAAATTGAGTTTTACATAGTAAGTTCTTTTTCAACAGTATCCCTATATAGAAATTTATACCCTGCAAAAAAGAATGCACTTCACCATAGCAACAGTTCTGTATCAACTCCTACTCAAGTTAGAAAAAGCATATGTAAAAGAAATGAATATTCTGGAATATTCTGAGGTGCTTGCTGGAATAAATCACTCCACTTATTTTGTAAAATTTTAAAAGTAAGAGTTCAACGTTTCTTTGAAACATTCCTGTGATTAGGCTAATTTAGTTTCTCAAATCTTGCTTTTTTAAATAGTGTAATACATTACTTAAAAGATAGGGGAAAAAAGAATAAAAAAGGAAAAAACAAATTCAATGTCAAGAATAACATACTTGATTGGTGTTTTGGGGGATAGGAAATGATGCTTCAAGTGATTTATAAGTAAACCAAGGTACTATATGGTACAACTCTATTACTTTCTCAAGAAAAGTTACACCCTACTGGTATTATGGAAACTGAAAAAGAAATTCTTATGTTCACAGAGACTTCCTGTAATAAGTACTTCCAGGTACTTATTAACTTGGTTTGATAAATTAAGTAACTTACAAATTCCCTAATGAGAATAAACATGTTTACAGGCACTGGGGATCTGGTTATGTACTCCTACAAGTCTTTGGATGATACTGCCAACGAAAAATTGCCACTCGCCATCTGCCTCTACAAGGACTAAGTCACAAACCACTGCAACCACTGACCTTCAACACACCCTGGAAGGATTTCAGGGTGGAGATCAGGAATGAGGCACTCTGTGCTCTGGGAAAAACTGGCAGAACAGGCCTTCAGATAGTTAGGTGTTTTCAGGAGGACATTCTGAGCCCAATTCTTGCATCTCCTCATATCTAGAAAAGCACTAAAATCTTTCATGGTGACATCTGCTCCTCGTGACTAGCAGCAAGCCTCCGCGAAAACGTGCACTTGACTGCATGCACCCCCTTCACTGAAGTCATACGTAACACTGACCTTCCCCCTACCTCTTCGGAGCAGTTTCTCAGAGCTATCTGAAATGCTGTCTCCCAGGCTAAAGCCCTCATTTTGTCCCACATAAAACTCAACTCACAACTCTCACACTGTGCATGCATTTTTTTAGTCGGCAATATCAGAATGTATCGTTAAACTTGATGTAATTCAAAGCATTTCCTTTCACTCACCACCCTTGTGGTCAACCAAATTCACCAGGCTCACATCTCTGTCACCCTTGCTCACAGCCCAAGATGGAATACTCTGTGATATTCCCAACTCCCTTGCTCTCCTGGGCTTCCTTTCTCTGACCTAATTTCCAACTGCTCCCCTACATTTCAATTTTCTCACTATCCTCTGAAAAATTCCCCAATACTTCTATGTTTCTAACTTCCTTGCTTAACATTTCCTTCACACGTTGACTTAGACTGAGAGCTGGCCGTTATTCCCCTGCAGTCCTCTCATTTCAAGGATGAGTTTTTTGCCACATCCTGTCACATGTATCTCAGGGTTCAAACGTTCTCCCATATCTGCTTCCTCAGGGCTTTACCATCTCTACTTGTCTTCACCACAGGCATCTACATCCACCTCCAGGTCACCAGTCTCCATCCCTCACAATCTCTGACACCTGGACCACCTTCACCTTCCACTACAAATCCTGTTGTTTTAGACGATTTCAATGTGCATATGGTTGCCTTTTTCTCAAATGCTGTTCCCTGATCTCCTCGTCTCCGAAGACCTTCTCCACTTCCGCTACTCACCTTCCATGGCCATACCTAGGATCTTGCCCTCACCCAGAACACTACCTCTGAAATCTTGAAGTCACGCATCTCATTCTCTGATACAATCTCTCTCACTTAACTATTCCCTACATATTAATTCTTTCATCTCATCACCAGATAATTTTCCTCTGTGTTGACAAAGACTCCCTCCTTGACTAAACTCTAGTCAGGCTCTTCTGAGCCCTCTTCTTGACTAGGCCACAACCTTGGCCTATAACAACTGCAACCCTCTCAGCACAAATGACTTCATTTACCCTCCCCACTAAGAGACCAGAACAAAAGCCAGCAGAGCTTCTAACTGCTCAAGGCTGCATTCTTGGGATGACCCCAGTCCCCCTTAAAGTGCCTGCCTACAAAAGCACAACACTGCCAAGAGAGAATTTATACTTGTTCCAGCCAAAACGTGGTGATAGGCAGATAGACCCCGAACCTTCTCTTAGAGCAGTTACTTCAGAGAGCTTGCAATTATAAATCCTTTCTCTGCCCCTCTAAGAGGTAAATCTTCTACCACCTAGAGCTGTGTGAAATGCAAACATTGAAATGCAACCATTCATTGAAATGCAAACATTCATGGAGATAACTCTCACTGTCCTTCTCAGTCCCTGTGGGAGGGTATTAGCAACAGTTGCCAGTTAATAAACCCAGAAGGGTCTCACACTAACCAAACCCCTTTCTCAATTTTTCTGTTCCCACTTCCTTGAACCTGCCCACGCCCACCACTCCTCCCTACTCCCTCATTCTCCCTTTAAGACACCCAGTCACCTCTGTACAAACTGAAGTTGAATTCAGTTCAAGCTGGACTCTTTTCCCTATGCAATATTACTGAATAAAACCACCCTTGCCACTTTAATTAGTGTGTGGTAGTATACAGCTCTGTTTATCTTTGACAATGTAATTCTATGTAACACACTAACACACACACACACACACACACACACACAGACACACACACAGAGTTCACTTTTTCCCCCAGCTTTAATCATTCTCTTGCTAGTATTCTCAATCCTTTAGGGAAAAAAAAAAATCTAAATTCCTTAACATGGCTTTAAACAAATTGGCCTCTTCCTTATTTCTGACACTTTTTTCTTTACACTCTATGTCCCAACCTTCCTCAACATCTTTCAGTTCCCTGAACCCACCCTGTCTCACTCCCAGACTCTACCATGCTGGTTTCTGACCTGGAATACTCCTCTCCATTTCCCTGGCCTGCAGTGACTCACTCTCTTCAGTCAATATTTCATCCCTGGGAAACTTCGCAAATGCTCCCCCTACATCGGGTTAGGTCAACCTGCTACGTGCTCCATGACACCTGGTCTCCCATACCCTAGCCTGACCAAGCTGTATTGTAATAAACTATCTTCTCTGCTAGACCACCGGCTCTCTAAGGGCAGGGATATTTCTGTCTTGCTTCCCACTCTCTGTCCTAATACTCTGCTTCACTACCTGGGGCTAAATAGGAACTCAGTAAGTATGTGTTAAATGAATAGGTATTTTAAATCATTAATGTAGTATAAGAGAACTCTAGCCCATATAACAAAAATTCTTATCATTGAAATCAGCTGAAGCATCTGTGATTCTTTAACAGAATGTTTGAAAACAGTAGGGCACAAGACAAAGCCTATACTATACACCAACAGGAATCTGCAAAACCATGGTATGATTCTACCCCATTAGCATCTGCGAGCATTTATACATATAAAATATTTTCCCTGGATTACCAAGGATAACTAATTAAGGCTAATCCTCTAGTTGCTAAATTGTTCCCTCTATAGATAGTCTTTCATTGGAAATAGCACTGATTCCATAGTTGGTGGTGAATATAAAACTACAGCCAAGGATTAGTTGATTTAAAGCCTAAGGTAAAACTTGTGTAAATTTTTAAAACATTATTTGGTATTTAAAAGTTTGAGATTAGTGTTACCATCTTTCACTTATTTTTGGCCATGATGTGGTACTTACCAACAAATTTGTACTATTGGGAACATACTGGTCCTGTTCTCCCAGCAGCACGTCAATCACAGGGTGCCGGCCATTTTTTATTATGATTTTCCTTTCTTCTTGTAGAGTTGGTCTGCGAAAAGAAGCATGTTTCAATTTACAAGGCAACGAAACAGGCTTTAAAAAAATCTCTAAGAGCATGAAAATTTTTGTGGCCAGTCTGTCAGACACACAACAAAACCTTAAACATGGACTTTAAGAACATATGTTCAGAATAAGTCTTTGAGTATAAAAGTTAAATTTCAACTGTAGAATCAGAATTGGAAAGACAATTATTATAATTATAGTGCTCTGAAGCACAAAGTTTAGCAGAGTCTTATGATGGCTCCGTAACTACCTTTATAAGATCCTTTTTATTTTTCTACTATTCTCTAAAATATTTTCATTAATAAAATTTACAGTTCAGATTATTACTACTTAAATCATTTTTAGTAATAAGCAAAATAAAGAAAATCAGGCAAAATTATTTCTAGATTTAATTATTACATTAATAAAAATTGTGTGTTGGACTTGGGAACAGAAGGACCTAAAATTTTCATATTCTGTTTAATTAAAACATCTTTATATGGTCTTTAGTATCTTTCACTTTTTTTGATATAAAAAAATGTTTGTTTGCTTTGCTGGTTTTGTTTTTTAAGGTTTTATCTTTCTCTTTTTATCTATAGCTTTATCTATCCAAGCTCTTGTGAGCACTGTCCTTCTCTCAGTCTCCTCCCCAGAGGTTACCACTGAGAGCAGTTTGGAGTCTACTCTTTCCAACCTTCTTCTCTGCATTTAAATTTATATACACTCATTGTATTGCTTTGTGATTTCTTCTTAAAAAAAAAAAGAATCATACTGTAAGATATCATTCCACAACTACTTTTTTTCCCCCTTAATATTCCTCAATACATATAAAAGGCAGATTTCACCATTTACCATATGGGTCCAATGGACTCTTTCATTTCTTTTTTAAATATTTGTAAGTCATTTTACAAGTAATTTGTAGAACTGCAAATAAAAGAATAGTGAAAAAAATCATGACAAATTTTAGTAAGAATTCAAATACAGCAAATCTCAAATTTTTATTCTATATTTTCCTGGTTTTGAAGGCATATATACCTGGAATGGGCAACACACTGTGAATGTAAATAACTGTTCATAAGCTGTCATGCATGTACCTGGACCATATTCATTTATAAATACTAATTCTAGATTTCAATACATTTCTAATAGGTTTTAGCTTATCATTATTTCTGATTCTTTTACCACTTGCAACAAAAATGCAATGTTTGAAGAATTTTTTGAAATCTTTTAAAGCTCCTAATTTTGTAAAAGAGAAGACAAGCCATCTTCTTTGTTCCATAACTGCAAAACATTTTTGCACTTACGTTTATAAATACAATTAGAATTATCAATCAAATGAGTATTTTTATTTTATATCATCGATTTTCTTTCAATCTCCTGCCTTCAGCACCTATCCACCAGCAAACAGCATCAAGTAAATTTTAGCGCACAAATATCATAAAAGAATACTCCCAGACGTCCTTATAGCAAAACAGGATGGTCCTGTTTCTTGTCACTAAGTATTGCATGCTGTGTGTTTCCTTTGGAATAACAAACTGGATAAGAATACTACATTTCATTTTGCCCTCACAAATAAATTACTCACACACTAATTCTTGAGTTGGAGAGAGTGCACCTAGGATATTATTATCCACACACTCATAATCTGAGATTTTGTTTACACCAGAAATTTCACCACCATCATTAGTATCTAGAGCACTGCTATCTTTCTCTTCACATTCATCTTTTGAATAACCCAGTAACAATGAAATGTCTCCCATCAGTTTTTTTTTCTTTGCTATTATGGGTGAGAAATGAAAAATTCTGAGTTCTCAACTGTGTTCACTCAAAGTTAGAAGCAAACTACAAGAGTGGCATCTCCAGTCTTCTTATATACCTTCTTGAAAGATGATATAACTCTTCGGAAAATACAATGAGAAAAATGAAGAATGATGTGACAGTGATTTCTATCTTAATTTTGTATCATCATTCTCCAGCTTCCTTCTTATTTTAGACTTTTACAGCATACTGGGAAAAATTGACAAACAGTGATGAAATCATTCCTAGGATGATGAAATAGTAAAGCATTCCAGATATAAGCAAGATAAAAATCATTAAAGATCCCAAAATGCATCTTTGATTTATAAAAGGGTCCAATGGACCCATCTGGTAAATGCAAGACAGAATAAATTTTATTTTCCTTTAAAAAAAAAAAAAGGTAAATTGTCTCTTTGTTCTTTGGAAGACCTTTAAAGAACTCTAAGCTGAAATTAGGTCCAGTGAACCCTGATGGCATGGAATACAGAAGATTACAGATCATTTCTTGTCAGAACTTCAGCATTCTTTGGAAGGTGCTGAATAATAAGTTAGCTGTTCTCCACTGTTGAACATTTAGACTGCCTAGATTTTCACTGTTATAAACAATGCTCCAATGAACACCCATATATACGTGTGCATGTGCATATTTCCAAGTGTTTCTCTAAGCCAGAGGAAATTCCTGAAGCAGAATTTCCAAATCATAGGGTATGCATATTTGTTAACAGATGAGATACCTGTATCAATTTAGCCTCCTACCAGCAGGATATGAAAGGTGACTTTTCATACCCTTATCTAAAGTTGGTATTATCAAACTTTCTAATTTTTAACAGTGTGACCTCATTGCTTTAATTTGCAATCACTGATTCCTAAGGTTGAACGTCTTTTCATCAATTTCTTGGCCACTTGCTGGTCTTTTTCATCTTAACATCCTATCAACGACCTCCTCAAGTGCTTAGACTCAGAACTTTCACATATAAGCACATTTCTGAACTTACTCAAAACACCAAGAAATACTACTTTCCTAAATAAATACTTAAATTCTTCTTAAATATATCTGGCTAACAAAACCCCAAGAATGTACACTCACATGTCTCAAAGAAAGTCACTAAAGTATCTTCTGAGTAAACAATTCGAAATCATCCTTTGGAAAAGGACATTTAAAATTACAAGAAAAGGACAGTTTTTGAATTTTAGGGTATAATTTTAAAATACAATTTTTACCTAAATGGGTTATGAATCTACTGTAAAAGAAAAAAGATAAAACCAACTGTAAGCGATACCAGTTTTAAAATAAAATTCTAAGTGCTCTGCCAAGTGAAATCAACATATATTCATGACATTGATATGATTTCCCAGGAAGGTTTTCACTTTAAAATAAAAATTTGATTTTTTCTGCTCTAAAATCTACACTGACTTATTCTGTTACTATCAAAATTACATAATGACAGAACACTTCCTGGTATAGTAAGAAGCAAATGATTATTCAGAGAGCTGAGATGATATACTAGGACAGGACAGTTACAGCAAGAAAGATATGAAAATCCTGTTGAGGGCATTTTGTGGCACTGAAGAGAAAGAACTGAGAAAATCTGGATTCTGCCTGAAAAGAATGAAACATTGAACTTGAACAAATTTACTTATTTTATATTTTTAAAATTGCATCATTCTCCTTTAAATGCCCCAGAGAAACAAGACATAATCCATATTAATAAAACAGTATAATGTCCAGAATACCAATTGGATAGAAAGACCTAGAATAAGAACTTCTGCATAAAGATTTAGACTCTAGTGAATAAAGTGTCCTAATAGCATTTAGAAAGAAGAGACTGTAATTATGAAGCCAAATAATCAATTTTAACTGCAATAACTCAGACGCACTGAAATCTTTAAACAAGTTGGAAATCTAAGGAAAAAAAGTATAAACTTCAGATACTTAAGTACTAGTTTAAAAGGTATTTTAGATAAACGTTTCCTATTTCATGGCTATTTACACTCAATTTTATGGCTGCTAAAAAAGAAACTGAGTATATTACTTAAAGGTTATGGCATGATTTTTCATTTAAATTTTTCAGGTGGATTTTTCTTAATATAAAATATATAGTATCCAATTAGAATAGTATTTTAGTGAGCAACATTTCCTGAAATTGTCTTACTGATAGAAGAGGTGGTTTGGAACAATCCTACTGAGGACAAGTAAGAGGTTGGATAAAGTACAGAAAACAGCTACTTGAAGGCTCCTGACAACTAACAGGACAGCAAGGAATTACCAGGGCAGGATCTGGGGTAGAACTGAGGGTCAGGGAGACTGTTTGCCAATTACTGAGGGAACGGCTGACACTGAGCACTATGGACAGCTTTAATCTGGATTGAGATACCAAAGGCTGCGCACCAGGCATAAGAGTGCATATGAAGTGAGAAATGCAGATTCTGAATCTTTGAACCTTTGAATATTTGAGCCTTTGAATCTCTGAATCACCTCAAGCCCTGATAAGGACTAAGTGATGCCAGAACGTTAGTGTATTGAGATGTGACTCTTTCAGAAGAAATACAACATCAAATTATTTCTACAAATGATTTTGCAAATACAATGCCTACAAGATAATCAAAACAACCAGGCATTCAAGGAGATACATGAATGAAAATGAACAGAAACAACAGACAATAGAAACAGGCCCACAAGGACTACAGATATTCGAATCATCAGACACAGACTTTAAGATAACTATGCTTATCATGTTCAAAGAGACAGACAAGATTGCGAATTGATAGAAAACGAAAAATGATTTTTAAAAAATAAATTATTATAGGTATGAAACATACTAAAAACCCTTAGGCTCAGATATTTTTTATTAAAGACAAAAAACTTTTACAATACTTAATTCTTTCTGATTTTTGAATAAACATCTGTGAGTAACAATTGCAGTTTATTAAGTGTTTATCATCTACCTGGTCCTGCTTAGAAGTTTCATAATGTCTTTATCACATTTAATTTGCACAACATTTCTAAGAGGCAGGTATTATTTTGTCAATGCAGAAACTGAGGATCAGACAGGTTACGAAACTTGTTTAAAGTCAGTTGTCAAAAACCAGGCTGGTATTCAAAACTATGCCCCTAAGAGATGATTAGGTCATAAGGGCAGAACCCTCAAGAATGGGCTAGTATTCTTATAAAAGAGACCCCAGAGAGCCCCCAATACGGCAATGCCCACAGGAGTCACAGAGAGCCACCAGTGCAAATTTCCGGTCTGGGGCAGCTGCCAGAGTGAGCTCAGGCACAGAGCACCAGCAGAAGTGGGGCCACCAAAGAGACCTACCTCATGGGTAGGGCCCAGGCACAGAGCCACTGTGGGAGCTGGGTGGCCTGGAGCCCTAGGGGCCCAACCTTTGCCAAGCAAATCTACAGGAACAGGACTGCCACCCCCGTGGGTCGGGAAAGCAGGACCCTTGTGCCCCAGTGGGCCTAGAGGATAGAGAACTGGGTCAAAGATTTAGCTGAAGCTTAAGATTTGGACTTCAGGAAGAGCAACTGAGTGCAATTTGCCTCAAAATGAATCATACCTTAACTCTCCCCCATATCTGATTTAGATGATATTTAAATGAGACTTTTATAATTATAAAGTTAAACATAAAGTGTTCCAGTGAACGCTAACAAATGAAAGGATTGCTCCTTTATGAAAATGTCACCCACATAAACCTAAAAATTGAAATATGTAACATTCCCCTCTAGTTATAGTGAATATCTGCTTTCACTGCACTCAATGGTACAGCAAGAAAGGAATTTCTTAATTTTAAATCAAGCTATATGTGTATGACATTCAGCTTTACCAAGAGTTCAACATATTTGAGTAATTTTAATACCTTACAATAAAAACACTGAAATTAATTGAATAATTCTATCTGTTCTAAAGCACTGGAAAAGGGGAGAAATGAAAAAACACATCACCTGCAGTAATCTCCTTGCTTAGCGACCTTGGCCAGGGAGAAAATGCAGTCAACAGTTGCTAGGTGATGTACTGCTTTACACAAGGAGTGATAATGTTCACTGAAGTTCCTACAGAAACAACAACAAAAAGGTGAGCAAATTGATTTCTTAGGCCTGTAAAAGCTGCACAATAAGTAAGCACTTCGTTAGCTAAGATGAGCATAAACAAAATAACCTGGCATACCTAGCAGTTAAGAAAGGTGGAGATTACAGTGAACTACTTTTCTGTTTAATAACTTGACTGAGGCTTCTTTTTCTTTCACTTGGAAAGAAATATATATATTTAAAAGTTTCTATACAAAAGATGTCTACTATGAATACCTTATTGCACATTTCATCTGACCATGACACTTCAACTCAGACCTAATGAACACTAATGTAGTGATCATTTTCATTTAGTTTAAACAATGTCATGAACCAGCCAAATGGGTCAGCCTCCCTTTGTGCTTCTCCTTCACAGCATCATCCACGCTAGGTATAACAGTCTTATTATCTTTCTCTCACAATGACTGGAAACTTCTCGATGGTAGAGCCCAAATCCATCTGATTTACTTATTTAACACCTAGCCCATAGAGTTGACACTGTAATAAATTTCATTGAAGGCAAGCAAGAAGAAAGGTACTTTTTTTCAGTAACCATCAGTTGTCTTATTAATAATTCATATAGAAATTAAACCTTAGACTTGTTTTTCGATAGGTCTGCCACTGACTCAAATCTTTGGCCAGTTAAGTAGCTGGTGATCTAAAAGCTTAAAAGACTTTACTGAAAGACTTATTCAAGAAAAAATATAGGAATGTATCCAGGGGGTTTCCTTCTCTTTTTTTTTTTTTTTTTGCTTAGATTATCCCATTATCTCTTGTCACAGGAGTTCCTTATACCCTTTTAAAGAAGATCCCCACAAAAGTGATGACTGTTATGCTGAATGCTTCTCCTAAAAAATATTTCTGTATTGTACTGTGGGTTTCAGAAACTTAGAGATTTAGTCTGTTTGCTTCTTAAATCCGAAGGTTTTTAGAGTGCTTCCTAGCTTGAAAATGACATCCAGATTAAGCTACTATGTGATTAGTTATTACTATAATACTGTATTGATTTTTTAGAATCTGTAGTTTCTGATTTTTTATTAATATTAGACTAATCTATTCTATGTAAATGACTTTTTCAGATACTAGAAACAACACGTTAAATATCATTTTATTTCTGCATTAACTTTGTGAATTGAAAAATTTGTGAACTGAAAAATATATTTTTACATTACAGTGTATTTTAAACTTCTTTGAGTAGATGGAGCACAATGAATACAATTTATCTATTTCTCCCTGAATTAAAGTTAATCAAAACAAACAACATGAATCCCACTAACAGTATTAAGAGTCTGTGCAAAATCCCGAACACAAAGGAGACTGGCCCCTGCCATCAGACAGGAGCACCAAGTTGTCACCTTAAAAATGACTCTTGGGCTTCCCTGGTGGCGCAGTGGTTGAGAGTCCGCCTGCCAAAGCAGGGGACACGGGTTCGTGCCCCGGTCTGGGAAGATCCCACATGCTGCAGAGCAGCTGGGCCCGTAAGTCATGGCCGCTGAGCCTGCGCGTCCAGAGCCTCTGCTCCACAACGGGAGAGGCCACAGCAGTGAGAGGCCAGCGTACCGCAAAAAACAAACAAAAAAACCTCAGTTTTGAAGATGCCACGTGATGCACAGATGTAACACCCCTGAGTGGTTGCCCAGTGATCAGGCCTTGTCATTTCTGGTCTGGCTTCAATTTTAGATCTGACCACTCATCTATCCCTCGGACTGTGGCTGATTCTGTCCCTAATTCTAATTACTGACCCATCTGGTCTTCCTATCCTGGCACTCTCTCTTTTGCCAGAGAGCAGCCACATTTGATGTTTCTGCTCTTGCCTCTCTGGATCTGAGTGTCAAAGTACCTGTGGCACTTAAAAAAAAAAAAAAAAAAAAAAAAAAAGCAGCCAATTTTTTCCTACTCTCACTCCATTCTTCTCAAGTCCTGTCCAGGCTACTAAAACCCTAATTTGCCACTACCCAACAGCCTTAGGTTGAGGGTAACTGTCCCTGATGATCTTCTAACTTCCGGGATTGAAATGAGTAACATAACTCTCAGCCAGTACCATTTCAGTTTAACAACAGAAAAGGCAGGAGAGAGAAGGTAATTATTTTGATATGGATGACAATGTTCTTTTTCACGTCAATTATATAAATAAGGCATGTGAAAAAAATTTTAAAACTATCATAAACCTTAAACATCACAATCATAACTTCATAATTCTTAAGAAGCCTTGTTTGACTTCTCGGTCTTTGTCTATTTGCTACACTTCGCCAAATTTCAAAGAGATCATTCATACTTAGAAAAATGACAAGCTGAAAAATGGGCAGTTCAGATAACAATCTGATAGACTGTGTTTATGTCATAACAACGTGCAACCTTATCACTAGGCCACCAAACAACTTCACCTAAACACTGTGATTTAATTTCTGGTCAAAAGATATTGCTGGGTCCATGGGAAGAAGATTAAGACACTTGTGTTCTAAAGCTGTTATGACAGTTTACCATCATATGTTTACTATCAAATGTTGCTCAATGATATCTGAAGTTAATAAAAAAGGAGGATATTTTATTTTTATTTGCAAATGAATTTCTAAAATAATCAAATGACTGTGTGAGAGGTATTATAATTCAATTTTTAAAGAATTTGCAGTTGAGATTATTCAATATCCACAGCCCATCTTCTAGAACACAAAAGAAGAGACAGTTTTTTGAGAGAGGGTTCTATTCACAGACTTTCTTACAGCCTTGATTTCTTACGATATTTTGATAAAAAGTAATGTGACTAATGGACAACTGTTAGTATCTCAGTAAGAGACAAAAACACTTTGTATAGCTGGTATTCAATCCTCTGGTGTCACGTTCAATGAGGTTAATCATTTCTGAAATGACATTATATTCACACCATCTGGCACCTCAGTAAACAGTATGCCATAACAATCAATGCTATTCTCAAGTTGGGGCTCTAGTTGCAAATGCTATAGCTAAATTTCAGTCAATACTCTTTTTTAAGATAAAAAATTTAACGATTTTTCTCATTTTGAAAGTAATATATGTATATTATAGAAACTTTTGATATCATGAATCTGCAAAGTACATTAAATTTCCAGTAACCTCATCATCCAGAATTAATCACTTAATATTTGAGACGATACACACCCCCCCCCCCACACACACACACACACTTCTCCAAAGATACACACCTGGACAAACCTCTCCCCGAGCAACAAAATACAAAGGAACTATATGGGACTAAAACTAACTGCTCACATGCCCAGTTAGGGCAAATTCTGGACAAAAGATACAAAGAGAACAAAAAACCCAACTGTCACTTTTGAAAAGCCCCAAGCAAAAGCACGGGGTCAGAAGCAAAAGCAGGGCGCTGCACATGCCCCCAGCTTACAACATCACCTAAGGGGTGGGCAAGCCACCTAAGCCACCCCTCCGGCCTGACCCCTGGCCACACCCCTACCCTCACCCCGTATAAGGAACGAGCTTGGCCCCCCTGAGCGAGCAAGGGAACCTGCTGCTTGTTCTCATTCCCCCCTGCTGCAGCAGGGGCCCCAATAAAGCCTTGCCTGAACTTCTTGTCTGGCTCTGATCAATTTCTATTGATTAAGGAGGCCAAAAACCCTGGTCGGTAACAAAATCTCTTTCTGATGCTATAATTCAAAACTTTGCTGGGCAAAAAGAGATGGTACCAATTTATTACCTTTTAAAAACTCACATATTATCTTTTTTGTTCCTTTTTTTCCACTTGTCAGATTGGTTAATTTAAATGGAATAAAGCTCCCTGAAGATTTCACTGAATACTGTTCAAGTTTTTAAAGAGAAAGATTTCTGTTTAGACTGATGCCCATGGATTGATTCACCATGGGCGGGCTCTACAGCCTGATGGTAAGGGGCACACACCCTACCACCAGATACCCTGGGTTGCATCTGGGCTCCAATCCTTACTCTTGTTGTGAGCAACTTAATTTTCATTTCTGCATCTCACTTTATTCATTTGTAAATTGGGGATGATAATAATATTTCACTAATACGGTTCTTGTGAGGAATAATGAGCTAACATATATAAAGTGCTTAGATGCGTGGTGGTCTGGAGCCAGCTCCCATTGACTCTTGAAACTCAGCTGTGCACATCTCTTCCCAGTCCAGTCCAGCAGGAGATTGCAATCAGTCCAGGTGGGAGTAGTGACACAACAGAAATCAAACACACACTACTACTCTTCCAGAGAGTTGGCTGTTAACCATTTACCAGCACACGAGCAAATTAAATTAAATATGAGCACGTGACTATTAATAAATCCAGAATGAGACATTCTTTAAGACAAAGGCAGGACTCTTCAAAAAAAAAAAAAAAAATCTCATAAAAATCCGAAAAGGTAGGGGCCTATTCTAGATTCAAATACACTAAAGAAACGTAATAACCAAATGCAACATGTGAAAGTTTTTTTAAATATGGGGGGAGGAGGACTCAGACATAGAGAACAGACTTGTTGCCAAGGTGGAGGGAGGTGGGGGAGGAAAGGACTAGGAGTGTGGGATTAGCAGATGTAAACTATTATATACAGCATGGATAAACAACAACGTTCTACTGTATAGCACAGGGACCTATATTCAATATCCTGTGATAAACCACAATGGAAAAGAATATGAAAAAAAAATGTCTATAACTGAGTCACTTTGCTGTAAAGCAGAGATTGGCACAGCATTGTAAATCAACTCTACTTCAATAAGAAAAATTAAATATGGGGGGAGGGGGAATTGAGGCAATTCAATATTTCTTAAATTAATATTAATTTTTCTTAGGTATGATGTAAGATTACAAAGCAAAATGTCCTTATTTTTAGAAGATGTATGCTTAAGTATTTAGGTGTGAAGTATTACACTGTCTAAGACTTACTTTAAAACGTTTCAGGAAAAAAAAGTGTATGAGAGAGATGTAAAACAAATGTAGCAAAATGTTAACACTTGATAAACCTAGGTGAAGGGTATATAGATCTTCATTTCAATTTTCCCACAGATGTAAAATTTTTCAAATTACAAAGTTAGGGGGAAAATGTAAAGGATGTAAAAATATAAGAAAAAATTTAAATGGCAATGATAAAAACAAAATAACTAACCCATACTTGTCCAACTCTGAAAATGTTAAGCCTTTATATAAGAAAAGTAAACAAAGTCCAAGGTAGAATTTCAAAGTGACACTACTAAACATTCTTAGCAACAAAATGTTAGTACAGTAACAATAAAGTATATTTGGTTTCTTACTAAAGACTAAAGTGAGCTTACATTTCAAAGGATTAAAAATAAAATCAGAGAACACATGTACTCAACTATTTTATGGCAGGTCACAAGCAGTAATCTCTACTTTCCTTTTTGATGGAAAGATTTTCTGGTCTATTTCTCATAGCAAAAAGTCAGATTATATTTTTCATTGTAAACTCACTCTAGAAAATCAAGCCATTCAGCACTGCAGTCAAGGACTAGCTGCTCCCGGAGCTGATTCAGATGTCTGTAATTTTCTACAATAAAAGGAGAGTGAAAGCGGCTCACAGCTTTTGTACTGGAAGAGAAGAAAAAACATAAATAGGAAATCAAGGTTACTAAGAAATCAGTAATGCCATCACTTCAGAAAACTAAAGTAGTTATTATTCTCTGATGAGCGTTGAAAGTAAATAGCTGTAAATACAGAACATTCTTCAATTATGATCCTGAACTTTACTGACTCCAAAGATCTTTGTTGTAAATAAAATACTTGAAGTTCACAGGACTTTGTTCAGGAAGCTTTTAAAATTCATTTCAAGTTATATCCATATGGCAAAGTCAAAGTTTAGAATTTCTGTTTCATAAGTAAAGAGCTTTTTTATTTAAATTATACTAAATGAAAATGCTTGCTTTTTTAAAAAAAGATCAGACGCAAATATAACAAAGGAAGTCCTAACAAAGCAGGGAGTTGGACATATTGGTGAGGGTGGTATTATTTTTTATATTTTATACTTTTTTGTATGATTAAAGTATTTCAGTAAAAAAAAAAAGCATTACAAAGAATAGCAATGTATTAATTCAGGAAGCAGTCAAAGAAGAGTTCTTCATGATCTAACTATAGATTCACAGTGACCCTGGATGGGAAGAAATATCATGTACTCCTCTTTTGGGCTTGCATATAATCTCTGCTTCTTCCTCAAGAAGCTGCAGAACACAATGGGGGATGCTATGGGTCCCCAGTCAGAGAATCCAGACCAAGGCTTCAACTCTGCCACTTACTTGCTAGCTATGTGACTTTGGGCCAATAAAACTGGCTTTCTCTAAACTAAAAACCTTCCTCATCTATCAAATAGGGATAATAATAATATCTACCTTATAGGTACAGCTGAGAGGATCAGATAGTGCTAGGCAGAGTACCTATGTCGTTAGTACTCAATGTTAGGAGTTGTCCCATGGTGCTGGGGATTACTGCTATTGATGCTATTACTATGATGGGAACTTTAAGAAGAAAAGGTCAAGATTGAGTGATAGGCAGGTGATGACAGAGTGTATCCTGTTCTTTGTTTGCACCCTCACTCCTGTAACATGCTGTCACAATTACCTTTAATTTGGCAAGCTACTGGATTATAAGTGAGCCTTTCACATTAGAAATCTGACTTGATATTCTAACCTATTCCTGTCAAGGTTCTGATAGCTAAACAACAGATAAAAAATAACAGTGAAACTTCCCCCATACCGTCTTATTTATTCATTCAATTTACATCATTGAAATGTTCAAAAGACGCTGGCACTGATTTATGCCTTGCTTATTGCTTTTAAAGTATGTCATCTAGATTTCTATGCAAACATATTTATCATAGTTCTCTTCTGACAAAACTCATTTAGTGAGACATTTTAGTGATTGTTCTAGATACACTAACATGATTTCTAGTAATTTCTCTTCACAAAGCATATTGCCATTCATTAGCTGTAGCACAGGACAAAAATAGATAAAGAATGCCTGCAAAATGAGGAAACATTCCCTAAAATCAATAATACCCAAAATTCAATTATAGCTTCTGGTAACATAGGAAAAAAAAAGGATGGTATCAGGGGTAAAGAAACCCATGACTATGCCTTCAGGATCATTTGATAGTGGCCATGGATAATAAATAGTTTTCTTTTTTAATTAAAATAATAATTAAAATTCATAATCATTCACACATGTCAAAATAATGTTAAAATTTCCTTCCATTCTTAACATAGAGTTCCTTCATACCATCACCAGCTACTAGTCCCTCTTCTGCTATCTTAGGCGAATGTAGTATTTTCATCTCAAGTTCATGCAAACATATTAACAGCAGTAATAAATATTTCACAAACAATGCTACTCACAAGAGGAAATACACTTCTCTAAAGTCACTTCTTTAAAAGAGTCCCCTCTTGGGGATTAATGCCTAACCAAGGAGAAAAGGCAGGGTCTCAACGTGGTTCTCTAATTTTGTTTCTGATTATTTTCATCAATTCATGATATAACTTAAAAAAAAAAAGAACATGTAAAGAACTATTATAACTGTGCCATGGAAAGCAAGCTCAGTGAGGCACAAAATGAAATGTCAGCTTCTTAAAAGAAATGTCAGGTATACATTCATCAAGAAGTCCAAGCAACCAAATTAATCTTATAACTGAAGGTTCTGCAACTTTCTTTTTCCATGCGTTTAAAGTGTTCTCTGAGGTATAAGAATAAAACAGTAGTTCACAAAACAAGAAAAGTGTACACAAATAAGATACCCTTTGGAAAAAATGTTTTAAAATCCAAGATAAAAAGAGTTTAAGATAATTATTTATCTAGTTAAAGTTCCATAAAGAAACTGAAGGGCCAAAATTGCTTTTAATGTCAAGGATGTGGTTATTAACATACCAGAAGCAGGCAGGTAAACACATGTCATAATTCACGTTAATAAGAAAAAACATGTATTTTTAAACTTACCTTCCAACCTTAACCCAATCAGTTGGTATACAAGATACAGCAGAATTCTTTACCTCAATCATAAACTAAAATAAATACAAATAAAGGTTAGATATTTAAATGATTAACGATTATATTTTTAAATCTTTTAAATCTTCCTCAAAATTGTTCTATAATAGCCGAAAATAAATGTAATGATTGTAATTCAAAAAAAAAAAACCGGTGCTATAATAGTCTAGCAAATATTAATCTAAACATTCAAAATAAATCCAGTATTGTTATTGGGAGAGTTCATATATGTCTGTACAAACAAATATTATTAATTAGGGTTTCAATACTTGGGATAAAGTACAATTTGTATTCAGCAAAAAGTTTGTGATAAAGGATATAACTTGGCGCTTTAATGTTTGTAACACTGTTGTGTTCATACTACGAATAGTGATTTTTCTTTAATGACCTTTTTCATTTATTACTACCCACTTATCTTAAGAATTCTATTACTCAGTAATAAGACTGAATTTCTAAGTGCATAAAATTTTAAAATATTTGATTATTAGATGTTATATCAGTTTGAGATATGGTCAGTCCCTAATTCTGAACAGAAGAGGATTCATCGTAATAGTTTTTATCCAAGAAACCTAAGTCCTCTAAAAGTATACTCAGACAAAGCACTTAACTTCCTCAGCAATTAAGGGAGGAAGGGATTTCTTCACAAGTGTCTTCTTTAAATTTTCACTTATATGAACCATATCTTTATAGATCCAACTGTACTCTACAAGCTTTTCTGAAATCATCCAGGAAGTAAATGAAACCACTACTTCAATCACACCTTCCATTTTTAGCACTAGTTATATATCATCTCTTCTTCCTGTTCACTTTCCCGTATTATTGCAATGAAATTTAATGTTTTATTTAAATAAATAAACAAATAAAAAATACACTTATTTTGTATGGGATGGGACCCAGAAGCTCTGTGGCGGCCACTAATTTTGAGATGGCTACAGGAACTTTGTCACATGTTTTACAACATTTCAGGTATTTATAATAGGCATATTATTAATAGTATCAGCCTGGGACTTCCCTGGTGGTGCAGTGGTAGAGAGTTTGCCTTCTAATGCAGGGGATGCAGGTTCGATCCCTGCTCAGGGAACTAAGATCCCACATGCCACAGGGCAACTAAGCCCGTGCGCGACAACTACTGAGCTCGTGTGCTTCAACTAGAGCCCACGCACTGCAAACTACAGAGCTCATGCACTCTGGAGCCCGCATGCCACAACTAGAGAGAGAAAACCCACGCTCCAAAACTAGAGAGAAACCCATGCACCACAACAAAGAGCCCGCATGCTGCAACTGCAACTAAGACCCGACACAGCCAAAAAAAAAAAAGTATCAGCCTGGCTTTTCAGTTTACTTTTCTATTAATAGGAACATTGTAGCTTTTACATTAATTATAATAGGAATTAATGGTTAATTTTAAGAATTTTCATCCTTAGCAAAGATTTTGTAACTAATGATGTCCTCTTTTATACAGGGAATTAATACAATTTCAAATCTGATATATCCCGTTAAAGAGTTAAGAGTGAAAAGTCTTTAAAAGTCCCCTTGGCTAAAAAAAAAAAGTGACTAAGGAAAAAAATTCACAAAATAAATATCACTGATGAGAAATCACTTCAAGAGTAGGCTAAAAAATTCTGCTTAAATATTATTTTGAAATGTTCTATGAGAAAACATTGGTCTTTTAAAAAAATAATTGTGGGAGGAGTTATGTCAAAGGCAAACAGCAAAATTCAGGACCACGTTAGATCACTAATATTTGGGAAGGACATGTGTAACACAGAGCTCCATAGGAATTACTGCCTAAGGATGGTGGAAATTTGAAAAGAAGCTACAACTGCCTCAGTGAGGTCTCTGGGCAGCCAGCTAGGATAGTGTACTTAAGTTATTCATCATAACTCTGCAGCATGGCAGCTCTGGATTCAGGTCCATGCCTATACTCATTGCCAACTGCCACTGGTCACAGCCCTTTGGAGCACCTTGGGAATAGTTTGGACCATAACTGTTCAATCTGTAAGTATCCAGGGTCTATTCTAAGGACCACAGCTCCTCAAGCAAGCCATTTATAGAGCCAATACAGGATGGAAAACAGAGTGAGAATCAGGAAAGCTACGTGGACCTCCTGCTTGTTAAACCCCTGGGGTCACTTCCTCAGGTGCTGGTCCTGTGTGTCATCTTTTCAGCCTGTGTTTCTCCTCAGAATTGTCTTCAACTAGCAAATTTTTTTCTGTTCTACACTAGCTATGGAATAGGAAATTTTCTATTTCATGAACATTCTAAGAATGAGAAGACAGGCCTTTTGTTTAGAGACTTTATTGCTAAAGAAAAGGAAACTAACAAAAATCGGAAATTAACATATATTTCAGAAATCTTAGAGAGTTCTCATAGCAACTTCCCTCACTCTATAGTTCGTGACTGTGTTTCTCAGTTGTGGATGCTAGAAGTCTGTCCAGATTCATGGTAACAAACCCTCATATTCTTCTGCTGGGATCCAGTTCTGTCCTGGTTAAATGTCAGATATTGTTACTCAATCTACAGCCCATGGAATCACTGGACTGGCATCATTGTTAAGTTTGCTGAAACTCTTATCACACTCCAGAAACTGCTCTTTGTTTTCTCCAAGGCCACACTTCACCCATTCCTATTCTCCCCACTTTCTTTCCCACTATGTCTTAGGAATTTGCAAATATTTTTTATTTAGATGTAAAATATAACAGATTGCTTCCCACATCTTAAACATGCTAAGCAGATATTTGGATATGCTGCATGCTGTGAATTAATAAAATTGTTTCTACAGATTTTCCACTAATATTTCTTTCCTTTTCCTTAAGAAAACTACTAATCAACACTGCCTCAAGTCTAAATATCACCCCATGCCTATTCCATATCTGATTCAAGGTTAAGAAACAATTCTCTCCACACATAAAACATGAAAGAGACTGCCACAGAAGCAATGAACTAACTATGTAAAGCTATGTAAATTTCTGCTTTCATTATTTTCTTTCCAGGATTTTCTTTCTTTCACTATTTTCTAAACCAATACTCTCAGAGTCAGACACAGTAATTCACCACAGTCAATAAGGCTTAGTATTCTAATGCGTAAAAACTAGGAACAAAGGTGAAAAAAATGAATGGTGCCAAAAGTAACACTGACTTGACAGTCTATTTTTACTAATATTAACAAGATCCATGTACCACATAGGGCTGCTATAACAGGTTTTTAAAAATATATTACAAAGTTATATGTATGGAAATAAAATTTCAGACAGAACTGAAGGGTATAAAATAAGAAGCACATATATATAAAACAAGGGTTTTCCTTCTTTCCTCCTTCACTTCTCAGAGGTAATCATATTTGATGGAGTCTGTTCTTATTCCTTTGAGTATCTCTAAATTTGCTTATAACTTCAGTACAAATATTTAAACAGAATTTGATTATAACAATGCTGACTATCATTTGGTGTTCGAATGAACAGAATCACTAATTCCCAAAAAATGTTATAAAAGTGATTCTGTATTGATGTATTATTAAGATTCTACAGGTTTAAAAAAAACAACAACAAGAATCCATCCTATTGTTAAAAACTAAGAAATTTCTTGTCTCAAACTTATCACCTTAACTTAGTAAAGGTTAAAAATAATAAGATAATTTACCTTCCTTGTTAATCCTTTGTAATCCAATTACTTAATCTCCACTCTGTGCTTTTTCTTAAATGTCAATGCTATACTGATACAAAATAACTAATCTACTATCCCTTATGAATTCCTAATCAGTGTTCCCCATTTTTACTTTAAAACTGCCAAGTGAATCCATGGCTGTCTTCCAAAGCCTTGAGCTTTATTTAAGTCTGAATAGTATGAGCTCTCAAATGTCTGGATTTTATCAAATAAAATCTATGACGTTGATAATCCCTTGTATTAATATTTGTGAGTTGAGTGAAATAATGACATGGTATAAAGATTGGAGGCAGACCTGGGCTGGAAATGAGCTTCTAACTTGGGTAACTTATCTCACTATACTATGCCAAGTCTCAGTTTTCTTTCCGGCAAAACTGGAATAATCCCTTTTTGTGTTGTTACAAGGATTAATAACATATGCAAAGCACTTAGCACCATTCTAAACATTAACAAGTGCTTGACAAATGGTAACTATATTACTATCATTATTATTATTATATGAATAATATGTGCATAGTGCTTTCCGATTAGAAAATACTTTCATGTATTTTAACTCAATTGGTCTTCACAGTAGTCTCACTACAGAGGTGACTCCTCCATGGTCATGTAGCATGTAAGTGGTAGAAATGTCAGCTTTCCCCACTGTAATACCAGGTAACCACTTTTCTACTAAACATCTTTTAATAATGTATCAAGCAATTTTGATCATCTCATTTTCAACAAATAGAACAGAACAGTGGCACTGAGATCACTTGTTAGTTTGCAAGGTCATAATTATATAGTGAAACCAAGAGATACAATTAAGTATTTGGTATTCGCCTGTTCAGGGGAAGAGTGAGAAGTAAGTATACGTAGGGTGAAGTCATTTTTCTGTTATATAGAGCTCTATGTGGAATGCATTATGAAATGTCTGCCTTAGCATAATAATTTTGTCTAGAAGACAGGCTGACTCAATCACTGGTCTGTTACATTAATAAACATTTTAATCAAGATTATAATTTACTGTAGAATTTCTTATTTCAAGTAATCAAACAAATCAACACTTTTGGCTAAATAGATAAAGCAGTGCAAATATTTTAAAAACATTTGAAATTACACTTTTCCCCACTAGAAAAATATCTATTTTTAAAAATTCTGAATAAAATGTTCATCCTATAGAAATTATTCACAAATTCCCTAATTTGCTATTTTAACAAAGTAGAATTTTTCAGATTCCCTCAGTTGGAATCTTTATATTTTATTAAACATAAGATGTAGAAGTAGCAACACATCAAGACTCAGAATAGGACCGACAGATATAAGTACACTTTAAAAAGCGTACTTATTCCTGGTTCTCTTTAAGATACTATCAAACTTTAAACAGAAATACACATACCAAAAAACACATTCTAGACAGCACCATAATCTTATGGAAGATCCACTAAATGTAGGTTTTTGCTATAGTTTTTTTTCAGTTCTTTTAGCAGCTATACTGCTTCAAAAGGAACCTCTGCCATTTAATCACTTTGTCATCCAATTAGTGTAGGTTATTCACTACATTAGGTGGTTTGTATCATTTCATCATCTGCAGGCCGGGAGTCAAAGACTAACTTCTCTCTCCTGGATTTAGGGCAAATGAAGTCTTGAAAGTTATTATTTACAACAGTCAAGGTTCTCTACAATTTCAATAGATAATATTAAAACACATGTAACATTAAGTTCCATGGTTTTACCGAGACTAAAGTAAATAAGCAAACCAAATACTGTTATTAAAAGAAAATTCTTATCAAAACAAGCTATTACAATATATTTCCAAGAAACAAAACAGAAAATCTGAAAAAAAAGAAAACAATAATACTTTCATCTATCCCCAGATTTTTATTTACATTTTAAAATATCCTTTCCAATTGAGGAAAACTAATGTAAAAGAAAAGTATGTTTGATACTACCTCCTGTCCTGATACTGTCACATATTGTGCAGAAGGATTTTTTAGTATTTTTCGTATTTCTTGCAAATGTGTTTGGATCTTGTCAGTAACTTCCTGAATTTCGTCCTTCCTCTTTTTTATTAAAGGGAAGTGAGAAAGGTCTTTGAATAATTCGGTTTTATCCCCAATCCTAAAAAAATGAGAAAATGCAAATACATATATTAAAGTATATTACTTATACCAATTAACAATTATTTTTCAAAACATAATGAAAGACCAAAGGGTAGGAAGTTAGGAGAACAAGATTTTAATTCCAGCTCTTCCACTAAATACTTATGGGTGAGTTTCTTAATTTCTTTGAAGACAGACAAAATTACCCTAACATTATTTTCATTTTGCAAGTTCATGATTGCCATGGTGAAACCAAGAGATGAAATTCAACATTTCATGTTGTATATTCAGAAAATAAACACTAATGTAAATACTGTCAAATCTTTTTTCTTATACATAGAGTTCTTTGTGGGATAAATTGTAAAACGACTACTCCTTAGAGGATAACTTTCCTTCCACAGTTTCTGAATATAAAGCAGAGGATCTCTGGATATCTAGCAAATAAGCACAAGATGCCATCTGCCATCTATTTCTGGATTAATAAAACTGCTACTACTTGCTCGGCCTGGACTTTACCTTTTCATCACCTGATACCTGGAGAAGTACCACATTTGTTCTATATGACGGAACTGCCTAAACACTAAGTGTTATTTCCAGCTGTAATATAGAGCCTTTAGTATCCGATCACATTTCTAGTTTTACATGCAACTTCTATCATTACTTCTATAGAAGCTTAAGTATCCACACATCAAATGGCAAATACATTACTTTCACTGCTAGAAAGGAAGAACTAAGGGTCTGCTACTTACTTGGCAGCTTGTTCATTGAGAATCTTTAAGTAATGCTCCACTGGACTGAGGAGTTCAGGAATTTCTGAAATAAATGTCTGGAGCAACTCTGACTGAACATGGGAATTAACAGCAGGTATTAGTGCTTGAAATTCTGACTTCAGGTGATACAGGGTTTTGACAATCAGGAAGAACTCTTGCGTAGAACACTGAAAATAGAAATATTTTTCCTAAATAGCATAACATGTGAAAATGAAATATAGTTAGTGGTCGTTTTAAAGGTAGAATCAGAATAAAAGAAAATTTTAATTTACTGTATAAATTAGTTAATTGAAATAAAGTTTTTGTTGATATGTCCTAAATGTTAATAGTTTAAGCACTTTATAAGATAATATTTTCAAGCTATAAAGAAAATAATTTGAGTCAAGGATAGGAAAGCCAATACTTGTTCAGTATTTTTTCATTTTAAAATATGTTGACCATATAACAAAAATACAGTAAACAATGTCGCATATAAAAAGAATAATTCTGAGAAAATATCTGCAAAACATTTAAGAGATAAAGGGCAAAATTCTCTCAAGTATAATGAGGTTTTACAAATTGACATGGAAAAAATGAATAATCCAAAGAATAGTGGCTAAACGAACTGACTATGAAGCTCATAGAAAAAAATGTCCAATAAGCACATGATTAATGTCACATATAATTAGGATAAGCAAATTAAAATGACAAGATAGCATTTTTCACTCATCAGAATGTCAAAGATTTTAAAGTATGATAAGATAAGATAGAGTGTGAAAAATGACACTTTTATATACTACTAGTAGAGGCATAACTGTCTTGAAGAGCAATTTGGCATATATTTATAATAAAAAGAGTATATACCCTTTGACTAAACAATTCCATTTTAAAGGATTTAACTAAAATTATTTTTCACAAGTAGTGAAAATCTTTACAGTAGCCCTGTTGGTAATTATATTAAAAAGATGAATAAGAAACAAGTATCCAGCAATTGAGATATTAGGAAAAACTCATTCAATGTGATACTATAAAACAGTTAAAAAACTTAGACATCTGTAAATACTGATGTGCAGGTTGATATGGAACTCTGTAGTTTCAACATATATTAAATATACATAGTATATGTTTACACTAAATACCATATATGTATTTACACAGTAAAATATCATTTGTGATTCTCTGAACTATATATATTATTCTACAGAAATGAAAGTATAAATTGAAATTTTCTGGAAAGTACACATGTAACTTTCTCTAGTTACCTCTGGGTAGTGGATATGCAGGAGGGTGGTAAAGGGAGACTTTTTACTCTTTATTTTACACTCCTGTATACTGCTGTAATTTTGTAACATGAACGTGAATAATTTTTTCAGGGGCGTACAGCTGTTTTACAATGTTGTGTTACTTTCTACTGTACAGTGAAGTGGAGTTCCCTGTGCTATATATCAGGCTCTTATTAGTTACCTATTTTATACATATTAGTGTATGTATGTCAAACTCAATCTTCCAATTCACCCCACCACCGCCCCCACCACTTTCCCCGTTTGGTGTCCATACATTTGTTCTCTATATCTGTGTCTCTATTTCTGCATTGCAAACTCTTTATCTGTACCATTTTTCTAGATTCCACATATATTCGTTAATATACAATATTTGCTTTTCTCTTTCTGACTTACTTCACTCTGTATGACAGTGTGCAGGTCCATCCACATCTCTACAAATTACCCAATTTCATTCCTTTTTATGGCTGAGTAATATTCCATTGTATATACGTACCATATCTTCTTTATCTATTTGTCTATCGATGGGCATTTAGGTGCGTCCATGACCTGGCCATTACAAATAGTGCGGCAGTGAACACTGGGGTGCATGTGTCTTTTTGAATTATGGTTTTCTCTGGGTATATGCCCAGTAGTAGGATTGCTGGGTCATATAGTAATTCTATTTTTAGTTTTTAAAGGAACCTCCACACTGTTCTCCATAGTGGCTGTATCAATTTACATTCCCACCAACAGTGCAAGAGGGTTCCCTTTTCCCCACACCCTCTCCAGCATTTACTGTTTGTAGATTTTTGTGATGATGTCCATTCTAACTAGTGTGAGGCGTTACCTCATTGTAGCTTTGATTTGCATTTCTCTAATAATTAGTGATGTTGAGCAGCTTTTCATTGCCTCTTGGCCATCTGTATGTCTTATTTGGAGAAACGTCTATTTAGGTCTTCCACCCATTTTTGGATTCGGTTGTTTATTTTTTTCATGTTGAGCTGCATGAACTGTTTATATATTTTGGAGATTAATCCTTTGTCTGTTGATTTGTTTGCAAATATTTTCTCCCATTCTGAGCGCTGTCTTTTCGTCTTGTTTATAGTTTCATTCGCAGTGCAAAAAATTTAAGTTTCATTATATCTCATTTGTTTATTTTTGTTTTTATTTCCATTACTCTGTGAGGTGGGTCAAAAAAGATCTTGCTGTGATTTATGTCAGAGTGTTCTTCCCACGTTTTCCTCTAAGAGTTTTATATAGTGTCTGGTCTTACATTTAAGTTTTAATCCATTTTGAGTTTATTTTTGTGTATGGTGTTAGTGGAGTGTTCTAATTTCATTGTTTTACATGTAGCTGTCCAGTTTTCCCAGTGCCACTTATTGAAGAGACTGTCCTTTTCTCCATTGTATATTCTTGCCTCCTTTGTCAGAGATAAGTTGACCATAGGTGCGTGGGTTTATCTCTGGGATTTCTATGCAGTTCCATTGATCTATATTTCTGTTTTTGTGCCAGTACCATATTGTCTTGATTACTGTAGCTTTGTAGTATAGTCTGAAGTCAGGGAGTTTGATTCCTCCAGCTCCAGTTTTTTTCTCAAGATCACTTTGGCTATTCGGGGTCTTTTGTGTTTCCATACAAATTGTAAGATTTTTTGTTCTACTTCTGTGAAAAATACCATTGGTATTTTGATAGGGATTGCACTGAATCTGTGGATTGCTTTTAGTAGTACAGTCAAATTTTCACAATATTGATTCTTCCAATCCAAGAACATGCTGTATCTCTCCATCTGTTTGTGTCATCTTTGATTTCTTTCATCAGTGTTACAGTTTTCTGAATACAGGCCTTTAACCTCCTTAGATAGGTTTATTCCTAGGTATTTTATTCTTTTTGTTGTAATGGTGAATGGGATTTTCTTAAATTCTCTTTTAAATTTTTCATTGTTAATATATAGGAATGCAAGAGATTTCTGTGCATTAATTTTATATCATGCAACTTTACCAAATTCATTGATTAGCTCTAGTAGTTTTCCAGTGGGATCTTTAGGATTTTCTATGTATAGTATCATGTCATCTGAAAACAGTGACAGTTTTACTTCCTCTTTTCTAATTTGTATTCCTTTTATTTCTTTTTCTTCTCTGATTGCCATGGGTAGGACTTCCAAAACTATGGTGAGTAATAGTGGCGAGAGTGGACATCCTTGTATTGTTCCTGATCCTAGAGGAAATGCTTTCAGTTTTTCACCATTGAGAATGATGTTTGCTGTGGGTTTGTCATATATGGCCTTTATTATGTTGAGGTAGGCTCACTCTATGCCCACTTTCTGGAGAGTTTTTATCGTAAATAGGTGTTGAATTTTGTCAAAAGCTTTTTCTGCATCTAGTGAGATGATCATATGGTTTTTATTCTTCAATTTGTTAATATGGTGTATGACATTAATTAATTTGCATATATTGAAGAAGCCTTGCATTCCTGGGATAAATCCCACTTGATCATGGTGTAGGTCCTTTTAAAGTGTTGTTGGATTCTGTCTGCTAGTATTTTATTGAGGATTTTTGCATCTATATTCATCAATGATATTGGTGTGTAATTTTCTTTTTTTGGTCATATCTTTGTCTGATTTTGGTGTCAGGATGATGGTGGCCTCATAGAAAGAGTTTGGGAGTGTTCCTTCCTCTGCAATTTTTTGCAAGAGTTTGAGAAGGATGGGTGTTAGCTCTTCTCTACATCTTTGATAGAATTCACCTGTGAAGCCATCTGGTCCTGGACTTCTGTTTGCTGGAAGATTTTTAATCACAATTTCAATTGCATTACTTGTGATTGGTCTGTTTATATTTTCTATTTCTTCCTGGTTCACTCTTGGAAGATTATACTTTTCTAAGAATTTGTCCATTTCTTCCAGGTTGTCCATTTTATTGGCATAGAGTTTCTTGTAGTAGTCTCTTAGGATGCTTTGTATTTCTGCGGTGTCTGTTTTGACTTCTTTTTCATTTCTAATTTTACTGATTTAGTCCTCTCCCTCTTTTTCTTGATGAGTATGGCTAATGGTTTATCAATTTTGTTTATCTTCTCAAAGAACCAACTTTTAGTTTTATTGATCTTTGCTATTGTTTTCTTTGTCTCTATTTCATTTATTCCTGCTCTGATCTTTGTGATTTCTTTCCTTCTACTAACTTGAGGTTTTTTTGTTCTTCTTTCTCCAGTTCCTTTAGGTGTAAAGTTAGATTTTTTTTTTTTTTTTTTTGGTGGTATGTGGCCCTCTCACCGCTGTGGCCTCTCCCGTGACGGAGCACAGGCTCCAGACGTGCAGGCCCAGCGGCCTCGCGGCCCGCGGGATCCTCCCGGACCAGGGCACGAACCCACGTCCCCTGCCTCGGCAGGCGGACTCCACCACTGTGCCACCAGGGAAGCCCTAGATTTTTTATTTGAAATTTTTCTTGAGGAAGGATTGTATTGCTATAAACTTCCCCATTAGAACTGCTTTTGCTGCATCCCATAGGTTTTGGATTGTCATGTTTTCACTGTCATTTGCCTCTAGGTATTTTTTGATTTCCTCTTAGATTTCTTCAGTGATATCTTGGTTATTTAGTAGCATATTGTTTAGCCTCTATGTGTTTGCATTTTGCACAGTTTTTTACCTGTAATCTCACTGTGTTGTGGTCAGAAAAGATGCTTGATATGATTTCAATTTTCTTAAATTCACTGAGGCTTGATTTGTGACCCATGATGTGATCTATCCTGGAGAATGTTCTGTGTGCACTTGAGAAGAAAGTGTAATCTGCTGTTTTCGGATGGAACATCCTATAAATATCAATTAAATCTATTTGTTCTTTTGTGTCATTTAAAGCTTATATTTCCTTATTAATTTTCTGCCTGGATGATCTGTCCATTGGTGTAAGTGAGGTGTTAAATTCCCCCACTATTACTGTGTTACTGTCGATTTCCTCTTTTATAGCTGTTAGCATTTGCCTTATGTATTGAGGTGCTCCTTTGTTGGGTGCATATATATTTACAATTGTTATGTTTTCTTAGATTGATCCCTTGATCATTACGTAGTGTTCTTCCTTGTCTTGTAACACTGTTGATTTTAAAGTCTATTTTATCTGAGTACTCCTACTTCAGGTTTCCTTTGATTGTCATTTGCATGGAATATCTTTTTCCATCCCCACTTTCAGTCTGTATGTGTCCCTAGGTCTGAAGTGGGTCTCTTGTAGACAGCATATATATGGGTCTTGTTTTTGAATCCATTTAGCCCATCTGTGTCTTTTGGTTGGGGCATTTAATCCATTCACATTTAAGGTAATTATTGACATGTATGTCCCTATTATCATTTTCTTAATTATTTTGGGTTTGTTTTTTAGGTCCTTTTCTTCTCTTGTGTTTCCCGCTTAGAGACGTTCCTTTAGCATTTGTTGTAGAGCTGGTTTGGTGGTTGGTGCTGAATTCTCTTAGCTTTTGCTTGTCTGTAAAGCTTTTGATTTCTCCATCAAATCTGAATGAGCTCCTTGCTGGGTACAATAATCTTGGTTGTAGGTTCTTCACTTTCATCATTTTAAATATATCGTACCACTCCTTTCTGGCTTGCAGAGTTTCTGCTGAGAAATCAGCTGTTAACCTTATGGGAGTTCCCTTGTGTGTTATTTTTCCTTTGTTGCTTTTAATAATTTCTCTTTTTCTTTAATTTTTGTCAATTTGATAACTATGTGTCTCGGCGTGTTTCTCCTTGGTTTTATCCTACCTGGGACTCTCTGTGCTTCCTGGACTTGAGTGGCTATTTCCTTTCCCACGTTAGGGAAGTTTTCGACTATAATCTCTTCAAACATTTTCTTGGGTCCTTTCTCTCTCTCTTCTCCTTCTGGGACCCCTATGATGCAGATGTTGGTGTATTTAATGTTGTCGCAGAGGTCTCTTAGGCTGTCTTCATTTCTTTTCATTCTTTTTGCTTTATTCTGTTCTGCAGCAGTGAATTCCACCATTCTGTCTTCCAGGTCACTTATCCGTTCTGCTGCCTCAGTTATTCTGCTACTGATTCCTTCTAGTGTATTTTTCATTTCAGTTACTGTATTGTTCATCTCTGTTTGTTCTTTAATTCTTCTAGGTGTTTGTTCTTTCATTCTTCTAGGTCTTTGTTAATCATTTCTTGTGTCTTCTCGATCTTTGCCTCCATTCTTTTTCTGAGGTCCTGGATCATCTTCACTATCATTATTCTGAATTCTTTTTCAGGAAAGTTGCCTATCTCCACTGCATTTAGTTGTTTTTCTGGGGTTTTATCTTGTTCTTTCATTTGGTACGTAGTCCTCTGCCTTTTCATTTGTCTATCTTTCTGTGATTGTAGTTTTTGTTCTGCGGGCTGCAGGACTGTAGCTCTTTTTGCTTCTGCTGTCTTCCTTCTGGTGGATGAGGCTATCTAAGAGGCCTGTGCAAGCTTCCTGATGGGAGCGACTAGTGGGTAGAGCTAAGTGTTGCTCTGGTGTGCAGAGCTCAGTAAAACTTTAATCCGCCTGCCTGCTGATGGGTGGGCCTGTGTTCCCTCCCTGTTGATTGTTTGGCCCGAGGGGACCCAGCACTGGAGGCTACAGGCTCTTTGGTGGGGCTAATGGCGGACTCCAGGAGGGCTCACACCAATGAGTACTTCCCAGAACTTCTGCTACCAGTGTCCTCTCCCGGCGGTGAGCCACCCCCCCGCCTCTGCAGAAGACCCTCCAACACTAGCAGGTAGGTCTGGTTCAGTCTCCTATGGGGTCACTGCTCCTTCCCCCTGGGTCCTGGTGCGCACACTACTTTGTGTGTGCCCTCCAAGAATGGAGTCTCTGTTTCCCCCCAGTCCTGTCGAAGTCCTGCAATCAAATCCCACTGGCCTTCAAAGTCCAATTCTCTGGGGATTCCTCCTCCCATTGCCAGACTCCAGGTTGGGAAGCCTGACATGGGGCTCAGAACCTTCACTGCAGTGGGTGGACTTCTGTGGTATAATTGTTCTCCAGTTTGTGAATCGTCCACCCAGCAGTTATGGGATTTGATTTTACTGTGATTGCACCCCTCCTACTGTCTCACTGCGGTTTCTCCTTTGTCTTTGGAACGTAGGGTATCTTTTTTGGTGAGTTCCAGTGCCTTTTTGTCGATGACCGTTCAGCAGTTAGTTGTAATTCCGGTGCTCTCACAAGAGGGAGTGAGCACACGTCCTTCTACTCCATCTTCGAACATGAATAATTTTTGCTTTTGGAGCTTGGAATAAAGAGTATGTGCTAAACAAGTGCATCTAATTTCACTCTGTCTTGAAACTACAGACCAAGATTGTTTTAAAAGTCATGAAACCTCAAGATTAGGAGAAAAAACAACAGCAACAATCCCTTAGAAGCTACAAAGAATATGGACTAACAGTAATTGACTTAGAAGCCTCAAGGTATTTGAATCTTAAGCAGCTATGAGGAAAAAGTAGGACCCCACTTGAGTTATACCCAGAATCCTAAGACTCAGGAACTGGTGGCACAAAGTGGAAGTGGAAGCTGGGAGTAGGGGAGTTGGGAGGGGAGAAAACAACTGGTTGAAAGTGAATTAAGCAGCAATTAAATCCCTCAATCCCCTATTCCTCTATATGCTCCTAAACTACCACCATTTTCCTACCCTACAGAAGACTACAGTTGACCCTTGAACAATGTGGAGGTTAGGGGTGCCAATCCTTCACACAGTCAAAAATCTGAATATAACTTTACAGTCAGCCCTGCATATTTGTGTTTCTACATCCATGGATTCAACCAACCATGGATCATGTAGTACTGTAGTACATATTTATTGAAACAAATCTGCTATAAGAGGACACACACAGTTCAAACCCATGCTGTTCAAGGGTCAACTGTAGTTTTCTTCTCTGGAGAAGGTAAAACATAGGGTGTGTGTACCAGCTTCAGGCACAGTGAAGGATGAGAGTACCACCAAAAGCAAGGGATTAAAGGAATGAGTACAAACTGAATGCTGAGATTCCCAGCTGTCCCCATTGAGCTCCCAGAACATTAGCAGTCAGAAAACTGAAAGAGTCCCCGGGGAATCTCACAAGCCCAAGAGGAAAATTCTAAAGATAGCATATACCAGGAGTTCCCCCAATAAGTGGACCATTGAGTTCACACTACAGTTCACCTCATAATTTGCAAGCCACATTCAACTACACAGACCTTGCTATCAGCATTTTAGTTCCCCACTCTTTCAAAATGATCAGCCAGATTAAAAATTCTAACATGAAATGTAAAAATTAAAACAATCAATTAATGGACCAACAAATACTAGAAGAAATAGAGCCTATACAGGTAGAAGAAATCTTCTAAAAAAAAAGTTAACAATATCCTCAGTTAAACAGAGACTATTGAAATAAGAGTACTGAAATAAACAGAGAATCATGAAGTAAGAATGGCATGTTATTTTTTTAAAAAAGAAACATTCAGAGAATAAGAAAACAACCAAAAATTTTTAGAACTTGAACTATCAGAGTAGAAATGAAAAATGCAACAAAAGAGGCAGAAGATCAACGTGATAAAATTTCCAAGAAGGTAAAGCAAAAGTGTAAAGAGATGGAAATACAGAAGAAAGTTCGATAATCAGTCCAGAAGATTCAATCAACTCAAATAATAGAGCTGCAGAAAGAAAGAAATCATCAAAAAATAATTCAGAGATGTGTTACATATATACAGTGGACTACTACTCAGCCATAAAAAAAGAATGAAATAATGCCATTTGCAGCAACATGGATGGACTTAGAGATTATCATACTAAGTGAAGGAAGTCAGAAAGAGAAAGACAAATACCATATGATTATCACTTATATGTGGAATCTAAAATATGACACAAATGAACCTATCTATGAAATAGAAACAGACTCATGGACATAGAGAATAGACTTGTGGTTGCCAAGAGGGAGGGGGTTGGGGGAGGGGTGGAGTGGGAGGTTGGGGTTAACACATGTAAGCTATTATATATGGAACGGATAAACAACAAGGTCCTACTGTATAGCACAGAGAACTATATTCAATATCCTGTGATAAACCATAATGGAAAAGAATACATTAAAAAAAGAATGTGTGTATATGTATATATATACATATATATATATACATACACACACATATCTGAATCACCTTGTTGTACAGCAGAAATTAACAAATTGTAAATCAACTATACTTCAATAAAAAAAATAATTTTGTATTTATAATTGTACTTCCAAACTTTAAATAATAATAATAATTCAGAAAAATTTCCCAGAACTTGGTTGCCAGCTTGAAAGGGCCCAATACAATGAATTAAAACAGAACCAAATCATGGCAAATCATCATGAAATTTTAAAACACTGGAGACAGAGAGAATCTTCCGTTTCCAGAAGGAGAGAAAAAAAGAACAACAACAACAAAAAGTCACACAAAGAATCAGGAACCAGTATGACTTCAGACTGTTTAACAACAATAGTAGAAGCTATTGAAGAAGACAATGAAGTAACACAAAATTCTGAAGGAAAATAATTTATAGCTTAGAATTTTTATACCCAACCAAACTACCAATCAAATGTGAGAGTAAAAGAAAAAAGACATTTCCAGACATCTATGTTTCAAAACTTACTTCCAGTGCCCTTTCTCAGGATGCTTCTAGAGAACGTACTCTACCAAAATGATGGAATAAACCAAGAGGAAGTTATGGAATACAGAAAACAAAAGATTCAGTTCAAGGGAAATAAAGGGAATCTAAGAAGATAGCTATTCAACAGGTATAGCAGGGCAATCAGTCCAGGTTGGATCAGGTAGGAAGGCTCCAAAAAAATGAAATTAACAGAATATTTGATGAAAATAAATATCTGGAGATGAGAGGACAATATAAGTTTGAGTTAATGATAAGTACACAACATAAATAATATATATATATATATACACACACACACATATATATACACATATATGTATAAATGGATGAATGCTAAGAACACATTTAGAAAGATAATAATTAACTACAAGGAATGAAGTAAATTACGCAAAAAGAAAAAGAAGGAAGTTAGGTCCACCTGAACAAAAGCTGAGTTCAAAATGCATCATAAAGCACCTTTTCTCCAGAAAGGCCATGGCTTGCTGGGAAAGATACATACAGGAAGCTGCACTGTTTGTATAAATGTGCAGCCCAGAATTAATTTACAGCCTAGAATTGACCTAGAGTCATTTTATAGTACGTTCTAATAAAAGAGCAAAAACTAACATTTTCAATAGAATTTCTGAATAATAATGTCTTGTAATTATTGTAATTTGATAAGCAAAAAAGGGGATTGATGGTTCACGTTCAGGTATGATATAAAGTTTAAGTCAGCAACAGAAGCAAGGTGAAAACCAGAAGTGCTTGCAATCAAGTCCTGAGTGCCCATGGCAGGTTGCTCCCAAACTTCTTAAGCAAAATGACTCAATGGAGCTGTAAGAAAGCTGAGGATAAGGGTAAAACAGTTGCTCCTGGAGTCTCTCATGTTCAACCCCATTTCTGGCAGCAACCTTCTCTGTGGAAGAGCTTGAGAACACATGTCCAAGTGCAGAGGCAGGTCATCGCAGGACTGGAAGAACCCCAGCCTAAGCTCCATACTGAACACACGGCTTTGGGCTTCTACCAGTCTAGCTATGAAACTATTCTCGCCTACAAAATTCTGGAAACACTCTCCTTTCAACATTTACTAAGTGCTATAATCCTTTAAATGTATTCACCACCCTTAGCACTTATGTATCATTTTTTTACAAAATAGTTATTGAGCAGTTAATATGAATTCCTATGACTACCACTATTTTCTAAGATTTAAATTTGAAGTCTTACTATCAAAAGAAATGCTTATTTTATTTAAGAGTCGGCCCACTTGGTATCCTCTATTATTATCAACATAAAAATACCTATTTGTGCCTATTCCACGACACTTTCCACACAGCCAGATGGCCTAGGCCTACCACTTCCACAACATCCAAACCGTGTTCCTTACCATTTTCTGAATTTCACATAACTGGCACAATCTGTACCCAGGATATCACTCACCATTTGGTGCATACAGCAGAAGCTTATTTAGAGTAATCTAATGATAAAGAACAGACATGTGTTTGATGGTATGTTCCAAGAGCCAGCTAACTAATCTATAAAAATTTGCTTTAAAGCATTCAGACTTCCTAAAGTTGGTCTGTTACCAAATCATTTCTAATCTTCGCTTTTCAAATCTTTAGGCACATTCTTGTGTAAACACTGAAACAGCAACAAGGAACAGCTTCTGAGTGAGTCACAAGTTCTTTTAGTATAGTTTGAAACTCTAAAAAGTCATTCCTACTCTGCCTGTTGGTTACCTTTAAAAGGATCATATTCCATCATATGTGGAATCTAAAAACAAAAACAAAAACAGAAAACCCAAATTCATAGATATAGAGCACACATTAGTGGTTGCAGGGGGTGGTTGTGTGGGCAAAATGAGTGGAGATGGTCGAAAAGTATTTGTAAGTTGCTAAAAGAGTAGATCTTAAAAGTTCTCATCAAGAGAAAACAAAAAAAACTTTGCAAGTATGCAATGGTAAAGGATGTTAACCAGACTTACTGTTGTGATCATTCTGCTATATATATATATATATATATATATATATATATATATATATATATATATGTATATATACATTGAATCCTTATGTTATATATTGATACCTGAAACTAAAATAATGTTGTTTATCAATTACACCTCAATTTAAAAAAGAACTAGATTCTGACATTTACCAGAGTTTTAAAACTTTTATAAGTTCACAAACTTTATGAAATGCAAATATTAAAGTACAGTTTAAAGAGAGGCAGGAAGGCATAATAGAAATCACAGCATCCATTTTGATGCCATGGATAGTTTGATTCAGCTCTTCTGATTAGCAATTGATAATTTTTTCAGCTTTGCTCCTATTTTCTTTTGAGAAAAACAAAAACCTCTAACATCTGTCAGTGAATCCTTTCAAGTAGTGAAGGTAATGTGTTTGGAGATCTGTTGCTTGATGAACGGTTATAAGCACTGATTGTCAGCCACTGGGTCAAGGTCGAAAACAAAATAACAAATGGTTTGACATCCATTCTGTAACCTCAAAAGAGTCAACCATAAGACTTTCAACTACCAGGGCAGCCTCTAAGTATTGGCAGCAAAAAAACAACACAGTGCACCAAGCAATGGTACAACAGATGCCGCAAACCCCTTAACCAATGCACACATTTTTTCCCTAGGGATTAGTATTTCCCAATTTCAACTTGTTCTTTCTTTTCAAATGTAGCCGAAGCATATGGAACAGTTACGTAAGTCCTCTTGGGCACTGCAAGTATTCTTGGAAGCAGTAGTTATTATTCTAGTAAAACTTTGTGGGGGAAAAGGCCTAAAAAAAGTAAAGACTCATGAAAAATTGGTCACAACTAAAGTTTGGGCACATAAAAAAAGTTCTACAATAAAAGTATTAAATTGGCAAGGGTTTACATTTGGGCAAAAAATAAAATTTGCTTATGTAGGGACAACCAGGGAAAAAAATGCAATGGTATTCAAAACTGCTACTACATCAAAAATGGTAATGTCCAAAAATGTAAGCCACTAAAACCCCATCAAGGACCCTCATTTAAATATGAATTCTGTCACTTAGTAACAAGTTACTAACCTTCTTCTTAGCATCATCATTTAGTCAAGGTAATGCAAGCTGTTGTAGCATTATATAAAGACAGCAATATACATAATTTCCCACCAGTAAGAAGGTGCTAAACCTTCTCAACCTCACCAAGTTTTTTTTTACAAGGAACAAAGAGTCTAATGTATGTGAGTGACTTCTGCAGTAGGTAAGACACTATAAAAAGTTTATTAACAACTATAAATATAACTGATAATTTTTTAAAATTTTAGGCACATTTTGAAGATAAAGCAAATTATTTCTCTAACAAACCTCACTTGTTACTGTTATGACTTAAACTGTAAAGCTTAAGTGATGAAAATCAAAGGAATGCTGTTTACTTACACTCAATATCCAAACTCGTCTGCATATTAATACACCACAAATATTTTACTAGCAGATTTCTCCTTCAGTTAAGTCAAATAAGAAGTTGTTCTGAGGTCAAAAGAAATAAGGCATCTCTTTCTAGAAGGAGATGGTCTAAGTAAATTTCCTATTTTGATGATGGTACATACTTTGAGGTTGAAACAGGAGAACATCCTGTATTATAACAGAAGGGCCTCTATGTATTGCTATAGTTAACAAAAGTGGGCAAACCTGACTATTTACAATGCAAAAATTGGAATAATCTCAGTTTGTGCAATTAAAATTTCTAAGGATTCTCTCATGTTATCTGCAAGATTTTACAAAATAAAATAAAAATAAAGCTCTGAGATGTTTCCCATGAGCACCTGGTGTCCTCAAGTTGAAGAACATTATCAGTTTTAAAAGATTCGATTTCTATCACACTTACTTTTTTGTGATAAATGCTACAGAGTCCTCTTTCGATGTCAGGCAATTTACGTAGATGATTTTCTATCTGGCCAAACACACTGGATTCTGAATGGAGAACTTCAGATACAGCATCAAGTCGAGCATTTATCTCCCTGTGAGAACAGAGTAATGGCAATTATCAGATATGTTAGGAACTCAGACTGCAGACATTTCCCACTCTAATGCCCAGCACTGTGAGAGTAGCCACTTAGAAAAGAACAAAGGAGACTCTTCCTCCATACCTCTGGCCCTTCTCTGCCCCTTATCATCGAAATCGAAGAGCAGGTACCACACAAGGAAAGTCATTAACTAGATGGCTAGTCATTAACTAGCCAGCAGAGACTGGCTCCTTAATTTTCCTTCCTCCAGAGCAAACACACAGACTACACTTCCCAGCCTCCCCTGCAGTGAGGTATGGCCGTGTACCCAAGTTCTAGCCAGTGAAATGTGGGTAGGAATGATTACACCACTTTTAGCCCTGGCCCATAAAACCTCCTGTGATCTTCCACATTCACTCTTTCCCCTTTGCCAACTGGATGTTGAGTCCAGGGCAATTCTGTGAGCCCCTCACCTGCTGACTCCATCAGCATGGGTGTGTGAGTAGAGCAGAAAACCCTCCACTCCCACATCTGCTACCAAATGAACGTTTCATTAGCAAAAATTAAACTTGTATTGTATTTAAACCACTGAGATTGAAAATTTACTTGCTACCATTGCTTGTATTACCTGGCTAATAAAATGGGTCTAGAGTGGGCAAATGAATTTTCTACTCTGACTGAAAGGACGGACCATCTCAATCAAAAAGCAATTCTTTCAGATAACCAACTTTTTTGAGAGAATACTTGGTGGTGGTGGTTGAATTGATCAAGTGTTTGACTGAAATGGGACTAGGCACACTGAGCCTGGGCAAAGACTGGGAGCAGCAATAGAAAGTGCAGAGGATGGGACTTCCCTGGTGGTCCAGTGGTTAAGACTCCACGCTTCCACTGCAGGGGGCATGGGTTTCGATCCCTAGTCAGGGAACTAAGATCCCGTATGTCGTACAGCACAGCCAAAAAAACAAAAAGGAAAGTGCAGAGGAAAAACATCAGGAGACGTGGGAGGCCAGGGCTGTAGGATTTTATGAATGGCTACACCCAAAGTGATGGGCCACTTGGGGAGTAATGGTGAGACTCTGTCAACTCAACGTGGAAATCTGACTAAATGTGTCCTAAATGAGATAAGGCCCATCCAGCACCTATACACATCAAAGGCCTACACTGGATATGATGGCCATATGTGAAAAGACTGAAATAAGTAAACATATCTAGCAGAAAACGGGTCTTTAGTAAATGCTTTTTGGATCAATGAATGAACAAACAAGCAAGCAAATGAAAGAGTGAACTGACATTTGGGGGGAAATGGGGCCATCAGCTGTTGAATACACATCTATCAAAGTTCTGTTGGTATCATATACACTGATGTGAAGGGCAAACCTATATCAGAATCCTGCCTAGATAACTATTAAATTGAGTATTTCACAATTAATTGAGTGCTTTTATCTTTGTTATCCTTTTAACTATCCTGTGAATTCACAAAACAGATACTAACTTCAGGTCTCATTTTTTAAAAAAATATTTATTTATTTGGCTGCACTGGGTCTTAGTTGTGGCATGCGGGATCTTTAGTTCCCTGACTAGGGATCAAACCCGGGCCCACTGCATTGGGAGCCCAGAGTCTTAACCACTGGACCACCAGGGAAGTCCCCAAGTCTCATTTTTGTTCCATTTTTTTCTCTGGCTCATCCTCCGCTGTGTAGAACAGGCATTTGGTTTAGCATGACAAAGTAGAACAGGCCAGAGCTTTGTAGACACACAGGCTGATTCTTCCATTCTCAATGGGATGGCCTCTTAAATCTATTCAGTTCTTTCCATGTCTATTGCCACTACCCTAGCCTAAGTAAAAGTCATTTCTCACAAAAAGAAATGTTCTACCAAATAAGCCTCCTAACTTTCCACCCCATGCACACTTCTGTCCCTTTTTCCAATTCATTCTCCACACTGTAGCCCGAGTGGTCTTCCTAGAACCCAAACCTGTTCATGCCATACCTCTGCCTTAAGCTCATCAATGACCTGCCATTAATCTTAGATTCAAATCCAGAATCCTTAACTGACCTATAGGACAACTGATCCCTGCTTACCTCGCAAGTCTCGTCTCAGATCACCTGTCACTCTCTTCCTTTCACTCTAAGTTCCAGCTGGACTGAACTTCTCCCAACATCTCGGTCACTCCAAGTTCTCTGACATCAGGGCTTTATCATCTGCTCCTCACTCTGCCTTGAAGACTCCTTTCCCCTTTCCTACTGCCTACCAGCTTCCACTTTGGCAAACTCCTTCTCACCCTTCCTCTGAAAGGGCTTTCTAGACTCATTAGACTGTATTTCATCCTTTGCCATCCTTTTCCATACAACCCTCTGTTTTCTTTCCATAGTGGAACTTACAACTGTATTTACTTCTCTACTATCTTTACCGCTAGACAGTAAGCTTGGTGAGAATGGAGATCATTTCTTTAGTCCCATAGTTCTGAGATCACGATACGTGCTCAATAAGTAGCTGTTGAACTTGATTCAATTGAATTTCAAAGACTACATATAAAATAAATCAAGATGAGGTGAAAAAATAAAAAATTAAATTTTCTTTGCATAAGATTGTTAGGGTAAAACATTGATTTATTTTATCACAACGTTTACCCCAAATGCTATACAAATATAAAGTTTTATTTTAATAACTCACTCCTGCACAAATGAAAGATGACACCAATTGAAATAGACTAAGTTGATGCTGCAGATGGTATGAGGACAGATAAAATAATGCCATCTGTGAATGTATAAAAGACAGCCAGATAGCTACTCCCTCAAAAATTATACAGGTTGTCTGAAATATGGAAAGATAAAAGCAAAAGAGGTTAATAAAAACCTAAATCACATTTATGAAGTCTTCCAAAAGACTTTTAAAAAAATACTTTCTTGGAAAATAGAAAGGTAGTAGCTTTTTTTAGCCTTGTGACAGCCCAGACAAAAGCCTGTTCACTATGAATCACTTTCACATTAACCCAGCCTTTACTTGTTAGGGAGGTAACAGCTCAGAGGTTAAGAATTTGGGCTGAAAACGTAAATGACCTCAGTTCAAATCCAGGCTCTTCCATTTACCAGTAATTTAGACTTGCCCTATTTTCTCCATCTATAAAATGGAAATAATAATGGTCCCTAACTCATAGAGTTGTTACAAGAATTCAGTGAAATAATACACATTAAGCACTTAGCACAGTGCCTGGTACATAGTAACTACTCAATACCTGTTAGCTGTTACCACCATTATTATTACAGAGATCTTTATTTGGTTATGAAATTTGTTTGGTAGGCAACACAGAGAACAGCTCAGGGGAGGGAGAAACAGCACCCAAAACATAAGCTTGGAAATAACTATGTGAAAACAAGCCTTTAGGCATAGATATGCAAAAAGGTGTTTTGTGCAAAGTGAACAGGAAAGGATTACACAAGGAAAGCTAGTTCTGGCATCTCAAGTGCTACATCTGACTGGTAGTAGTGGCCTGAAGTACTGTACTAAGATTGGTTAGTAGGTACATTGAGAAAGAATGCCATAACCAACTACAGATGTCTAACACGGGCAGGGAGAGGGGGAGATGGGGAGAGGGTGTGAGGCACTGTCTACCACCACGAATTTCTCATCACTGGGGCAGCTATACTTCCACTTTTATCTCCTATAAGCAGAATGCAAATCAATAAAAAATGACTTCTAATCAAGTTTTTTAAATAAAATGGTATATCTTAGAACTGTTCTTTAATTAGCAGGTATAAGACTTTCTAAATAACCATAATAAAGTAATAGGTCAGACCACCAGAACAGAAAACAATTATTTTGGTGCAGTCAATGAGAGAGATCAACAAAACAGGAAATAGCACTGTCAATTAAATGAGGATAAAGATATTATTCCAAGATGCCCTATGGTATTCTACAACTGATCTTATCACATGATACATTCTAAACAAATGAAAAGAGGACACCTGAGTCATTCATTTCATTCCATATGACAAAAAAACAATGAATCTGAGGTCCTGGGGATGACAAATATTCTTCTTTACCACCAAAGATCCAACGAGTAAATGTGAGTGTTGCTGGAGTCCTTCACATTTGAAAATGAACTGAGTGATGACGTTAATATCTGTTGTATGTGGCTGTCACTCAGAAACACAGTATATCACCTATAGCTACTGCCATAGTAAGGACATGTGATCAGTCTGTACCTGCTGGTTGCTATTTGTGGAGATGCCTCTATAATTCTAACATCAGGTTATTTGGGGAGGAAAGAAATAAACTACTGGGGAGAGGTTTTTTGTTGTTGCTGTTCTGATTTTTTACTGAAAGGTTAGCTCTAAAGACAGATGATACAAAATGAGTAAATTAAATTCAGACATTAACACATTACTCATGCAATATGGCTAAACCAACTACCTAAACAACTTTCTGGTAGAAACATGAATCACAGGCCTTCTCCTAGGACCTAACCATCATTATTTGAATCCACCTAGCTTTGCCTTTCACATACACTATACACTCATTCATTCAATGAACAGTTGCTGAGTGCTTATAAAGCACCAATTGCAAAAATAGAAGATGGAGAGTGCAAATATCACGCTCAAAATCTTATAGATCATGAGTTTATTTTATTTATGAAATTACATTCTAAAGAGCTATTCTCAATATTTACTTTGTTGCAAATTGTATATCACCCAAGTTTTTAAGGATTTTTATTACTCATGTTCAAATGAGGCATCATTTTACCAAGAGACAATTCACCCTTTTCAGAATATTAAACAGAACAATTTTCTGACAGCTACCTTCCATTATTGGTTCAGGCCACAAATCTGAGTCTTTGAAAAGAGCATGAATATGATTTGTGTTTTTGATGATAATGGAAATGGGTATTTTCAGACCACCCCTCCCACTGCGGACAATTCAAAAAGCCAAACAAAACATAAAACACGTTCATGAAAGCATCAAAGGACTAACAAAATGGTAAGGAAAAACTATACTAAAATCTAAAAGAAAGCAAGAACCCAAAGAAATAATCCAGCAGTAAAAACCACTTTTGCACTAAAAAGATATGCCAGAAGGATCTGCTGTAAAAATAAGCTGGCCTCATAGTAAGGGTAAACTTGTAGAGTAGGTGAGCATCATTTGGATGAACTGAAACATGTCAAACATTGAACCTGGATTAAGATGTCCCAGACTGGAAGTATCACTGAGAATCTGGCAGGAACAAATGAAAATCTTCTTTGGGAAAAGACATCTTCATCTTAGCTCTCATGTTATTTATTTATTTATTTTTATTAGAGTATAGTCGATTTACCATATTGTGTTAGTTTCAGATGTAGAGCAAAGTGTTTCATTTTTTTCAGATTATATTCCATTATAAGTTATTATAAGATACTGAATATAATTCCCTTTGCTATACAGTTTATCTATTTTTATGTATAGTAGTCTGTGTCTGTTAATCTCATACTCCTAATTTGTCCCTCCCTCCCTCCCTCCCCTTCCCCTTCATTAACCGTAAGTTTGTTTTCTGTGTCTGTGAGTCTGTTTCTGTTTTATATATAGATTTATTTGTATTATCTTTAGATTCCACATATAAGTGATACCATATAGTATTTGCCTTTCTCTGACTTTCACTAAGTATAATATTCTCTAGGTCCAATCATATTGCTGCAAATGGCATTATTTCACTCATTTTTAACGGCTGAGTAATATTCCATTGCATATATATACACCACATCTTCTTAAGCCAATTGTCTGATGATGGGCACTTGGGTTGTTTCCATGTCTTGTCTATTGTAAATAGTGCTGCTCTCTCACTTTATTTTTAAAAATAAAATTTCTAAATAATATAACCAGCATTCAAGCATAAAAAGAAACGAGATGAGTAAGAATCAATAGAAACAACAGACAACAGGAAGAGACATAAAAACTACCGAGCTTTGTGGGGTGTGGGGCTGAATGATAAAAAATAATAAATTCAAAAGACACTGTCAAAAGAAAGCAGATGAATTACAGAACAGGTAGAGAAATTAGAAATCAAATCAGTTATATAATTTCCATTACTTTACAGGTGATCTTTCTTTGCTCTCTTGCTCTCTACAGGATTTTTATCTCGGATTCAGTGTCATGTGTAGTTTCATCATGATTTAGCAAAACGTGGATTTCTTGTTTGTTTTCAATTGCACTTTGATTCAATTGTGCTTTCTAAACCTAAGGAGTCACATCTTTCATGAAACATGAGAAACTCTCATCTTCTATCTCTTTGAATATTGTCTCTCTTTTCCTGTTCTCATTTTCTTCTACCGGAAATTTGATGAGGATTACGTTAGACTTGATTTGTCTTTCAATCTCTTCTATCTCTGACCACACTGTCTCTCTGTGCTACACTCTAGGTAATTTCTTCAGATATCATCTTGGATTTCAGATATTGCATCTATTCTGGTCTAACCCACCCACCATTTCTAAAAGTTGTATGTAGTTCTTCTTAAAAAATCAACCTGATGTCTTTTGATGGTATTCTTGTTCTGTGCTCATGTTTTTATTCTCTTTTGTGTTTTTTTTAACTTGGTGGTTCAATATTTATCTTTCTAATCCCCTTATCTGAAGGTCTTGGGATTCTGAGTCTACTGTTTATAATTTCTGCTGACTCAACTCATGATTACTTGTTTCTCCACATCTTTTGTAATTACAGTTTATGAGCTTACAGCAGAACTTGCTCTTTGAAATTCCTAGGAGGCCTAGATGAGACTGTATCCCTTCAGGGAGGACCTGTATTTGCTTTCGCTAGGAACCATAACGCACAATGGGACAATTTTAAATAAATTTCATAACTTAGAAACTGCCAGACCACAGAGATAAAACAAATTAAAATAACAAACCTGAGTGAAGGTGGGCCTATGGTTAAGAATTCTTGGAAACTTGGCAACTATAGTACAAAGCAGAGACCAGCTAAATGTTCCTGAATAGACTGCATCCCAAAAGATGCTGGTTAATCTATATGCAATAACAGGGCAGACGTTTGGGTAAGAGGCATTTAGGGTCACTTTTTTCTTGGTGGCAGCAGTCCCCTTCTCTGCTCTCACTCGCATCCACACAGCAAAGGAAAAGAGGCATGGGGTCAACACCAATCAGTCACAGCTCCCAGTTATGCTTCACCCACCACTCTTCCTTCCCATTTATGAGAAGTAGTGTGTCTCACTGGGCTAAGTAAGAGCAAAGTCACCACAGGTGAACATCTGTTGGCAGGCTCATGGAACATGGGAAACCACAAAGAATAAACAGGGCCGTCTCGTGTAGTTAATTTCAGGAAGTTCCAGAGAGTTAAAATGGCATTTAGTTTTGCTAATATAAACTAAATGTTAAGTGGAGCAAATATATAATATTCTATTACTTTGTCATTTAGGCCAGGGCTATAAATTAGACATACAAATATTAATACTCTAAACATATGGGTTTACCAAAATAAAAGTCATTTAATTATTCAAGAAAATTAACTATCACTAAAATGTACTTTAGAAAATTACACAAAAATCTAGTCAAGGACCTATTTCCTAAAACCAACAATTTTCAATTTTCTTAAATATTGGTGTGATTTAAATACCAAGAATAAACTTAGCATGCTTAATTCTCTCAAGCAGTTTTATAAAAATCTAACTTGAATTATAAAAGTATTCTTCATTTGTTCTAATTATGTTATTGAGTTATACAGTGAGTCACAAGCATTTTATTTTAGGTATAGAAGTTTCCGTCACTTGCATCTCCTCCTCCTCACTAGATTACACCTTGACCAAATTAGATTAGAAACTCCTTGAGAGTAGGAACACTGTCATTGACACTAAACAACACAAAATTAATAATAACTATCTGGGACTTCCCTGGTGGCATAGTGGCTAAGAATCGGCCTGCCAATGCAAGGGACATGGGTTCGATCCCTGGTCCGGGAAGATCCCACATGCCACGGAGCAACTAAGCCCATACGCCACAACTACTGAGCCTGCGCTCTAGAACCTGCGAGCCACAACTACTGAGCCTGCGTGCCACAACTACTGAAGCCCGTGAGCCCAGAGTCCGTGCTCCGCAGCAAAAGAAGCCAACGCAGTGAGAAGCTCGTACACCACAACAAAGAGTAGCCCCCGCTCACCGCAACTAGAGAAAGCCCGCAAGCAGCAACGATGACCCAACACAGCCAAAAATAAATAAATAAGTTTAAAATAACTATCTTATACTACTAAGTGTTAATGTGCACTTGGTCAATCAGAACAGAAAGCTGAGCTTCCTAAATTCCCAGGACTCAGACAAGTTAAAGTATTAAATAAAAGAGAAAGGCTGTGATCCAAGCCCAACCACATACAATGACAGTCCTCAAATGCTAATGGCTGCGTCATTCTGAGAAGGGACTCACACAAAGGCTCTACCTCCTTACCAGTGGTCTTTGAAATTTCTCCTCACGATTCTGACTATAGCTACAGGCAAAAGATAAAATACAGGGAAGTACCAGATTCAGGAGAACTGACCAGGACAGATACTGGACAACTGACAATCGTGGGCACACAGCCTCCTTCCTGTCACGACTGGAAGCCCCCCCAGCCAGGTCATCTTATGACTGTCTGCCCATCTTTCTAAAACAAGATGTGGTAGAAAACAGATGCTCTCAAGTCTAACATGGGCTTTCCAGAGAGATGGGCTTGGGTTTGAATCTCACTTTCACCTGATTAAGATGGTGGTGAAGGGGTGGTAGCAGTACCATTTAAAAATTTCATATATGTTTGTGTGTGTGTGTGTGTGTGTGTGTGTGTATTATATTCTCTATATTATTTACTTTTTAAGAATAAAACATCGCAAACACACACAAATCACTACCCCAGCTGCATTTCTTTCCCTTTCCTCCCTTCCCAGAAGTGACCATTTTCCTGATGTTAGTAAATATCCTTTCTACTTCCTATTTTTATATTTCTACCACTTATGTCTGAATCCCTAAACAACACAAATGTGTTACAAAGTTCAGATAAATGGTTATTGTGCTCTATGTATTCTTTTATAACATTGTTTTTATGAGATTTATCCACATTGAAACATGTAGACTTGAGTCATTCATTTTAACTGCCATATAATATTCTAATGTATGACCAGGTAACTATTTTTCCATTCCCCTACTAATAACTAGGTTGCTTACAATTTTGGGGTATCACAAAGCTCACAGCTATCTTCTTGACTACACAACTGATGCCAGGAACCACAGTAATCCTTTATATGTACCATCTTATTTGGTCCTCACAACACCACTGTGGGGTAGGTAATGCAATTCCCATTTTATAGGTAAAGAAACTGAGGTGTACAAAAGTTCATAACTTGACCCAAGTGACACAACTGAATGAGGGAATCAGAACTCAAGCTCAAGTGTCTCATTGACTCCAAAACTGTGCTTTTGGAGTGGCCCTATGTGCTTTGCTGGATGATCTCGATTAATGAACCTGAGTGTCAGTTTTTCTCATCTATAAAATAGAAGCAGTAACCATCTCTGAGGGTAGTTGAAAGAACAGAGATAACACAGATGAAAAATGCAGCTGAAAAACCAGATGAAAAACCAGTTAGACACTGGTTTCCCTTTCGGCCATTTTCTTTCCACTCATATGATCCTCTTGAGTTTTCATCTTCTGCTTCCCCCCACACAGAGACTAATTTACAGAGGAACAGACCTCACCTCTCAAGCCTAAGCACTTCCCTCTTCGCACCTTGGCTACTCTTCTTTCCTTAACTCTTAGATTTGGACGTCTGCTCCTTTCTACCAAAACATTTCCTTTTCTTTTTTTAAAAAAATATGTTTCCTTTTCATCCCTAAAATCAATCTAACATTTTGCATAAATACCTTCACCTGGACAGATACAATCCAGAATGTCTTTCAAAGGTAAGGGAGATTAAAGATTTTTCAGAATACTGTACTATAGGAGCAAAATTGCATAATGTTTGCAATTTACAAAATTCAGTGTTCTTTACAACTTCACTACAGATATTGAATAAATGTGTGATACATTTAAATAATCATCAAAACACTCGTTTCCATTCCAGAGATGTGTACATTTGATCTGCCCATGCCAAGAGGAGGAAAGATATGAAATAACTGAGCCTATCTGTTATGGATTGAACTGTGTCCCCCCAAAAATATATGTTGAAGACCTCCGTACCTCAGAATGTGACCTTACTTGGAAATAGGGTTATTGTAGATGTAAGTAGTTAAGATGAGGTCATACTAGAATAGGGTAGGCCCCTAATCCAATTTGACTATATTCTTATTAAAAGAATGCCACATGAAGAGAAATGCACACAGGGAGAATACTATGTGAACATAAAGGCAGAGATAAAAGACAACACATCTCCAAGCCAAGTAACACCAAAGAATGCCAGCAAACCACCAGAAGCTAGGAGAGAGACACTGAATAGATTCTCCCTCACAGGCCCACTGACATTTTGATCTTGGACTTCTAGCCTCCAGAACTGTGAGACAAATTTATGCCATTTAAACCACCCAGTTTGTGGTACTTTTGTTTCGGCGGCCATAGTAAACTAATACACTGTCTAAATCACCAATTATGTAATTCAGATTCTACAGGTATGGTCTTTAAGAGCCACATGAAAATCACGTTGACCCCAAATATTTCTAAGCAAATAAATTCTGATTCAGATGGGTTTAGAGTTATGAGCTAGACCTTTTTACATGATACTTAAAACTAGCTATGCCTGAGGTGGATGATAGCCCCTTCCTGTCACCCAGCCTGGCTTCCTTACTAAGTCACATGACTTTCTCTGATCAACTTCTATCTATTTTAATTCCACTAGGGGTTTGACAAGAATGCAAGATGTCGCCACACCATTTCTTCCACTGTTAAGTACAATGTTTTCACACCTGAACAAGCAATTATTCCACTAAATGAGAAGAAATGATTTCTCAGAACCAAGTCTGTGGCACTAAAACAAGGAATCACATGAAAGAAAACTGCTTCTAAGGTTCTTTTAAAATCAAGAAGATTTTCTCAGAAAATTAAACTTCCCTTATATAGGTTTGTCTTTATTTTCAAAGCCTACTGAGAACCCTAAGATTTTCAAATGGATTCATTTGTTCATAATTTCTTAATCATCTGTTATATTCAAAGTACTATGAGCTGCCAGTGTATTCTATGTGTGTGTTTGGGGCAGAGTAGTAAGAAACAGGACATAATTGAGAGGAGATAACTTTCTATAGCGGGAGGAAGGAGAAGAAGGAGGACTTCTCAAAGGAGGAGTCTGAGTTAGGACTTTAATGACTTTAAGGACTTTCTTTTCATTATCCATTCAATAAATACTTACCAGACTATACTACAAAGGCACAGTAATCAAAACAGTATGATATTGGCACAGAAAGCAGACACATAGATCCATGGAACAGAATAGAGAGCCCACGGTCAATTAATGTACGTATGGTCAATTAATCTATGACAAAGAAGGCAAGAATGTACAGTGGACAAAAGACAGTTTCTTCAGTAAGTGGTACTGGGAAAACTGAACAGTTATATGTAAATCAATGAAATGACAGCATTCCTCACACCATACGCAAAAATAAACTCAAAATGGATTAAAGACTTAAATGAAAGGCCTGAAACTGTAAAACCCCTAAAAGAGGACATAGGCAGAACACTCTTTGACATAAATTGTAGCAATATTGTTTTGGATCTGTCTCCTAAGGCAAAAGAAATAAAAGCAAAAATAAACAAATGTTGCCTAATTAAACCTAAAAGCTTTCGCACAGCAAAGGAAACCATCAACAAAATTAGAAGACAACCTACTGAACGGGAGAAAATATTTGCAAATGATATGACCAATAAGGAGCTAATATCCAAAATATAAGAACAGCTCATACAGCTCAATATCAAAAAAAAATAAAAAACAACCGGATTCCAAAGTGGGCAGAAGACCTGAACAGACATTTTTCCAAAGAAGATATACAGATGGCCAACAGGTGCATGAAAAGATGAACAACGTCCCTCATCACCAGAGAAATGCAAATCAAAAGTACAAAGGGATATCACCTCACACCTGTCAAAATCGTTATCATCAAAAGGTCTACAAATAACAAATGCTGGAGAGGATATGGAAAAAGGGAACCCTAATACACTGTTGGCGAGACTGTAAATTGGTGCAGCCACTATGGAAAAGAGCATGGAGGTTTCTCAAAAAACTAAAAATAGAACTACCATATGATCCAGCGATTCTCCTGCTGGGTATATATCTAAAGAAAACAAAAACACTAATTCACAAAGATACATACACCCCAATGTTCATTGCAGAATTATTTACAATAGCCAAGAAATGGAAGTAACCTAAATGTCCATCAATAGATGAATCGATAAAGAAGATCTAGTATATTTATACAATGGAATATTCTTCAGCCATAAAAAAGAATAAAATTCTGCCATTTGCAAGAATGTGGATGGACCTAGAGAGTATTATGCTTGTGAAATAAGTCAGAAAGAGAAAGACAAATATTCTACTCTATAACTTATATGTGAAAATTAAAAAATAAAACAAGCAAATTTATATAACAAAACAGAAATAGACTCCACAGACATTGAGAACAAACTAGTGGTTACCAAGGGGGAGAGGGAAAGGTGGAGGGGCAAGATAGGGCTATGAGATTAAGAGATACAAACTATTATGTATAGAATAAACAAGGATATATTGTACAAATGGAATTATAGCCATTATTTTGTAATAACTTTAAATTGAATATAATCTATAAAAATATTCAATCACTATGTTTTACAATATTATATGTTTCAGGTATACAACACAGTGATAATGTTGTGAATCAACTATACAACTATACCTCAACTTAAAAAAGGAATACTGATATATGCTACAACATGAATGAACCTTGAAGATATTATGCTAAGTGGTAAGATAGTCACAAAAATACAAACCTCGTGTTATTCCACTTATATGAGGTACCTATAATAGTCAACTTCATAGAGACAGAAAGTAATATGGTGCTTGCCAGAGTTTAGGAAAAATGAGTAATGAGAGGTTATTCATGAATGTGTACTGAGTTTCAGTTTTGCAAGATGAAAAGAGCTCTGAATGGACTGTGGTGATGGTTGCATAATACTAATGTATTTAATACACTTAAAATGTATTTAATGACATGTACACATAAAAATGATTAAGATAAATTTTATATTATGTGTATTTGACACTAATAATACATATTTTGTTTAGAAAGTGCAAATGTAGAAAAATGAGCACAGGGGAAAAATACTTATCCATTGCTTGTTATAAATGAAACACACAGTTGAGTGAGACAGGCAGATATTAAACAAACACTGATAAACAAACACCAATCACAGTAAGTCCTATACACTATCCAAATACGAAGAACATAATTTAGATCAGGAGGTCAGAGAAAAGCTCTCTGAAGAACTAACACTTTAAGGTAAAACCTAAAGAATAAAGCAGTTAGCTGTGTAAAAACTGAAGAGAAAGAAAAGAATATTCTAGGTAGAGAGACGAGTAAATGCAGAGACCATGAGAAGAGAAAAAGCTCTGGGATGCTCAGGAACTAAAGGAAGGCCAGAGTGAACAGATGACAATGAATGCATGAATGCAGAGGAGAGTCAGACAGAACAGCCATGTTTAAGAATTTTAATTTTATTTGAAGCACAATGGAAAGCCAATGAAGAGTTTGAGGCAGGGGAGTAACATGATTCAGCTTTTATTTTCAAAAAAGAGATCAGTTAGGAGGATACTGCAGCAGTCCATGTGGGACTGACTGCAGTCAAGATGGCAAGACATGCACAGTCTCTGGATATATTTTAGGGGTAAAAGCAATAGGACTTAGTATTAGATTGGATGTGGTTGTCAAAAGGAAATGTCCAGAGTAACTCCCAGGTTTCTGGCCCAAGCAACGCATTAGGTGGAGGGGACAGGGAACCAGGAGGAGGAATAGGGTTGAATACGTTAAGTTTGAGATGCCTGTGATACACCTATGTGTTTAGGAGCCTGAGTTGAATATATAAGCCTGGAGAATAGAGGAGAGTATTTGAGAATCAAATTTGAGAATCACTGACATTTTGATATTTATGGTCATGGGCATAGGTAAGTTCATTGGAGAGAAGAGAAGGGGAAGGAAGGATAAGGGAAGGAAGAAAGCTGAGCTCCTAAGGTTCAGGCCTCAGGAACTCCAACATTTAAAAGATACAGAGAAGATGAACAGTGAGCAAAGGAAACTTTGAAGAAGCAGCTAGCAAGTTAGGGAGACAAAAATGAGTAGTTTCCACTTTAGAAAAAGGGAACAGACTGTACAAAGGTCCAGAAATAAATCACACCTTAGCGTGCTGTGAGAACTGTAAATGGTAGGGAGCAAAACATAATCAGATATACATTTTAAAAAAAATCATCTTTGGGTAATGCAGATAGAAACAGAGAAGGGCAATACCAGAGGCATGGAGATGCTTAGTTTCCTTAATAAAAAGTCTTTCATGAAAGGGCTTTCACCTGAGTGCCTTTCATAAAAAGTGATTTTATAAAAAGGCAAGATGATATAATACTACTTCTTGCAGAGAGACAATGTTTTCATCATTGATCAAAATAGTTCATCCACTAGAAGGGGAGGAACTGATTTCTCAGGTTCCCTTTGTGGTTAATAATCTGCTGTTCTATAAGTGGTATGCACACCTGCACACGCATGTACACACACACACAGCTGCATTTTCAAGAAAACACTATCTCACTGAAGAAAATGTCTTATTTCCAATCTGTTCTGCACACTCATGTCGAACATTTCCTGAGGCAGAGACATGCTAGTGGATGTGTGGTTCTGGAGCTGCGGGAGATAATGGAGACAAAGTCATCTGCACATGAGTTACAGGAGAAGCCATGGCCACAGATAAGATCCTAAGTAGTGTTGAAAGTAAGAAGATGCCCCAGGAAAGAACCACGGGTAATATCAACACTTAAGGTGCAGTCAGAAGAAGAGGTACTCACGAAGAAAACTCAGAACTTACCTTTGCTTAATATTTCAAAACATAGGGTAAGTTACTGAATCTTGAATACTCTTCTGAGATGACCAAACCTGCCTTGTAAATTAATATTTTGCCTAAAATACCGTTTTAGATACTCATCCCACACTTTTCAAAGTTTTCTGCCCCTCCCCCCTCCCAACCAGTCACTATTTACAAGCAGAATTTGCATTTTGGGGCTTGTGGAGAAAACCAGTAAAGTACCTATGGTATATGTATAAAAGATTGACAAGACCATATCAACTAAAAGAAGAAGAAATTCAAAGATGGAATCTCGAAAAAAATGAATTCAATATAATTTAATTTTAAAAGGTCTTAGGACTAATGGCTTGCCAACATGGCATTCAGCTATAAGAAGCCAGAGACCTACACCGAAGAATCTTCTTGCCTAAAATTACACAACTGATAAAACGTATGGGGCACAACACATAAGAAAGCATAACCTATTTATAAAAGCCAATGTGGTTTCAGTAGAGTAACATCTGACCTCAATAACCCAAGTGAATTCTTTGAATCAGTAAGTATAGGGTAAAAGCCATTTATACTTTCTAGAAAGTCACTAGAAAAATTTGCACCAAAGAGGCCATTTTACAGAATAAAAAGTAGTGGGAGTGGAAAATCCTCTGAAACTTGAGACACTTGGTCCTGAATTTATGAACTGTGTGATTGCCCTGGAAGCTAAAATAGGTTGAAAATATAAAAAAGATCCTAAAGGATTTAAGAGAATTCATGGATGACTGACAAATAATGGCTCTTGAAGAACTTTGGGAGATCCACCTTATATCTTGCTAAGTTCCCTTGTCACCAATTATTTGCTGTATGATCTCACTATAGACGAAAACTAGGCTCTAAACTAACCTTTGGCTGCCTATGTCAGAGACAGAATATTAGCCTGGATGCATGGCACCTAATGTTAGTACTAAAACAACAACAACAATAAATATATAGCTGAACTACTAACTAATCAGCTGAAGATTTTCTCTAGGTATTTATTTGGAAGACATGGCAAGTGCAATTAAGATATAACTGGAATTCTTTTGAAGTCAATTTTTTTCATATAAACACATTTTTATTTATTAATAGTTATTTATTTATTTTTGGCTGTGTCAGGTCTTAGTTGTGGCACAGGGGCTCTGTAGTTGTGGCGTGCAGGGTCTCTAACTGTGGCACACGAGTTCAGCCCCACGGCATGTGGGATCTCAGTTCCCTGACCAGGGATCGAACCCTCATCCCCTGCACTGGAAGGCAGATTCTTAACCACTGGACCACCAGGGAAGTCCCTGAATTCAATTTTAATGGATTAGGAAACTTAAAGTTTTAAAACTATGACTTAAAATAGAAATGGCAAAGGAAGAAGTTTTGTGTGCCTGTTTTCAGCTATATATGTTTTAGGCTGGTCTAAAGTTCAATACTTGAAAGCACTGGAGTTCAATGCATGGAGTACCTTCTCTCAGCCTTTCTGGGAAAGGAGGGTCCCGAAGAGTACATGATTAACCCCCAAAGAGCATACAACACGGTCTACTGAATTTATCTCAAATTAATCCTGTTTATACAAAACAAATTTAACAACAGAAATAAAAAATTTAATTTGCATGTAAAAGTCTGCTAGCAAGTCTGTTTCTGCTGAATATTTCAACGAACCAAATAAAATAAAAATAATAATGTGGATGCTCTAGATGCCTTTCTATCAGCCAGAAGGCAACACCCCTTATATTGCTGTCCACACACTATCTACAGAAAGCCAACTTGTCTGCTTTTGCTCCATGAGGTATCTTTATCTCATTTGAATACTGAACCAAAGTAGATAACTTCCATTTTCAGAATTCCTTCTTTACCTAGTCAGTTACCCCTGTCTGTAGGTCTTTACGGTCAAGAAAAGAAACCGTAATGACCCACTAAAAGCTGAAGTGATTTAGTAACCAATCATCATCAGAACAGTATCTTAAAGCTTAGGACTAACAGTAACAGCATCTGCTATCCTTTGCCAAAGATGGCTATTTACTAAGCACAGCATAAGATGCAGCCATTAGTGAGGCTGCTATGCAGTTTAAGAGACGATGCACGTAAAGCCCCTAGCATAGCGCTTGCTATATGACAAAGAGCTCAAAACTGGCAGTGAAGATTACTGCCTCATTCTGTTCCTTACCGCAGCCCTGTGAGGAGGTACTGTACCACTGCAAAGGTGAGAACACGGTGGGGGCTAGGGGGTGGTGAGCTGCAGCCTTAGTGGGACTGACTCAGTTGACAGAGCCCACTAACAGCACCAGCACTACACTCTCTCTGGTCCGTCCATATGGGAAGCTGCTCAAGATGGATTCAATGCTGATTTTAAATCTAGGCTCTACCAGCTGTGAAACATCAAGTAAGTTATTGAAGCTCTCTGAATCTGTTTACTCATCTCAAGGACCCACCCTCAGAGGATGATTCTGAATATTAAATACTGGTACATAGTAAAAGCACAATAAATAATAGCATTCATTCATTCAGTCCGTCAGTCAACATTATTTGGACTCCTACAACGTGACAGGCATAGGTCACAGCTCCCAAATCTATCTGCATGTCAGAATCATCTGGGAGCTTTTAAAAATTCCAACTCCCAGGCCACACTGGAGGCCACTGAAATCACAATATCTGGGGGCTGGATACAGGCATTAAGTATTTCAAAGCTACCCAGGTGATTCCAACGTGCAGACAAGCTTGGAAACCACTGTGTTTCAGGCACCAGACTCACCTACCTTCCCTGAAAGCACACCTAGTTTACTCATCCTACCTTCTTAAACATCTCACATCTAAGCCCTCTTTCAGATTCCTACTGTTACTTCTTTAGCTCAGGTCCTCAGAACCTCTCCGTGAACTTGCCAGCTTGTTCCCCACCCGTGACCACTTTGTCTGCTCCCACACAAGCCAGCTCTGATCCTATCACTCCCATGTGCAGAATCACTGGATTAACCTCCTCTGGCTACCAGCTCCTCAGCCCAGCCTTCAAAGCCCTCAACAAAAGGCAGTGCCCCATTGCCCCAGCCTCTCTCTCCCTACACGTTTATGTTACTGATGACCCAAAAGAACTGGTTAACCCACTTTCTCCGGGCAGACCCCATGTCTTCCAACTGAAAGTAGGCTCGTTCTTAGGGACAAGGAAAAAAATCTTCCCGATAATAGTCTATTGCCAGATACAAAATAAAATCTTCCCCGACTGAAAACAGTGTTCAGATTAAACACACAAAAGACAATTCCTTTTACCTTAGTTTAAGGAGTGGCTGGGTAACCCACTTCTTTAACTTCCGTCTCCCAAATGAAGTTTTAGTATGGTCTAAAACCCAAAATAAACTTCCTTTGGTTTTCATATCAGTCTAAAAAAGACCAGAAAACAAGGTTTATTAACTAGATGATTGTATTTGTACCAAAACTGCTAGTTGTTCATGCGTCCTCATTATTCCATAGACCCCAATTTTAAATGTTACGCCCTAGCATAAAACAGAGCTCAAAACAGGTGTTCATTTAATGTCAGATGAATGAATGTATACATACACACATCCTTATATACACACACAAAGTACTTATATTTTACACAAGAAAGATATAGTCTGTGTATAGTTTTTAGTTAACTAACAATAAATTATTGAGAAGTCTCTTTTGAAATGTTTGTCTTAAACATCTCAAAAATATAACTGCATCCTTTCCTGCCTTGGAAAGCACAGTGAAGATAATTTCATTTTCCTTTGGCAGTTCAGTATCTCCCACTACCTAAGAGTTGCCATTCTAAAGACAGATACTCTCATGACAACACTGAACAAGTTTACAGAGAGAAGTGAACCTGTACTGCACTCTAGGACTGTACCCCTGAAGGGTTTGATTTTAGTCTCTTTTATTAAATCCTTAGCAAAAATTTATCTATGCTTTGCCACTTTAATGTTAAGTCATTAAAAAATTTTTACAATTAACTAGAGATGGTATTAAATTTTACCAAGGTTTCACTGTAATACAAAATATCTAATAATAGGTTTAAGTTCTACTTGGAACATAAAGTTGTTTTCACCTGATTTTTTTTTTTTTTACTCTTTCCTTCAAATCAACGAGCAGGTACTTACAGAATACCTCCTGTGTGCTCAGTAGAATAACTGGCAAAGGTATATTAAGACATGGTGCCTCCCTCAGGGCACTTACATCCAAGTGTGGGAGAAAAGACTCCTAATGAGGACACAGTGTGCTATAGCCTCTCCAGGCCTTAGGAGTTTAAAGCAGAGCACACACGGAAACTACAGTGTCATGGAAGGCTCCCTGAGGAGCTGGGCAGGCAGAGCAGAACTATGAGGAAAATCCACATCAGTGACTGCACCATCCCTTCCTGAGACGAGAGCCCGACTGCCTGGACCACAGTAAAGGGTCCCAGGAAGAGTACGGTGGAGGGGAATCATTCTCTAATTACCTGGCATCATTGGGGAAGCAGGCTCAGATAAGAGAGGGAGAGCTGGGGGAGACCTGAGTCCTGTTACACCTTTGCTCTCCCTGGCAACCAGCTCCCTCCTCATGACCCCTTTCCATTGCTCTATAGTAAAGGAGGACAAAGCTGAAGCACAAAGACAAGCAGAAGATGCTAATTCTCAGCTTCTATTTCTACAAGGGCCCAAGTCCTGATAAAGAAAGGGATTTTAGAGGGTATTCTGATGACGGATGATTTTTGCCTTAGGAATTTGATTTCAGAATTGACTCCACTGTAATAGGATGTGAACAGGGAGGATGTGGCAGAAGTAAAGAAATCTTGGACTACCGGGGCTGTGTCTGCAGGCTTTGACTGTGGGCTCTTCTTCACCCCAGAAATGCCCTTTTGTTTGCTACCTCGGGGATGTTTACAGCGTTGATGAGAAAGATTTGCGGGAAATATACTCAACTTCCGGATGACGGAATGACATGATAAAAATGTTATTGCATAAAAGGAAGGCTGACTCCAGTATACAAGGACAGCCTGGCAGAGGGAGAAACCAAGTGAGAGAAACTAGACAGCAATATACAAATCCAGGAGTCAGGAGAATAAATTCAGCATTTACTTTAATTCACAGCAGTTCTAGTGATTCACAGCAGATGGTTCAGCTTTTCCACTACTTACTCAAATGACTTGGAACTGCTTTTTCTTTCTGTGACTTTATGTTATAATAACATTAGTTTTACAATATAATATCTCACATTTCCAAGTGATAGTTTAATACATGAAAGCAATAATTTTAATGTCTTCATTACCCTTCTCATTCATCAATAAAGGGCAAGTAAACAATAATGGAAGTTTGCGAAGTGAAATATTATGCATCTTACAGTCAAACTGAGTATCAGAGAAACTTGTTTTATATGCTGGATAATGAAGTAAGACTGCAGACATTTCAACAATCAGTTAAAAGTATGTAGAAAAAAACATAACCAAGCAGACCAAAAAAATCCACTTTACATTAATTTCCAAAGATGATGCCTTTCCAAAGAAATATTTGATAAAGAAATTATCAGGATGGACGTGTCGCTTCAATCATTAAAAAGCACAGCTCTATAGCTCCCAACGTACTCCCAAGTAAGTATTTCATGTATTTGGTCCTCAGAAAAAGTGAGCACTGCAGTTACCAGTAGATGTCAGGCAATGCTGTCAGCTGAAGACAACAATGTTTTCACCTGCATACCTAAGCACAGACTGCTACCTTATCCCACATTTTTTTTCAAAACCATTTTGAATCTAATAGGCCTTATGTTTACCTGACCTGATTCTGAAGGATTTCCAGGTTCCTTAATGTTGTTCCATTAATTGTCATAAATTCCATTTCACCTGACAACTGTTTAAAATTCCTGTAAAAGAATGAAATATGAGCCATGATGCAAGTGCATAAAGAAATAGAAAAACTAATTTAGGCATCAGAAATACTCCAGTAACATGATTTCCTGCGATAGGAAATCGAACCAAAAAAAGCCAAAAAGAATATTCATCATTATGAGAGTATCTTCTATCGACTGGGCGCTGTTAGGTAAACTGATGTGAAAGGACAGCTGTTGTCACACCAAAACCAAGAACAAGGAAGGAAAGTAATGGTACCAACAATTTTAAAATTTTTTTATATTTCCAGTAATAGAACCAAACATAGTCTTTTATCATTGGCAGAGCAAGTGGTGGTCTCTTCAGGAAAAGCTATGCGATTTGCTAGAAAAATATGTCAGTGTACTTAAAAACGTTCTCCTTATTCTTTAGCATGAGATCATCCTGATAAACACTTTAAAAGCTTTTAATCAACATTCCGGTATGTGCAAATGTTATTTACTCTATAATTAAGACCACAAATTAATGTGGCTAATGTTTTAGTAGAGTATAAAACTGAAAAAGTAGAAATTACTTCCTTAAGTTCAAAGAATTCACATTCTCCATATGTCCCTGTAACTATCCCAAACTAGATTAAAAATTCAATAAATTTCAAATAAACTTGACTATTGAGTTCAATGTGATTAATAAATGTATGCACAATTCAAATTTTGTCCTTATTAGCCTGTCACGTTAAAAAGTATATTAATCAATGCATTACTAATCCAGTAATTAACTTCCTTTATAAGCCAGTCCTTTGACATTTCTGTTCACAGCACTTACAGATTTGATGGCTCATTTTTCAAAGCAAGAAAAATAACGGCAAGTCACTAAACTATTTGGAAGGAAAGCATGAGTGTTTGCATCATAAAACTAACCCCACTCATCATGGCCGTAATAAGATGTAAATAAAATCCAGTTTCCTAAGCCAGTTATGGAAGCAAGCTTTCATCCAGGAATCTAGAGCCTAAAATCAGAGCCCAAGGAGCTAGTCCTCATTGAGAGATACCTCCACTTCTAGATGACTCCCACAACTAAGGTTCCAGAGCCCTGAAAAAGAAATAACTTACTGCATATTAGGAATGTTGCCTAGTAACTGAACACTGTCCCCTGGCAGTGTAATTTACCTGCAACAGGTTTGACCTAGCTTCCAAAGGTTGACTTGTTAATGATTTTTAGAGGGAAGCAACTCCAACACTGATAGTAGGTGTGTGTAGGCCATTCTCTCCTTCTTGTAACTGTTAACTTGATTTGCCTTGCATTACAGCAATTTATCTTCTTCTGCTATCCTCATTAATAGATCTAAGCTCCTTGGAGGCATGGGTTCTTTGTGTCTTATACATTTTGCAGCACCTGCAGAGCCTAGCAGAAAGTATATGCTCAGCAAAGGTCTGCCATCTTTCTGTGGGGAGGCCAGTTTGGGTTTGTTTAGTTTCCTTTGAGTTATAAAGCCCAGAAATGGATATGAAACACCCAGAGACAGTAATAAAATGTAAAACATTATTTTTAGGAAGAAACAATTAGGCAGTGATTTGCTGTACAGCTGACAGATGTTCACACACCTTCATGGTCAAAGATACAAGTTGGAAGTATTGCTAGCCTGGACTCTGAGTTGCTATTTAACCAGTTCCTATGTGTTTAAAGAAAAGTCATTTACTTCCCCTGTTCTTGATAGGTTTAACCTACACCCTAGGGGTGATTAATGAACACTTGAGTACCTTAATAAGACAGACTCTCGAAGGATGCTTAGTTGGCATCAAGAACCCACAATTCAGCAGCATTGACATCTGCACTGATCTTAATAAAAGAGATCAACCACTGGGCAATATTAAGTTAGACTGATTCCTATGGAATGATAATTACCAAGCAACTATAAGAACTAACTGTGCTTCAGGTTTTCCATATGTTTGGATGATAATGTACTCTGGAGTTTGACTCTTCCTTACAAATACAAAAGAAAGTTCCTTCTGTCAGTGTCTATTTCCATTAGGAACTATATATATACTTTTGAAGTCAGGGTTATATCTGCCAGCATCCTTAGGAATTCGACAGTATGTGATCACTGATCAAGCAATTCTAAATTATTTATCCTTTTGGAAAAAACCAAATTTTATGTGCTTTGAAATAAACCTTATAAACAATGCCTGGCTAGCATTCATCCTGTGTGAACTTCCATAGAAATCTTCCAAGTAACATGGGAATATACTTCATTAATATTTCAAACAACAATAATACAAAGGATGCTTTTTTTTCCCCTCAAGTTTTATAATGGGAGAAAAATGTTCTTGCTGAAAATTGCCAAAGAAATTTAAGATTCTACATCATTCCTATACTACTTAAATAAAAACAAAACAAAAACCAATCTTTCTGATTTAGACAAAGGCAGCAAAGGTGTAGACCTTATGTGAAAGATCAACCCCTTACAAAGATTCTATTTAAATACTATTAATATTATTTGAAAATGAAAACAAAGAAAAAAAAGACACCCTACCACATTACATATGAAATTTATAGTGGAGAATAGTTCTCTATGTAGTTTTCAGAGTTCATACATTCACCATTTGTCTAACCTTTTGATGGTTAATTTATGAATTATAAATTGTATCATACGACAAAAATTCAGTTTTATTGTAGATTCACTTCTAATTTATTTGCAATTAAAACAAATATCTTTGCATTCCTAAATGCTGCCAGTATGCATATTAAAGAAGAAAATAAGAAGAAGGGTGTATAACAGATCCCCAACGATTCACTAGGAGAATACATAGGACTCAGTTTATAGTCATACTCACAGCTATGATTTATTACCGTGAAAGGATACAAAGCAAAATCAGAAAAGGGAAAAGGTACATAAGGCAAAGTCCAGAGGAAACCAAGGGCAAGCTTCCAAGAGTCCTCTCCTGGTAAAGTCACACAAGATGTACTTAATTTACCCAGCAGTGAGTTGTGGCAACATGTGTGAAATATCCACCAGAGAAGCTCATTAGAGACTCAGCACCCAGGGTTTTCACTGGGGGCTGCATTCACATAGGCACCTCTTCCCCACCGTGTACCAAAATTCCAGCTCCCAGAAAACAAGTAGGTGTTCAGCATAAACCATACTGTCTGCAGAAACCGTTTAGGCACAGTGAGCCATTCTTACCAGAGAATGCTGGAAACCCTCCCCAAAGGCAAGGTCTCAGATGCCGGTCAAGGGTCAAGCTTGCATGTAGGGTTTCCTAAGGATAGTTGTCTCATCAGGTTTGCCATGTTAATCTTTTCTTGCATCTCTCTCTTTTCAAATTCTGTTTCTCTTAAAAGTATCTCTGTTGTATTTATTTACTTTTGTATTCCTTCTAGTTTACTCTTTATTCCTAAATTGATCTTTTTCTTTAATATATAGTTCATTCTCAAATCCTATCACCTCATTTCAAATCTTTCCTATTTCTCATGTATTCTCATTTGTCCTTTCACATTTAGCATCATTTCCTTTTAGCTCATTTTGAAGTAATAGGTTATAGTTTTTATTTAATTTGTGGGCATGTCTTTCTGGTATGCGTTCACTTTCTATAAGGACATTATCCTGCTCCTTATTCTTTTTTGTTATAATTTTATATGGGATTCCAATTTGGTTCTTTTCCCATTGCTAATTTTTAAGTGAAAATTAGTTTTCCAGAAGTTTCAGAACACAGACATTTTTTAGGATAGCTGATGTTACTTTACACATCTCCCTCTTCTGTTTTTTTTTATGGTGTTCAATCATGGCACCTCACTTCTGCTTTCATTCGTAAAAGATTAAATGCACGAGTACTGTCCTTTAACCACAACTAGAAAATTATACAAATATATATATATACACACACATACACACTATATATATGTGTGTGTATATATATATATATATATATATATATATATATATATATATATATATACACACACATATATATATACATTTAAAACTGTTTTCGGGCAGTTGGACATCAGGCAGCATAGAACTGTGATCCCTGAGAGAAGAAAAACAAAAGAGGTAAACACTATGACTAACTCCTTGGAGAGACCAAGGAAAGTAGAAGTTGTGAGAGAGAACGTCAGAGACGACAGAGCTGCATACAGAGAGATGCAGAAGGGTCCCATCAAAGTCTTTGGCTAAGCACTGATCCTTAAATATGCGGAGGACCTCACATGAGATCAGGGAAAGAACCGCAAGAAACAGTAGGACGAACAAGGGTTCACATAGGGCTTAGAATAGTTTGCTCTCTGACTAAAGAGAGTAGAAATACCTCAAAATACTTAGGGCATTGGGTAGAACTCTTGGAAGTGTATTGCTTTCAGGGTGGGATTAAAATAGACATAGACAAGGATTTCCCAATCTTGGTACTAAATGACATTTTACTGAGATAGCTCCTATCTGTCCACCCCACCTCTGCAGAAGAGGAAGTAGCTTACTTATCCAGGATCTATATGATATAGGGTAATTCTTCACAGAGCCAAAGATAAGGGGCTAGTGAAGGTAGAATATGGAAAGGCAAGAAAATTATTCTGCTACCCCTTTTTTATTCCACTGGCTTTTAAACTAGCATTTTCCTAGAATGTCAATTGCCAGCTTTTAAATCTCTCAACTCTACAAAGTTAATCACTCTTTTAAAAAGCTGTCTATAAAGGGCTTCCCTGGTGGCACAGTGGTTAAGAATCCGCCTGCCAATGCAGGGTACACGGGTTCGAGCCCTGGTCCGGGAAGATCCCACATGCTGCAGAGCAACTAAGCCCGTGCGCCACAACTACTGAGCCTACAGCTCGCGAGCCACAACTAATGAGCCCATGCGCCACAACCACTGAAGCCTGTGCGCCTAGAGTCCGTGCTCCGCAACAAGCCCGCGCACTGCAACAAAGAGTAGCCCCCGCTCGCCACAACTAGAGAAAGCCCGAGTGCAGCAACAAAGACCCAGTGCAGTCAAAAGTAAAAAAAGTTAAAAAAATTTTTTAAAAAGCTGTCTATGTTAGTAGCTGTCCTCTTTATCTTCAACTTTATGGTCTGTGAAATAAGAATTGAAACCAAGAATAAGAAAGGTGATGAAGTTTTATGAATGCTTTTCAATACCACTTCTTAATACTACTTCTCAACTAACTGTGCATTAGTATAAAGCACAGTTTTATATTATGGTGTTGTAGTCAACACTATAATACATTCAATAGCTATCATGAATACAAATTGACAGAATTCTTAAGCTTTCTTTTAATTTATGTCAATTAATATTTTTAATATTCTTCAGCAACAATACCACACAGCTCATTCTTGTCCCAGAATATTCTATCCAGAGCAGGTAAACCTCTTGCCTAGTACTTAAAAAAATTCAATAGTACTTACCAAATTCAATTTAAGAAATGTTTTTTAATATAACACCACCCTTTTATTTTTGCAAAATCACTTACTTGGGTTTGGAAAGCACCTTTTCCAAGTTAAACTCTTTCAGATATCTTATTATGGCAGCCAAAGAGCAAATCACAGGCTTTTCCAAGTTAATGATGCCAGAAAAACTTTGAGAACCTAAAAAAACAGAATATACACCTTCATTAAAGTTATTATTCATTATTAAAAACAAATATTAAGTTAAATAAAATTTAGTTTATGATTTTTGAAATAATAATTTAGACCGTTATCTCCCAAAATTACCCTTTGGAAAAATATAGAAGTTTACAAATACTTAGGGTACGAAAGAAAGGGCATTTTCTGATGGTAGATGACCCTTTTTTGGAGAGCAACAGAGCAACTATTTTCAAAGTGTAAAATGCTCATCCCCTTTGACCCAGAAATATTCCAAACTGCTCGTTAAAGATGTGTATACCAGAAAGTGAGTTGAAAAATCTTTTCTAGTAGTTTCTGCTTTATAACAAAGTCAATCAGATATACATATACATATATCCCCATATCTCTTCCCTCTTAAAAAATCAGACACAACCTAATTGAACATCGATATGGTATTACTTAAATAAATTTCAGTACATCCAGATTATTATGCACCTACTAATGGGAATGACTTTCCCATTAGCTTTCCATCTGGTCTCCCACCTCTATCCCTGTGCCCTATAGGGTATTCGTAACAGATCAGCCAAAGGAATCCTTTTTAAAATGTACGTCACATAACTGGATTACTGTGCTTACAAATCCTCCAACATTTCCCAACTCACTGCGAGAAGCAGCACAAGTTCGTAAAGGGTCTACAAGTCCCTACACAACCTGCCTTCCATCTCCTTTCATCTCTGAGCACACCTCCTAATATTCTCCCCCTTAGTTACTCTGTCCCAGCACCCAGGCTCCTTGATATTCTTTAAACACACCAAGCACTTAAGATATGTTGTACTTACTGTTGTCTCTGCCTGAAACTGTTCCTTCACAGGTCCATGTGGTTTTCCCCCTTAACTCCTTTAATCTTTGTTCAAATCTTTGTTCAACTGCCACATTCTCGGTGTGGGCTTCCCTCACCACTCTACTTAAAAATTCACCTCTTCCCTGCCTTTCTGTATCGTACTCATCACCTTTAAACACTATTTTATTGTACACCTCCCCCTATTAGACTGTAAACTCCAAAAGGGCAGGAATTTTTGTCTGTTTAATTCCTTACAGTATGTAAAATACCTCAAATAGGCATTCAATAAAAATTAGTTGAAAGAATAAATACAAGTTATATTAAACAAATACATAGAAATATGTATGTTTATGTGTAGATCTGTACATCAAAAAATTCTTAAGGATTTGAGGGGAAGGACTTGTACTTTCTTCCTTACACACAACTATGTTTTAACTTTTTTTGCAGTAGGTATTTATAACCTTTAGAAAAAATTACAAGATATCCTCTACAAATCTGTAATATAAAATATATTACTTTCAAGTATAGCTTTTTATAAAACCAAGGTGTAAATGATGAGTTAACAAAACTCTTCCCTTCTACTGAGAATTTCATCTTTTAACTGTCTAGCTCTGTTCCCCAGGAAACCTGACAAAAGATGAAGTGCCATTGTGTTATGAGGTAGCATTGAGTATGGTAAAAATGACCTGAAATCAGTAAACTGCAGCATCTGAACTAGGGGAAATTATAAATACCTGACTCCAGAATTTTGGCCTTCCTTGAGTACACTGACTCTTTAAACTTGGCATGTCCTTTGGTGAAATTCCAGCAAGAGATAAGGTTTCCTATAGGTCATGGGGCTTCTAAGCCAGGGCAGATCCTGCATCCCCCTGATGAAAGTCTGCTTTCTTTGCAACTGAGCAGTCACTAGAGGAGGGAGGGGATTTTAAGCACCCAATGACTCTGTGGACTGCTGCAGACTGCTGAGGACGCCTCCCACTAAGAGGAACAGCGTCCTGTCGGCAAACTGGATTTTCTGTCCTATATCCTTCTAAGCGAATCTGATGCCAAGAGTGGCTTATGATAGTTTCCTGACTTAGTCTTGTCTTTAGTTGAACATAAGATGATGATCCCTTGGTGATATCTCGGACTGCCATTATAAGTGGGTTACACTCTCAGACGCCTGATTCAATTTGGCCAAGACACCATGAGATTAAAAGGGATGGGGAAAGAAATGCCAACAAGACATTGATGCCTAAGAGGGAGCTGGGGGAGGCTGGTCTAACAGTGAAAGCTCTGCAGCTTGTGATAGGGGATAATATTGGATCTTAGCATAAGCTGGACTGGCAGGAATGAGGGGTACAGACCAAATCAAACAGATACTTGGCTGAGAAAATGTGAATTAGATAAACAATGGTAATCTAACATATTAAGACCCTGTCACTAATGTTCTGGTATTTTAATTCTGGCCATCAATTTTTGGAAATGCTAGCCTTCATTAGGAGATTTACATTTTATAAAATTGCAGGAAAATCATGGACTATCTTTTAAAGGAAGCAAAAAGGAAGGTTCTTCTGAAACTAACTTGTTACACTCCAATGAATATGCCAAAAACATCAAGTTACTAAATGGTCATAATTACAAAGAAGCAGCTGCAGTTGTGCTTCTGATGAGTGCAAGAACAGTGAACTCTTCCCTCTACTTCCAGTTATTAATCAATAACTATCTAGTTTCCATTAGAGTTTTAGTCAAAATTGCACCTTTATCCAAGTCTCAACTCAGTTAAATTTGAGGACACATGGCTAACATGTATAAAATATTTACATTTACCGTCAACTATGTCTTTTGCATAAAATTCTGTAACCTCTTGGAAAGCGTGGCTGTATTCAAAACACATGTTATCCATCCTTTCTACTCGAATTCTGTCATCCCGCACGCTGAAAGAAAATAATGCAAAATTAAAAAATTAATTATCCATAATCTTGCACTATCTGTATTTAGGCCTTGACCTGACCAAAATAAATAAGACTCATTCCTTATTCTCTCCCAAGTTGAAAAAAAAAGAGACAAAGAGCTAAGGTTTCCCGGTCAAAAGGCTGCATTTCATAAAATATTATTACTTTTACTACTAGTATTTTATATCACCTAGCACTGTATTTTATATATATTGTTATTAAGAACTCATTAAGGTCAGTTACTTTAATAAACACAAAAGGGAGAAAAATGGAAAAGCATCAATTTAATTGCATCAATTGTTTAAATCCACTAGAAACAGAATACATCATTAATTTCTTTGAAGTGGCATCTTTGGTTGGCACTATGCTAATAAGTCCATTTCTTCTACCACAGCCTCCAGTCAAATATAGTAAATTCCCCTTAAGTCAACTCTCACTGTTTCTATAAGTGGTTCTACACTTTTAAAAAATATGCATATATGTGTGTGTGTGTGTGTATATACATAAATGATTACGTAAGTACATAAACAAAATCATCAAATCATCATCCATGCTAGGAGTGCATTGTCTTCCATTTTCTAGTTTGCTTGACTCCCCATTCCCCTCCCCTCCCCTCCTTTCCTAATCACCTCACTCCCAACCCGTTAACAGCCTAGGAGGAACCCTTCCTCATCTTTTTCATGTTCATATGGTCATACGTATGTCATATACACCTACTCATACATGCATTGTTTTATAGAATGGGGATGACCTTATACAAACTTCCCTGCATCTTCTTTTCTTCACTAAATAATAACTCTTGGAAATCCCTCCATATAAAATGACCTAGCTACAACTCACTCTTTTTAATGTCTGAAAAATATTTGATAGTATGTAAAAGCCATAATTTATTCCACCATTTCTTTACTATTGGACATTCACTTGATGTTAACATTTTGCCACATGTTGCTTTAGAATATTTTTATCTAAAAAAAAATTATAGATACAGGTGTATCCTGCACACGTCCCTCTTCAGTCATATTCATCTACCATCTTCAGAAGTAAACACTACCTTCAATTTGGTGTATATTAGCACCATGTATGTTTTTATACTTTACAATATATTTTAGCATCTTTACACAATACCATTTCATGTTTTAAATTTCATATAAGCAGTACTTTATTACACCTATCCTTCTACAACTTGCTTTTGCACTCAGAATTATATTTCTAAGATTTATACATGAAGATGGACATTTTTTTTTAACATCTTTATTGGAGTATAATTGCTTTTCAACAGTGTGTTAGTGTCTGCTATATAACAAAGTGAATCAGCTATATGTATACATATATCCCCATATCCCTTCCCTCTTGCATCTCCCTCCCACCCTTCCCTATCCCACCCTTCTAGGTGGTCACAAAGCACCAAGCTGATCTCCCTGTGCTATGTGGCTGCTTCCCACTAGCTATCTATTTTACATTTCGTAGTGTATGTATGTCAATGCCACTCTCTCACTTCGTCCCAGCTAACCCTTCCCCCTCACCACGTCCTCAAGTCCATTCTCTATGTTTGCATCTTTATTCCTGTCCTGCCCATAGGTTCTTCAGAACCTTTTTTTTTTTTTAGATTCCATATATATGTGTTAGCATACGGTATTTGTTTTTCTCTTTCTGACTTACTTCACTCTGTATGACAGTGTCTAGGTCCATCCACCTGACTACAAATAGCTCAATTTTGTTTCTTTGTATCTGTTTTTAAATTTTCAATTATTTCTTATTTTTGAGTAAATTTTTAAGATTTGCTTTTCAAATTTAATTCACCTGAATTTATTTTGGGGGATGGTGTGAAGGTAGAAATACACTTTTATTTTCCATATGATTCTCAATTAAGGATCAAGCACCATTATAAAACATTCCATCCTACTAATTTAGAATGCTGCCTCCACATTTCTACATACGTGTGACCCTGTTTCTGGCTTCTATCCTATTCCACTGATCTTTTTGTCTATCTCTGTATCAGGAGCACAGTATTGTAATTTCCATGGCTTGGTATCAATATCTGTGGCAAGGCCCCTACCTTGCTTTTCAAGATTGTCTTGGCTATTCTTGGGTTTTTGAATTTTTTTAGAAATTTTAGATTCATTTTGTCAAGTTTCACAAAAACCTTATTGGGCTTTTGACTGGATTTGCAATGAATTAATTTAGAGAGAAATGATATCTTAACAAATCAAGATATCCTATTGTTAAAGATGGCATAATGTCTCTTTATTCATGTCTTTCATATCTAACAATAATGTTCTGTAATTTTCTCCATGTTATATATATCTTTGGTTGTGCTCACTCTTAGATATATTATAGATTAATACTACTGTGAAGGGAATCTTTTCTTCTACTACATTGACTAAAAGCTTATCACTGGTGTACATGAATCTAAATTTTTATATGTAGCAACAATGCTAAACACTTTTTTCCTGTATTGCCTATGTATGAATTAATATAATCTTCAAGAAGAAAATTTCTATTTTTCATTTCTTTTTTCTGTTTCACTACACAACTGGCTAAGACCTTCAGGGCTGCGTTGAACAAAGGTAAGGCTAACAGCCATCCTTTGTTTTCTTACTGGTACTAATGGGAATGCTTCCAAAGTTTTGACTCTTAAATATGATTTTTACTAACGGGTTTTGGAATAAATGACTTATTAGCCCAAGGTTTGGTAAGTTTCCCAGTTTTTGCAAAAATAAAAAAAATTAGTCATAAAGGATTACTGAATCTTAGCTAATGTTCTTTCTATAGGTATTAAAATAATCATATTGTTTCCTCTCACTTAATCTGGTAAGATATTATTCATATTTTCTGATGCTGAATGATCTTTGCATTCCTGGAATATACTATACTTGTCCTGATGTTCTGCGTTGCTTAAATAGTTATAAATTTGATTTCTTAGTGTTTTTCTTTTCCCCCAGAAAATCTGTGCCAGCATACCTAGCTCCAAAGGCTTTTTCTGTTCTACTGCAAGACTAGACAGGCATAAGCTGCTTCAGGAAGAAATCTAAGAGGGAGGATTTTCTCCCATCTGTAGTGCTGAAGAGGATTTTTCCACCTTAATCCAATGGAGAGAGTATCAGACTAACTATTGCAAATCTCTTATCAATTTTTATCTTCCTGTAGACACCCTTAATACCTGGATTTTTAGACGCCTACTGCAAAGCTATTTAAGTAACTCAAAAAGCAATGAATGACCTTAGGTGAGTTCCACAATGCTTTTGTACAAGTCCCTAGAGTGAACACGCGAGGCAGCTGGTAACTCAATTACGGTTCTAATATTTTGTTTGAGAAGCAGATAAGAATTTAGAAACACATTAATTTTGATAAAAATGGACTTGTCAGTTACCCTTGAGGCTTTCATGGAAGCATCACAAGAGTGTTAAATTCGACATTCTGCGATCTGTATATAAAATATCCTTATGCAAACATTTTTTCCCACAAACTGATTGGAGTTATATGTGAAATCTCTTATCTGTTTCCCTAGATTTCTTTATGGTAAAATCAAATCACTGTATCTTTGAAACAAAAGTCTACTTGAAACACTGTATACACAGAGAGTAATATCCGACCAGAATTTTGTCAAACTAGATTTTAGTAAAATTTCTATATTCAACAGAGAACTGTCAATCTTGGTTTCCTCAAACTGTAGCCTGTGAAATACCTGCATCAGAATCACCTGCAACACACATTAAAAGCACAGATGCCACACCCCAAATGTGTTCCATCTGAATTCAGCAAGAAGCTGGAGGAGAGGGGGTATTTTCATTTTCAACAGGGTTTTCGGGGTGACTCGCAGGCAAACTGCATACTGAAAACACTCATCTACACGAAAAATACTGGCAGCCATTGTAGGACTAGAGTACAAAGTGGAAATATAAATCGTCTCCAAAGACAGTCTATGTTTTTAGCTGCTCTATTAGAGGTGAGCAGTAAATATCTTTTCACCAAAAAATTAAGTCAACGATGGTCCCATAATTGACCTAGGACTTAAAAAATTATTTAAAAAACACCTTCCCACCCTCTACAGAGGCTCTTTGTGACCAGAGGCTGAAGCCTTCTGAACAGAAAAGAGACTGAACAGAGGCTATGCTCCTCCTCCGTGGGCCTGGGGTGGCAACTGCCCTTCTGCACTGGATGGGAGGACTAATGTCAGCATGTGAGTCTCAGTCACTACATGGGGTATGCAAAGCTGGACTGTCTTAAAATTTCTAATTTTATTTTATTTTTTTGAAGATTTATTATTTATTTATTTATTTTTGGCAGCATTGGGTCTTAGTTGCAGCACGTGGGACCTTTGTTGAGGCATGTGGGATCTTTCGTTGCAGCGTGCGGGTTTCTCTCTAGCTGTGGCAGCGGGTTTTCTCTTCTCTAGTTGTGGCGCGCAGGCTCCAGAGCACGTGTCCTCTGTAGTTTGTGGCGCGTGGGCTCTCTAGTTGAGGCACACAAGCTCAGTAGTTGCAGCACACGGGCTTAGCTGTCCTGCAGCGAGTGGGATCTTAGTTCCCTGACCAGGGATCGAACGCATGTCCCCTGCATTGTAAGGTGGATTCTTTAGCACTGGACCACCAGGGAAGTCCCAAGATTTCTAATTTTAAAAAATCCTTTTCATATGTTACATGCCTCTGTGTTGCCAAATGTATTGTTTTTGAAAAGTTAAGTGGCGATAAAACTCTCAACAAGTGTGGAACCTACACTAAAAAAGGGGGGAACTTTAGACCCAGTAATGTCAACTTGGACATAAAATTGGTGATTCTCTGGTGCTGAGTAGCAAACCACCTACAAAGATTTTGATAATGTTTAATTGTGACCAAATGTCAACTTACCAATTTATGATCTATGCTGACTTTTGAAACTATAATTTTTATAGACAAAAAGAGCCTTGCTAAAGGCTGACAATCTACTCTAGGAAAACCCAAGGCCTCTTCTGACAGTGTCCTTATTGATAATAATAATACGGATTGAGTTCCAAGCTTGCTGAGTGATTAATTCTTTCCTCTGAGGACAGAATGCAATACAGATCGAGACTGAATAAAACAGACTATGTAACATAGTTACAATGCCTCTATATCAGAATTAGGATGAAATTCATTAATTTATTACTTCTTATAATAGGGAACCATCACTTTCTTAGAAGACTGAGGGCATTAGGTCAAATTATAAAGACAACCACTAGAATGAAAATATCAGAATAACCCCAGAAGAACAGCAAAGAAAACAGACCATATAGTGGAAGATTCTTTAAGATATAAAAATAGAAAACTGAATATGGACAAACTAATATCAAATATATCTACCATAATGACAAATGTAAATGGGCTAAACTCACTTATTTAAAGAAAATTAACCTCGGATTGGATTACAAAAGAAGAAAAACTGGGACTTCCCTGGTGGCACCGTGGTTAAGAATCTGCCTGCCAATGCAGGGGACACAGGTTCAAGCCCTGGTTCGGGAAGATCCCACGTACCACGGAGCAACTAAGCCCGTGCACCACAAATACTGAACCTGCACTCTGGAGCCCACGAGCCACAACTACTGAAGCCCGCACACCCAAAGCCCATGCTCTGCAACAAGAGAAGCCACCACAATGAGAAGCCTGTGCACCACAATGAAGAGTAGCCCCTAATGCTGATTACTAGTGGTCATAGTAACTATTCTTGTTATTCTTCTGACTTTTTTGGGTCTATTACTAGTGCTTGCTATTGTTATAGTTGTATAATCTTACACAGTATAGAAGTTTCCTGAAGCATTGCTGTCATTTTTGGTGTTGTCTTGTAATTAATAATGGATGAATGGATGTTGAATTTTATCAAAATACTTTTCACATCTGTCTAGATGATCATACATTTTTCTCCTTTACCTTACTAATGTGATGGGTTATATTATTAGGTTTCTTTATGTTGAACTGTTTTTATATTCTTCAGCTAAGGCATCACACTATCTTCTATTTATCCTTTTTAGTATACTGATGGATTCTGTTTGCTAACATTTAATTTTGGAGACTGATTATATGACTTACACCTTAAAAAAAAAAAAGAGTAGCCCCTCATTCTTGCAACTAGAGAAAGCCCGCACAGCAATGAAGACCCAACGCAGCCATAAATAAACTCATTTATTTTAAAAAGAAGAAGAAAAACTTTCTACACTACCAATAGGAGCAAAACTTAAAGTAATTCAGAAAGTTTAGAAAGAAAAGGTTGGCTGGAAAAAAATTGCCCAGATCAATATATTAGGCTAGTGCAAATAAAAAGAAAGCATGGGACAAGATATTCTTACCAGGCAAGATAAAATTCAGGACAAAAAGCATTGTAACAAGACAAAGAGAGGTACTTAATGATAAAAAGGACAAGATGGAAGAAAAGCTTTTCATCCCATATCCTTAAAAGAGTTTTAGATTTTTGAACCATTGTTATATACTACTTATTCAAAAAATAAAATTGTTTCTTTAGAAGAGAGAAAGAGGGCTTCCCTGGTGGCGCAGTGGTTGAGAGTCTGCCTGCCAATGCAGGGGACACGGGTTCGAGCCCTGGTCTGGGAGGATCCCACATGCCGCGGAGCAACTAGGCCTGTGAGCCACAACTACTGAGCCTGCGCGTCTGCAGCCTGTGCTCCGCAAGAAGAGAGGCCGCAATAGTGAGAGGCCTGCGCACTGCGATGAAGAGTGGCCCCCACTTGCTGCAAGAGAAAAGCCCTTGCACAGAAAACGAAGACCCAACACAGCCATAAATAAATAAACAAAAAGCTAAAACTATAAAGCTTTCAGAAAAATATGGAGGAATATGTCTATGAACTTGGTATAGGCACAGATTTCTTAGGAATTAAAAAAAAGAAAGAAAAAGGAAAGAGTGGATTACAGGATTTACACAGGAGCTCCCAGGAGAAGATGTTTGTCCACTTACCTGGACTTAAACCTGGGAGGCTAAGGAGTCCAGGAAACGAAATGGCTGCAACCTTCCTGCTACCTTGTGGAACGTAAGAGGGCAAACGCCAGAGGGAGAGACAAAGGAGAAGAGCCCCTAAATAAATCCATGCCCAATTCCAGCCTACCTTCAAGCTTTTCACTTACATGAGCCAATATGTTCATTTTTAACTTTTAAAAATTCAATAAGAACTCACTATAAAGTATACAGTTTTCAAAAAGCAAGAGTCTTTGCTGTCCAGAGAAGGAAGTGGACACAATCACACCGACAGCATCTTAGAAAGATGGCAACCTCTACTGTTGGCCAGATGTGCAATAGTGAACTGAGGTGAGAAAGACCCAGTTTGATTTCGGCTGGTGAGCCTGCTTCCGACCAAACCAAGAGGGAGACAGGGTACAAGTCAGAGACTGTAGAGACCAGGAAGCCCCCGGCCACCACTACACACTTTCCCACCAAGCAGAGATAAAGGGACCTTAGACAAGTTACCACCGGGGGATAGAAATTAAAAGCAGATTTAGGGCACGCCCCCGCAGAGTTAGAAAGACCCGAAGTAAGGAAACACTAGGACCTAGCCCCAGAGGACAGGCCTGTTGGGGAGCCAGAAGAAGAACTGAGAATCTCCTCACTCACTATGCAAACTCCATGGGGCCTCAGACAGAGGAGGCCTAAGGCCCAGGAAGTAACCAAGGCCTGCACAAATGACAGCTGTGCCTGCTGTTCAAAAGACTAAGACAGGAGGTCTTATCTTAACTTATCTTAAGGTAAGAAGTCTACACTAGGTAAACTCATGTCTTTCTAACATTTTCTCTAGCTTTTGATTTTACTTTTTCTTTTATGGTAGTTACTTTAAGAAAAAAAAAAAAGGTAACACTCCAACAAAAAATTGCTCATCTGTCTGGAAATTGCTAACCTGACAGGGAAGTACTTCTATCTGCAATGAGGTCAGGAAAACTAAGAGGATTAGAGTGCTCAAACTTGAGGAACCAGGGGGAAGAGAAAACGAAGGGGGAGGGAATGGAGGCAGAAAGCCCAAGGGCCTAGAGAAGGCATCATTTCTGCCCACAGTCATAACCTCCCAGCTCTTCTTCCCTGACCCTGGAAATCTTCTCTTAAGGATGAACTCCCTTGGAACAATATTTTAAAACCTCCATCCTTTCTTAATCTTTCAGTCTATCCCAATCCTGGGTCTTTTTGCCACCCATCTCCACATACCACACCCCCAGCCCTGTGTACATATTCTTATTTAACAAGCCAGCCAAGACTCACCTCCTCTAAGACGTTTTCCCAGAAGAATAACCACATGCTAGGATGGCCTGTGCTTTCTACTGCACATGTGGGACTGCAGTTTGTAAAGTAATACCTTCAGAAATAAAGCTACTTTGTTTGAAGCACACATGCTTTTTGTCAGGAACTTTACTGCCAGAGATAGAAATACAAACTGTAATATGCATTATAAAGGAATGAAAGGTTCATGGAATATTAACCAAAATAATGTCAACTGTGCTATAAAACATTACTTATTTTGAAGTCCAGAAGCAGAGGTGAAAGAAGGGAATGGTTGCTTCTTTGTGTGTTTTTACTGAGAAGCCGTATAATGGAGTGGTTCAGAGCCTATGCTTCAGAGCCAGGAAGTCTGGATCAAATTCCAGTTCTGCCACTTAGTAGTTGGATAACACCAGACTTAACAGCTCTCTGCCTCAGTTTCCTGGAAATCTGTATTAAAAGAATAGTAGCTCCCTCACAGTGGGTTTGTGAAGATTAAATCAGTCAATAAATATTATAAAGCCCCTAGAATAGTGTCTAATACATAGTGTTAGTAATTGTTGTTATTATTAACGTTATTACTGCTACTTAGGAATGAAAGATAGGAATAGTCATGTGCTCAAAGGAAAAGGCAAAAAAGGGGAGAGTGCTTTAGAACAGACGAAATTGGGCAGGACAGGCACAAAGGAAAGAACACATCAGCAATGAAAAATATTCTCAGTAGCTACCAAGATGTCTCTAATGGTACTTTTTTCACTCCAGGGGAGCACAGGATGAAGATGAGGAAAAGCTAATGTGGGATTTCAGAAACCACTACCCCTCCCCAAAATAGCACCTCACCTACTTCTGATGCTGGAAATGCCTTTAAATAGACACAAAGCATTTTCATTTCACAGGTAGAAACAAAAGAAGCCACTCAAAGGTCACTTAAATAGCAGTCTTCAAAGATGACAAAACAAAAGATACAGGTTAATTTTAAAGTTTACCTTTAGAAAAATTAACAAAAGTTGCTAAACTCTAAAGCCAATTACCTAGACATGTACACACTACTATATATAAAATAGATAACTAATAAGGACCCACTGTATAGCACAGGGAATACTACTCAATACTCTGTAATGACCCATATGGGAAAAGAATCTATGGGTTGGCCAAAAAGTTCCTTCAGTTTTTAAGTAAAATTAAGTCATTTTCACCAAGAACTTCATTGAACAACGTATTCACCGTTTTGTTCCAACTTCTGCTGTTTTTCAGGCAACTTCATAATTCCATCTTCCCAAAACTTTTTATCTTTTTGAGCAAAGAACTGTCCCGGATGCCTTTTATAGTCTTCCAGGGAATTGAAAATGTTTTCCACTAAGAGAATTTTGTAAAGACAGAAATAAACGGAAACCTGAAGGTGCAATGTCTGGTGAATAAGGTGGATGAATCAGAACTCTCCAGCCAATATGTAACAGTTTTTGCCTGGTCATCAAAGAAACATGTGGTCTTGCATAATCCTGATGGAAGATGACGCGTTTTCTGTTGACTAATTTGGGACACTTTTCATAAGAGTGCTGCTTTCAGTTGGTCTAACTGGGAGCAGTACTTGTTGGAATTAATAGTTTGGTTTTCCGGAAGGAGCTCATAATAGAGGATTCCCTTCCAATCCCACGATATACAAAATACATCACCTTCTTTGGATGAAGACCGGCCTTTGGTGTGGTTGTTGGTGGTTCATTTCGCTTGCCCCACAATCTCTTCCATTCTTCCACATTATTGTACAGTATCCACTTTTCATTGCCCATCACAATTTGTTTTAAAAACAGAACGTTTTCGTTACATTTAAGTGGAGAATTGCATGTAGAAATACGGTCAAGAACGTTTTTTTCGCTTAACTTATGTGGAATCCAAACATCAAAGCTATTAACATAACCAAGCTGGTGTACATGATTTTCAATGCTTGATTTGGATATTTTGAGTATGTCGGCTATCTGCTGTGTGGTATAACATTGATTGTTCTCAATTAATGTCTCAATTTGATCGCTATCAACTTCAACTGGTCTACCCAATGGTGGAGCATCGCCCATCGAGAAATCACCAGCACGAAACTTCACAAACCACTTTTGACACGTTCAATCAGTCACAGTACCAAAAACTCAAATGTTCAGCAAGTGAATGGATAAACAAGTTTGTAGCAATTCTACTGAACAATAAAAAGGAACAAACTATCGATACACTCAAAGCATGGGTGGATTTCACAGGCATTATGCTGAAAGGGGCTGGACATGAAAGAGTACATACTGTAATGATTCCATCTATGTGAAATTCTGTAACAGTCGACTCAGATCAGTATTTGTTTGGCGTAGGAGGTGGACATGGGGAGAAAAATGACTACAAAGAGGCACAGGGAACTTTCTGGGAAGATGGAAATGTTCTATATCTTAATTGGAGTGGTGGTTATATTGATGCATTATTTATCAAAATTGATTTGACTCATATACTTAAAATGTGTAAATTGTATTGCATGTAAATTATACTTAAGGTTGATTAAAAATTAAAGCTTTATTCCAAAAAAATTAAAGCTTTATATATTTGCCATATATAATTTATAGCTGAAAATTTTCTATTAAAAATTCTGAACATTTTGGTACAGTTGAACCGGTTTGCAGGGCAGAAATTGAGACACAGATGTAGAGAACAAACGTACGGACACCAAGGGGGGAAAGCAGCAGGGTGGTGGTGGTGGTGTGATTAATTGGGAGATTGGGATTGACGTGTGTACACTGATGTGTATAAAATGGATAACTAAAAAAATCTGAACATTTAGACCAACAAATTCCTGTGCCAGTGTGTATTTCAAATATATTTTTGGAATAAGATTCTAATTCAAGTATTTATTCAGCAAAAAGCAATGGTGCAGAGAAGCATCTCATTTTGAATAAAAACATTTAACTTCAAAAAGTACATTCCATATTTATATGCTTTGAGATGATCATAGTTTAAATGTCATCCACTATTTCACATACACACAATCATCCCAACAAGAAGCAAATTTTTACAAAATAATTTACGCTTCCTGTGGTTCAAAGACATTTTTGTTAATCACAAAAATCACAAAATCTTTACCTGACATTATATGCCCTCGAGGAAAAGCAAAAGAAATCCTACTTTTCTGAGAGTCTTATATAATCCTGAAGAGAATGATCAGCATTAAAACATTCTCAGCTTAGTGGAAATTCATCTCAAACATTTTTTTCATGCATGATTAAAAGCATTCTCTCAGTGACAGACACAAAATCAAGACCATTTCACTCGGATCATATGCCTTTGAGTTCATTAACAAGCTCGAGCCTGCCTCAGACAACTTAAAAGAACCAATCTTCCTAAACTGATATTTTTCTCTACAAATAACAAACTCTGATATTATCCCAAGAAACAGCTGCTTCAAAAAAAATAATCAAGTTGACGATCTGGAATTCATAGTACATGAATAACTAACTGATGTTTCCTTTTCAATTCAACAAATCTTCACTACAGGAATAAATGGAAAAAAGGAAAAAAGGAGTTCCTTGCTGTGTGTTATGGGCTGAATTATGTCCTCCTAAAATCCCTATGTGGAACTCCTAACCTCCAGTACCTCAGAATGTGACCTTTTTTGAAGACAGAGTGCTTACAAAGGTCATCAAGTTGAAGTGAGGTCATTAGGGTGGGTTCTAGTTCAATATGACTGGTGTCCCTAAGAAAAGGGGAAATCTGGACACAGACACACAAAACGAAGACTACATAAAGAAACATAGGAATAAGATGGCCATCTATGAGCCAAGGAGAGAGGCCTGGGAGAGCCTTCCCTCACAGCCCTGAGAAGGAACCAACCCTGCTGGAACCTTGATTTTGGATTTCTAGCCTCCGGAAGAGTAAAACAATAAGCCACCCAGCCTGTGGTACTTCATTACATCAGTCCTAGCAAACTAACACAACCCTACTAAAGGGCTCAGTATCTATTTAGAGGTGCTTATAAACAAATCACTAAAATACCAAGTAGATTGAAAAGAATGCCTGTGGTAGTATCTGCCAATTTCAAGAGTGTAAATATTCTCACCATGGCTGATTTTAAGCTACCAAAGCTTACCTGAAAGAAAATTCCATGGAAATATAACCATCCATTCTCACAAGCCACTACAAGCGAAATCCAGCACAGAGCAAAAACGCAGGCATCAGTATTTAATACACAGGCCAATGTACAGCCAAGGCTAGAATCCCAACTGAAAATTGCAGGACAGCTTCATAAAAGCAATAAGACTGTTAAAATACAGACTATTTTAGAAGACAGATGAGGAGAAAACACACCACACCACATAAGAATAGCTTAAGAATGGCAAAATAACAAGTGAAGAATGAAAAAAAGAGCTAATATCTACTGAGCACTTACTATGTTCTATGCACTGTTTTAAACCCATTATATGTATTAACTATCTTAATCCTCACTACTACTCTGTGAAAAAGTTCCATTATTATATACCTGGTTTTGCATAAGAAAACAGAGCCACAGAGAGGTTAATAAGATCCACAGCTAAAAAACGAAAACAAAAACAAAAAACCAAGGAAGCTAGGATTCAAACACAGGCTGTCTGGCCCCAGACTCTGTACTCAGACCACTGTCCTGTGCCATCTCTCATTGTACATGACATGTTTAGACCACAGCAATTAGTCTAGTGCAACTAGAGCCCAGAGAAAGGGACAAGGGACTAGACAGGAGAAAGTGCGCCATATTCCTGGTTTCATGTTACCTTACTTAAGCAATGGGTTTTCAACTCAAACTCGTAAAATCAATCAATTTAACCTTCTTGCATAACTTGTTGTTTAAATACGTCCAATCAAATAGAAAAGTCTGGAAGTGAAAATCTATCTGTAAAACAAAATCACCACCTCTTTATTTATATGCGAAAATACGATTTAGACACAAGGATTGTTTAGCAGGCAACAAGCACCTGTCATCATTCAGGAGCAATTAGCGTGGCCTAGAGCCTCCGACAAGGAATGCAGGAAAATCATACACATTCCCTAAGCCACAAAGAGAATTCTGGAAGATGGGGCTGCACTCACTAAGCTCCTGGGGCAAAGACAGCACCACACACGAAAAGCCTTAAGTTTTCCACTTCTGAGGTTAGAGGAAAGACACCTATAAACACTTCACATCACTGAGGCCCCGGGGGTGGGGGTGGGGGGGGAACGAATGAATTCCACTATTGTTTCCAACATTTAGCCAGTATTTAACTCTGGAATTGTTCTAAAAAAAAAAAAAAGAATGCTTTTTATCTATGTATTTGCAGAGCACTGTAAAACATCAGCATTTTGACAAAGGTAGTATTTTAGTATATAGGGTAATGGCAAAACTGAATAAAACACATACCCTTTAAGTAACATCTTTGCATTGTCAGTACAGAGGGAAAGATAAAGTGAAAGGAAACAGGCAAACAAGGAGGGAGAGAGAGGCTTCTCTCCTTTTACAGGCAAATACTTTTATGCTCACAGGGCCTTGGAACTAACCTAAGGAAGCCCTTTCTTCTGCAGCCCCAGAAAAATGACAGAATGTGTTGAGAGGCTAAGTTCTGTGTCTCTCTGTAGCAATAAGTAGGTGGGAAGGAGGTAGAATATGACAATCAACCTACAGGCCAGGCTGTTCCCACTGTTCTCCAGAAGGGAGAAGAAATAGGATTTTATTCTCCATGGGTGGGCAATCTCTTGTCTTGCTCAATTTAATCACCCACAAGTAAACTCTGTGATATCCGGGGGTTGAGAGTTAAAAGTTACATAAAGACTGTAAAGTATCCTTACCGATACCTAAATGACTGCCTGACTTGGCAACCAGGAATTGCTTAAAAAGGGCAGTAATCACTTTATCAAATACTTCCAAACTCCCAATATTTTAGTCAGAAGCAAACTAGTTTTTACATTCTTACTTGCAAAAATTATATCTCAACAGTATTAAACACCTGTCACTTAGTGGCTTATTGGAACAACACACATTTATTATCTCACAGTTCTGTAGGTCAGAATTCTAACACTGGTCTCACTGGGCTGAAATCAGGGTATTGACAGGGCTGTGTTCCCTTTCTGAAGGCTCTGGAAGAGAATCTGGTTCCTTGCCCTTCCCAGTTTCTAGAGGCAGGCTACGTTTCTTGGCTTGTGGCCTCTTCCTCCATCTTCTGAGCCAAAATGGGTGAGTCACACACTCACAGCACATCACTCTGACTCTTCTGACCACCCCCCCCCCGCCTTCCACATTTAAAGGACTTGTGATTATTGAGCCCACCTGGATAATCCAGGGTACTCTCCCTACCTTAAAATCAGCTGAGTAGCTCCATTATTTCCCCTCTGTCATTTAACCTCATATATTCACAGGTCCTGGGTTTGGGACAAGGTAATCTTTGGAGACAGAAAGACAGATACATGCATATATGCATACATGCTACTAGACCACCTGTGCCTGATTCCTCACTATAAAAAATTTATAATTTATAAATTACATAGTAATTACTATATAATAATAGTAATTACCTCAAAGGTTTGTTGTGAAGATTACCTGAGTTAATATGAGTAATCATCATGGAATATACCTGGTATATAGTAAGAGCTTCACTATTTTTTACAAACTCTTTAGAATTTCTTTTTTTTTTGGCTGCACTGGGTCTTCGTTGCTGCATGTGGGCTTTCTCTAGTTGCAGCGAGCGGGGGCTACTCTTCGTTGCAGTGCATGGGCTTCTCATTGCAGTGGCTTCTCTTGTTGCGGCACACAGGCCCTAGAGCGTGTGGACTTCAGTAGTTGCAGCACATGGGCTCAGTAGTTGTGGCTCGCGGGCTCTAGAGAGCAGGCTCAGTCGTTGTGGTGCACGGGCTTAGTTGACCCGCAGCATGTGGGATCTTCCCAGATCTTCGAACCCGTGTCCCCTGCATTGGCAGGCGGATTCTTAACCACTGAGCCCCCAGGGAAGTCCCTACCAACTCTTATTTCATCTGTGTTTAAACCTTTTTCTCGTTGTGCAATGTATTTTCCCAACACCTGTCTAGTTAAGTGTTGCCTAGCCTTCTAGGCCTTCTCTTGCGTGATGCTTCCTTACATTGCATAAAACTGCATTTGTCTAATACAGCAGCTACTAATCACACGGAGCTACTGCACACTTGAAGTGGTGCTGGTTGGAACTGAAGTGTGCTATAAATGTAAAATACACATTGGATTTCGAAAACTTTGTCAAAAGGAATGTAAAGATTTAATATATAAAAAGGGATGTAACAGTTATATGTTGAAATGATATTTTGGATATACTGAATTAAATAAAGTATATTATTAAAATTGCACCTGTTTCTTTTTACTTTTTAATGTGGCTACCAAAAATTTTAAATTACATATGTGATTCACATTACATTTCTACTGAGGAGTGTTGCTCTACACAGAATTATCCTCTCCCTCTCATGTACTCTCTCAGTATTTAGTTTGCTTTCCTATCACACACACTATATAATCTACTTTGTACTGCAGCGGTTTGTATATGTGCTGGCTTTCCAAGTAGACTGGTAGCCTTTAATGGGCAAAGGTCATGGATCTTCTAATCTCAAGAAGATCCAGGGTAACTGTACAATAACTGTTTATGAAGCTGAATGGAAAGGGAAACATTATTTAGCTAATGTGTTTTGTATACCTTACCTGATTTGTTAACAGGAATGACCAGAAGTCAATCTGTCTTTGAAGCAACTTTTTCTTGGGTTAAATCATGATTAGGATGTATAGCAAATGGCAAAACAAAGTTTCATACAACAATACTTAGCTTATTACATACAACGCACCCATCTATCTTTGACTCTACACTATTGTATTTTTTTTTTAAGTGGTAATTGCAACCCATAAGATTGTTTTCATAGTCCGCTAATGATTTGTGACCACAGCTCAAAAAGCACTGCCTTGATGGGTGGGTCACGTGCAGGCCTCCCTGGCTGGACACAAACCATCTTAAAGATGTCATGTGATACTCAGCACTCTCCTGATCTCAATGGCCCCACCAGGTAAAGACTAACCCTGTGGTGTGGTCATGGTCCAACATGGCCATCAGGGAAGACACAGAGATCCACTCATCATGAATTCTTTTCTCCACCAGCCTTCCTGTTAGGGCTGGGGGCAATTTAGTACACAATCTAGTACAGTGTGTTCAGGGCCCATGTCCACTCCCTTGAGATGGAGAGCCCAGCTCAGCATGGCCAATGGATCAGAGCTGAAGGTACAAAGTAACAGAAAGAGCTCATGATGGTGCTGAGGGAAAGAGTCCTAAGAACTTGTCAGAGTTTCCTGAGCTGCTGTTGTGTGAAGGGGCTCCCAAGCAAGCCTGGAGAAACGCCATCAACCTCAGCATTATGTATATTAAATCAAATTATATATTGAATCAAATACTAGACAGGTATTTTCTTTAAAAAGGTGAAGGGAGGAGGGGTAAGGAAGGGAAGAGGGAAAGGGAGGTAGAGAAGAAAAATGGTAGAGGGAAAAGGCAAGCCAGGACTTCACAGACTTTTATTGCTCTAGGGATGAAGACTTGGGTTAGTGGTTAAAAAGAATTCACAAAAAGAGGATGGGAGGGAGAAGAACTTCCTGGCCTGAAAATAAGAGATAAGGGAATAATTTCAGAGTAATCAACAAAAATAATGGAAATTAGTAAGAAATCTCCTTTCAGCAGAATGGTTTGACAGGAAGGAGTCATTGAAAAGACTAATGGATAAGTCTGCGACCACAAAGGCTCTGACATAAGCAAGCCTGGTGGGGAGGCGGGGTGCGCTTTGAACCAAGGTTTTGATTTAAGGTAGACAATGAAAGGAAGCTTTGTTAGAAGGGAAGAATGTGAAATGAATCTTTGAACTATGAAGAGGGAAAGGGAAGAAAAATAATTGAAGAGATCCTAAGGATAGATGGCTACCTTTTTAAAGAGTTCAATTATGGAGATTTTTGTACTTCATATTGCTGTTAGGTTATATCTTAATGATGGCAGGAGGTGGACTTATCAACATCAAATAGGACTGGAGATCTAGTAGGCTTTGCCACTAATTACCTTGGTGATCATGTAACTTCAGAATAAAATGTTTTAGTTAATTAGGAGACTTTATGAAATTAAATCACCAACCCCAAACAAACAGGTGATTTACAAAAATCAAGTAAAAGTAGAACAATTCTGCACATCTCACACAATTGCTTGCCAACTTTTCTGTTCAAGTAGACTGGCCCCACCTTGGGAATTCTCTGTAGTAATCATTCCTCCAGACTCCTCAAATTCTGTTTTTTCCTATTCAACTACTATCAATAAACCTATAACATGTACATCCCATTATTCTTCTAAAATAGAGATATTCCTGAGGAGTTATGAAATGAAAATGCACAAAGACGCTCACTATTTAGATAAACCACACAGCAAACACTCTTGTAGAATATCTATTAATTTATTGTGTTTTAAAATCTGGATTTTCATATATATGAGTTAAAAGTGCTACCCATTAAGGGCTTCCCTGGTGGCACAGTGGTTAAGAATCCACCTGCCAATGCAGGGACACGGGTTCGAGCCCTGGTCCAGGAAGATCCCACATGCCGCAGAGCGACTAAGCCCTTGCGCCCCAACTACTGAGCCTGCGCTCTGGAGCCTGAGAGCCACAACTACCAAAGCCCGCGTGCCTAGAGCCCGTGCTCAGCAACAAGAGAAGCCACCGCAGTGAGACGCCCACGCACCGCAATGAAGAGTAGTCTCCACTCACTGCAACTAGAGAAAGCCCGCGTGCAGCAACAAAGACCCAACGCAGCCAAAAATAAATAAATATATAAATAATTTTTTTTTAAAAGTGCTACCCATTAAAAGTCCTAGCTAGAGATGTAAAAACTATCTGCACCAAGAAAACTACTGAAAATACAATGGCATTTCTACCAGAGAAGGAATTAATATAATTTTTTAAAAGGAAATCAATATAAAACAGATTTTTAATATATTAAGACTTCCTCTTTAAATGTTTGCCTTGAGACACATTTTCCTACTGTGTATTAGATTTATTTCTGCTACTTAATCCACTACCATATCTACTACCACAATCAATATTCTAATTTTGAATTTTCTAAATAGTGAAGTGGAAATTATTACATAATAAACATAATGAAACAGAATGAAAAAGGAGCCAACTTTACCTTTTATCTTCTACTCTAGAAACAAGGAATAAAGAAAATAAGAAAAACAGAACAGAAAGAGAAAAAAACAAAAAAAAGATTTCCTATGAGCATCACAGTAGAAAAAGTTTCAAATGCCAGAGATGAGGTTGGAACCTTGCTGTCAAATGATAAGAAATTAATATGGTCTTCCCAAAATGAGTTGGCTATCCTCATACCATTTAAATACACATTTACCATCATATATCCTGTACGAATTTCCAGCTACTACAACAATCCCTTCACGTTTATAAAACCCAATTCATTTTTCCTAAGAAAAACAAACAGGAAATATTCATTATTCTCCTTATTCCAAAAGTTACTTGTTTAGTCATTCACTCATCAAGCATTTATCAAGTACCTACTATATTCAAGCTACTATAATAGGTCCTGGGGACACAAAAGATTATTATGACACAGTTTCTGCCATGAGCCATCCCTTCTTTGTCTTTTTCTGAGGAGACTCTTAATCCAACCCCTCCTTAATATTGCTCTCTCTCCACTGTTCCAACCTTGATTCTCTTTCAGTTCCACTTTATACAATCTTTCTCTCCAAACCCCACATCTGTCCTGCCTTAGGCTGCTCACCCTGGCAGGGCAGCCAACCAAACTAGTTTCTTTTCCCTGAGAAAGCCACGCTCTCTCAAACCCCCATCAGCCTGGCTGTCATTCTCGAGTCTCAACTCTGGCATACTCTTCTGGGAAGCCTCGCTTAACTGCATAGACAAAGCTTCGTGTTCTTATGCTACCAGTGACTCTCTAAGACCATAACATTTGGCACTTTTGTTGTAACTGTTTGTTTCCAGGACTACCAGCCCTGTAGACTGTAAGAATCTGGAAGGTAGCGACCTTACTCATTTTTGTATCTTCACCATCTAGTAATAAGCTTGGCACACAATGAATATTTTTAAGAATGAATGAATGGATGGATGGATGGATGATAATGTGCAAATCAGAGGATGGATCAAAAGGCGAGAATCCACTGCAAACATCTATCAATACAAATATTTCTTAGGGATAAGAAAAGAATAATCAATCAGAATTTACTGCCAGCTATCTAAATTAATAAAATAAACTTGAAAGTGTAATAAAATACCTCAATTAGAAAGGTCAATTACTATAAAAAATGGAGACGAGCCCAACTCCAGGGAGCTTAAATGCCCTTTCTGGACCTCAAATACATCACCTGTATTTCTCTTAAACTCTGGTTTGGATTTTTTTCATTCAAGCAATGGTCCCATTTATACTGGATTTAGCTCTAACACTCATACAGAACCTAAATGACAAGAAGCAGATAAACATGACATATGCTGCCCCTAAAGTATGCTCCAGCATGTTCCCCCTACCTCAGGCATTCCCCCTCCACCTTCAAGAATGTTCCCACATCTGCAAGTACATCACTACTACAACTCAGTAGTTGTTGGTAAACCAACCCACTGCTTTTTCAACACAAATACCAACTTAAGAATCTTCCTATGCCGTAAAAATTTATGAAATCACAGGTTTGATTCACTAATTATACATTTTTAATATACCTTAAATATTTAACTATGAAAGTAAAAAATATTTATTTGTGAACTGCTTGGAATTCTATCAAGTAAGTAAACCAAGTGTGACTCGGCTCCACCAGTGGTGGCCAGTGCTCAGAGTCACCCACTCCCAACCTTCCCTGTTCCAGGGCCACTCCTCTTTTGATCTAAGACTCTACACCTGATTTATGCCCTTCTCCAGGCTCTCTGAATTCACTTGGTTTTGAGTTTCCTTCAATTCTTTTCGAATTTTAACTTAAATACTTATTTTTTTTTTTGGTAATAAGCAATAAAGGAGAAACTTTATAAAAAGCTAATATGACTTAATCCTCGTGACAGCACTCTGATGGAGGACTGGTAAAACTTCACTACGGTTATTTTTTGTCTGCTCAGATTGTTAATTCACCAAAGAATGGAAGAAGGACTTTCCCCATTGGTTGTGCTTTTAAAAATATTCTAACATGGGCTTCCCTGGTGGTGCAGTGGTTGAGAGTCCGCCTGCCGATGCAGGGGACATGGGTTCGTGCCCCGGTCCGGGAGGATCCCACATGCCGCGGAGCGGCTGGGCCCGTGAGCCATGGCCTGTGAGCCTGCACATCCGGAGCCTGTGCTCCGCAGCGGGAGAGGCCACAACGGTGAGAGGCCTGTGTACCGCAAAAAAAAAAAAAAAAAAAAAAATATTCTAACATGCTTAAACTTTAGGTGACACCAAAACAAATTTTAAAGTGTTAAATTATAAAAAATTTGAAAACGGAGTTTTCTTTTTCCCTGAGTCAGACTCACCCCACGTACAAAACTACAGTAAAGATTTGCACATTGGATTATCAACATAATCCAAGTGCTTTTTAAATTTTATTTTAATTAAATTAAAGTAATATCAAGGAAGCAAAGTTCATTCATACTCAGAACAATCTCTAAAATAAGATCTTGATTAGAAACACTTCTGCTCTGGGAAAGAGGAGTAAACACACTTTTCCCTCTTTCTCTTGCTGAGTACAATTCCCTGGACATTATACATAAAACAAACAGAAGACACTCTGAAAGGCAGACAGAAAGCAGACCAGCAGGGAACTCGAGACCTAGAGGTGAGTCCCCTGAGTTTACTTTTGCCACATATATCCCAGCCTTGGAGGTGAAGAAGCTGACAATCGGGAAAGGCCAACAGGAGCAGGCAAAAAAGGTCCAACAATCCTGCTCTCCCCAAACACCCAGGAAGGTACAGCCAAGCAAGACAGAAAACTCGTAGACAATAACCACTCTACTCCAGCCAAACACCACAGTAAAAAAAATGTGGTCCAACTCCACCCATGCTAGCACAGGCCAAGGGGTAACCCAGACATCCTTTCTCACCAGACGGACAAATGGTATCAACTGGTCACGGTTAGTTTTTAGCCAAGTATAATTTTCTAAATGTCATGCAGCTTCAGCAAATTTTAAGAGTTAATATTGTAAAACATTCACACACACCACTGACCATATCATTTGCAACAGATGGACTACAACTACATATCCCTACCTTGTCCTGGTTCTCTACCTGGCTCTTTATCTCCTCCCTTTATGTTTCTTTCTATCCTTCCTCCGACTCCCAACTACTGACATTCTCCAAATTCTTTGATCTTATCCTTTTCTCTGTACACTTTTTTCTTTTATGGGAACTGTTTATTTATTTCTTTTATCTCAACACTCGCACTAGGCCTCTTCTCTTTTATCATGCCATTCTTTGCCCAGAGACCCAACTGCCTTCCATTAGGAGTCCACACCCCTTGGCTGGATTTTAAGGTCCTTGACTCTCTCTTCCCCCAACTCTCAACATGAAAGTTCTCCTCCAATCAGAAAAGTCTCCCCACTGTTTTCACGCTTCCTCTAATATTTCCAGCCTGTGGGCCCCCGAGTTCATGTCGTTTCCACACACACAACATACTGTCCTCCCTCCCCACTACCAATTCAAAGCCCCCTGTCCTGCAAATGCCCCTATGCCAGCCAACCTCCTCCAACAGGCCTTCCTTGGTTATGTCAGGGCCCAGAAAGCTCTCCCTCTCTGTACTCAAAGTTGACCATCATCTGCTCTGTTCATCTGACTTGCCTCAAAAATCAGTTTCTTTGAGAACTAGTAAACATTAATATTTGTTTATTGTTTTCTATACCTTTCCTCTTGACCAGTTTTTGTTTTTTGTTTTTTTTTTTGCGGCACGCGGGCCTCTCACTGTTGTGGCCTCTCCCGTTGCGGAGCACAGGCTCCGGACGCGCACGCTCCGCGGCCATGGCTCACGGGCCCAGCCGCTCTGCGGCATGTGGGATCTTCCCGGACCGGGGCATGAGCCCGTGTCCCCTGCACCGGCAGGCTGACTCTCAACCACTGCGCCACCAGGGAAGCCCTTGACCAGTTTTATAAACATATAACATCTCTAAGCTAAAGTGATCTTAACTGCAGTTAATACAGTGCTTAAAATCATTACTTTCCCTTTGTTTCTCTCTATAGAGAATGTAAGAATGTATACATTCTTACAGCAAATGGAAAAGATAACAATTAATATAGTAAGACTAATTTCCTAAGAACCAAACTGAAATCTATAAACACACTTTACATAAATGATCTATAAAATTTTACATAAATTATCTATAAAAGATAATTCACTGAAGAAAAATTGATAGTTTATCATTATTGAGAAAGAATAACTTTAGCTTAGTACTATCTTTGACTAATAGTTATTTACTCTAAATCATACAATACAAATTAATTCTGTATCTAGACAAATAAAAATAAAAGTAAAGCTTTTCGTAGTCTTTCAATTGTTATCCATGGTATATGAAATGCTTTGGAGACCTCTTGTGGTCAAAGTTAAAAAATACAAAACAAAACAAAAAACCTAATACGTACTTAAAATGGATATTCTGTAATTCCAAAACATTCTGCCTTTTCTCACAAAGCTTTATTATGTCTTCAGTATTAATAAAATATCAACCACTAAGTGACAAAAATGGATGGCTTTAACTTCAGGTTTATAGTGTAAGAAAAAAAAAAAAGGAATTCTAAACCTGAGACTCAAGAACCTACCCATCACTATTTAAAACAAAGACGATACCACCAGACACACAAAACAAACTTTTCTCCTTGAAAATTCAATGCTATGTTATTTACTGGTAGTAAATATGGAACAGAGTTTTGGCAAGCTCTGTTCTTCATACCCTAATTAAAAGCATTCCCGGGCTTCCCTGGTGGCGCAGTGGTTGAGAGTCCGCCTGCCGATGCAGGGGACATGGGTTCGTGCCCCAGTTCGGGAAGATCCCACATGCCGCGGAGCGCTGGACCCGTGAGCCATGGCCGCGGAGCGTGCGCGTCCGGAGCCTGTGCTCCGCAACGGGAGAGGCCACAACAGAGAGGCCTGCATACCGCAAAAAAAAAAAAAAAACTGTATCTCAGGTTGATAAAGGCTAAATTTTATGGATGTTAAAGTGGACCCACTAGCATTTAGGGAGAAATTAAGGTAGGACCACACTTCACACAGTAAAGCAAAATAAAAGTGAATTAGAAGTTGAATGTAAAAATTTTTTTTAAATAATAAATCGACTAAAATAAAATATAAGTAATTGTGTAAGTGTTTTCAGAATAAGGAGAGATATTTCTAAGCATAAAAATAATGGAATGCTACCATTAAGTATGGAGGTTTAATTGGTCCAGGCAGTACACTAAAAATACAGAGAAATAGTGAATTAATATATAATCAAAAATGTTTTTTCAAGAGATTCAAAAAAAAAAAGGAAATCCCCAAGGGCCAAAAACCACATGAAAATCATAGCTGTGGATGGGAGATGACACCATAAAGGGCCATGCACAGAGAGTAGAATATCCAACATACTTCTAGTAGGAGGTCTAGTGGAGCAGAGGGGAGAGGCAGTATTCAGAGAGATAATGGCTGATGGGAATAACAGAAAGAACAGCTTCCATCTATAGAGAGCTTTCTATGCTGGGTGCTGTTTCAAGCACTTTGCCTTTATTTTAACTTATTTAATCCTCACAGCAATCCTATGAGGTAAACACTCTTACTTTCTCTATTTTACAGAAAAGGAAGCTGAAGGACAACACAATTGAGTAATTCAACCAAAGTCACTACGAGGAAAGCCAATTTTCGAACCCAAACCCTATGTCACAAGAACCACACTGCTTGACTGTTTGACTTTTGAATCTCTACTGCTCCATTCTATACCTAGATATGGATCAGCTTTAGACTACACAGAAACGTGGATTAACTGTTGACTGTTTAGTCCATTATGTGAATAAAATAAAAAATTACATGTGGTTAGTAAACACAGAAAAAATTACATACTCTCAATGCTAACCAGAAAAATACAAAATAAAACAAGACAAAGGCAGTCATCAAATTTGGTAAAACCCACATATGACACCCAAACTATCTTTGGTATGCCAAATGGCTTTTGAATCTCACTTGATGAGTAAACATTTAGGAACATCCCCAGGCTTGCCAGCCAAAAAATTCCATTTTGGCAATGTCTTTGTGGAATGTTTTATTGAATTTTGCCTTTATTGTTTTATAAAAATAAGTGCTTTGTGACCATCTAGAGGGGTGGGATAGGGAGGGTGGGAGGGAGATGCAAGAGGGAGAAGATATGGGGATCTATGTATATATATATATATAGCTGATTCACTTTGCTATACAACAGAAACTAACACAACAATGTAAAGCAATTATACTCCAATAAAGATGTTAAAAAAAAAGAGAAGACTTTCTAGTTAGAATGCTGTGATTATACTGTAGCTGGAATTGAATATATCCAATTTTCTGAGAATGAATAATAATCATAGTATGAGATATGATAATATAGTCTCAAATATTTTGTCTAGTTAAAAAAGTGTTTGCCACCAAAATGGGATAGATAATCTATGCCAACTGAAGAATTTCCAGTTGTCTACATTAATTTATACATTTGTCTGTTGGGCATTATATCTTGTGTGAAAGATTTCTAAATGATGTGCTGTTTCAAAATCTTAACGTGGTCTTCATTTCTAGCTGTTGTTCAGTAGTACTGGTTTGAATCATAGTATTCTACTAAAAATAAATCATAAATTATGACAATAAATAAATGAAAGCTAAAAAAAATAAGTGGAAATCAGAAAAATGAGAGTGTTGATTCAACTGATCAATTTTAATCTCAATTACATCTAATTTAATCAAATATACACTCAGGTATGAAGGAAAATTAACAAAATCAAAGATATAAAATATGGGAAATATAGTTTTAGAAGACTATCTTTAAAATCTTTAGAGATTTTATTAACTTTTTTAGCCCTCCAAAGGCAGCATCCCTTATCAGTCTACTTGTCTGACTTTTAATTATCCAAGTTTGAACACTGTCAGAAAAGGATTAAGAACAAAATAAGGGGAATTCATGCAGAATTTTTTGTCTATCCAATTGGCAGAAATTATTTCAGTGATCACTTCCCATACTAGCAAGGGCTCAAACAACCTGCCTATACTATAGTGGTAGAAGTGTAAATTAATATTACCAATTCTAGCAAGCAATCAAGAGTTTTCTAAATGTTTATACTCTCTAACCAATTAATTCCACTTTTAGGAATTTAGCTTAAGGAAATAATCAGAAATGCACACAAATATTTCTATGCATGGATATTCATCATAGCAATATTTGTAATACTGAAAAAAATGAAAACAATCTAACAAAAGGGGAATAGATAAATTACTGTATGATCCACTTATATGACTAAATGTTATGTAGTCATCTTGTCTTCATAAATACTGACTGAAATATTGGCAGATGCAATGATGTTCTCTAGAATTTGCTTCACATGAATAATCCAGGGAGGGAGAGCATAGAGTTATAGATGAAATGAGATTGGCTGGTTGAGAAATACTGAAGCTGGTTGATGGATTCATGGGGTTCACTAAACTATTCAGTATAATTTCATATACGTTTGAAATTTTCCATAATAAAGTAAAAAAATACATGGGGAATTTAAAATAAAACAATACAAAACTGATTTCGTAACATGAATCAAAGTTTATAAACAAAAAATGATTATACACAGAAATAACACACCAAGATGTTTAACAGTAGTTATCTCTGAGTTATAGCTTATTATTTTTATGGGATTTTTTTAACTCTCAACTTTTCCTAAATGAATATGGATTAGGGTTACAATCAGAAAAACATATTTTGAAAGCTACTTTGAAAGAATTTCAAGTCAGATGAAAAAGGAACATTTAACTCGAAGAACAAAGAAACATACAGAACTTCACTGAATCAATTAATTTGATTTTCCAACTGATTTTATTAAATATAAATCTTCGTGGGCTCTCCGGCCTAGTCTAAAGTCCAAATTCCTCAATATATAAAGTCCTCTTCACCCGAGCCCCAGCCCTCCTTTTCAGTCTCTTCTCCCACCAAACTCCTTGGGTAACAGTACAGAATCTTCTCACCTAGGCACCTTCATGCCTGTCATGCAATACATCATGTTTTGGGAATCCAGTTAGGTCTCTACACATCTGCCTCTCCCGCTGGATTATAAACTCTGCCAGACACATATCAAAAGCACATCTTCTCCCTCCATACGCCATCGTGCCTAGCACACTGCCTCATAAATAAGAGGAGTGACCATAGATCTAATAAATTTAACTAGTGGACTCAGCCACAAATTGAAACTTGCAGCACAAATAAGGCATTTCCAAAATTATATAAACTTTCTAAGAAATGATTACCTGCAGAAACTGAAGATTAATTACCAAATAATATCATTTAATATCATAAACCCTTTAATATCAAATAATTTCATTAAATATCATAGCCCCCTTTAAAAAGAGCAACTTCTAAAAGCCTTCATTAAGGTGACATTAAGGGTCATTTTGGTTTTCTTTTTCGGAATTTCCACTACTACTGATGAAATATTTTTATAAAGAAAAATCATTTTTAACAACTTTATTATCAGTTTGGGAATCAGATCTAAGTTTCAGAATCAACATGACTTTCCAGCAATGTGCCAACTCACCTAACAGCTGTGGTCCTGTGGATGAGCATCTCTGTTTGCTCTGACAAGTCTGATGGAAGCAGAAGCTCCACTGGCTGCAGGCACAATATCCGAGTTTCTAGCTCTGAACGGGAAGCAGAGTCCTGGAAACTGTCGAACACAACCTCACCTGTGACGGGCTGCACCCCCTAAAAACAAAAATATAATGGCACAGAAAATATATATTTTTCCCCATTATAACTATGACACAGCATCAATAAACATGGAAATAGTAAAGACGACACTCACAAGCAAGTACCTGCATTTCTAAAATGTTTGAAAACCTGTCTGCTTTCCAAGACTCTTAAATAAGAAGTCAGACTCACCAATCTAAACTATGCTACATGGGATTTTAGAGAGACACCCTGAGTCCAACTAAGTCCTGGATCTAACACACCGGACTGAGTGACTGTGACAAGTCATTAAACCCTCCTGGGCCTCAAGGTCATCCTCTGTAACTGGGGATAAACCAGCCTACTTCCCTCACAGAGTTATTGTAAGGGTCAAATCAGAAAACAAATGAACACCTTCTAAGCTATAAAGTACTGTACAAATAGTGGCTGCCAATACTGAGAGTAAGAAGTGACATGTTTCTAGAAACGTGGCCACCAGAGTAGGAGTAAGGTACTATTTCAATATATAAAATTAATAAATAAAAAATATAGGGGGGATGGGAATGTCTGTCCTGAAGGTGAGGTCTGGGTGGCTCACCACAGCATCCACTACACAGCTTTTCTTTCTGGCATGTTAATTTCTTTATTGGAGTCACATTCTTTTGGATTTTTTAATTAAAAAGATTTTTTTTTGGCTGCATTGGGTCTCCGTTGTGGCACGTGGGCTTTCTCTAGTTGCAAAAGCCTTCTTGGAATCTGACATGTTATCACTTTGGGACCGCTGGCCAGCTGCTCCTGACTTGGCCACATGAAGGCTCAGACTGTCCCAGTCTCTAAACTGAAGAGAACTAACACTATTAGCATATCTCTCACTACCAATGCAAGGTATTTTAATGAAGAGTAACAGGAGGACATCTACAAATCCCAGACTGGCATATGCAAGTTCTGAGGAATGGTGGAATAACCCAATGTATATGGGTGACCTTTGGAGACAGCTGTGACAGAACTACAACAGGGCAGTGGCTGACACCCAACTCACAGCTCATCTTCTCCAACCGTGTGGCTGATGGGTCAGGGTGCTCCAGCAGGCTGTCAGGCCTGAGCCTCTGACATGGGAGAGCCGAATTCAGGACATTGGTCCATCAGAGACCTCCCAGCGCCATGTAAATCAATCTGTGAGAGCTCTCCCAGATATCTCCATCTCAACGCTAAGACCCAGCTCCACTCAATGACCAGCAAGCTCCAATGCTGGGCACCCCATGCCAAACAACTAGCAAGACAGAAACACGACCCCACCCATTAGCAGAGAGGCTGCCTAAACTCATACTAAGTTCACAGACACCCCAAAACACACCACCAGATGTGGTCCTGCCCACCAGAACACAGGCACCAGTACCCTCCACCAGGAAGCCTACACAACCCACTCAACCATACTTACCCAATGGGGGCAGACACCAAAAACAACGGGAACTACAAACCTGCAGACTAGGAAAAGGACACCCCAAACACAGTAAGTTAAACAAAAGGAGAAGACAGAGAAATACCCAGCAGGTGAAGGAGCAAGGTAAAAACCCACCAGAGCAAAAAAATGAAGAGGAAATACAGAGTCTACCTGAAAAAGAATTCAGAGTAATGATAGAAAAGATAATACAAACTCTTGGAAATGGATCAGGAATGAGGAATGAGGAAAACACAAGAAACGTTTAACAAGGACCTAGAAGAACTAAAGAGCAAACAAACAATGATGAACACCACAAAAAATGAAATTTAAAATTCTCTAGGAGGAATCAATAGCAGAATAACTCAGGCAGAAGAACAGATAAGTGACCTGGAAGACAAAATAGTGGAAATAACTACCACAAAGCAGAATGAACAAAAAAGAATGAAAAGAACTGAGGACAGTCTCAGAGACCTCTGGGACAACATTAAATGCACCATAATTTGAATTATAGGGGTCCCACAAGAAGAAGAGAAAAAGAAAGGGACTAAGAAAATATTTGAAGAGATTATAGTTGAAAATTTCCTTAATATGGGAAAGGAAATCGTCAATAAAGCCCAGGAAGCGCAGAGAGTCCCATACAGGAGAAATCCAAAGAGAAACACTCCGAGACACATATTAATCAAACTATCAAAAATTAAATACAAAGAAAAAATATTAAAAGCAGCAAGGGAAAAGCAACAAATAACATACAAGGGAATCCCCATAAGGTTAACAGTTGATCTTTCATCAGAAACTCTGCAAGCCAGAAGGGAGTGGCAGGACATATTTAAACTGATGAAAAGGAAAAAGATTACTCTACCCAGCAGGGATCTCATTCAGGTTCAACAGAGAAATTAAAGCCTTTACAGACAAGCAAAAGCTAAGAGAATTCAGCACTACCAAATCCGCTTTACAACAAATGCTAACGGAACTTTTCTAGGCAGGAAACACAAGAGAAGGAAAAGACCTACAATAACAAACCCAAAACAATTAAGAAAATGGTAATAGGAAAATACATATCAATAATTACCTTAAATGTAAATGGACTAAATGCTCCAACCAAAATACACAGACAGGCTGAATGGATACAAAAACAAGACCTGTACATATGCTGTCTTCAAGAGACCCACTTCAGACCTAGGGACATATACAGACTGAAAGTGAGGGGATGGAAAAAGATATTCCATGCAAATGGAAATCAAAAAAAAGCTGGAGTAGCAATTCTCATATCAGACATAATAGACTTTAAAATAAAGACTACTGGGTTTCCCTGGTGGCGCAGTGGTTGAGAATCTGCCTGCCAATGCAGGGGACATGGGTTCGAGCCGTCGTCTGGGAAGATCCCACATGCCACGGAGCAACTAGGCCCGTGAGCCACAACTACTGAGCCTGCGCATCTGGAGCTTGTGCTCCACAACAAGACAGGCCGCGACAGTGAGAGGCCCACACACCGCGATGAAGAGTGGCCCCCTGCTTGCTGCAACTAGAGAAAGGCCTCGCACAGAAATGAAGACCCAACACAACCAAAAATAATAAATGAATAAAAAAATAAAGACTATTACAAGAGACAAAGAAGGACACTACATAATGATCAAGGGATCAATCCAAGAAGATATAACAATTGTAAATATTTATGCACCCAACATAGGAGCACCTCAATATATAAGGTGCTGTATATGCTAACAGTCATGAAAGGGGAAATCAACAGTAACACAATCATAGTACGGGACTTTAACACCCTACTTTCACCAATGGACAGATCATCCAAAATGAAAATAAATAAGGAAACACAAGCTTTAAATGACACATTAAACAAGATGGATTTAAATGATATTTATAGCACATTCCATCCAAAAACAACAGAATACACTTTATTCTCAAGTGCTCATAGAACATTCTCCAGGATAGATCATATCTTGGGTCACAAATCAAGCCTTGATAAATTTAAGAAAATTGAAATTGTATCAATTATCTTTTCCAAACACAATGCTATAAAACTAGATATCAATTACAGGAAAAAGACTGTAAAAAATACAAACACATGGAGGCTAAACAATACACTACTAAATAACCAAGAGATCACTCAAGAAATCAAAGAGGAAATCAAAAAATACCTAGAAACAAATGACAATGAAAACACAACGACCCAAAACCTATGGGATGCAGCAAAAGCAGTTCTAAGAGGGGAGTTTATAGCAATACAATCCTACCTCAAGAAACAAGAAATATCTCGAATAAACAACCTAAACTTACACCTAAAGTAATTAGAGAAAGAAGAACAAAAAAAACCCCACAGTTAGCAGAAGGAGAGAAATCATAAAGATCAGATCAGAAATAAATGAAAAAGAAATGAAGGAAACAATAGCAACGATCAATAAAACTAAAAGCTGGTTCTTTGAGAAGATAAACAGAATTGATAAACCATTAGCCAGACTCATCAAGAAAAAAATGGAGAAGACTCAAATCAACAGAATTAGAAATGAAAAAGAAGTGACAACTGACACTGCAGAAATACAAAGGATCATGAGAGATTACTACAAGCAACTCTATGCCAATAAAATGGCCAACCTGGAAGAAATGGACAAATTCTTAGAAAAGCACAACCTTCCAACACTGAACCAGGAAAAAATAGAAAATATAAACAGACCAATCACAAGCACTGAAATTGGAAACTGTGATTAAAAATCTTCCAACAAACAAAAGCCCAGGACCAGATGGCTTCACAGGCGAATTCTAGCAAACATTTAGAGAAGAGTTAACACCTATCATTCTGAAACTCTTCCAAAATAAAGCAGAGGGAGGAACACTCCCAAACTCATTCTACGAGGCCACCATCACCTTGATACCAAAGCCAGACAAAGATGTCACAAAGAAAGAAAACTACAGGCCACCTATCACTGACGAAGATAGATGCAAAAAACCTCAACAACATACTAGCAAACAGAATCCAACAGCACATTAAAAGGATCATACACCCTGATCAAGTGGAGTTTATCCCAGGAATACAAGGATTCTTCAATATACACAAATCAATCAATGTGATAAACCATATTATCATACTGAAGGAGAAAACCCATATGATCATCTCAACAGATTCAGAAAAAGCTTTCGACAAAATTCAACACCCACTTATGATAAAAACCCTCCAGAAAGTAGGCATAGAGGGAACTTACCCCAACATAATAAAGGCCATATATGACAAACCCACAGCCAACCTTGTTCTCAATGGTGAAAAACTGAAACCATTTCCTCTAAGATCAGGAACAAAACAAGTTTGCCCACTCTCACCACTATTATTCAACACAGTTTTGGAAGTTTTAGCCACAGCAATCAGAGACGAAAACCAAAAAAAGGAATCCAACTGGAAAAGAAGTAAAACTGTCACTGTTTTCAGATGACATGATACTATACATAGAGAATCCCAAAGATGCTACCAGAAAACTACTAGAGCTAATCAATTAATCTGGTAAAGTAGCAGGATACAAAATAATGCACAGAAATCTCTTGCATTCTTATACACTAATGATGACAAATCTGAAAGAGAAATTAAGGAAAGACTCCCATTTACCACTGCAACAACAAAAAAATAAAATACCTAGGAATAAACCTATCTAAGGAGACAAAAAACCTGTATGCAGAAAACTATAAGACACTGATGAAAGAAATTAAAGATGATACAAACAGATGGAGATTTACTCTTGGATTGGAAGAATCAACATTGTGAAAATGACTATACTACCCAAAGCAATGTACAGATTTAGTGCAGTCCCTATCAAACTACCAATGGCATTTTTCACAGAACCAGAACAAAAATGACCGCGAACAGCCAAAGCAATCTTGAGTAAGAAAAATGGAGATGGAGAAATCAGGCTCCTTGACTTCAGACTATACTACAAAGCTACAGTAATCAAGGCAGTATGGTACTGGCATAAAAACAGAAATATAGATCAATGGAACAAGATAGAAAGCCTAAAGATAAACCCACACACATATGGTCACCTTATTTTTGATAAAGCAGGCAAGAATATACAATGGAGAAAAGACAGCCTTTTCAATAAGTGGTGCTGGGAAAACTGGACAGCTACGTGTAAAGAATGAAATTAGAACACTCCCTAACACCATACATAAAAATAAACTCAAACTGGATTAAAGACCTAAATGTAAGGCCAGACACTATAAAACTCTTAGAGGAAAACATAAGTAGAACACTCTATGACATAAATCACAGCAAGATCCTTTTTGACCCACCCCCTAGAGAAATGGAAACAAAACCAAAAATAAACAAATGGGACCTAATGAAACTTAAAAGCTTTTGCACAGCAAAGGAAACCATAAACAAGACAAAAAGACAACCCTCAGAATGGGAGAAAATATTTGCAAATGAAGCAACTGACAAAGGATTAATCTCCAAAATATACAAGCAGCTTATGCAGCTCAATATCAAAAAAGCAAACAACCCAATCCAAAAATGGGCAGAAGACCTAAATAGACATTTCTCCAAAGAAGATATACAGATTGCCAACAAACACATGAAATGATGCTCAACATCACTAATCATTAGAGAAATGCAAATCAAGACTACAATGAGGTATTACCTCACACTTGTCAGAATGGTCATCATCAAAAAATCTACAAACAATAAATGCTGAAGAGGGTGTGGAGAAAAGGGAACCCTCTTGCACTGTTGGTGGGAATGTAAATTGACACAGCCACTAGGGAGAACAGTATGGAGGTTCCTTAAAAAGCTAAAAATAGAACTACCATATGACCCAGCAATACCACTACTGAGCATATACCCTGAGAAAACCATAATTCAAAAAGTCATGTACCACAATGTTCATTGTAGCACTATTTACAATAGCCAGGACATGGAAGCAACCTAAGTGTCCATCAATAGATGAATGGATAAAGAAGATGTGGCACATATATACAATGGAATATTACTCAGCCATAAAAAGAAACAAAATTGAGTTATTTGTAGTGAGGTGGATGGACCTAGAGTCTGTCATACAGAGTAAACTAAGTCAGAAAAAGAAAAATAAACACTGTATGCTAACACATATATATGGAATCAAAAAAAAAAAAGATTCTGAAAAACCTAAGGGCAGGACTGGAATAATGACGTAGGCATGGAGAGTATACTTGAGGACATGGGGAGAGGGAGGGGTGGGCTGGGACAAGGTGAGAGAGTGGCATGGACATATATACATTACCAAATGTAAAACAGATAGCTAGTGGAAAGCAGCCGCATAGCACAGGAAGATCAGCTCAGTGCTTTGTGACCACCTAGAGGGGTGGGATAGGGAGGGTGGGAGGGAGACGCAAGAGGGAGGGGATATGGGGATATATGTATACATATGGCTAATTCACTTTGTTATACAGCAGAAGCTAACGCACCAATGTAGAGCAATTATACTCCAATAAAAACGTTGAAGGAAAGAAAAGTATAATTTTTGTAAAAAAAAATCAAATATAACAAACTCTGATAAACACCTTGTACATAGTCTGTCCAGGGAAACAACTATGATAACCAAGAGCCATCTCCATCACCCCAAGCCAATAATAGCCAAGATAACCTGGAAAAGATCATAGTTTGGAAAAGAAAAAGATTTAGTAATTTACTCAAGGTCATGGGGCAATAAAGTGGTGGAGGCAAGATTCACATAGTCTGACTCCACAAGCCACACTCGTACTCACTACTGACAATCATGAAAGGCATGGGGCTAGTTACAGACTGCATGAGCTAACAGGAGGAAAAACAACCAGTCCCTACACTCATGGACATCTGGTGGAAAGTCAACTGACAGAGCCTCTCCAGAAAACTGCCTGGCATTTTCTAAGGAAGCTGAAAACATCCACATCCTATAACTCAGCAATTCCTCCCCTACCTATATACTCGAGCAACTCAGGCACATGTATAAGGCATGTGCAAAAAGGTTGACAGTGTATCCTTTGTACAAGCAAAAACTGGAAAGAATCCACAAGAATGAAAAAACTGTAAAATGAAATACAATGTAGCAATGACAACAAAAAAACTACTAAGGTAACACATGTAATACCTGATAAATCCCATGTACAAAATGGTAAACAAAGAAGCAAGACCCAAAAGGATACATACAATATATTTACATTTATATACTTTTTAAGGTCGTAAAACTGTATCTAAAAGCAAGGGAATTATTATCTTAAAGTCTGGATTATGGTTACCTCCAGAGGGAAGGGGCCCTTCTGTGAGCAGTGCTGTATTTCCTAACCTGGGTGGTTGTCTCAATATTACACTGTAAATTTCTGTTTTATGCATTTTTTCCTCGATTATTTTATAACTTTTTAAAAAAATCACTCATTTTTGGCTCAAGGAAGTTCCTTAATTCTAGTCCAGAGGCCTTCTCTAGTGGCCAGATAGCTGGACTGTAAGTACATTAGCATACACATATAAGTTTATCTCCCAATCTACAACCAAATTTTTACAAAAGCTATTAACGGAAGTTCAAGTAATAAATTTATCAGCCAGATAAATTCCCCTCTGCTTTTTTAAATCAGAGAAATGGTCTATGTCATAAAACCTGCAACATGTACTACTCTGTGTGATATGTAACATTGATAAACCCATAGTCAGTCTGTATAAAGCTGTGCATTGCCCAGCCTGACGGTAGCGGGCCTGATGGCAGTGGCAGTACAACACAAAAGCCTTTGATTTCAGACTAACTACCAGTATCCAAAGGATGACTCCTAGGTAGTGACTGGGGAACATGTGACACTCACCACAACAGGGAAAAACCCAGCAAGAACAGGGTAAAGGAAGATGAGATCCATTTCAGCCACACTGAATTTGAGTGCCTTGGCCAATGAAGAGTTGGAAGCAAGAGCCTGGAGCTCATAAGAGAGGTGCAGCCTGGACCAGACCTCTGGATGTCATCAGCCCAAAAGTGGTTGGTGAGGTAAAGAATGGGTCCCAAGAAAATGCCTGAGATGCAAACTATCATTTCTTTGTGTTTTTTTTTTTTTTGCATGCCAGTTCATACACTACGGTTAACTTTGGCAGTAGGCCAGAGCATATTTCTAACCGTGCAAAGTAGGAGTTGTATACTATCAGCTCTGCTCCTTAGATTGAGTTCCAGGTAAATATAAAATAGCACATTACATCTGATAAAGCTTAAAAGCAAGTAACCTTACTATTTGTAGGTAGGTTCAATTGCCTGCAGCTAGATAAAAAGTACTTCTCAAGGGTAAAAAAATCATTTAGAGCCATCCAACAGTAATGCAAACTCCAGAGAGAAAGACTTACTGATTAAGCAAATGTCAAGTTAGCACAAAGTTATGCAGTCAGAATGAGGTATTAAAAGGTACTTTGGAGACATTTGGGTTGTAAGAATTTTTGTTAATATTGTAGCTGGTTGCAGAAGTTTGTAAAAAACAAAGAGAATGAGTTATTATTAGGCAAAGGGTCCTACTTGTGCTTAACAGAACAAGGGAGTCTAATAGTTCCAAAGGGCCCTTAAACCTAAGATTTTTTTTTCCCAGACCGGAGCACGAACCTGTGTCCCCCGCATGGGCAGGTGGACTCTCAACCACTGTGCCACCAGGGAAGCCCTTAAACCTAAGATTTTAAGCAGAGTCCAAGTAAGTCTATAAATGGGCAAATCTGCTCACAAATTGCCAGAAGTCAAGATCAATAAAACTATGATTCACAAATTATACTTACCTGGAAGACTGGTTATAAGTATTCCTAATCCTTATTAAAAAGAGAGTTTTGCTTTAATCCACTGCTTCTGAGGCTCTATTTACAATAGCCCGGAGATGGAAACAACCTAAATGTCCATCATCAGATGAATGGCTAAAAACGATGTGGCACATATATACAATGGAATATTACTCAGCCATAAAAAGAAACAAAATTGAGCTATTTGTAATGAGGAGGATGGACCTAGAGTCTGTCATACAGAGTGAAGTAAGTCAGAAAGAGAAAGACAAATACCGTATGCTAACACATATATATGGAATTTAAGAAGAGAAAAAAATGTCATGAAGAACCTAGGGGTAAGACAGGAATAAAGACACAGACCTACTAGAGAATGGACTTGAGGATATGGGGAGGGGGAAGGGTATGCTGGGACAAAGTGAGAGAGTGGCATAGACATATATACACTACCAAATGTAAAATAGATAGCTAGTGGGAAGCAGCCGCATAGCACAGGGAGATCAGCTCGGTGCTTTGTGACCACCTAGAGGGGTGGGATAGGGAGGGTGGGAGGAAGGGAGACACAAGAGGGAGGAGATATGGGAACATATGTATATGTATAACTGATTCGCTTTGTTATAAAGCAGAAACTAACACACCATTGCAGAGCAATTATACTCCAATAAAGATGTAAAAAAAAAAAAAAGAGAGAGTTTTGTACTAGCCAGCTATCATTTCCCTTTAACTCTTGAACTTTCCTCTAGATTAGATATGACAATCCCATAATCATTTGTGTTTAACTTCAAATCCCTAGAGGAAATTTGTAAAACCCTTTGTTATCCATGCATGTGTTGACTTTTATTCTGCTATCTGTACACTGTCCACATGCATGCCTGTCACTGGGTCTATCTTCAACCCTAAACTGCTAGAGCCCATGGACAGAAACTATCTGGATCCCTCCACAGCACAGAGTGCCAAGTAGCCACCTGAGAAAATTATAAATAGTAATTTAACATATAAAGTTAGGAGGAAAATGCTTTTCTAGTATAATTACTTGAGGACACAACCTATCAGATAGCCTCATTATAAACCACACATGATTACTCATATTTAAAGATTCCTTGAACATCTATCATTCGTTCTTTTTTTTATTTATTTATTTATTTATTTATTTATTTTTGGCTGTGTTGGATCTTCGTTCCTGTGCACAGGCTTTCTCTAGGGGAGGCGAGCGGGGGCTACTCTTCATTGCGGTGCGCGGGCTTTTCATTGCGGTGGCTTCTCTTGTTGCAGAGCACAGGCTCTAGGTGCACAGGCTCAGCAGTTGTGGTTCGCGGGCTCTAGAGCACAGGCTCAACAGTTGTGGCTCACGGGCTTAGTTGCTCCGCACCATGTGGGACCTTCGCAGACCAGGGCTTGAACCTGTGTCCCCTGCACTGGCAGGCAGATTCTTAACCACTGCGCTACCAGGGAAGTCCCTATCATTCATTCTTCACCTACAAAGTACTTACCACAAGTCCAATGAAAACGTTCCCCTTTTTTTTGTCTTTAACATTTTCCTTATTTTCACAGATACACAGAAGATAGCTGGTAGAAGTATCAGTCATTATCTCATCGACATTAACAGCATCATCCAGCTTGACTAAAGGATTTACATGTAATAATCATTAAAGAAAAACAAATGCTACATTCCCATTAGCTTTTCTCCCTTAAAATAATGGTTCATTTTCCTGGGCATTTTTGCTTTATGCAAAATGGAAATTAATGGAATAAAACAGCCTTCAGAATTTGTGTAGAAGCTAAGCAGGCCTCTAAATAAGCACATCTGTAATAAACCATAACAGCAATACCTTCACACAGTATCATTTAAGACCTTATCCCTACATTCTTTTATTCTGAGAGACCTGACCCCATTCCACAGTAAACAAAATGCTTCCTTATCATATTTGATATATAATTATTTGGTTTTTAAATAGTTGATAGAAGTTTATGACTTTGCTGTTAAAATCATTTTGCTTCGAGTAACTCATTGAATTTTTCAATGACCATAAACTGGGGGGCCATCATTATATATACTGAGGGTTCTTGCAAGTGAGAAAGCTTACAAACCATTTTCAAAAGTAATAAAATTCTTATGATGCTAACAATTAATGAAGATGACCTACTATTATGTTTTATAAGCAGTTAACTGTGTGTTAACTTGGTAGCTTTCTTTTCACATTTTGAAGTAAGTAAGTTATTTTTTAGGTCTCATCTTAGGAAGATCTATAGGAGCTTGTAAGCCCTAAGCATCTAACCACTGCCCACAAAGGCCTAGGAAAGATGCAATTTCGTATCAGTTGCTAACTTGCTATCATCTTTTATCAGGCTCTCTTTTTTCTTGCTCTTACAATACAATGAACTCTCCTTTTACTGTGGCATTTGAAAAATGCTTCTTTCCAGCCAATATCAACTCTTCTCTCTTCAGTACCTTACTAATCACAGGTCAAGGTAACCATACTGCCTCATCTCATCAAAAAGGTACCCAATCAAAGAACAGTTTTAAAAAATGCTGTTTAAAACAAAGCCCTTGTAACATTTAAGAAAAACAATTCCTATTTGAAAAGGATATCTTCTCCAATAAGTGTAGATTTTGTATAAAGAGCAGTCAATTTCCGGGAAAAGAGTGAACTTTTGTTGTCCCCAATGGCTTTTAACGCAGCTGTTTCAGTTTGTTTCACAACTCCCACCTTCAACAAAAGTAAGAAATACTGCATATCAAATACGATGGAAAATTTGTTAACAAAACATTAATTCTAGACTTTGAAAGGTTAATTCTGAAACATTTAAAGTAAACAAATTAGTCCACAATGTCCAGAGGTAGGGCTTAAGTAATAAGTACCACAAGGACCTTGCAAGTGTGGATAAATCACTATGAAACACTCCATCACAGAGTTGAAAAAACTTTTTACCCTAAATATCTAGTATGTTAAAAACTCATGGATCCAATAATTATGACAAATTTTAATTTCTCCAAAATACCAAATTCCAAAACCAGTTATAGCCTACCATCTTAGAAAACATTTCCCTCTCTGGAAGAGACTCTAATCCCCTTTTCCCACAAGTTGAAGCCAAAGCTGACCTTATATCCCTTGGCCACAAGGCGGCGTACGTGAACAAACAGCCGGTGAGTAGGTATGCTTGCTGTCATAAAGTTGTGATCTAAATGGCAATAGATATTGAGCTCCCGGGCTGCAATCTAAAAAAATTTAAGAAGAAAGTATCAATAAATTTCTACTTCTAGATTCCCTGTGAGTGCTTGTTCACTTTGTTAAAAATCCGTCAAGGTATACATTTAGGATTTGTGCACTTCTCTGTGCGGTATGTCAATAAAAAATTTAAAAGACATTCGCTGTGTAGAAGCCTATGGTTTTATCTTTTTTTTAACAGTGTCCATGGCCTAACCTCAAAGCCAACATCTATATTTATAAACAACTCAGAAAAATAACAGGTTTTCTTTTATGTCCTTAGATCTATCAAAACCTTAAAAGTGCTGAGCTTTCCCTGCACAACACAGAGACCATGAGACTGAAGTAGAATAACAATTTGCTACTTAGCACATGCAAATAACTGAAAATTAGGAGATACCACGGAGTATATGTACATGATGAACCTCCTTGGACAGAGGGCATCTTTGAGGACATGAGAAGAGAACCCCCTGGTCTGGTTAGCTACTTAAAGATGCATGAATGATAGGAATGCAGGATCAGGCAGCACCACCTGATTCCCTACGTTTTTCTACAAAGTCCCAGGGCTTAGATTTTGCCCACTGGAGCCACGGAATTGGAGTCATTCCTCCACTCTCACTGCCCTATACCACCCGTCTCTGAACTGTATTAGTTCATCAATGCAGGGCAAGAAGACATCAGTCTTTACTGTGGTCAAGGCTGAATTTAGCACTCAACCTAGAGAGAAAGGCAGAGAACAGCACTTCCTTTCACCCCTTCATCTGTAAGAGGCCAACCACGTGGTTCCTGTCCTCAGGAAACACGCGGATGCCGTTTCAAAGTCTAATTTCATGACACAGAAGAGAGCACCATGCCATCTGAACTAGAGAACACCACTTTCCTGCCACAGGACTTAGGACACTAGAAGAACAAAAGTTGGCCAGGTCTCCACTTCCCATTCATGAGGTGGCAGACGAGCCACCTCATCACTCTCTGAAGATGTACTATCCAACCAGGCCTAAAACTAAGGGATCATCACAATCATTCGTAACTTCAACAGCACCACCAGCAATACCAAGCCTAAGCTTGCCCCTAAATGCTCAAATTTACTTTTAACCTTCTTAACTTAGGCCTATATCAAACACCCCAAATTAAATACAAACCCAACTTAGACTAAGATAGCAAGACAGCTGATATACGGAGACTTGTAAGACTTCACACACTTGTTGGTGGCTGGCAGAGTTAATGTGCTCTTCCACTGAGATCTAACTATGTTCCTGGCTATGAAAATTCATAAGTTAAGGGTAAAAAGAGGAATATCTGTACATCTCAATTTTCTTTTTCTTGCTTGAGTCTTCATTAGGAATACTCACATGATTATGGTTCATTCACAATTGACTTTCGATGGATGAAAGGTACTGGGACAGCACCATGGAGAATAAGCACGAACATTCCAATAGGGACCCCTCACTTCCTTCCCCACAGATCTAGCATCCACCAAGTTTGCTTGTGTCTATTTTTAGTTTTTACTTTAAATGAAAGTATTTTTGAAGGTAATTGATCACATTAGCTTCTCCATAAGGTCAGAAAATGAAATAAAAATACTGGAAAATATTTAAGGCTGGACAAAAAAACAGGAAACAGTGTCTGAGAAAACAACTTACCTCTGCGTCTTCCCCAAAGAATCTATACTTATATCCACATTCCACACACAAAATTGCATCTTTCTGCTGCTGCTTCATTTCTATGTATTGTAATTCTAAGGGGGTGTAGATGCTTTTGGTCCGTTTGTTAGATGGTTTAGAATCAGAAGTTTTCTGTAAGTTTTCACAACTGCTATGTGATGATCCACAATGACTGAGTGTCTTGTCCTGGCAACCGAAAGATTTTTATAGTTTAAAAAGTATTAACTGTAATAATAGTTCCAGAACGTAAATTTGGCACAAAGCTAATAATTGGTGAATCCAAGTGAAAAGTTTACAAGAGTATATCATATATTAGGCATATTTTCTTGCAGGTTTGGAATTTTTTCAAAGTAAATGACTTAAAACAGTGAGCCAAACTAAACTACTGTATAATTATTTGAGCAAATTTTGAAAGCCTAAACTAAAAAAGCTTTCTATACTTCTCTTTAAATTGGATTTCATTAAACCAATTATAATTAACCATTTTCTTTTCTTTATTCCCAGATATATAAGGCACAAAAGGTCATCAGGCATCCATCTGTCTCCCTCAGCGGTAAGGCAAAACCACTTTCAACAAGCATGCCAGCAGCTAAAGCTGCACTTAATGTTTAAATTTCTAAGTACAGTCTAAAAGATAGTATATTCCATAATCTTTATTCCAAGAAAGAATCACAATTTGTTTGGTAAAGAGAGATGAGAAACAGCTTTTGGAAAGCATAAAGCACAAGGTTACATTTTCAACATTAGTATTCCTGATATCCACCTGTCTATATGAAAACCATAATTAAATCCAGTTCACAGCTTAGAGCGAATTCCTTGCTTCTGAGACTTATTAAGGTAAAATGAAACAAATCTGTACAATTGATGACATAAAAATTCATATTTTAAGGCAAGGCAAGAAAAATCTAAAAATTTTTCTCTCCCCATTTTGGCCCCCTCCCTCCCCTTCAGTGTGCATTGTGCATCTATCTGCCTTATGCTTAGGTTTAGCAGAAATACCTGCTCAACCATTAAGATCAATTTTCCTCCTTCTGGTGCCAGCCTTATAACTCCTTGGAAGCTAACATTTCTTTCTCAATCCTTTAAGGGATCACGATGACCCACCACTCACCTCGTACACACAGACATCTATGGTGAACTTTATATACAATGCCAACATACCATTTCCCTTAAAGATAGCCATTGGTACATAACATACCGGTCAGATGACCTGGGGAGACACTGGGCACCTAATGGAAGTCTTCTTAGCTTAAATACTTACTTATGGCCGTATTGTTACTAGCTATATTACTTGTATTCTGCCTATTTTATAATTGTTTCTTGCGTTACCAAATGTATGACTGAGCCTCCAATAAAATTAATAATGATTAGGCGACTTAAAACAATTGACAAAATATACAGTCCTATATGATCAGTGATTTTAATAGTGTAACTCTAGATATGGGAAAAAGCAACAAGAGGGAATCCTTTTCTAGACCATAGCAGACTATAAGACAGGTGGTTCAGAGGCTTTCGGCTACTGTTAACAGGGCCTAGTCCAGTAACAGCACAGTGAGTGGCCTATCAACAAAATCCTTGCCTGACCTGAGATGAGTATTCCTAGCGCCATAGGACAAACTGATCACAAAATGCCTCCCAAACCTTGGTTGAAATTAAGACCGAAAGGGAACCGATTATAAAATAAAGACTGCTTGCCCATCAACCAATTCTACAAGAATGAAGTCATTAGCTACTGTGGTTGCTGACCTATATTACACCCTGAAAGGAATTCAGGGAGATCAGGATGAGGCTCTTTGTGAAACTTGCCCTCAGATAGTTAGATATTTTCAGGTGAAATTTTTTTATAAACCTGGATTCTTGCATCGTCCCATACTTAGAAAAGCACTAAAATCATTAACTAAGATGTCTGTTCCTTGTGACTGGCAGCAACCTTCTACCGAGATGTGTGCTTGAGTGCACATACCCCCTTTACCAAAATCACACATATGCTGGCCTCCCCCACCTTTACTTCTTTGGAACAGTTCTCAGAGCTCTCTGAGAGACTATCTCCCGGGTTATAATCCTTAGGTTGGCTCAAATAAAATTTTTCACTTCTTTCTTAGATTGACTATTGATTAATTATTTTTGTCAAAAGGATAAATCCAGCTTCTAATTAACTGTCACTGGGTCACTGCCAACATCTAAAAACTTACCAGCTACCCCTGAAATTAAAAATACGGCGTAAAAGACTAGTGACCAGCAGAGGCAGAGAAGAGAGAAAGAGAAATGTCTTATATGGCCCAGGGAGGGGACCACAGTCCAAGGAAAGCCCAGAAAGACGTTCTTTACAGTTGCAGTTGCTAAAGGTTTAAAAAATTCAGCTTAGCTGGAATAGCAGGTAGAGACACAGTTTATCTGAAAAGTGAAGCCAAGCAAACCTCCAAAGATCAGCAATGAGATCTGGTAAGGTATGGACAGGCATGGCAGGAGAAAAGTGGGTCAATATACCAGGCTGGAGAACGCATTTGCTTTTAATTACGATGGATTTTCTACTTCGTTTCCATGACTGCTATCTAAAATTCAAGAAAACCACATATTGCAAAACTTAATGAATACTTAAAAAAATATATTTCCTGGAAAAAGAAAGTTCTTACTTTATACCTTATTCATATAGGGAATGAAAGTAGGAATCCAGCAAATAGTTTTAAGCATATGGGATACGAATAAACAAGTCAATCTGAATACTTGAGTATTAAGCAACTTTTTTTCCCCACCATTTGGGTGAAAATATTTCTCAGATATACTCTTTTTCATATTCCCAGAGACAGCATTCTGAACTCAATTTAACTTTGTCTTGACAATTGAGGATGATCAGAATAATAAAATGGGAATTTCAGGACCTATTTCTAGGTGTCCCTTCTAACTGGTTACTTCTAATGTGCTGTGAATCAGAAATGCCAAGTTGGTCATTTTATGTATAAACCAACAGTAAATCTCATGAGACCCTAGGATAAATTCTCCAATTAATAAAGTGAACATACACAGACAAACTTTTTGACCTCTATACTTTATGACCACTACACTCAGGTGAACTGCTTCTAAGTACTAAAAAAAGATTAAAAATGAAAACAAAGCAACTTTTTTTCTGATGATGTAAAATAAGTCAATGGATCTTACGGCCTGGCTGAAGAAGGAGTTCATGAATCTGGACTTTGTGGGAAGGGTGTGAACTTCTGAAAATTAGATACAAAATTGTGTTGGTCTGAGTATTTTTTCTGAGTAATGAACCCATAGTTTTCATTAGATTTAAATGACTCATAAAAAAAAGTAAAGAACTAGTTCTCTAACTCCATGGTTTTCGATCATGGCTACAAATTAAAATGAGAGCTTTTAAACGATATCCATGCCCAGTTTTTCATGAAAACTAACTAAACATGATTCTGAAGAAGGGTTCTTACTATCGGTATTTTTTTTATTGACGTATAGTTGACATACAATATTATGTTAATTTCAGGTGTACAACATAGTGACCTGATAATCAAATACATTATGAAGTGATCATAAGTCCAGTAATGAACTGTCACCATACAAAATGATGACAGTAAGGTGATTCTAATTTAAAGCTGGGCTGAGAACCACTAATTCTGAATTATAATAGATTTCAATGATGGATCAAGAGTTAAATTCCCTGATTTTGCAATGGTGAAAAATACTAATAATCACCGAACAGTGGAAGAAGTAAGGAAGCCATATACGTTTGGTTAAACTCTGAATTTATTATATCAGCCAAGCTTTCAACTAAAAACCTCAAAACATCTCTATAAATTATTCACTGTGATTTTCCAGACTAATCATGGAAACTATAAGGAGGACTATAAGAAACTGTGCTTGTATTAATTGTTAATAAAGAATCCCCCCAAGTCAGTGGCTCCTAATCCAGGCTGTATATATCAGAATCTGCTGGGAGGTTTTCTTGTTTTTCTGTTGTTTTAATAAAACTAATTCATCCTGCCTTCATACATAGTAAATCACAATCTCCAAGAATTAAAAAAAAAAAAATAAAACCTAAAAAGCAAAAGCTCCCTCAGCTCATTTGGATGATCAGCCAAGTTTGGGAACCAGTGCCCTGAGTGAACCCACAAACCTAATGGCACCTGAGAACCTATAGTTCTAAGTAACTGGATATTCATCTATATAAGAGTTACATACCTTTTGACTAGTTTGAGATTTGGAATCTTCAGAAGAAACTGCATTCTTTGCACGTAGAAGATTGATATCATCAAAATCAGTACATTTTGGCAGAACTGCAAATCTCTTCTGAAGAGACTCTGTCTGGACTCTATTTTGAGGAAGGGCAGAATCGCAGCAGAATTCTTTCAATTTTTCCAGAGACTTTAAAACGATCCTGGTCCTCAGATGTTTCTTTGGCTCTTAGCAAGTCAGAAGAAAATATAACAATAGTATTTTATCTCATTATGTCAATTCATAATTAGCATAGGATTTTTAAAGAGGGAGCTTCTCACTAAGCAATGAATCTAACTATAATGTGATAAGGAAATAAAGAAACCTCGGGTTCAGGGTGAAGATGGCATATTGAAACATAGATCTAATTTCACTTGGTCCTGAAACCCCATTAAAAACTACAACAGGGCAGACAGAAAAGAAGAGGTGACAACTGCAAATAAAATATCTGAAGCTAGAAGGATAAATGGATAAGCAATAACCAATTTAGCATACCTGAAAGCTAAATCCTAAATCAGTAATATATAAAACCAGGAACCAATCTTACTTAGAACACAAAATGTTTATTAAATGGCTCAAGAATCAGGGCACCAGTAGCTCTGGAAATGGAAAAAAGGGAGGTTCTAAAATAAACAGAACTGGTTCAAAACAATTTAATCCCTAGACCCCTACCCTACTCCAAACTCAAGGGTAACTGTCCTCCTTCTACCTCAGAAGAAGACTGGAGATTTCTCTGGAAAAGGCAAAACAGGCACAGGTGAGACGCAGTACTGTGCCTGAGCCATAAGAATGATGTGAATACAGGCTTACTGTATGTGGAGAAACCAGCCTCTTCTCACCAGCTCTCAGAACACAGGCAGCCAGAGTTCTCCCTCCAGGCAGGAGCTCACGAGACTCTGGACTGGGGAAACTGACCAGCTCCATGGGAAAGACCTAAAGATACTGACACCAGGAATTCACCAAGGAAACCACCCCCAGGACATGTGCCTTCCTGCCTCCACAGCTTTGCTCATGCTATTCTTTCTCCCCAGAATGCCCTTGACCCCAATTTCCACATGGCAAATTGTACTCACTTCATCCAGACCCATCTCAAAACTACTTTTTCATGAAATTCTGCTAATTCTCCCAGTTTAAAGTCATCTTTTCTTTCTCTATGTTCCTATAACAAGATCGCATCTCTCTACAGCACTTATCACACTCTGCCAATTAGCAGTTATTAATAAGCAAGCAACCCATAAAATAAGGGAAACTATCATGTACTGGGTATCTACTATATGCCAGAATACATCTTTTCACCCTTTAGAGCAATACTATTAGGTAATTATTATTTAATATAAAGAAACTGGGACTGCATTTATTATCTCTTACTTTCCCATTAAAGCAAAAACACTCTGAGGGCAAGAGTTGGGTTTTGTTCATTTCTAAAAGTTTAAATATTTTCATATTAATATTCAAACCTCTTTTTAGATCTATACTTTATCCTGTCTCCTGTTAACCTTGTAGCTAGAAAAATGTATATTTGAAATCTCTTTTCAAATGTATATATTCATCTTATTTACTGTTATTCTCCCCTTTTCAGGATGTATACTTGAATCACTCTTCAAACATATACTGTAAGTTTTTATATTATATAAGGACTTCCCCCTATCGATACAAAAAAACTTTCCCAGGATGGGAGTGGGGCATAAGTCTTAGAATTGCACTCATGTGAAAAAAGAATATCTAAAACTGAAGTGTTAAAAACTAAGGTGAAGTAGCCAGGGACTCTTCTAGCTAGTGAATGCTCTGCTCTTTTCTTCCCATTATTTATTTTTTTAAGTAAACAGTAAAGTTCATATTTCAAAAAATTCCATGTCTATGGCCTTATTTCCACAAACTTCAGGGTTTGCTCAGCTGGATGTGCAGCAAGGACTTAGCGTGCATGTGGTAAGAGCCCTTGATGGCTCACTTTCTTGCCCTCCTCCTTACCATCCTTCTCCACCCTACCCTACTCTCACCACTACCAAGGAAGATTCCACCTTGAAGCTCCATCCTTGAGTTATGCTCAATACAGAAAGGTTTTTGTCAGTTCAGAAAGATCCTGGATTGAGCCCATGCTTCTGTACATCCTCTCTGCTACCCTTCCACATCTCTTAAAGTTTTTTCTCTCCTTTTTCTGTGTAGCCATCTTTCATCCTTAGGCTACAATGACCTTCTACGAGTGCACCACAGCTCAAGAGTTAGGAAAGAAAGTGTCCCACACTTGTTCATTTATATCAAGCCATTATGATTCCTGAACTCTAAAATAAGAGAAAGAACTGGTACACAAGCAATTACCCAAAATTACATTTTTTTCTTAATGCTCCTAGGACCATCAAATCTTGAGCCATCTGAAAGAAAACCAGGGGGAAATATGAACATGTTATCTGCGGGAAGAATGAAGCTTACACAGGAAAACCAAAATCTTTCATTGCCTTCCTCACAGATACTTAAGAGAGATTCTAACACCTCATAAGGCCCTCAATGAAAAAAACTAAATTGGAAGGCTTCTCAAGTGCAAAGCCCCCAAGAGCTACAAAACCCTCATGTCTGAGAAGGGACACAGATATAGGCACCAGTCCCTCAATTAGGCCTTGAGGAAGACTGTAACTACTGTAAAAAACCTGGCTCATGGAAAACTGAGTACTATGAAAATTAAAAGGGAAACCTCCTAAAATGGAGTTGGGAGGCCAGCAGGGAGAGCTCTCTTGGACATACTACCCAGCATCAATACAGATCCCAACAGGAAGAGACTTACCTTGCATCTCCTATAGAAATGACACTAGCTTACTACCACCACCAGGAGGAAGATTTTCTCCTTGCCTGGCAACAGTACAACCAATGAGAGACTGTCACAACTCAGCCAAAGAAAAGCCATTATACTTTGAACTCCCAGTTTCCTCCAATGACTCTCCCAAATTCCTCTTCTCCTCTATAAAAGAGTTTCCTCTCCTTTGCCTTGCTGAATTTGCATGTGGTTTGCCATAGTTGCATGTCCTAAATTGCAGTTCTTACCTGCTCCCAGATAAATCCATTTTGCTGATAAAATAATTGGCTGTTCTCCTGTTTTAGTTTAACAGTACCCAAGCAAACCTTAACAACCTCCATATTCTGCTCCTATACTTAAAACCTCACTTACACTATTTCCTTTTCTGAAGATGCCATGAAATGAACTATCAAATTGCCACAATATGAGATTAAGACTTGCCAGCATTATCACTAAAGTCTCTGAGCCCTTAAGAGGATATACCCTAGAAATAAGGCCATCGGTTGCTGTCCCAACATGTTAAATAGGCCAAAATCTTTTCAGTAAAAATCTTTCACTGAATTAACACCTTCACTGTTTGAGCTTTAATTTTTTGTGTACCATAAAATGTAAATACATAATAGTTACTTTCTCTACTCAGGCTTCCTCCTCTAGGCCTAGGTTATGAAGGATCAAGAAGGTAGAAGAATTATCATATTTTAAATAAAGAATTTTAATCTAGAAGGAAGCACAGAGTAGATGCTGAAATATAAATATGTGCCACTATAAACAGATTTTTTAAAAATCTGTATAAGAATCTGTTTTACAGATAAAATAATTCATCTTAAAAAAAGGAAAAAAAGAAAAACCTCTGGAATATTACAAACATATTTTAAATCAGTTAAATTAAACACAATGTTCAGGCAAAACCAATCTATACTGAAGTCAGGATAGTGGTTATCCTTGGTGGGGGGAAGGGGTTGCCAGTGGGAGGGAGCACAGAGAGGTTTCCGGGGGTCCTCGTAATATAGTTTCTTGATCTAAGTGATGGTTATACAGGTGACTTCAGTTTGTGAAATTTATCAAGCTTATGATTCTCTACATGTGTTAAACATCTATAATGAATTAAAAACATCAACAAGTCCATGTTCATAGATCTCAGGGTCTCAAGAATTCTCTGTTTGGGAAAATAAATTACACCCAATGTTTTTGAGGGTTTAAGTTCAAAAGAAGATATTTAAGCTTAGGCAGATAAAAATAAGACACAAGTCAAGGAGGAGAGTCTTAAAAAGAAAAATAAATAGATTTAAGAGGCAGTTTCAAATCTTGTCTAACAACAGAAACCCAGGTAAAGGGCAGAACAACTTCTTTTAAAAGACTTATTTTTTAATCTTAGTGCCCTTGTTTTTAAATATTCATTCCAAATTGGGGCATGTTGTTTTAAACGTCAAAAGGTGATTCTTTTTTTAAGAGCATAAAATGAAAATGGAAAGTTTGCTGGATAAAATTTTTTACCCTGTATAATAGGCAGTCATGCAATGCAAAAATGGGAATTTGGGGAATGGCATATTTGATTCCATGAAAAATTTTGATTTTTTTCACTAAAACTAAGTAGCTTTATACTCAGCCATAAAAAAAAAAAAAAATGCCATTAGCAGCAACATGGATGGACCTAGAGATTATCATACTAAGTGAAGTAAGTCAGACAAAATCTTTTATCATATGATATCACTTATATGTGGAATCTAAAATGTGATACAAATGAACTTATTTACAAAAACAGAAACAGACTCACAGAGTTAGAAAACAAACTTATGGTTACCAAAGGGGAAAGGCTGGGGGTGGGGTGGGGGGCACGGTGTAGATAAATTAGGAGTTTGGGATTAGCAGATACAAACTACTATATATAAAACAGATAAACAATGAGGACCTACTGTATAGCAAGGGAACTATACTCAATATTTTGTAATAACCTATAAGGGAAAAAAATCCGAAAAAATACATATATATGTCTGACTGAATCACTTTGCTGTACACCGGAATCTAACACAACACTGTAAATCAACTATACTTTTACAATTAAAAAAATATTTTAAATAACTAAGTAGCTTTATGTTAGGATATTAATTGCAGTGTGTAATAATTATAAATATTAATCGATGTCTTTTATAAAATGGTCTAGGGTAAACTGGAAAAAATGAATTTAAGTCAGATTTCAATTTGAACTTCCTGGATATGGTTTAAAGGTATAATATCTGATACATTTCCCGGGTCTTTTTAAAAAATTGTATCTTGGGCTTCCCTAGTGGCGCAGTGGTTGAGAGTCCGCCTGCCGATGCAGGGGACATGGGTTTGTGCCCCGGTCCGGGAAGATCCCGCATGCCGCGGAACGGCTGGGCCCGTGAGCCATGGCCGCTGAGCCTGAGCCTCCGCAGCCTGTGCTCTGCAACGAAAGAGGCCACAACAGTGAGAGGCCCACGTACCGCAAAAAAAAAAAAAAAAAAAAATTGTATCTTATTTTTATATACTCTGGCTATATTTTATAATATCTTTAATTGATTTTGGAAAGTCCACATTTATATAGTATTAAGATAATGGATATTTGTATTTATCAAAATGCATTTGAGACAGAGTTCTACACTGTTTATCTGTAATTAAAATAAGAATAATAACAAAAAGTCAAGTCTGAATCTGGGGAGATTTTATTTACCCAACGTAGCCAGACATATATATATTCCATCCCATATGTTTTTCCTATGTGATGCTGACACTCCTGTACTGAAAGGTGGAATCCATGTTCCTTCCTCTTGAACCCACACAGGCCTTTGTAACTAATTCAACCAACAGAGTATGGCAGAAGTGACACTATATAACTTCCAAAGCTAGACTGTGAAAGACAATACAGCTTCCGTCTGGCTCTCTCTCACGATACTCATTCTTGGAAACCAGCCACCACTGCTATGAGGAAGCTCAAATTAGCCCACACAGAGAGACAATGGAGCCAGCTCATACTGGTAAGTGAAATCTTCAAGAACTTTGTGAGCCAGTTGTAAAACACAGCTATTATGTTACAGTATATAAACTTACAATTAAATGAATTACATTAAAAACAAAGGTAACAGGGGGCTTCCCTGGTGGTGCAGTGGTTGAGAATCTGCTTGCTAATGCTGGGGACCCTGGTTCAAGCCCTGGTCTGGGAGGATCGAGCCCTGGTCTGGGAGGATCCCACATGCTGCTGCGGAGCAGCTAGGCCCGTGAGCCACAACTACTGAGCCTGCGCGTCTGGAGCCTGTGTTCTGCAACAAGAGAGGCCGCGATAGTGAGAGGCCCGCGCACCGCGATTAAGAGTGGCCCCCGCTCACCACAACTAGAGAAAGCCCTCGCACAGAAACGAAGACCCAACACAGCAAAAATAAATAATAATAATAATTAATTAATAAAAAATCCTACCCCAATTATCTGCTTAAAAAAAAACAAAAAACAAAGGTAATAAATACTCAGACCTCATTGCTTCCTAAAACTTTTATTACATTTTACTATTGTCTATAATCTAAAGATTATTAACATGTATTGTCTCTGTATGGTGTAAATACTATATAATGGTGTGCTATTGCAACTATCCATCCTTTCCCAACTCTAGAAAAGTCAAGGCTTAAGAACGGGGCTACTCTAGACCTTCTCTTCCAAAGCTTAAAAACAATCCCTAAAAAGATCAAACTGATCCACAAGGAATTTAACTACTTGCCAGAACAAAATTCAACATTCTTTAAAGAAACACAAATCCCAGCACACAACAACACAAAGTTCAAAATACTTATTATCAGGACTTCCCTGGTGGCGCAGTGGTTGGGAGTCCACCTGCCGATGCAGGGCACAGGGGTTCCATCCCTGGTCCAGGAAGATCCCACATGCTGTGAAGCAACGAAGCCCGTGCACCACAACTACTGAGACCGCGTTCTAGAGCCCATGAGTCACAACTACTGAGCCGACACACCACAACTCCTGAAGCCCACGTGCCCAGAGCCCGTGCTTTGCAACAAGAGAAGCCACCGCAATGAGAAGCGCACATACAGCAAGGAAGAGTAGCCCCCGCACACTGCAACTAGATAAAGCCCGCATGCAGCAATGAAGACCCAACGCAGCCAAAAATAAATAAATTTAAAAAACAAAAATACAAAACACAATCCAAATAATTAATTACTAAACATGCAAAAAGTAGAAAAATCAGTCAAGGTATACCAAACCAGAAATGATAGAGATGACAGAATTAGCATATAAGGACATGAAAACACATATTATAAACATGTTCCATATAATCAAGAATGAAAAGGAAAAAATAAAGAGGAGCAGAATGGAAGGTTTTTGTTTGGTAACAGCTTTACTGAAATACAATTTACATAGAAAAATGGGATATTTTTTAAAAAGAACAATACAGAACTTCTAGAGATGAAATATATAATATCTGAACTGAACATTTCACTGAATTAAATTTATATCATATTAGATACTACTGGAAAAAAATATCACTGAACTTGAAAATACAGCAGGAGAATCAATCCAAAATGAAGCAGAAGGGGAAATAATACTGGAAAATAAATGAAAAGAGCTTCCTTATTTGAGGGATAATGTTAAGTAATCTAGCATCCCTATTAATAAACTCTCAGAAGAAGAGAAAGGGAAGAGACAGAAAAAAAATTTGAGAAAAAAGTGGCCAAAAAATTCTTCCAAATTTGATGAAAACTATAAACCGATGGAACCCAAGAAGCTTTAAATGAACTCCAAACAGGATAAAGATTAATGAAGAAATAAGAATTTTTTAAAATACTAGACTAAGGCTCATCAAAATCAAATGTGGCAAATGGGACCTCATGAAACTTCAAAGCTTTTGCACAGCAAAGGAAACCATAAACAAGACCAAAAGACAACCCTCAGAATGGGAGAAAACATTTGCAAATGAAGCAACTGACAAAGGATTAATTTCCAAAATTTACAAGCAGCTCATGCAGCTCAATAACAAAAAAACAAACAACCCAATCCAAAAATGGGCAGAAGACCTAGACATTTCTCCAAAGAAGTTATACAAACTGCCAACAAACACATGAAAGAATGCTCAACATCATTAATCATTAGGGAAATGCAAATCAAAACTACAATGAGATATCATCTCACACCAGTCAGAATGGCCATCATCAAAAAATCTAGAAACAATAAATGCTGGAGAGGGTGTGGAGAAAAGGGAACACTCTTGCACTGCTGGTGGGAATGTGAATTGGTTCAGCTACTATGGAGAACAGGATGGAGGTTCCTTAAAAAACTACAAATAGAACTACCATACGATCCAGCAATCCCACTACTGGGCATATACCCTGAGAAAACCATAATTCAAAGAGAGTCATGTACCAAAATGTTCATTTCAGCTCTATTTACAATAGCCCGGAGATGAAAACAACCTAAGCGCCCATCATCGGATGAATGGATAAAGAAGATGTGGCACATATATACAATGGAATATTACTCGGCCATAAAAAGAAACGAAATTGAGCTATTTGTAATGAGGTGGATAGACCTAGAGTCTATCATACAGAGTGAAGTAAGTCAGAAAGAGAAAGACAAATACCGTATACTAACACATATATATGGAATTTAAGAAAAAAAAAATGTCATGAAGAACCTAGGGGTAAGACAGGAATAAAGACACAGACCTACTGGAGAATGGACTTGAGGATATGGGGAGGGGGAAGGGTATGCTGGGACAAAGCAAGAGAGAGGCATGGACATATATACACTACCAAACGTAAGGTAGATAGCTAGTGGGAAGCAGCCGCATAGCACAGGGAGATCAGCTCGGTGCTTTGTGACCGCCTGGAGGGGTGGGATTGGGAGGGTGGGAGGAAGGAAGATGCAAGAGGGAAGAGATATGGGAACATGTGTATATGTATAACTGATTCATTTTGTTATAAAGCAGAAACTAACACACCATTCTAAAGCAATTATACCCCAATAAAGATGTTAAGAAAAAAAATCAAATGTGGGCAAACCAGTGATAAATACAAAATCGTAAAAGCAGCCAGAGGAAAAAAGACATATTAGGGAAATCAACACCATAATTCAAAAACACCAAAAACCTTGATGTCACAGATGTTAAAGGTTAAGAACCTTTGAAGGAATACTATGACTCCTTTTCTTCTTAAATATAGGACTTTTCTAATATATACTTTACCTAGTTTCCTGTGACTTCTCTTCTTTTAGAGATATATATTTGAATTTCTTTTCAAATGTATGTTTTACCTTTTTATTATTATTCAATTTGTTTTCAAAACACATATTTAAATCACTTTTCAAATGTATCAAGTTTCCTTGTGAGTATAAAAGCTTCCTTCCCCTGTGGATCCTAGACATAAAAATGAGCTTATAAATTGAAGAATTAAGAACTGAAGTGGATATAATGGCATATTATTCAACAATAAAAAGGAATGATGTAATTTAGAGTACTCAAAATCATGGAAAGTAGAATGTTGATGGCCAGGGACTGGGGGAGGAGGGAATGTGGAGCTATTATTTAATGGCTTTATTGTTTCAATTCTGCAAGACAAAAAGAATTCTAGAGGTGGATGGAGGTAATGGTTTTACAAAATTATGAATGCACTTAATTGAACTGTACACTTAAAAATGGTTAAGACGAAAATTTTATGTTCCATGTATTTTACCACAATAAAAAGAAATCAAATCAAAACAACTTTTGAAAGGAAGGAGGTACTGATACATGCTACAACATGGATGAACCTTGGAAACATTAGGCTAAGTGAAAGAAACCAGACAAAAAGGCCACATACTGTATGATTCTATTTATATGACATGTTCGGAATAGACAAATCTATAGACAGAAAATAGATTCGTGGTTGCTTAGGTCGGTGAGGGGGGCGCTGCTTGGGGAAAATGGGAAGTGACTGCTATTGGGTACTGAGTTTCCTTTGAGGGTGAGGAAAATGCTCTAAAATTGACTTAATGAGGGCTGCACAATTCTGTGAATATACTGAAAGTCATTGAATTGTACATGGTAAATGGGTGAATTGTATAACATGTGATTATATCTTAATAATCTGTTATTTAAAAAAAAAAAAACCCGAGGTGGAGCAATCACCCAGCGTTTGACTGGGGAAAGCTCTTTCCTCTTCCTGAGTGTGATTTTTACCAAGTAGCAAAGGTCTTATTTCAAAACATTCCAAGTCTGTTGCCCCTTGTCCACCTCAGCTCTCCTGGATGCCTGAAAAAGTTACTTAAGTGTGGTAACCCTCAACCTCACCTATCACCAGAGGACAGCAAGGGTTGTTTGGAAGAATAAAAGAACTACAAAAACCTGTACAACAATGGCAGGCAAACAGAGGGTTCATTAACAGCTTGACGAATTTACTGAAAAACTGAATAGATGAGATCTATGTAGAGTAATGAAGCAAAGAAAGGTAGACGACCCTGGAAAATGCAAATTCTGTCAAGTCATGCCTCTCGTCATGGCCCCTTCAGGTAGGAGGAGAAAAAGGGTATCATCAGATTTATCCTTCTCTTTAACCATACGTCTCCATTTCTATAGTTATTTCATACTAAGGCATGATTCATGTTAACCCTAAATCCAAACTTTACCTCTTGATCCACTAAATAGAAACTTTTTTTTTTTTTTTTGGTTTTGTCTCGTTTTCTTTGCCTAAATTCCTGGGGATAATGAAGAAAGAAGCATTTTCTGTCCTCCCCTATCACAAATTGTCTGAGGCCAAAAACTAGAGAAAAATCTGCTCAACCATCTGTATCCAATACCTCCCCTAGAAGTCCAACAGCTCAGGAATAGTGGTTTTACCCAAAACCCTTTAGCATACAGAAAAAGCAGCTCCATGATTAAAAAGGACAGGGTAGATCTACCTGTCCTGACATTGAAAATTGTTCAAAATGTTCTGCTAAGTGGAAAAAAACAGTTGCAAATTAGTATATATAGTATAATATAATTTATAAAATATTATTATTAGTTAACTTATTTTGGGGTCTATTTGAGTACATATAGATGTGTATAAACAGAAAAACCTGGAAGAATGTACAGCACCCCCAAAAATTAGCAGTAGCCCTTACTGAAAGGGAGAGATTATGAGGTCTTTTACTGTCCACCTTCTACATTTCTGTATTGTTTGAAATTTTTATAACAAGAACGTTTTACTTTCATAATCAAGACAAAAATTTGCTAGAGGGAATAAGAGAGAAAATTGGGAGAACTACAGCCAAATTGCAGAACTCCATCTCTTACCTCCACTCCCCCAACCTCTTACCCACACCACCCCTTATGAAGGGGCCAGTCTACTCAAGCACAATGGAGACCTTTCTCCACAATGGAAAAAATGGCCCAATACTCCAACAGTCTCCTCTGCCCTCAGGAGAATGTGAGAATATCAGAGTCATTACTTGTAAGAATGAAGAAAAATTGCCCCAGAACTCACCAGCGTTCCCAGGCATTACTGAATCACTTCCTTCTTCCTTTTCTTGGACTTTCTTTGCTTTCTTTTTAACAGGCCCATCACTCTCCAGTGGTCTCTTTTTACTCCTATCGATTTCTGCAACCTATGTTAGAAAATGATATTATCTCTAATCTCAAAACTTGATGTATGCAAAATAACTTAAACCTTACTTCTGAATGACAGCAAGGTTCTTGCCATCCACCCTTCATAGAATCATCTGTTTAGAGTTATGGATGAACTGTTTTACCATCTTCAAAGACAAGGTGGAGACTGGCAAGTCATGAGCCTCAGCACCTCAAGCCCTCCTAGAATTAGAACCAAGGCTGCTACTTTTCTTCACTCGATCAGTCTTCCCCTATCTCAGATTATGAATCACCCTACTTACCTATGTTAAATAGAATACCTTTAAGAAAAAAACCTAATATTTAGAAAAGTTGAATTTAGACAGATAATTTAAAACAGTATCATTTTTGAAATGTTAATTGTCATTTAACTGTTTCGCATTCAAATTTGATTTATGTTCACCACTGAAAATGCCACAAGATTATGGACTATATGCTGGCAGAAAACCTGTCAAAAACTTAAGTCCTTCACCAAATAACCTCTAAATGGTAGGCATAAAATAAAATCTTGGTGAATTCATGAAAATATAGGCTATGGTCAAAAAACAAAGACAGGAGAGGAACAATCATCTATGGAAGAAACATAAATGAAGGGAACAAGATTTTGAAGCAACAGGAAGCATACAACTAGTCATCACATCTGTATCATCTTAAGAAACTTTGTCCACCCAAATTGTGTATCAGACTTTATAACCTGAACTACAAGGGGTACAGTCACCAGGGAACTGCACATGACTTTGACCCGTAAACGCTTGAAATACTAAGCAAGGCTGTTGCAGCCTTAAAAACTAGAGATTTAACGGCAGTTTTCGTCTAGTCAGCTAACCAAACACATACAAATAATAAATAATGCTCCTCTTCAACCCTCAATCCAGAAAAAAAAACGGGGGGGGGGGTAGGGGAGAGGATGGAGATTAAAATATGTATCCTTTGACTCTAACCTCATCAGAATGAGCTAAGGTCTGCCATTAAGAGCCGGTGTGACCTTAGCCTCAAATCTATTACCCCAAGTGTAATATTACCCTAAAATGTCTGAACTGCACCTAGGACGGACGCTGCCCTGCCTCTTCCCTCTTTCGCCTTCCTGAGCCCCGCCCCTTTCCCTCCTGGCCCAGTCATCTCGCATATTCTCGCGCACAGTCCCCGCCTCGTCCCGCTCCACCCACAAACACCGCCCCCGCCCTATGGTCGCGCCCACTCCCCGATGGCCCCGCCCCGCCCTGGACCGAACCCACCACGTGTGGCGGCAACTGAGGCGGGAGAGTGGCCGCTAGGGGCGCTGCGGAGTCAGAGTCAGGATCCGCCTTCTCGGCTGCACCCGTTGGGGAGGAGGTGGATTTCAGGCTTCCCGTAGACTGGAAGAATCTGCTCAAAACCGACTGCCTCGCAGGGCCTGGGACGGCGGGAGCGGCGCCACCAGAGACCGGCTTCCGGCGCGACATCGCGGAGCACGCAGCCACAGCCCGGGAGCAGGACGAGCTGGGAGCGCGAGCCCGCGGCCGCCGTTCCCAGGGCGTCTGCGGGCGCGAGCACGTCGCAACCCTGCAGTGCGCCGGGGCGGGGGGCGGGACGAGGGCGGGGTCTCGCCTGCACAAATAGGACTGAGGGGGCGGGGTGGCCGAAATTTCGCGCCAAACTGGCGGGTAATCCCCGTGGTCAGTGTGACGTGCTAGCTTGGAAGTGTTTTCTGCTGCTATCATGGTTCGTCCGCTAAACTGCATTGTCGCTGTGTCCCAGAACATGGGCATCGGCAAGAACGGGGACCTGCCCTGGCCCCCGCTCAGGTACCTGCTGGGCAGGAGGTGGGTCGATTGTGTTGGATCGGAGCTTAATCGGGACACCTGGGCCGGGCCGGGTCGACGCTGCGAAAAGAAGGGGTCGGACTCGTGACCTGAGTTGGCGGGAGGTAGGCTTAGACTTCCTTCCGCGTCAGGAGCCTGGCGGCTAGTTACTTATTTCCGTCCCGCTCCAGCTGCCCCGCTAGGCTTTTTCCCCCCGCGTCCTACCCCAGTCCTGGAGGTCCCCCAGCGCACAGTTTGTCGGGTGCGTTAGAGCTGAAGCCCACGGGATCCCATTCTGAGTAACTCCATGTGTTTCTCTAACTTGTAGGAATGAATACAGGTATTTCCAAAGAATGACCACAACCTCTTCAGTAGAAGGTAATGTGGGATTTTTAAGTGATTCAAATTTGCGAAGGGTCTTGCTTAAGGAAGCTTACCAGTGCGAATTTTACTTAAATTAAAAGTTTTTCATGTTAGTCTGGGACCTTTTGTCCTAACATAAATGAGGATGCAGTTCCCAAGATTCATTAAACATTTTTTTTTGGAAAAAATTTCTTTGAAATTTTATGTGAGCGCGCGTACAACTCAGGTATTGGTCAAAATTGGAAGCTAGGTAGAGGCTTCTGTGGAGGTTAGCACTGGCAAAGGAAACCAGAACAGGCCTTTGAAATAGCTGCTGGAAGAGATGATAGTGCCTAAATGGCAATGGAGAGGACAGAAGTCCAAAAAGCGGTTACAAGATACTCAATTTGGAGATTAGAAAGTTAAAGGTGATGCAGGAAGGCATCAAAGATGAACTCTCAGATTTTCAGTTTGAGAGTCTGGGTGACATGGGAAATAAAGGAGTGGGGAATAGCGTGCAGCTGTAATGATGATGATTTTAAAGTGCTTGTTGTATATCCGGGACAATTTCAGCACGGGGAACTAGATGAATTGAGCCACTGGAGAGAAGAGGATAACCAAGGATAAGAATGTGGGCATGAGGGAGAAAAAACCTAAGAGACATGTGTGTTTATTCATTAGAGGAGGAATAGCAGAGTAAACAGGGAAACTAAATCAGAAAGGAGCAGATGCAGCATAACTATAACAGGACAGATAAAAGGTACTTCAATTTGGCCCTTGAGTCACTAGTTGGAGACATGATGGCAAAAGCTTGAAGCTAAAAAATTGACATGAACCACTCTCAAGAATCCTAAGTATGGCCTGCTAATTGGAAGAGCATCCCATGCCTGACCTGTTTGCTGGTTTTCAGTAAATATAGTATTACTTGGATAAATGAATGAAAGGGTACCAAGGACGTCTTGGCTTTTTTTTTTTTTTAAACGCCTCCCTATGTCCTTCAGTTATCATCTCTACCTTAGTTGTTAGGTCAGGTCTGTGCCATATTCCTCATCAGAATTCCTCACCTGTTAGCTCCATTATCTTTAATAGTTGATATCTCCTTATTGAACACGTAAAGCTCTTTGAAAATATAGTGCATATTGTATAAGGGTACTCTGGATTACAGGGGGTTTTTTGTTTGTTCTTGGAGGAAAAAATTTTTTTCCAACATTTGGAGGTAATATTTGGTAAGAGTAGTGAAGCAAAACCTGAAAAATGCTTAGTCTTACAACTTGCAGTTTGTAAATTTAGTGTTTTTGTTTAAATAAAATCAAACGATGTTTCTTTAAGAAAACAGATACAGGGACTTCTCTGGTGGCACAGTGGTTAAGAATCCGCCTGCCAATGCAGGGGACAGGGGTTCGATCCCTGGTCCGGGAAGATCCCACATGCCACGGAGCAACTAAGCTCGTGCGCCACAACTACTGAGCCTGCGCTGTAGAGCCTGTGAAGCACAACTACTGAATCCCGCAAGCCACAACTACTGAAGCCCATGCTCCTGGAGCCCGTGCTCCACAACAAGAGAAGCCACCGCAATGAGAAGCCTGTGCACTGCAACGAAGAGTAGCCCCTACTCACTGCGACTAGAGAAAGCCCACGCACAGCAACGAATACCCAACGCAGCCAAAAATAAATAAATTAAATAAATAATTTTTTTAAAAAGTAATAAAACAAAACTACATTGAAAAAAGAAAACATACATGCACTCCTTTTGATAGTCTATCAGAACATATCAAGAATCATAGAAATGAGTATGTTCCTTTGATCCAGATACCTGACTCCCAAGGGTTTTTTCTCCTAAGTAATTAAACAAAAATGGAAGCTTTACATGTGTATAGTTTTTATAGAAGCGTTATACTTGAACTAGATGCACAGAGGCACAATTGATAAAGTTTTAAGCTAATTGCATGGAATATTAAGCAGCTGTCTTTAAAAAAAATGACTAATTTAAATGTATAAAGTATGCAGATATGAATAATACTGTTATATCAGTTATTACAGTACATATTAGATGCTGAGTATTGTAAGTCTTCAATTGCCACAACAACTCTACAAGTAGGAACTACCATTATCTCCGTTTTATAGATAAGGAAAATAAGACACAGGAGATAAACATGACTCGCCTAGTAGATGACAGAATACATTCAATTTGAGCGCTTCAACCCAGAATCTTTGCTCTTAACTACTATAATATACATGACTACAGTTGATGAAAAGTATATATTGGTTATAAGTTGGCTAAAGCCAAAGGAAATAACAGTTACTAGACTTCGATAATGGATGACAAATGGTAAATTTTGATAAAGCTGTTTTAAATTTTAATTTTTTAAAGCAGATCCACTAGGTGTCCCTATGACGATCTATGTGTATATGTATGAATATATAAAAATATATATGTATACTCCCAAAATATATTTATCTTTTGCGTGTGATTTTACAGGTAAACAGAATTTGGTGATTATGGGTAGGAAAACCTGGTTCTCCATTCCAGAGAAGAATCGACCATTAAAGGACAGAATTAATATAGTTCTCAGTAGAGAACTCAAGTAAGTACTGTACCATAAATTCACCACAAGAAAATCATGTTCCGTTTCTTATGGTAGAGGTCAGTATAGGACAAAATAAAATAGTATGAATGTAACTATGGATGAAGCTACTTAATATCATAAAGGTGATTACAGAAAATAAGCAGTTATTTATGCCGTATGACAGTAACTTATTCTGTTACTCAAGTGACTGATTTCATCACCTTGACAAATTACATTAAATCTAACTATGGTAATAATAGATTTGCACGTTTCCTTGAACCATTATTCAGTAGACTTAAATATCAGTTATATAATGTAATTTAATAAGCTTTTCTAGTTTCATGTAAAATCAAAATACATATATTATGGAACTTGACAAACTTAAGTGGTTATCCCGTCTCTGTACCTAGCCCTAAATGCAATAAGATGTAAATTTTAGGATGGGCTAAAAGCTGGTCCTAGTCTTGTGCCCTGTTATTTCTAGTTTACCACAACAGCCAAATAATATTTTGTGCTTTTGTTCTTTACCCAGCATCTGAAGGTTAAAATTTTCAAAGTTTTGAAATGGAAGCATTTCCTAGGAATTCTAGGGAGTGTCTCTAGTTGGCCTGGGGGAGGAATATTCCTGTTTACCAATTTAACGTTAGGTAACATAGTTCTGGATGCCTGGAAATGCCCTGGGGACTTGGCAGGGTGAGGAGGGGGAAGCAGTTTAGGTAAAAGCATTAAGACTCTTCATCAAGTCAACTCCAGTGCTTTTTACCTTCACCAAGGCTTCCATGGCATTTACTCTACATGTAGTGCAAACTGATTGCTATTTTGTTTCTTTTTGTTATTTTTTACATTGGTCCCAGCCCACTAAAATAACTTCTGGAACCCCAAGGGGTTTTGCAGGAGTTTACTGTGCGGGGGGGAAAGGGGAACCTGAATTATACCATAAGGGAAGGTTTAGGTCTGGCATGGTAATTGTTCTCTCTTAAACTAATAATATAATCACACAAAAAAATGCAGCATCCTGGGGCACTGCTTGCTTAATAACGGTGGTCATAGTATTCCTTTCCCATGTGTATTATTAGGGTTCACCCAGAGCAGCAGAACCAGTAGAAGATAGATAGATAGATAAAAGAATTTTACTGCAAGGAATTCCACAGTTGTGGGGCTGGGTAGGCAAGTCCAGATATCTGTAGGGCAGGCCATCAGGAAGGGCAGGGAGGAACTCTGCAGGAGGGGCTGAAGCTGCTGCCCGCTGGTGAAATTTCTTCTTCAAGGAAGCCTCAGATCTGTTCTTAAGGCCTTTCAACCCCTTGAATTAGGTCCACCCAGATAAAAGTCATTTAATTATCAACTTTAATCACATCTGCAAAATACCTTCACAGCAACACCTAGATTAGTGTCTAAATAACAGTACTATAGCCTAGGCAAGTGAACACCTGAAGACTATGCAACCACGGAAGGAAAAACACTACACAGCTGTAGCCTAAGGGGACTCAGGCTTATATAGATTTTCTCCTAAATCCCTCCTAGAATGGTATAGGTTAAAAACCTGGAAGAAAGTATACCAGAATATTTCACTGATTGCCTTTGGGTGGTGGGGAATATGTTGATGTGCATCTTGCCATCTGCCCCGATCTTCATGCTGTTCTCTTTCTCCTGGTTGCTAGGATATTCTGATTATATCTTTACTTCATAGAATCCAAATTCACAGACCGTATTGCCATTCCCAGAGACTCTTTAATAACATACTCTTGAATACTACTCAAGTTTATTTATGGCCAGCTTGAGCTAAAACAAACATAAAGAAATCTCAGTGGGGTAGATGTTCAGTTGGGCCGGCATATCTCCTCAAATGATGAGTCTTATTTCTTCTTTATGACCCCCCTATGGTGTACGTAATTGGAGTCAGTTGTTTCTTATGTATTTATATGTCACATTTGTTGGTGCATTTCACTTTTTTTTTAAGGCAGAGACAAAATTTTAAACCTTTATGTAACATTTGTTGGTGCATTTCACTTTTTTTTTTTTAAGGCATAGAGAAAATTTAAAATCTTTATCACCAAGCACACCAAGGAAATAGGGATACCAGTTAGAGAAAAAATTTAGAGTTATTTTTTGTCCTTCCTTCTGCTTCCCTACTTGCTGGTCAGTTCCACACATACCCTGAGCACCTGCTATGTGCCAGGCACTGCTAGGTCCTAAATAAAAGGGGGGAGATTTATACATGTAAATCTCTTGCTCATGCAAGCTTTTAGAGATATTCAATTTTTCACCACCACCCCACAATGTAAAAAGAAACTGAATCCTCAAAGTAATCCAAAAATTTGCTGCCAGATACTAGTCATTTTGCATAACTGTTCCCTTAATAAGGTATAGGAAAAATGCCTTTCTAAAGCTTTCTAGACAATCAAGTTGTGGCTTTAAAAGAAATATTATGCAGCCACATTTGGAAAACAGGCATTTTCTCAAAATGTTAAACATAGAATCATCATATGACCCAGCAATTCCACTCTTTGGTGTATAACCAAGAGAAATGAAAACATGATTACATAAAAACTTGTACACAAATGTTCATAGATCCCAAATGTCCATCAGCTGATAAATGGATAAACAAAATGTGCTATATCCATGCAATGCAATATTATTCCACAATAAAAGGAATGAAGTACTGATATATGCTACAACATGAATAAGCTTTAAAGTCTTTGGAACCAAAAATCAAATAAAGAAGTTTTACTGCAATGCTGCAGCTTTGGCAGCATCTTTAGAAAATCCAAAATTGCCTGCATGATATAAGATGTTGTAAACTGTCTTCAGTCCGTGAAGTTGTCTAACATTTCATAGCAGAATAATTTTTTACAGTCGTGCTATCATATTCTCCACAGTGATTAAAACTTTCTTCTCTTCATAAAGCTTCAGTTCTCTCCCCACCACTCACATACTTGGTGTAGCAAAGACTTAGCAACCTGGCTTCTAATACCTGTTCTGGCACCTATTAACTTTGAGCCTTGCTGAACCTCAACTTTCTTATCTACTGAATGGAATTAATGACAACTTCTTAGGGTGATTTTGAGGGTTAATTAATATTTTATATGTTAACTTTCTGGCACACAGAAGGTACCCTACAGATATCAGGTCCTACTCCCCCAGTCCTTGCTATTTTACCAAAATTACAAAATTTTGTAGCTTATTGAAAATATTAATATTAATGAGATCACAATGGACAGGCTCATGATCTTATTTTCACCTTAACGTATCACTTTGTTCTTCCTTCCCTCAATCTTGAGACAGAAAAATCCCCTGCTTTTAAAATCAATTCCTTCCCCCGCCTCCACTGTTTTATTCTAGACTCCATTTTGTTTCTGTCCTCAGGACCTTGCTCTGTTATACTGTCCTTTAGTATTTTAAACCTCACCACAGATTACTTTTCTTCTCTCAGTTTTCCTGGAGCTTTCTTGTGTTAAATAACCTTAATGTAAGCCTCAATAATATTTATAGTGGCCTGTCACTTCTGTGTTTTGCTCATGCTTTTACCTCCTTCAAGACTCAGCTAAGGGATCAGACTCCAAAGAGAATTCTTCCTGTCACCCCAGCCAGATGATGCACAACCTCTGTGCCCATCTAGCATCCTCCATACATCCCCAGTGCATGTCCTTTTCACTTTTATGGGCACTGCTGAGCTCTTTCTCTGCCTGCCATCACAATCTTTTTGGTACAGGAAGTGCTTTTTTTTTTTAAATCTCTATTTCAAGCACCTGGCATATCTCCTAGCAAAGTAGGGGTTCCAGAATTTTCATGGAATAAATGGTCTGTAGTCAGTTTATAAAAATAGAATCATCCCACATAACAACACTTTGTAACCTGCCTTTTCCCCACTCAATATGTTAAAAGATTAATTTCTATAAATATTTTTAGTGGCCGCATAGTATTCAATTATGAGGATGAAGCATATTTGAATCAATTTTTAATAGTTAGAAATCACATTTTTAAAGACTGAGTATTAAAGGTCTTAAAGTGAACATACTTCTGAATTCTGGTTAAGATGTGATTCTAGCCTAGGGTTTTTGTTTTTAACTGTTTTCCCAACAGTCCTCAGGGAAATTGGGGCAGAATTCTATCTGCCATCCTCTTTCATCAGGCACAATGGAAAGGATAATGTTTATATAATACCCCAGAGTAATCAAATGAGGCAGCTCAAGGCCAGAAAACACTGGTCTGAGGGCTCTGCCTAAACTAGGCCACACCATCTGAGCCTGAGGGAACCAGAATCTAACACCTTTTGTAGCCCATGACCACCAGTTGAAAGCCTATTGTCTAAATAAGAAGTGCCCCTCAGGCCCCAAAGTCAGGCTGCTGGAACTCAAATCCTAGGACCACCACTTCCTAGCTGTGTGACTATTGGCAACCTAATCCCTCAACCTCAACATCCTCATCTGTAAAAAGGGATAATAGTACCTACATTGGACTGCTGGCAACATTAAATGGTATGATGAGTATAAAGCACTGCCTGACCCACTACTTGTCAGAGCAAGTAGGCACTCAATAAATGTTAGATATTTTCTTTGTAATACAGCTATCCATCAGGTAAAAAGCAGCCTCCCTTGAATAGGGCTTTTAAGGAAAGGGATGGAAGTATCACTGGAGTGCCTGCTATGTGCATTATCTCTTGATCTTCATGCCAACCCTCAGGGAATTCAAGATTCTGGGTAACAAGCAAAATATCAAGCATGGCCACACACTTCTTGATGTAGAGTGTGTGTGCTACCACATACCAACTGTCCTTTGTGAGGGAATCCAATCTGGATCAGATTGAGATAATTATAGAAAGAAAATTTAGCAATGAAATAAGTAACAATATTGAGTGCTTGCCATATGGTATTTATTGTGTTAGTTTCTAGGATTTGTGCTGTGAAGAGGCTGATGAACCATTGGCTCAAATTTTTGCTAATTTTCTGCCCATCTAGGGTCAAGTGTTTCTTGTGAAACATTTCTATACCACTAAGTAGCAATACTGTGCTAAAGCATTTACTCAATGTCTTTGTTTTATCTAAAATCGGAAACAAATCCTTAATCTGTTCTTTGTTTTCCTTTTTAGACTCACTGCAAAAGGGCAAAGAAGTAGTCTTTACCTTAATCCCTTGAATCATTCTCAAGCCATTGTTCCACAGTCTTCACAAAAAGATTGTCCCCTTTCTTTGAAGTCCACACCAACCACGTATACCACCTTCTAAATCATTTTGCGTAATCCACCTACTTCTAGAATACCTCTTCCTGTTTTCCTTGTCTGTCAGTTCCTAAATCACTGATTTACATCCTACCTTAACTCCTGTCAGCAGTCCTGATTTAAACATCCTCAGTTACTAAAACCATCTTGACTCTTTCAAAGTCATTGTAAACTTGGTTTATTAACTAGACTGTCTTCTCCCCCCAACTCCAAATCTGTTTCTTCTAAATTCAGTTCTCCCCTCGAATGGCCTGGTCCATCCTAGTCACTGCAACTGCCCTGATACCTTTGGGGATCCCTTGGCACCTTTAGCTTCACCCTAGTCTCCGTGACTTCTTTCAGCTTTGAATCAAAATACATTCTTTGTGCTATCTTAACTCCTTGAGAGATGACAAAGAGCGAAGTAAGTCAAATAGATATCAAGAAGGTGAGAAAGGAGGCAGCAAAGAGAATGAGTAGTCCCCATTAGCTCTTAGTTAATCATTGTTAGAACTACTAGTTCAAAGGCAATTACATTATTTTTTCAAAGCATCAGTCTAAGAACTTGACATTGAATTGTAATTTCTGTTGTGTCTAATTACTCTGAAAGCCAATTCTGCATGTTTCTTCATTTATAAAGGGAATTGCAAACTCTCACCAAAATAACATTTTTGGAGGTTGGGAGAGACTGAGCTAGTCAATATAAACAATAAATTAATTGACTTTTCCCCTTTGGGATTTTTAATTACAAAAGTAATAACATGCTCATTTTTTGATAATTCATTTATTTCTATATTGTTTGAAACATGAGAATCCTTTCCCCACACCCCAAAGGTAACCACTTATTAACAGTTTGAATATCATTCCAAACTACAGTCACTCAAACATATCACTCTTTTTCCAACATTTTATCTGAAGACTGTCAAGCCTATAGAAAGAATCTTACAGTAAACACCTGTATACCCACAACATAGATTCTACCACATAGATTATTTTATACTATGCTTGTTTTATCATCCATCCAACCATCCATCAGTCTTGTTATTTTTATGCTTTTCCAAGTAAACTGCAGACATTAGTATATTTTCCCCTAAATAATTCATTATATATCTCATTAACTAGTTTAATATTACTTTACTGTTTTTTTTCTTTTGAAATAAATATTATGTACAATGAAATGTACAAGTCTTACATGTACATTTGCTATATTTTAACAAATATATGCACCTATGTAACCCCATATCAAAGATATAGGACATTACTGTCACTCCCAGAAAGCTGCCTCAAGCCCCTTCCCAGTGAATCTTTACCCCATCCCTCCGGAAATAACTACTGTTGTGATTTTTTTCCCACCACAAATATCATGCAGTATCACAAGTGGTTCTGTTTTTGATTCATTGTAGACCATACATACACAAATGTGGGTTGCATTATTGGCCATGGGCCATACTGAAGTTAAATGCTTTTTATTGAAAGGTTTCATATTTATGATGATTTTAATTTTATAATTACTGCCTCCTAGTCAGATTATTTGACTAGTATGAATGGGGTTTATAGAAATTATGTGTAATTCTTTCTTGTAATCTCAGGGAACCTCCACAGGGAGCTCATTTTCTTGCCAAAAGTCTGGATGGTGCCTTAAAACTTATTGAGCAACCAGAATTAACAAATACAGTGGACATGGTCTGGATAGTGGGAGGCAGTTCTGTTTATAAGGTAAGTAACGTTATCTGGGACTATAAGGAAATAGTCTACCCTCTTTCTTTCAGCTTCCCTGCCATCTCAACTTTAAAAAATTAAGCCATGAGCAAAGGAAGCACGTTATTTCTCCTGGAAGTTAGACATATTGCCAATTTGCACTATTCATTTTTTGATACTGTCATACAAACTAAATGAAAATTTTAAAGTAAGTTTTTAGGTCTGTACCAGTCTATTTTCAATTCAAAATAGTTGATGTTTCCAATTTTTAAAACATTCTAAATCCTTCCTGAGAATTGTACTTGCACTGCATTGTCTTCTCCTCCCTGGATGTACCTAAGTACACTAAGCTATCGTCTTTTCCTCAAGGATAAATATTATGTCCCTTGCTGAGGAGAGGCTGTGGCTCTCCGTTGAGATACACTGACTAGATGTATGTGAACGTGTTCAAAGCACAAGACTTTCCCTCAACAATTTTCATATAAAGTGAGGGTAGGGGGAAAGTGTTACATGATTTCGTATCATAAGAGAAGACACTGTGTTAAATAGAAAATATTCCTTTTTCTTGATACCAGATGACTTCCAGCTTTAAAAATTTTTGAGGATAATAAATAGAATTTTATAACTCTTTTATAACACTGAGGAAAGATGACATTTATGGAGAGGAAAAATCAGCCCCTACCCTTTGTGGCTTGTCATAATATATGAACACAAATTATTTTAGAAAGAAGTATACCAGGATCCTAGGTGGCATTATAAAAACTCTGTTTCTTGGGTTCCTGTTTCTACAATCTTTAACATTCTCCATTTGTAATAGGGGGGAAATGGACATTTTCCTTTGATCTTTTCAGCCAAGAATGAATTTCTAAGAAAATAAGTTGTTTATTTTGCTCAGTGCCGATCACATTTTGAATGATTCAATACCATAGTCACTTGAAAATGTATTCTTTAAACAATATAAGTACTTAAATACATTTATATAATTTGATGTATCTGTACTTATATAAATAATAAAGAAGTAGAATCTGTAGGTTTTTGCATTATCCGCCTCACACCACATTGACTTACAGAACATTCAGGACTACCAGCCTGTTTTTGTAAATAAGGTTTCAATGGAACACAACCATGCCCATTGGTTTAGTGTTGTTTATGGCTGCTTTTGCCTACAAAGGTAAGAAACCATATGGCCCACAAAGCCTAAAATGTTTACCATCTGACCCTGTACAGAAAAGGTGGACCAGGATTATTTGGCCTGAGGCAAACCAGCAATGGAGCCTACAGGCCCTTTGGTGGGCCTAATGGTGGACTCTTGGAGGGCTCACACCAACGAGTACTTCCCAGAACTTCTGCTGCCAGTGTCCTTGTCCCCGTGGTGAGCCCCAGCCACCCCCCGCCTCTGCAGGAGCATTCCAACAGTAGTAGCCGTGTGGCTGACAGTCTTGGTGCTCCGGCCGGGAGTCAGGCCAGAGCCTCTGAGGTGGGAGAGCCGAGACTGATATTGGTCTACCAGAGACCTCCCGGCCCCATGTAATATCAAATGGCAATAGCTCTCCCAGAGATCTCCATCTCAACACTAAGACTCAGCTCAACTCAACGACCAACAGGCTACAGTGCAGGACACCCTATGCCAAAAAACTAGCAAGACAGGAACACGACACCACCCATTAGCAGAGAGGCTGCCTAAAATCATAATAAGTTCACAGACACAGCAAAACACACCACTGGACGTGGTCGTGCCCACTAGAAAGACAAGATCCAGCCTCGTCCACCAGAACACAGGCACCAGTCCCATCCACCAGGAAGCCTCCACAACCCACTGAACCAGACTTACCCACTGGGGGCAGACACCAAAAACAATGGGAACTATAAGCCTGCAGCCTGCGAAAAGGAGACCGCAAACACAGTAAGTTAAGCAAAATGAGAAGACAGAGAAACACACAGCAGATGAAGGAGCAAGGTAAAAACCCACCAGACCAAACAAACGAAGAGGAAATAGGTAGTCTACCTGAAAAAGAATTCAGAGTAATGACAGTAAAGATGATCCAAAATCTTGGAAATAGAATGGAAAAAATACAAGAAACATTTAACAAGGACCTAGAAGAATTAAAGAGCAAACAAATAATGATGAACAACACAATAATTGAAATTTAAAATTCTCTAGAAGGAATCAATAGCAGAATAACTGAGGCAGAAGAACAGATGAGTGACCTGGAAGATAAAATAGTGGAAATAACTACTGCAGAGCAGAATAAAGAAAAAAGAGTGAAAAGAACTGACAGTCTCACAGACCTCTGGGACAAAATTAAATGCACCAACATTCAAATTATAGGGGTCCCAGAAGAAAAAGAGAAAAAGAAAGCATCTGAGAAAATATCTGAAGAGATTATAGCTGAAAACTTCCCTAACATGGGAAAGGAAATAGTCAATCAAGTCCAGGAAGTGCAGAGAGTCCCATACAGGATAAATCCAAGGAGAAACACGCCAAGACATATATTAATCAAACTATCAAAAATTAAATAAAAAGGGCTTCCCTGGTGGCGCAGTGGTTGAGAGTCCGCCTGCCGATGCAGGGGACATGGGTTCGTGACCTGGTCCGGGAAGATCCAACATGCCACGGAGTGGCTGGGCCCGTGAGGCATGGCCTCTGAGCCTGTGCGTCCGGGGCCTGTGCTCCACAACAGGAGAGGCCACAACAGTGGGAGGCCCACGTGCAGCAAAAACAAAAAAAAAAATTAAATACAAAGAAAAAATATTAAAAGCAGCAAGGGAAAAGCAACAAATAACATACAAGGGAATCCCCATAAAGTTAACAGCTGATCTTTCAGCAGAAGCTGCAAGCCAGAAGGGACTGGCAGGACATATTTAAAGTGATGAAAGGGAAAAACCTACAACCAAGATTACTCTACCCAGCAACGATCTCATTCAGATTCAATGGAGAAATTAAAACCTTTACAGACAAGCAAAAGTTAAGAGAATTCAGCACCACCAAACCAGCTTTACAACAAATGCTAAAGGAACTTCTCTAGGCAGGAAACACGAGAGAAGGAAAAGACCTACGAAAACAAACCCGAAACAGTTAAGTAAATGGTAATAGGAATATACATATCAACAACTACCTTAAATGTAAATGGATTAAATGCTCCAACCAAAAGACAGACTGGCTGAATAGAAACAAAAACAAGACCTGTATATATGCTGTCTACAAGAGACCCACTTCAGACCTAGGGACACATAGAGAATGATAGCGAGGGGATGGAAAAAGATATTCCATGCAAATGGAAATCAAAAGAAAACTGGAGTAGCAATTCTTATATCAGATAAAATAGACTTTAAAATAAAGACTATTAAAGAGACAAGGACACTACATAATGATCAAGGGATCAATCAATGAAGAAGTTATAACAATTGTAAATATTTATGCACCCAACATAGGAACACCTCAATACATAAGGCAAATGCTAACAGGCATAAAAGGGGAAATCAACACAATACAGTAACAGTAGGGGACTTTAACACCCCACTTTCACCAATGGACAGATCATCCAAAATGAAAATAAATAAGGAAATACATATGCTAACACACATATATGGAATCTAAAAAAGAAAAAACAGAAAACAGTTCTTAAGAACCATAGGGCAGGACAGGAATAAAGACACAGATGTAGAGAATGGACTTGAGGACACGGGGAGGGGGAAGGGTAAGCTGGGACGAAGTGAGAGAGTGGCATGGACATATATACACTACCAAATGTAAAATAGATAGCTAGTGGGAAGCAGCCGAATAGCACAGGGAGATCAGCTGGGTGCATTGTGTCCACCTAGAGCAGTGGGATAGGGAGGGTGAGAGGAAGATGCAAGAAGGAGGAGATATGGGGGTATATATATATGTATAGCTGATTCACTTTGTTATACAGCAGAAACTAACACAGCATTGGAAAGCAATTATACTCCTATAAAGATGTTAAAAAAAGAAAAAGAAAAGTTGGGCCATATATCATTAACTTTGATACAGATCTTCAAATGCTGCTGTGATTAGTCCCTTCAATTTTTCTAATTTTTGGTACAGTAAGAATTGGTAGAATACTGATTTGATTGGGGCAAGAGAATAAATGATTTAATGTAAGCCATAGGATTGAAAATAAAAAGTAAAATTTGTTCTATGCCCTTTGTATGGAATTTTAAGGATTACACACAGTTGAATTTATATGTATATGTGTTTTTGTTTTGTTTCAAAAGCTATTTCAAAATCAAGAGTTATTGCTTTCTTAGAGTTGCAGTTGGGACTCCTGACTTTGTATTCGAATTTTAAGATATTTGTTCCAGGGCAGTTTTTTTTCTGTATAAACTATCAATAGTACTATAGGCAGTAATAGAGAAGTCATTAACAATATAATGCCAAATGCAGTCATTAGCAACAAGAGACAGAATAAATTACCTACTAGCATTGTAACTATCTGCTGAGAAACTGAGGCATTAAATTTTATGTATATGTACTAAGCATGCCCTTGGGATTTTCATTAGTCAAGGTCTCATGAAATTACTATCCTATCCATATATACATATGTAAATTTTTTCTGTGGAGGGTAACTAGATAATTTGGGGTTTTTAATTCTTAAACAACAACCAAAGATAAAAGACAAAATTGAATGCTTAAAATGAGAAAAAAGATTTCATGTAAGCATACTAGAGCCCAGAGTATGTTTGAACTCACCCTTGTAATTATTGATAAATGATTAGGGCCATTGCCAACTAGGTCATACTTTGCAGGGTCCCAAACTAAAGAATAGGATAATTAAATAGCATGCTTTGGAGGTAACAAGATATGTAGCATGTCTCTAATACCTAGTACAAACTTCAGTATGTAATTAAAGCAAAAATATTAGAGTTTCTATAACTTTTGACACAGATAAATAAGGAAATTGATGCCTTTTGTTTTATTTCAAAGGAAGCCATGAACAAGCCAGGCCATCTTAGACTATTTGTGACAAGGATCATGCAGGAATTTGAAAGTGACACATTTTTTCCAGAAATTGATTTGGAAAAATATAAACTTATCCCAGAGTAAGTAAAATGTTATTCATTGGTCTGAAGCACCTTTGGCTTTCCTGCTTAAGAATTATAGAAAAGAGAATGTCTCTTCAGATTGAATTCGAAGTAGCAATGTGTTTTATAGACAAAAACTATAGGAATTTTTGGATATGTTTTAATGTTGAAGACTTGGGAATGTTCAGGTTTCAATGACTTCACTGAAATCTAGAGAATAGGCATTAGTTCATTCTGTAAGATCAGTGCTTATTTAGCATCAGACTTTGTCTTAGGCATTGGGGATACAGTGTTTACCAAGACAGATGATGTCACTATTCTCCAGGAGATTACATGGTTTATAGTAGAGGAGGAGGGTGGCAAATAATAGATAAACATCCAAAGAGTTGCTGTGTGGTAAATTGAAATACTGTGATGTGGTAGATACTGTGTAGTCTGAGAAGTCCTCTCTGAAGAGTGATGTCTACACCAGATCTAAATGGCAAGAAGCCAGCCACACAAAGGGCTGAAACTGCAAGTCAGACGGGAGTGGCATTCCGGGAGAGAGCATTCCGGAAACCAGAAGTAGCTAGCGCAGAGAACTGAGGGCAGAAAGAAGCCTGGTGTGTTCCCTGAACCTGAAAGCCATGGTGGGCATTGTGAGCGAGGAGGAGACCAAGAGGGATCAGACCCAGGGCAGGTTTAGAGGGTTCTGAATAGAGAGTGATACTCTTCTGTTTATGGGCAGTGGGCTGGAGGGGGCAAGAGTGAAGCAGGGAGACCAGTTACAGTAGTTCAGGTGAAAGATGAAGGAACTAACTTAGTGGTGGAGGTGGAAGAAGATGTTACACTTGCTTTACTCTGTAATTTACTTTGATTTTAGCATGAAACTGTCTGCTTTTGAAAACATTTTAGTTTAAAAGCACTTTTCAACTGTTGGCTATGCAGAGTAGAAGATTAATTATATCAACACTTTTAGACTAGCACTTAACACATTCTTTCAAACACTCTCAGTTGAAAACAGTCATTCTTTGAGTGCAAGTTTGATTTTGGAAATACCTCCTAAAAGCAGCATTCAGAGCCAAGTCTGAATAAATGAATGGCCAAGCTTTAGAATAAAGTATATTACTTTACAGAGTAATATAGGTAATGGTCTCAAATCAAATGAAGTTGGTGACTGATTTTCTTGGGCTCTTAACTAGGTCTAAGGAAAACTGGAAATTCTAAGAACTCTAAAAAGTTTCTAAACGGCTAAAGTACAAGCTTTTGCTTATAGTCTCCAAAGGTGACTATTTAGAAAAATCACATTGATTTCATATATATATATATTTTTTTAATCAGCTGTGTTTCTTTGTCCCACCTTATTTTCTCTTATACTGCTTAGATGGCTGATTCTCACATTATGTGGATATTGATCTCTGCTATCCCTCATTTCTTTCCTTTCTTTTTGCTACTAACAAAAAGAATAGATTACCGTGTGATTCAGCTTCATATTAAATACCTTTGTAAACCCTGTCACTCTCGATTAGACCTCTTCCAAAGCTATGACCCTTCAAGATCCTTGATAACTTAAAACAAATACAATTCTGGCTCTTTGACTCTTAGAAAAGAAAATGTTAACATCTCCTGAGAAATGATTCACACATCTCAATATTCACCCATTCGAAGTATATAATTCAATGGTTTTAGTATATTCAGAGTTGTGCAGCCATCACCACAATCTTAAGTTCAGAACATTTTCACCATCCAAAAAGAACCCCTGTACACATTAGCAGTCGCTCTCCATTCCCTTCCCCTGCTGGCTCTAGGAACCACTAAATCTATTTTCTATCTCTATAGATAGGCCTATTCTGGATATTTCATGTTAACAGAATCATATAATATGAAGTCCTTCTTGGAATTGGCTTCTTTCATGGAATTGGCTTCTTTCACTTAGCATACTGTTTTCAAGGTCATCCATGTTGTAATATGTATCAGTACTTCACGCCAAAAAGAATTCCATTGTATAGATTTACTACACTTTATTTATCCAGTCACCAATTAGTAGACATTTGATTTATTTCCACTTTTTGGTTAATGTAATGCTGTTTTGAACATTCATGTACAAGTTTTTGTGGGGGTGTATATTTTCATTCCTCTTGGGTATAATCTGGGAGAAGAATAACATTTTGAGGAACTGCTGAACTTTTGATAATGTGACTGTACCATTTTACAGTCCCACCAGCAACATACGAAGGTTCCAGTTTCTCTATATCCTTGCCAACACTTGTTATTGTCTGCCTTTGTGGTTATAGCTATCCCAGTAGGGATGAGGTGGTATCTCATTGTAGTTTTGATTTGCATTTCCCTAATGACTAATGATGTTGAACATCTTTTCAGGTGCTTATTTGAGATTTATATACTGTATCTTCTTCGGGAAAATATCAATTCACATCCTTTGCCCATTTTTAAAATTTGGTTATTTATCTTTCTATTACTGAGTTTTAAGAGTTCTTTGAATATTCTGGATACAAGTCCTTTATCAGATATATGAGTTGAAAATATTTTCTCCTATTATCTGAATTGTCTTTTCACTTTCCTAATTGACTTTCGCTTTTCCTAATCGACTTTCGCTTTTCCTAATCATTTGCAGCACAAAGGTTTTTAATTTTTATGTAGTCCAATTTTTCTATTTTTTTTCTTTCGTCAATTGTCCTTTTGGTTTCATACCTAAGAAACCATTAGCTAATCCAGGCTCACAGAGATTTTTTCCTGTGTTTTCTTCTAAGAGTTTTATAGTTTTAACTCTTAATTTAAGTCTATGATCTGTTTGAGTTAATTTATGTATGCTATAAGGAAGAGGTCCAAGTTCATTCTTTGGTAAGTAGCACACCAGTTGTCCTAGCACTGTTTGTTGAAAAGACTGTTCTTTTCCCCGACTGAATTGTCTTAGCACCTCTGTGGAAAATCTGTTGACCATAAATGTGAGGGTTTATTTCTGGACACTCGGTTCTATTCCACTGATCTACATGTGTATCTTTATGCCAGAACCACACTGTCTTGATTACTGCAGCCGTGTAATAACTTTTGCGATCAGGAAGTACTAGTCTTCCAACTTTGTTGTTCTTTGTTGTTTTGACTACTCTATGTTCTTTGCATTTCCACATGAATTTTATGATCAGCTTGTCAATTTCTGCCAAAAAGCAAGCTAGGATTTTGATAGAGATTGCCCTGTATCTGTAGGTTACTTTGGAGAGTATTGCCATCACATCAGTATTATGAACATTTGATGTCTTTTCAACTTATTTAGATCTTCCTTAATTTCTTTCAGCAATGTTTTGTAGCTTTCAGTGTACAAACCTTGTGCTTCATTGTTAAATTTATTCTTAAATATTTTGTTCTTTTTGATACTATTGTAAATCAAATTGTTTCTTAATTTTATTTTCAGATTGTTCATTGCTAATATATAGAAATACAATTGATTTTTGTTTATGAGCTTGTATCCTGCAACCTCACTGAACTCATTTATTCTGATTGTAAATGGATTCCTTCAGATTTTCTAGATACCGAATATATCATTTGCAAATAGAGATAGTTTTACTTCTTCCTTTCTAATCTGGATGTTGTTTATTTCTTTTTCTTGCCTAATTGTCCTGGCTAGAACCTCCAGTATGATGTTCAATAGAAATGGCAAGAGCAGACATCCTTGTCTTGTTCCTGATCTTAGAGATACAATGTTAGCTGTGGGTCTTTCATACATGCCCTTTATCACACTGAGGAAGATCTCTTCTATTTCTAATTCATTGAGTGTTTTTATCGTGAAGGAGTATTGGGTTTTGTCAAATACTTTTTTTTGAGTCTCTTGAGATAATCATGTGGTTTTTGTCATTAATAAGACAAAATATATAATTAATACTTAATATGCTATCAATAAGGTATATTATATCAGTTGATTTTTCTGTTAAACCCATCTGGCATTTTTGAGATAAATCCTACTTGGTAGTAATGTATAATCCTTTTTATATGTTGCTGAATTCCATTTGCTAATATTTTGTTGAGGATTTTTACATTTATATTCATAAGGATATTGGTATATTGGTCCGTAGGTTTTTTTTTGGTAACGTCTTCATCTAGTTTTGCTATCAGGATAGTGCTAGCCTCACAGAATGAGTTGGGAAGTGTTCTCTCCTCTTCTACATTTTCGAAGAGTTTGTGAAGGACTGGTGTTAATTCTTCTTTAAATGTCTGAGAAGTTTTTAATGGTGAATAGACTGAGATAGGAAATTGCTATCCAAAGCCAAAATTCAAAGAAATTGCTCCAAAATGGACATTCTAAACAAGGCTATGGAAGAAAATAAAAAGTCCTTTCTTCCACTGCAGCACGTCGTAGTCATCTGTACTTTCAAGCCTGTAGCAACGTAGTAACAGCCTCTTTAACATGGGGTGGAGGGAATCCCCTAAGGGATAAGGGAGATATGAAGTAGTATAAATCTTTCATGAAATAGAGAAAAAGGAAACCTCTGAAGCAAAGAGAATATGCTTTGTCCCTGGACGTCTGTAACACTGCTCAATTCTGGAGCTTTCTTTCCAAATCTCTCTACATTGGGCAACTTAGAATTGCTCCCTACTGTCCAGAAATGAGTTCTGATCACTCTTTACTCCCCTTCATTCTTTCCCCACAGCTACCCACTTTGTTTAGACTTCCATTATCCCTATCCTAGGCCTCTTGTGGTTACATAGGCTTCAGTTCAAACACAGTATCTTTTATTAACACCAAACTTCCTGGTAATAAAAGCACCCGTATAATGAAATAAAAATGAAAGAGGACTACTGTGAAGCAAGAAGAGAATAAATTAAAATGTAGATGAAGCCACAAGTGGTAGAAGTCTAAAAGCAGAATATTAACGAAGTAAGATGGTATTACTTGGTGTCTCCCTTTTTTTCCCAGTGGGTCATTGTCAATACAATCGTTTTTTTTGACAGCACCATGCCAGCCTGTCCATTAAGGCTCTGCCCTTATTCATCTTGCCTGGAAGAAGTCTTTCTATCTCAGACTATTTCACACCAGGATCCAACCAAACCATCAGAGCAAAATATTTTATAGCAGCAGTTTTCCCACTTAATGAGCCCCAAACAGACTTCTCCTTCTAGTTAACAACCTTGCATGTGACCATGTAGTCAAATAGGATTAAAGACCAGAAGAGGCCTTTGAGGCAGTAATTGGCTCCAGAGCTGGGACAGATGCCCCTCACCAGTAGACACTTGAAGTAGGATTTAGGTGGCTTGACGTTTCCTCTTCCGTTCCCATTATTTCTTGACTGTCCAACAGGATCCTGGCATATTTGTCCGTATTATTTGTAGATTCCTCTCCTCCTGGGCCTGTGCTTCCTGTACAGTCATCATTTTTAGTTATGATTTGGTTCTTATAGATACCTGTTCCAGGAACTCTGTTTACCTCTATTTTAGACCTTCCATCAAATCATCTCTGCATTATTCTCATGCTCCTTTGTCAGTTCAGATCTTATGATTATTTGATTCATTTGCTTCTTTAATGCTTGAAGGTTCTAGAAAAGACCATCTATCTGGGTGGTTCATAATAAATAGGTGGTATTTCCAAATCCTGTTAGACTTAAACTTGGAGTTCAAAGGTTGCTGTTAGACAGTTTGTTCTTCAGAAAAGTTTGGAATTATGATTATGAGGTAGTTATCATTATTAAAACAGACTGAATATGTGAATATTGTGGAAAGTAAAATTAATCTTAAGCAGAATTAAATTTTCATTTCACAGAGAAAATAAACATTATTACCATGACTAGTGACCATATCTAGCCCATAGCATAGTTATTTCTAAATCATTATTATTCATGGTTTTAGAAATAGCTTTGATTTGATACTTTGCTTTTATCTTGTTAGCTGACAATCTTGATACTCTTGAGAATTTTAAACACACACACAAATGTAAATGTTGCTTTTGGTGACTCATCTAAGAAAGTAAAATTGTGGTTTAAAGTTGGCCTAGTAAAATCATTTCTTTAAACAAAGAAAAAACTATATTGCTACTAAAACAGTAGAACAGAAACAGCTTAAGAAATGGTTAGTAAATACAAACATACCTTCTTCCTCTGAAATATATTCTCCTTTTTTTCTTACATATTATTATGCTATTGTTATTTCATGTTTCTAATTATATATTTTTTCAAAATGGCATAATCTCTAATTGGTCAACAAAAGGTTAATTCCTATTATTACTCAGCATTCTGTTGGGTATCATAAGAGACTTAAATTTGTTTTCTATGTTATCTCTGCCTACGATGAGGTTAGAAAATAGTTGGGACAAAACAAACTAATATCATTAATGGGTAACATTTGTAGAGCACTTAATATATCAGGCACAGTGCTAAATTCTCTATAAGGATGAAGACTTTTTATTGATAGCTAAGTGTCACACAGCAGAACCAGGTTCAAACACAAGCCTGACTAAAGCAAGTCTTCCTGACCCCTCACCTCCAGCACAGTGGATACAGCCAGCACAAGCCTACAGAAGTGTACCAAGATTAGGGTTGTGGACAAGAGTGGTCAGAACAGCCTTCAGTGGAAGACCCGGGTTTGGGGTTTTTTTTGTTGGTGGGGGGGGCAGTGGTGTTCAGTGAAAAATAATTTTTTTGTTGTCATAAGAACACAGCATGAGATCTACTCTCAACAAATGCTTAAGTGTACAATACACTATTTTAAACTGCAGGCCCAGCGTTACACAGAAGATCTCCAGAACTTGCTCATCTTGCTGAAACGTTATATACCCTTTGAACAGCTACTCCCTGTTTCCTCCTTCCCTCAACCCCTGTGAACTACCCTTCTACTCTCTGTTTCTATGAATTTGACCATTGTAGATTTCTCATATAAGTAGAATCATGCAATATTTGTCCTTCTGTGACTGACTTATTCCACTTAGCATGATGTCCTCCAGGTTCATCCATGTTGCTGCTATGGCAGGACTTCCTTGTTTTTTGAAGGCTGAATAATATTCCATTGTATGTATACATATTTTCTTTATATATTCATCTGTCACTGTAGTTTCCATATCTTGCCTATTGTGGATAACGCTGCAGTAAACATGGAAGTGCAAATATCACTACAAAAGATAAGTGTTGGCAAGGATGTGGAGAAATTGGCACTCTTGTACATTGTTGGTAGGAATGTAAAATGATGCAGCCACTATGAAAAATAGTATGATGTTTCTTCAAAATACTAACAATAGAACTACCATGTGATCCATCAATCCCACTTCTAAGTATATACCCAAAGGAGGGCCTGGGTTTTGACTTAGAAGCTGAAGGAAACACACACCTAAGTGAGTGTTAGGAGTAGAAAAGATCAGATAAACAGTGATTCTAGTAAAGGATATGAAATAAGCCACACAGTGGGGAATTAGAGCAATGTGGTGTCCACTGATTAAACAAATCAAGAATCCCCATGCACCACACACAACTTCAGTTCCACTCTAACAGCTAAAGGTTGTGTTTTATTTTTTCTTTGCTCACACAAGAGATTTGATACCAAATGTAAGACTTGCAAAAAGTTCTTAAGAAATTTCATATTAGCTGGGTGACAAGAGTGGAAACATAAAAGAGAAACTCCTAACAGTGGTTAGTTTGGGGGAGAAAAACTAGGAGTTAGAAGGAAAGGAAGAATTATACTTTTTATTTTCTAACTTTCTGTAGTTTGAAATTTTTCTTACTATTTGCATGTGTAGTGTATTTGCATAATATTTAATTATACATCTTTTTCTTTTACAGATATCCAGGTGTTCCTTCTGATGTCCAGGAGGAGAAAGGCATTAAGTACAAATTTGAAGTATATGAAAAGAACAATTAATGTGAAAGTGTTTTCTGATCTATTTCAAGCCTCCTCCTCCCCCAGCAAAATTATGTATTTTTTGTTGTAAAGACTTTTGTTGACATTAGATCTATGGATAATTATTTCTAAGCCAAGTACTTTTATTCCCCATTAATCTTAACTAGACTGTATCAGATACCATCTGTGAAACATATCTTGCTGTAACTTCCTGAATGCCCATCAAGAGTCAAGAACAGGTAACCAGCACCTGCCTAGGGTAGAATATCTACCAAGACAGCCCAAAGTAGGAGAGTGCCCTCGTAGCATGAGCTGAAACCAGAGCCTATATATAGCACTAGGAGCTAGGCAGATGGGTCCAAAAGTCAGAAATGGATTATAAACAGAAGAGCTAGCATTCAGTTATTTAAATTAGATCAAAAGAGGGACTGTGAATTACTTTATATCACACTTCTGAAAAAAATTCCCTTCACTCAGACCAGGAGTCAATAAGTTGAAAAGTCCAGGATATTCCACAGGGATAGTAAAGAGGCAGGTACGAGACTACCTTTTCAGTGGTTAAAGGAGAAGGTTTGAGACCTTAAAAAACTTTGTTCCTGATCTTCAGTGAGAGTGCATGGGATGTTACAATGATAGAACAAGAATTGGCTGCTCTTTACGAAAAAGAATAATCTAATATCAAACATAATATCTAAAGTTAAAAATTCAAAGAGGTAATAAATTGAGAATGAATATTGCTAGAAACCAAAATTAGTAAGTTAGAAACTAAACTTCGCAGAATTAAAAAATGAAAATTAAAACATGTTTTACCCATCACGTTAGCAAAGATTTAGATTAAGTATCCAAAAAAAATAGCATTTTCTGCCTTATAAATTGGTACAAACATTTTAGAGTGTAAGTTAGCAATATCAATTAAAATTCAAAATATTCTGGGTTTGGACCCAGAACTTCCACTTCTAGAAATTAATCCTGAACAAAGGTATGGACCCAAGAGTATTTGTTGCAACTTTTTTTTTCAAACTTAGAAACAGCCCAAATGTTGATTAATAAGAAATAACTAACCAATATGTCTATAAAGTGTAACATCTGCAGCAGTTAAAAAGAATGAAATACTGACAGGAAAATGCCAAAAATTGCTAAATAAAAGAAGCAAATTGTGTATAATACTCAAAATGTTTAATAAATGTTCATGTGTGGGAAAAAGCGTGCTGCAAACTGTTGACAGTATCAAAGTTGGGAATGTTATTTTCTGCGTTAGGTATGTCTGTTGTGATTAGATTTTTTGTAGCATTATGTACTTATTTTCATGAAAAATTACTTAAAATGATAAATTGAGCCCTTTATGCTTAGCAGTAAAATTAGGTTACAGAACATCAGGAATAAAAAGAAATGTCCGAAAATCTTCCATAGAGGGAAAAAAACAGATCACACAGAAGAATAGGAATCAATACGGACTAAGACTTACAAACCACAAGAAGACAGTGGTGCTCTCTGCAAGGAACATAACCAGAAAACTATTAGTATCCAGAATTTATAGATATCAGATACTGATAAGAAAAAGAAACAAGCCATTTAGAGAAGAGGAAACTCAAGGGGCCAAAAATATAAAAAGTTGTACCTTCCCACTAGTAATTGGGGAAATGCAAATTAAAACTACAGCAAAACTATAGCTTCCCTGGTGGTGCAGTGGTTAAGAATCTGCTTGGGGCTCCCCTGGTGGTGCAGTGGTTGAGAGTCCACCTGCCAATGCAGGGGACACAGGTTTGTGCCCTGGTCCAGGAAGATCCCACATGACGCAGAGCAGGTAGGCCTGTGAGCCATGGCCGCTGAGCCTGTGTGTCCGGAGCCTGTGCTCCACAACGGGAGAGGCCACAACAGTGAGAGGCCCGCGTACCACAAAAAAAAAAAAAAAAAGAATCTGCTTGCCAATGCAGGGGACATGGGTTCAAGCCCTGGTCCAGGAATATCCCACATGCTGCAGAGCAACTAAGCCCATGCGCCACAACTACTGAAGGCTGCATGCCTAGAGCCTGTGCTCCACAATGAGAAGCCCATGCACCACAACGAAGAGTAGCTCCCGCTCGCCACAACTAGAGAAAGCCCATGTGCAGCAACGAATACCCAGTGTAGCCAAAAACAGATATAATAAATAAATTTTTTAAAAATAAATGAAACTACAGCAAGGTACCATCCATACACATCAGATGTGACATTCTCTCCAATACTTAACATTGTCAGACTGTTAAAATGTTGGCAATATTTATTAAGGATGAAGATGCACATACCCTTTGACCCAGCAGTTCCACTCAATACCAAGAGAAAACCTCCTACATAAATCTTGAGAAGTTTGTAGAAGAATGTTGCGGCCTTGTTTGTAACTGAAAAACAAAACAACCTGCAAGTCCAGTGACAAGAAAATGAGTACGTTACTGTCTTATATTGGGTCTCCCCCAGAGCAGATCCTGAGACTAGAATTTGAATGAAGCAGTTTATTTGATAGATGACACCAGAAAGCACCAATTGGTATGTGGAAAAGTAAAATCGGGAAGGTAAGAAGGCCAGTTCAAGGTCAGTGAGCAGATTCCCATTGGGTAACAAACTCAATAGTGCTGCAATATCTGGGAAATGGAGGGGAGGAAATCCGGAGTATTTATCCCTAACTCGTTGATTTGGGGCTGCTCCCAGGTTTGTCAGCTCTCTGACCTGTGTATTGAACACACTCCAGCTGCTAGAGTCCCAGGTGTTTGCAATAAAAGGCTGCTGGCATGCGTAGGAACAGCGAATGCTAAACACTTAAAGCAATTCCATATGTTTAAGATTGTGTATGTAAGATTTTCATACTTTTTAATATAGTAAAAAGTATAAAGCCACACATAGTTAGTTTGAAATATTTTACAATTTTAATATATACAGAATCAGGAAAATCAATTAGAAGTTCAGGAGAGGAATGATGGTAATTCAGACTAGAGGATTGGGCATAGTAAAAATATTTGATTTAGGATAGATTTAAAAGTTGGAATTAGGGACTTCCCTGGTGACACAGTGGTTAAGAATCCACCTGCCAATGCAGGGGACATGGGTTCGATCCCTGGTCCAGGAAGATCCCACATGCTACGGAGCAGCTAAGCCCATGTGCCACAACTACTGAGTCCGCACCCTAGATCCTGCGTGCCACAACTACTGAGCCCATGCACAGCAACTACTAAAGCCCATGCACTCCAGGGTCCATGTGCCACAACTGAACACGTGTCTTGCAACTACTGAAGCCCACGTGCCTAGAGCCCATGCTCTGCCACAAGAGAAGCCACCACAATGAGAAGCCCGTGCACTGCAACAGAGTATCCTCTGCTCGTCACAACTAGAGAAAGCCTGCACACAGCAACAAAGACCAAATGCAGCCAAAAATAAGTAAAATTAAATTTTTTTAAAAGTTGGAGGTAACGGGATTTTCTGGTGGAGTTTGATTTTGGCTTTGGACCCACTGAATTTGAGATACCTTTAAGGAAAGAAGGAAGGAAAGAAAGAGAGGGAATAAAAAAAAACAAATAATAGAACAATGCCTTCAAAATTGAGAGATTTTCAACTGATAAATCTATACTCAGCCAAATAATCAGGGGTGATGCACACCTGAACAGTTGATCTGATAAATGAGTGGCTACTAAGTCCTAACAGGCAGGACAAAGGGATGATTCATGTCCTGGGAGGGACAAAGTGGGCCACCGTGTGAGAGTTCGTCACACTACTCAGAATGGTGTGAGGTTTAAAACTTTAATTATTTCTGGAATTTTCCATTTAATATTTCGGACTGTGGTTGACCTTGGGTAACTAAAACTGCAGAAAGAGAAACCTTGGATAAGGGGGTGCTGCTGTACATTGACATTTCTGTTAAACCTCTTTATCCTAGGGACCAAAAAAAGAGCAAATCACGTTGTTGTGTGCTATTTCAAATAACTGCAATCAATAGTGAAAGTAAATAAATGTGAAATGTGTTTATTGGAAGACAAATTTTAGGTGTCCTCTACCTCCTTGCCCCAGGGCCATAGGACACACAGAACACAAACACTTGAAGGAATAAAGGGTTAATCTGCAAGGAGACATGGTGATACTGGACTCAGGAAAAACTGTAGAGAGCAGAGATTTTCTACTCCATCTACCAGCCAGAATCATTTGGGAAAGGGACCCTGAATGAGACTGCCCCTTTTTCAGCCTCTGGTCACAGCCCCCTTCAAAAGGCCAAAGTTTGCCCACAGGTTGGTTTTGCACTGCCAGTCCTCTCCGAGAGGTGAATTAGCATAACTTAAACCTGGCATTTCCCACCCCCACCAACAGCATTTTATTATGAACTCTTTCAAGCACACAGAAAAGTTGGGAGAATTTACCCATCACCTGGATTCTATCATTGTTAACACTTTGCTGTCTCTGCTTTATCACATTTTTTGCCAAACATCCATCTATACATCTTATATTTTGATGCATCTCAAAAGTAAATTGTAGGTATCAGTATGCTTCATTCATAGATTCTTCAGCTTGTATATCATTAACTAACTATATTTCAATATTTGTTACTCTATTCTGGCAAAATTTACATAGCAAAATGCAGATCTTACGTGGAGCAATCTACAAGTTTTAACAAAAGCATGACTGTGTGACACAAACCTCTGTCCATCACCCCAGAAAATTCCCTCATATCCCTTCCTAGTGAATCCCCACCCACCAGAGGCAACCACTATTCTGGGCTTTTTTTCTCATAGATTAGTTCTTCCTGTTCCTGAACTTCATAGTATGTACTCTTTTGGTCTGGCTTATTTCACTCAGCAAAATTTATTTGAGATTCACCCACGTTGTTGCGTGTATCACTGGTTTGTTCCTTTTCATTACTGAATAGTCTTCCATTGTATGGCTGTACCACAGTTTGTTCATTCTCCTGTTGATGGACATGAGGGCTTTTTTTGGGGGGGGCGCTGTGTTGGGTCTTCGTTGCTGTGTGCGGGCTTTCTCCAGTCGTGGCGGGCGGGGTTGCTCTTCATTGCAGTGCATGGGCTTCTCATTGTGGTGGCTTCTCTTGTTGTGGAGCACAGGCTCTAGGCGGGCAGGCTTCAGTAGTTGTGGCACACGGGCTCTAGAATGCAGGCTCAGTAATTGTGGTGCATGGGCTTAGTTGCTCCACGGCATGTGGGATCTTCCTGGCCCAGGGATCAAACGCGTGTCTCCTGCATTGGCGGGTGTATTCTTAACCACTGCGCCACCAGGGAAGTCCCCATGAGGGCTCTTTTAAGGTGGGATTTGAGCCTGGTATTGAAAGGTCTAGAGAGGTGATGAGTGACAGGCAGAAGGCAGAGGTATGCTCCAGGCAGAGGGAAAGCCATGAAGAAACCTCATCTCCAGATGTTGGGTTGCACCCTGCAGGCCCACAAGCCTTGTAGTTACCCAGCCTCAAGACTGAAGAAAGAGACAGAGACATCAGCAGTTTATTGGATAGGAGGATCTTGCATATCTGAAGCAAAGTCCTACAGTGACATCCCCCCCATGCAGCAGAGGGCAGGCGGGACCTGGCAGCAGTCTTTCAGTACTCCGGGGAGAAGGGGGCTACCACTTATAGGGGGCATTGACGTCAGGTGGCCCCATCAGTTACCCAGTTACTAATCAAGCCCTATAATTAAGAAGACTGGATGGTCATGTGAGTGAAGCGGGGAGTGGTTGAGCAGGGGATATACAGAGAGCAAGAGAACGACCATCTCAAATGGCCTGACCATAAACCAGATTCCAGAAGCCGGGACAAGGCCTTACCAAGGAAGGTAGGTGTTATAGGCCCTGCCTCCACCAAGTGCCAAGTGCCTACTCCACCTTCACTGTGCCTCTCAATCTGTTCTTTTTCAAAACCATAGCTAATTCAGGTCTTTATTTTCTCTCACTTAGACAGTTGGAGGAACCTAAATTGGTGGTTTCTCCATATCTGCTCTCCTTCCCCAACAATCTCTCATGAACATGGCCACCAAGACCAGCTTTCTGAACTGCATCTCTGATTATGTTGCTGTCTCACCTCGTTAAAGCTCACCCAGCTAAGAACAAGTACCACCTTGGCCTTTAGGGTCCTCTGCAGAAGGCATCGATCAACCTCTCCAAACTTATCTACCATTTCCACTCCCCACATGTTATACACAAACCACACTCAGCTCCTCACAAATCCCCCAACAGACCCAAGCTTTGCCACACACATGTCCTTCCTGTGCAGTTCTCTCTGCCTATAATTCCTCCCTCCCCGTATCCTCCAGTCTAAGCCGTACCTGATCCTCAGAGCCCTGCCCAAATCCAAAATGTTACCTCTTTCATGAAGCTTTCCATCTCACCATTCTCTGAATCACCCAGCACTACCTGTCTGTTACAGCCCTTAAATGCGGTTTGCCTCACAGCTATATGTTATTCTCATCTCTCCTTCATCAACTGGGAATGTTTTCAGCTGCGAGTACCAGAAAACCCAACTGGCACTGGCTTAAGCAAATTGGGATTTGCTGACTTAGAACAATTTGGTTTCTTGCTCAAGGTTGCAGAATGGCTTATACTGCTTCAGAAACAAAGTCCATGGTCACAGCAGGAAGAGAGAAAGGGAGCAATGTCAGGCACATTTCTTTCATCAGGAAAACAAAACTTGTCCCAAATCCTCCTAACACTAGAGCCTAATTCTAATTCATGCACATCAGAATTTAGGATCGCTGGTTTAAAACTAATCTTGATCTATCACCTGGGGCTGGTATATTGCCCCCACCCCAACAAAATCAGAGGTCCCTTGTCAAGTAAGACAGGAAGATGGATGTGAGACTATAATTAACAGTGTTTTTGCTACATCAACTCTGCCTGACAGCTGTTTCAAGGCAGAAACTACATCTTATTCACCTCTGTCTGCCCTCAAGATGTCAAAAATATTGGTTTTTGACATCTCAAAAATATTGGTTGATTGACTGATCGATCAATCGATAGACAGATGGATGAACAGAATGCCATGCACTGGGGAGGACTGTACACTGGGGAGGACCATGCCTGGGGAGGAATTCAACTGCACGGAGGATAGCACAGATCATCACAATGCCAGCCACCAGGAATAGAACTCCAAACGCTTCTGCCCACAGCATCTTAAGTATCGGAGTTGCCAAGGAAAACACAATACAGTCAAGCACTGGATGGAACAACACTTTACTCACATAGAGAAGAAAGAGAGCAAAAGCAGCTCCAATAGTGTACATGGTTCCCCATGGCAAGCAGGTCCGCCTGGCAGCCAATGCAGGGCAAATGGCATACTGGCACCCATCTTGTGCTGTCCTAGAAGGACCCCGACCTCTACTCCGTGGAGTCTGAAATACTGAATGCTGGGAGTGTGCCTGAGGTCATTGATGCAGATACCTAAGCAGAACAAAGGAGCCCACATTGAGCCTGAAATAGGGAAAGATAACCCTACACAAGGTGGTAAACCCAGCACAGGCTGTGTGGCTCTTTATCTCTTGGTAAGGAAGCGTTCTAGGCCCAAGGCCCATATTTATATGCCTAAGCAGGGGTCAAAATATGTGCCTTACAGCAGTTTGGGTTGAAAGGCACATATGAGACTGCCTTTCCCAACAGACAGATAGATAGATAACAAAGTGGGTTAAATAAAATTTTGTATATCATCTTTGAAACCTCATAGCCTATATAACATTGATTCTTTAGGGAAATGGGCTTCAAGTTTTAAACAATCAATTTACAAATGAGTTATTTGCAATAATAATAATAGCAACAACAACAAGACAATCAACACACAGCTCTTTTAATGAAGTGTTCTTTAGTTGGTTTTATTCTGTAAGAACAGAGTAGAGAAAAACATGCTAATTTCTCTCTTATTCACTGTGTGTCTGGCGGCTGTGTGTGAAAACCTAGGAAGGCAAAACACCTAGAGAGGAAAGAATTGGCTGCCCCCAGCCCCTAGCCAGCTTGCATCTACTTTCCTCTCTGGTTACCAGTGCCTCCACTCTCCACAGCTGATAAAAAATTTCCAGGCCATGAAGGCTTAACACTCCAACACAGCGCTTGGAGGGTGGAGGGAATTGCAATCTAGAACTGAAGAGTCATATTTAATTTCTATCATACATTCAATCTCATTTAAATAAATTCTATGTGGCATCCACATTTGGGGCTGATTTGGCATTTCATTATATCAGCCACATTGCCATAAATGACATTCCCAATCAATAGATTAAAATAAACTTGTGGGCTTTCCCTGCAGTACATTAAAGGTGACAGCAATGCTCTTCACTCACTGTGTTGATTAAGAATCCACTGCCTTGGGCTTCCCTGGTGGCGCAGTGGTTGAGAGTCCGCCTGCCGATGCAAGGGACACGGGTTCGTGCCCCGGTCCGGGAAGATCCCACATGCTGCGGAGCGGCTGGGCCCGTGAGCCATGGCCGCTCAGCCTGTGCGTCCGGAGCCTGTGCTCCGCAACGGGAGGGGCTGCAGCAGTGAGAGGCCCGCGTACCGCAAAAAAAAAAAAAGAATTCACTGCCTTGGCAGATAAACCCCTAATCACAGTGCTTTAACACAATGGAAGTTTATTTCTTGCTCAGATGAAGTCCAACACAGGTGTTTCTGATCAGCAGGCAGCTCTCCAGGTGGTGATTCAGGGATCAAGGGTCATTCCATCCTGTGGCTTCTATCTTCAACTAGGGATTTCCAAGATTGTTGCCAAAAAGGAAAGAGCATGGAGGGTCACATGTGGGAGGTCTGAAGGGGAGGGCAGGCTGCAAAGTGGCACACAGGACTTTACCTCACATTCCACTGACCAAAACTTTGTCATATAACCACACCCAACTGCAGGGAGGCTGTAGTCTAGCTGTGGAGCAGGAGATAAAGGAAACAGATTTGGTGAACAGCTAGGTAGAAAGGAAAAGAGAAAGATACCAGGATTATAACTTGACCTCTGCTTCTCCATTTTTCTATTTTTGCATCTTTGTTCTGGGGTTAAGAGATGTGGGTAAATAGTATGGAAATGCCTCTTGCTTCTAGTAAGGGTCCTTGAGGTTTTTGAAAATATTAGGCTAGAAGGAGTTAATGCTAATTGTTCTTTAATGGTTGTGAGAAATATAAGCAGAGTTCAGGTCTTCTTAGGAAAGAACTCCATATTTTAGGAAAGTGACTCATTCATAGGCAGAGACTAGATCTCTCTTGTAAAGAATGGAAAGAGTAATACCAGTCTTTGCACATGGAAATAACTTTGTCATTTAGAGTCTTTTTTTAACATTACAGATTGGGCTTGTAATTTAGTTCCATATTACCTATATTCTCATTGCCTGTGTCATTATATTAGGTAAAAAGTGTTCTTCTGTTGTGGAATATATTCTTGTTTGGCTCTTCCCTCTAGACTAGGAAGCCTGTCCTTCCCCAACAGGCCATTAGTAGCACAGACTTCTCTATATTCTGTCCTCAAAACTTACTCCTGGAAGGAGTAAGATTTCAGGTTGTGAGTGGAAATCGGGTCTGAACTCTGTGGGTCTCATTCAGTGAATGCTCCCTGCTGGTCCTCTCACTCCCTAGAGTTCTCTTGTGTGTATCTCCAGGCAGCCTGACATCCAAACATCTTTCTCACTTCCCTCAGATAGGACTTTGTAGCATCTGAATTGAAATTAAGAGTGTTGTCAATTCATTTAGTACAAACTCAGAGGGGCAAGAAGAAAGTTCATCCAGATTGAATGGTTCTGAATTTCCATCTTAAAAACTACAGCTATTACTCAGGTACACAAATGTGATTGAATTGGTCTGAGTTTTCCATAGAATGTGAAATATCTATGTCAATTCATGCATATATATATATATATAAGTATATATATATAAAAGTATATATATATATACATATATAGAGAGAGAGAGAGAGAGAGAGAGAGATTTATTTTAAGTAATTGACTCATGTAATTGTGAGCACTGACAAGCCTGAAGTCTGCAGAGCAGGCCAGCAGGCTGGAAATCCAGCCAGGAGTTGACGTTGCAATCTTGAGACAAAATTTCTTCTCAAAAAACCCTGCTTTTGATGAAAACTGTAATTCAAAAAGATACATGCACCCCAATGTTCATAGCAACACTATTTACAATAGCCAAGACATCAAAGCAACCTAAGTGTCCATCAACAGATAAATGGATAAAGATGTGGTACATATATACAATGCAATATTACTCAGCCATAAAAAAGAATGAAATGAGCTTCCCTGGTGGCGCACTGGATAAGAATCTGCCTGCCAATGCAGGGTACACGGGTGCGATCCCTGGTCCAGGAATATCCCACATGCTGTGGAGCAATTAAGCCCATGTGCCACAACTACTGAGTCTGCGCTCTAGAGCCCGCGAGCCCCAACTACTGAAGCCCACGTGCCACAACTACTGAAGACTGCGTGCCTAGAGCCCATGCTCTGCAACAAGAGAAGCCACTGCAATGAGAAGCCTGCGTACTGCAACAAAGAGCAGCCCCCACTCACCGCAACTAGAGAAAGCCCGCGTGCAGCAATGAAGACCCAACGCAGCCAAAAGTAAAAAAACAAATAAAAAATTAAATTAAAGAAACAAAAAAGCAAAAAAAAAAAAAAGGAATGAAATAATTCCATTTGCATCAACATGGATGGACCTAGAGATTATCACATTAAGTGAAGTAAGTCAGGCAGAGAAAGACAAATATCATATATCACTTATATGTGGAATCTTAAAAAAAATGATACAAATGAACTTATTTACATAACAGAAACAGACTCACAGACATAGAAAAAAAAGAAGAAAGTTCATCCTGCCTGCGCCCCCATAGGCATGGTAACAAACTTTGGTAACAAACTTATTGTTACCAAAGGGGAAAGGACTGGGGAGGATAAATTAGGAGTTTGGGATTAACAGACACACTACTATATATAAAATAGATAAACATCAAGGACCTTCTGTGTAGCACAGGGAACTGTATTCAATAGCTTGGAATAACCAAGATGGAAAAGAATCTGAAAAAGAATATGTATATATCTGAATCACTTTGCTTTACACCTGAAAAAACATTGTAAATCAACTATATTTCAATTTTAAAATATTATCAGGGCAGAAAAAAAACCTGCTTTTGCTCTAAAGCCTCCGACTGATTAGATCCGGCCCACCCATGTTGTTAATGGTCATCTCCGTTACTTAAGGTCTACTGATTGTGGGTGTTAACTATATCTACAAAACACCTTTATGGCAATACCTAGATTCATGTTTGATTAACTTACCAAGTACTACAGCCTGGCCAAGTTAACCCAGAAAACTTACCATCAAAGTAATCAAAAATGTGATCGTGCCATATGCCTCCTTACAGTTATTTCCTTTTCACTTCAGGAGGCTTTTTGAAATAAAGGCAACAGTCTCTTAAGCACTAATGTCACACTTCTTGGTCTATCAGGATGATTTTTCTTAAAGAGTTTGTGGTTCAGTCTAAATGGAATATCAACCAGATTGGAGGTTTTTGATTTATGATTGGGTCTTAATTGTCACCTCCTCCATAGTTCAGTGATGCTTCAAGCTTAGATTAAAAATAAAAAGTGAACTCTAACTTTTCAGATTGTCTCCCCTTGCCCCTGAAAATCCAGCTCCAACACAACATCTCACTCTTGCTTTTTATCAGTGCCTCCAAGTATCTGTAGTTTCAAAAAACATTCCTTTGGAAAATCAAATCTGAAAACATTCAAAGGGCTGGCCTTCAGCTCTGCGAACTTTTGACAATAATGTACATTGAATGAACTTTGTCAAAATCTGTTTCTTTTCATAGCCTGTGGCTTGTGAGTGATTTCTGGGAAATGTTGATTATGAAATAAGCTCTCTTCAGTCGGTTTCAAAAGATGATCCCCAGGTAGGTAATCGTCAAGTAGAAGCATCTTTTCAGAGAAACGCAGGGGTGAGCAAACCCCTCTGGGCCTGTGTTGTCACTGCCCAGAGTCGTGAACCTGCCCGTTCAGCCCTTGAAAAGTGGCACTGAGCGCCTGCCAGGAGCCGTGGAGCCTGCTCCCCCATAGGCAGGTGCGTGGGGGTGCTTCAGCGTTTTGTACTGTAACTTTTCAACACAAATTCTAAAGCCGGGGAAGAGGGCAGGAAAACAACCAGGCTTCAATACGAGCCAGCTGTCAGATCCATCCTTGAGTCACTCTGTTAAGTGGAACCAGTAATTGTCTCGTTGGAGACCTGCAGAAATAGCTCATCGGAGAGAATGATCTGTACCTGGAATATATTCATTAGCTTGTGTGTCAAAAGGCCACACGTGGATAGAAACCATAATCTTGGTATTTCTTTGCACTCTGCAGCCTTGAGACTTCAAGGGCAGAAGCCCACGTGCCCTGGTGGCCACCTATCAACCTCTCCCACCGGCCTGCCTGGCAAGCCGGGTAGCAGGTGGAAGTGGTGGGAGGGGGCAGCTGGAAACCCAGGGATTTAGGTCCAAAGAGAGCAGAGAAGATGGATGCATTGTACAAATAAGCACTCCGTTAAAGGCCTGTTTCTGGTTTCTTGGGACCCTCCTACTGGTCTACCTTATATATATATATATATATATATATATATATATATATATATATATATATATATTTTTTTTTTTTTTTTGGCTGCGTTGGGTCTTTGTTGCTGTGCACGGGCTTTCTCTAGTTGTCGTCAGTGGGGCTACTCTTCGTTGCGGTGCATGGGCTTCTCATTGCGGTGGCTTCTCTTGTTGCAGAGCACGGGCTCTAGGCACGTGGGCTTCAGTAGTTGTGGCACACGGTCTCAGTAGTTGTGGCTCGCAGGCTCTAGAGCACAGGCTCAATAGTTGTGGCACGTGGGCTTAGTTACTCTGCTGCACGTGGTATCTTCCCGGACCAGGGCTCGAACCTGTGTCTCCTGCATTGGCAGGCGGATTCTTAACCATTGCGCCACCAGGGAAGTCCTACTGGTCTAGCTTAAATTGAGAGGGGATTTGGTGCTCCTCACGGGCTGTTTCCTCCCATTCATACTCAGTTACAGCTCTTTTCATTTTCATTAAATACATTTAATATGCACCATTTCTGCATGGCCCTCTGCTAAAATCTGCACAAAGCCAACATCCCTAGCCCTGAAATTGTGAAAAGAGCACTGGACTCAGGGAAAGAAGGCCTGGGTTTCAATCTGGAATGTTCATTAAAAACCTTAGTTACAAGGAACAGATCCTCACTGGAATCACCTCATGTGATTGGGTGGGACAGGGTATTGACTGTAAAGATACACACAAATTGACATGGGAAGGTGTAGTGAGATAACTGAGGACATGGAAAGGAGACGTGACCCATGAGCCCCCCCACCCCAGCAAACTGGGGGCTGGCGAATAAGCCAGAACTGCAAACAGTCCTGATTGCTTTGAGCCGCCCCCCCACCACCGCAAACCGGGGGCATGCGAATAAGCCAGAGTTGTGAACAGTTCTGTATGCTTCGAGCGCCCCCCCCACCCAGCCCCCGGCAAACCGGGGGCCTGCAAAAGAAGCATTGAGTGCTTTGGGCACTGATCCATGAGGTGTCCTCAGTATAATCAGAGTGGTGGGAACGCAAGGAAATGTCCTTGTGCTACGTCAGTATAATCAAAATAATGTTCTTGCGCTCAAGGACGAAGCACGGCAGGTGCTCACGAAAGCCAGTTATTGCTTGTATAATTAATAAAAACATAGGCTGCCGCTTTGGCACTTCTGAAATGTTAAGAAAACAAGTCTTAAAGTGTAAATCTAGATAATGCTTTAATAAAAGTTACCACAGCAGGACAGACGGTGCTGTTTTGCCTGAGCGAGCGGCAGCCCTCTACTGCTATGCTTCGGCAAAATTCATCTCGTGTGATGAGCTTACTTTCGGCCCTGTCATAAGATAAACTACAACAGGAAGGTGAAGGCCATCTGGAAGCAGAAGCAGGGTAGGGAAGGGGGTGGGGGGATGGAGCTGTGCTGGTTGTCAGTTGTGGTTTCTTTCCTGCTGTCTGATTTCCTCTGTGTGCCCCTTGTAACTCCAGCCTACCATCCCCAAAGGCCTTTTTTGGGATCCCACTACTAACTAACTCCTCAATTTCCACATTTCTTAATTCAAATTCCCAAGCAATAATAGGATTATTCCAGCTTTTAAAGTCAGGCCTCACAATAGCCTAGTAAGGATTGGCCGCTTTGGGACAAGGGCCCTCCCCTGGTCAATCGGCTGCCTTGAGCAGCCCACTTCCTTCCTTCTCTAAAGAGATGTGGCGGGCCAGGCATTCTGAGGCTTGGCTTGTCCAACACACTTAAGCAGGTTATTTAACCTCTCCCAGACCACCGTTCCTCAACTGTATTAGGATGCTAGCACCTGCGCAGCCAACAGTTATCACTCGTGCATTCAAAATCATGTATTAATGAAAAACAAAACTACAATGAGGTACCACCTCACACCAGTCAGAATGGCCATCATTAAGAAGTCTACAGGGCTTCCCTGGTGGCACAGTGGTTAAGAGTCCACCTGACAATGCAGGGAACACAGGTTCGGTCCCTGGTCTGGGAGGATCCCACATGCCGCGAAGCAACTAAGCCCATGCACCACAACTACTGAGCCTGAGCACCTAGAGTCCGTGCTCCGCAACAAGAGGAGTCACTGCAATGAGAAGCCAGCGCACCGCAACGAAGAGCAGCCCTCGCTCGTGGCAACTAGAGAAAGCCCGCGTGCAGCAACGAAGACCCAATGCAGCCAAAAAGAAATAAATAAAATTAATTAATTAATTTTTAAAAAAAGTCTACAAATAATAAATGCTGGAAGGGATGTGCAGAACCCTCCTACACTGTCGGTGGGGATGTAGATCTGTGCAGCTATTATGGAAAACAGTATGGAGGTTCCTCAAAAAACTAAAAATATAGTTGCCATATGATCCAGCAATCCCACTCTTGGGCATATATCCAGACAAAGCTATAATTAGAAAAGATACATGCACCCATATGTTCATAACAGCACTATTTATAGCCAAGACATGGAAAACACCTAAATGTCCATAGACAGATGAATGGATAAAGAAGATGTGGTATACATATTACAGTGGAATATTACTCAGCCATAAAAAAGAATGAAATAACGCCATTTGCAGCAACATGGATGGACCATGGGCCTAGAGATGGACCTAGAGATTACCATGCTAAGCGAAGTAAGTCAGAAAGAGAAAGACAAATAACATATGATATCACTTATATGTGGACTCTAAAATACAATACAAATCAACATATCTATGAAACAAAAACAGACTCACAGATATAGCAAACAGACTTGTGGTTGCCAAGGGGGAGGTGAGGTAGGGGAGGGAAGGAATGGGAGTTTGGGATTAGCAGAGGCAAACTATCATATATAGGATGGATAAACAACAAGGTCCTACTGTATAGCACAGGGAACTATATTCAATATCCTGTGACAGGAACTTCCCTGGTGGTCCAGTGGCTAAGACTCCATGCTCCCAATGCAGGGGGCCTGGGTTCAATCCCTAGTGGGGGAACTAGATCTCACACGCCACCACTAAGAGTTCGCATGCTACAACTAAAGATCCCACATGCTGCAACTAAAGATCCTGAATGCCACGACAAAGATCCCGTGTGCCTCAACTAAGACCCAGCACAGCCAAATAAATAAATAAATACTTAAAAAAATATATCCTGTGACAAATCATAATGGAAAGGAATATGAAAAAGAATGTATATATTTACATATATTTGCATATATGTATAACTGAATCACTTTGCTGTACAGAAGAAATTAACACAAAATTGTAAATCAACTATACTTCAATAAAATTTTTTTTCTTTTTTTTTTTTTTTGCTGTACGTGGGCCTCTCACTGTTGTGGCCCCTCCCGCTGCGGAGCACAGGCTCCAGACAGGCAGGCTCAGCGGCCATGGCTCACAGGCCCAGCCGCTCCGCGGCATGTGGGATCTTCCTAGACCGGGGCACGAACCCGCGTCCCCTGCATCAGCAGGCGGACTCCCAACCACCGCGCCACCCAAAAGCATTTACTGAGCTTCTATATGAAGCACTTTGATTGAGTGCTTTCCAGGCATCGTGCTTAGCAGTGGGGTTACAAGAGGGAATAAAACTGATGTATATCTGCCCTCATGGAGCTGACCATCCAGGATCAAACAAGATCGTATCTTTGAAAGCAGCCCCAACCGTCCCACCTACAGCCCCACTGCAGACTTAGTGTTAAAGATGCCTTCCTTCTTTTTCATAAGCGTGTACTGGAAGTCATAGCAGCACTAGGGATCCAAAGATAAATAACACATGGTTTCTGATCTCAAGGAGCTCGCAGTCTATTTGAGAAACAAACATGCAAGAAAACAGTGATGGTGCCAAAGCACAAGGTGTCATCTTCTCAGAGAAGGTGACACCTGAGCTGAGACATAAAGGACGAGGAGACATTTGTCAGATGTTCAAGCAGTGGAGGGGGGTAGGGTGAGGAAGGACTGTGGACATTCCAAGCAAAGAAAATAACATGCAAAGCACAGTGGTTGTAGAGATTATGGGGAGTTCCAAAAACAGAAACACTCTAGGATTGCCGGAACCTGAAATTTAAGAAATATGGCCCAACATGAAGCTAGAAGAGTAGCAAAGGCCAAATAGTCATGTAGAATTTTGGATGCCTTGCTAAGCTGTTTGAGTTTTATCCCATGCCCTTTGGGGAGTCATGAAAGAATTTAGATTAGATCAATCTCAGTCATTAATCGGAGTCATTTCAGATTTACTTTTTACAATGAGCAAGCTGGGGGACAGAGCAAGACTGGACTGGAGAGGGGCAAGAACAGAGACAGAGATGTGGTAAAGACACAGAGACAGTAGTCTCAAGGAGAGACAACGAGGACCTGATCTGATGAGGGAAGAGTGGGTAGGAGAGGACGTAAGCATCTCCAGAGAGTTTTAGAAGGTAGAATTTGCAGAACATGGTGATCGTTTTGAAAGTAGGGAAGAGAAGAGGTGAGAAGATGACTCCCAGGGTTCTAGCTTGAGGCTCTAGGGAGGAGAGGAGGGCTGAGCCCCAGAGAAGGAGTTCAGAAAGGAAGAAAGCAGGGAGGCGCTACCTCCATTGGGACAGATGGAGTTTGAGGTGCCTCTGGAACATGCAGAGATGTTGAGGGGCTCTGCAGCTGGATGTGCCAGCCTGTTGCTCATCATAGGAGGCTGTGATGGACGTCTAGATGTGGAGACATCAAAATGGGAAAGCATCTGAGACGATGGGTCCAGAGAAGGTAGAGTGTGAGAGGGACGGTCCATGGTAGGGACCTTGGGCAGACACCTGTCTGCAGGGGTGAGGGAGACTCATTAATTGGAAGAAAACCCCACCGTCCCTAAGACTGTCTGCTCACTCCCATCCTGCCACTCAGGAGTATGCTCTGGACAGAGACAGAACAAATCATTATTCTCTGACAAAGATTAGAGGTGTTTGCCTTAACTAAGAATTTGATCTGGACCAACATAAGGATAAGCTGTAGTTTCAAAGTTTTAGGGGTGTGTGTGTGTGTGTGTGTTTACGTAGCATTCGGGGTAGATGTTCTCTGAAAGGCTCAGTAATGTGCTGTTTTTCTTATGCTCCCTAAGTCTCTAGCCCAGTCCAGAACTCCTAGTGTTCTACCTAGTAATATACTTGGCTATCCCCATTGTGAACACAAGAAACTGTCCTGGCAAACATGTTCTAGAGAAGGACTTAAGATGGGGGTGGGGGGAACATGTATTTATAGATTAGCTGAAAAGAAAGATGTCAATGAAGCCTAGAATGAAGGTAGACAAAAGTGAGAGAGGGAAGTGATGGAGAGGGAGGACGGCCCTGAGGGCTTCAGAGCAGAGGTGAGGGGGCTGGTCCTGAAGAGCAGGTGGCAAGGAGGAAGGAGTCAGGAGGGGGGCCCAGCTTGCAGGGTAAGTGAAGGAAAGGAAGTCATATGTGTAATTGAAGATAATTCATATGCAGAGCTTAAATCCCTGTGAATATGGAGAGATGGAGCAAGCCTCTCTGAGAAGAGAGAGCACATGCTTATGCCATGTGGGCTCCAGAACAGGCAGCAATGTGACATGGAGCTGATGAGGGGTCATAGATATATAAAGAACAAGCCAGCCTATATTTGCAGTAGTGTATGCAGCATCTGTCAAGGTCATGTATAGTTGGGGATGAAAGTAGACATCTCATATATTCCAGTTTTTCCATAGAAAAGGATGCAGGGAAAGTCATCATTTCTCCTTTAATAAACCCAGAATAAATCATAGAGAATACTAAAAGAAAACACATGGATTGAATGAGCTTTGGGCAATCACGTGCCTTTTTTTAAAAAAGTTTCAGTCTCCATAATATATAAAAAGTACTGAAGAATAAAGAAGAAAAGGAACAAAGGGCTGATAGAAAAATGGCAAAAGGTAAGAACAGAAAGGTCACAGAAAAAAACAAATGGACCTTACATATGTGAAAAGCTGCTCACATCACCAAAAATAAGAAAAATGCCAATTAAAATTGCACCATAAATCTGAAAAACTTGACAGCATACTCTGGTACAACTCCCATGGAGGGAAATTTGGCAGAGTCAAGTACACAGCACTACGTATGTAGTCTTTCACCAAAAAACTTAATCTGAATTGAATCAAGCCTCCAGACCCAAAGTCTAATTTATTAGAATGCAGAGGATAAAGGAACAAGTCAAATCGCACCATCATAAAACCAGAGTGTTGAATATTTTTTAAGAAAATTAGATTGGACTCTGAAAAATGTCAATGCCGTAAACTAGAAATGACCCAAATACCCATCAACAGTGGCATGGATAAATTTTGGTACAATCCTATATTGTAATGCTATACAGCAAGAATGAATGAACTTCAACCGCACACAAGAGAATAGATAAATTTCACAAACATAATGATGAGTAAAAGAAACAGAAACAGAAGAATCATTACGCTACAGTTCAGTTTACATAAAGTTCATAAACAGGCAAAACTAATCTATGGTGTTTTAAGTCAGGATCCTGGTTACACTGAGGGGGATAGTGGTGGGAAGAGATCAGGGCTGTTCAGTTTGTGAAAATTCAGTCATAAACTTCTGTCTATTTTTCTTTCTTTTAAAACTTTTTAAAAAAAATTGTGGTGTACACATACAGTGAAGGGCATAAAGTAATAATCTTAATACATACTCTTAGATGGATTTTTTACAGTTATATGCAACTTGTAACCACCACCCACATCAAGATATAGAACATTTTCAACACCCCAGAAAGTTCTGTGATGCCCATTTCCCATCTAAAAATCACACACACACACACATACACACACACACACACACACTATTCTGTCTCCTATTATATTGGATTTGTTTTTCATATGCTGAACTTCATCCGACTTCTGTGTCTGATCTATTTTTGCTCAGCATAACACCTGTGAAGTTCATCCTGACTGCTGCATGTGTCAATAGTTTTTTTTAAGTTGTATAATAGTCCATTGTCTGAATATAGTGCATTATGTTTCTTGATTCTCCTATTGGTGGATATTTGAGTTGTTTCTAGTGTTGAATTATGAATAATTCCTGTACATATCTTTGGTGGACACAGGCACTCATTTCTCTTTGGTTATAAATCTAAGAGTGGACTTGCCGAGTCATCGAGTGGACCTATGTTTAGCTTTAGCAGATACTGCCAAACAATTTCGGAAGTAGTTGTACCAGCCTTACTCTTACCAGCAATATATGACATATTTGAGATATTCTAATATTTCCATAACCTCTTCAACTCTTGGATTTGTCATCTTTTTAATTTTAGCTATTTTGATGAGTAGATAATCGTATCTCACTGTGGTTTTAATTTGCATTTCTCTTATGACTAATGATGTCTAACACCTTTACATATGTTTATTAGTCACTTGGATATCTTTTTTGTAAGGTACTTGTTAATGCTTTTGTCCATTTTTCTAAAGCTTGGGTTGTGTTTTGTTTAGTTATTTGTACTTGTTCTGTATATTCTGAAACTCAGAAAGTTGTCAGATACAAGCACTGAAGCTGTCTTCTCAGCTGTGGCTTTCTTTTTGCTTTCTTTATTGTGTCTTCTGATGAACAGCCTTTATTTTAATGAGGTCCAATTTATCAGGTTTTCTTTTTCTTTTAAGCTTAATGCTTTTGTTTAATATTTTAGATATATTTATCTTCCTAAGGACAGAAAGACTTTTTTCTTTGTTTTCTTTTAGAAACTTTATTGTTTCACTTGACACATCTAGGTCTATGATCCACCTTAAATTACTTTTTGTATGTCGTGTGAGGTAGGGGTCAATTTTATTTTATTTTCTATATAAATATCCCATTGCTCCAAGGCCATCTATTAAAAAGGTAATACTTTCCCCCACATGACTGCAGTAGTGTTTTATCATATATCAAGGGACAATATGTGTTTGCATACATTTCTGGACTCCCTGTTCTATGCCATTGATCTATTTGTCTTTCCTTGAGCTAATATCATACTATCTTGATTATTCTTCCTTTAATGAAAGTCTTGAAATCTTATAGTACACATCCTCCAAATTTGTTTCTTATTCAAATTGCCTTGACTATTCTAGGTGCTTTGCAGTATCACATAAATTTTAGAATCACCTTGTCAATTTCCATTTTAATTGGAATTATTATGAATCTAAAGATTAACTATGTAGATTTAACATCTTCCATTTATTTAGGTCTTTAATTCTCTCATCAACATTTTATACTTCTTAGTGTAGAGGAGAGGTCTTTTACATCTTTTGTTAGGTTTGCTTGTGGGAATTTGGTGTTTTTTGATTGTGTTATAATTAAATTTTTTACATTCATTTTCATTTTTTGTTGCTATATAGAAATGATTTTTTAATATAAATTTATTTTATTTATTTATTTTTGGCTGCATTGGGTCTTCATTGCGCACGCGGGCTTTCTCTAGTTGTGGTGAGCAAGGGCTATTCTTCATTGCAATGCACAGGCTTCTCACTGCAGTGGCTTCTCTTGTTAAGGAGCACGGGCTCTAGGTGCTCGGGCTCAGTAGTTGTGGCTCGTGGGCTCTAGAGCGCAGGCTCAGTAGTTGTGGTGCACCGGCTTAGTTGCTCCGCAGCATGTGGGATCTTCCTGGACCAGGGATCAAACCTGTGTCCCCTGCATTGGCAGGCAGATTCTTAGCCACTGCACCACCACGAAGGTCCCTAGAAATTATTTTTGAATACTGACCTTATATCAAGAGACCTTGATGAATTTCTTTATTCTAATAGTTTATAGATTATTTGGGGTTTTCTTTGTATATATTCATATCATCTGTAAGTAAAGATAGTTTTCTGTCTTCCTTTCCAAACTTTACACCTATTTATTTATTTTTCTAGCTTATAATGCAGGCTACAACTTCCAATGATTTTTGTACTTTTCTATACGTACAGTATAATTCAAAAAATTTTTAATTTAGTGGCATAACTGAGCTAGACTAACAGAGACTAAAATGACATAACCAAATGTAATGCATGAAAACTTATTGAATCTTGGTTTTAAAATATTTACAAAAGACCTGTTTTACAATTGGCAAATCTGAACATTAAATGATTAAATGAAATTATTGTTAATTTTTTGAAAACAGCTTGATAATAGTGTTGTAGTTATGTAAAAATGTACTACTCTGAGGAGATAAATGTTTATTTAGAGAGTAATGTTAATCATGACAAGTACTTTTAAACAGTTCAACAAAAATATATGCATGTGTATGAGTTTGTATGTATATATGTATATAGAGAGAGACAGAGAGCAAGCAGATGTGGCAAGATGTTAACAATTCTTGAATCTAAATAGAGAATTGTGGTGCACAGTTGGAGTGGCTCCCATGATCCCCACTTCCTGGAGTTTATGCTCTTTTGTGATGCCTTGTCCTTGACTGTGAGCAGGACCTGTGACTTGCTTGTAGACAATAAAACATGGCAAAGATGTAGGGTGCACATATTTATGTGTACATGATTATGTGATTAAGTTACATAAGACTCCAGTTTCTGTCTTAGTGGAGTCTCTCTCTCCCTTGCTAGCTTTGAGGAAGCAATTGGCCATGTTGGGAGCCCCACATGGCAAGGAACTGTGGTAGCCTCTAGGATCTGAAGATGCCTTCCAGCTGACAGCCAGAAAGAAACTGAACTCCTAAAAGAACTGAATTCTGCCAACAACCTGAGTGAGCTTAGAAGCAGATCCTTCCCCAGTTGAGCCTCAGATAAGACCACGGCCCTGGTCACCACCTTGTGCAGCCTTGAGCAATGCTAAGAACAGGACCCAGCTAAGCCATGCTAAGATCCTGAATCACAAAAACTGTGAGATAACAGATATATGTTGTTTTAAGGTGTTAAATTTGTGATGATATTTTTGTGTAGTAATAGAAAACTAACACAGGTGTGATGGTTAATTATGCCAACTTAACTGGGCCATAGGGTCCCCAGATATTTGGTCAAACTTTATTCTGGATATTTCTGTGAGGGTGTTTTTGGGTGAGATTAACATTTAAATAGGTATACCTAGTAAAGCAGATTGCTCTCCCTAATGTGGGTGGGCCTCATCCAATCAGTTGAAGGCTTGAATAGAACAGAAAAGCTGACCTTTCCCCAAGTAAGAGAATTCTTTCTGCCTGACTGTCTTTGAACTGGGACATTACCTTTTTTTTTTCCTGTTTTCAGACTCAAACTGAAACATCCATTCTTCCTGGGTCTCAAGGCTGCTGGTCTTTGAAGAAGAACTACACCATCAGCTCTCCTGATTTTCAGGACTTCAGGATACATAAGGATATACAGATATCACTGCAATATTCTTTCAACTTTTCCACATGTTTGAAAATACTCAAAATAAAAATGGGGGAAAATTGTTGGAAGTCAGGAAGTGTCAGGAGATAGTTCAGAGAAGGCTCCTATGAAGATTCACTAGATTTTTTCCCTCTTATTCTCAACCTCTCTCCTTTCCTTTTTTTCTCAGTGAATCTACTTTATTTAATAAGAGATTTTTTAAAAATTTATTTTATTGAAGTATAGTTGATTTACAATATTGTGTTAATTTCTACTATGCAGCAAAATGATTCAGTTATACATATATATACATTCTTTTTCATATTCTTTTACATTATGGTTTACCACAGGATACTGAGTATAGTTCCCTGTGATATACAATAGGACCTTGTTGTTTATCCATTCCATATAGCTTGTATCTGCTAATCCCAAACTCCCAATCCATCCTTCTACCACCCTACCCCGCTTAGCAGCCACAAGTCTGTTCTCTATGTCTGTGAGTCTGTTTGTATTTTGTAGATAAGTTCATTTGTGTCATATTTTAGATTCCACATAATATGAGATTTTTAAACACACAATAGCCACTGTAGTTAAACATAAATAATAAATCTATGCTTTTTTGTGGAGATTTATCCTCTATAAACATTATACTGAGAAAGTTTGGCCTTAGCCTTTGTTCTGCAAATGTTTCAGAATTTTTTTCTACTGCCACATTAGAAGATAAATGTCAGTCTAACTGAAGGCTTTTCTGTAAAACTCAGCAGCTTCACAGATGGCCTCTAATCCACACTCATAAAAGACAAGGCTACATTTTTTTGGTTGAAAATAATTTCAAAAGCTCTTCTTAAGTTCCCACCAGAACATAATGCTACTTTTGATGCTGCATGAGGTCAGTTAAATAAACTCAGGCAGTGTTCTCCAGGAGTTATCAAACAAACTGAGAAAATTACATAAAAATTATGGTTTTACCTAGGATTAATATAAACAATTTTCCCAGAAGCCTCAATAATTACATATGGCCAAATCACTGCTTTGCCCCAGGTTGCTTCCTCTGATATGACTTGATGAATAATCCTTCATAGAAAGTGAACAAGGTTAGATGAAGGCAAACAATGGAGATATGCCTCAAATTCATTTTCTTAAAAGCACACCTTAAAGAAACCTCTAACCATTGAGAGCATACTTTTAAGGAGGTCCGTCACATAGTAAAGCAGTTTCTGGCTTGGGCTACACATTAGAATCACCTGGGGATCTTAACAAAACACTGGTGCTATGGGCCTTCCCTGGTGGTCCAGTGGCTAACACTCCGTGCTCCCAATGCAGGGGGCCTGGGTTTGATCCCTGGTTGGGGAACTAGATCCCATATGCATGCCCCAACATGAGTCCTCATGCCGCAGCTAAGAAGTCTGCACACCGCAACAAAGATCCCTCATGCCACAACTAAGACCCAGCACAGCCAAAACAAGTAGATGATAGATAGATAGATAGATAGAAAATCTCAGCAGAGAACTGGAACTTATTATTAAAAAAAAACAGAACACTGGTGCAAGAATTTCCATCCCCCATCCCAGAAAGTCCAATGTTGGTCTGGTATCAGGATTTTTAAGTTTATTTTATGCAACAAAGGTTTAGGAATTATTGTAATAGAAGCACCATATATGTAAACTCCTTACATATTCTTAGATTACATGCAGCAACTAATTTGAATCAACTGTACTAAATGGTGGATACTCATAATCTAGGCCACTCATGCTATACCAAAATGCACAAACCTAGAGGAAGAAAGAAAGGGTCTAAGATGGAGAAAGGATTCAAAATGCTGTCAGATTAGGAATTGCTATAGCAACAGGTGATGTTGATTCCAAAAAGAAAGACCTGGAACCCAACAGCTGCCTTCACATAATTCAAGGGTACACCAAAGGGCAGAGCTAGAGTCACAGATGACAGCTAAAGGAAGCTATATTTTGGTGTAATATAAGACTTTCTTAAAAAGCAGTGTATCTGTGGAACATTCTTTGACATAAATCATAGCAATAATTTTTTTTTTGGATCTGTCTCCTAAAGCAAAGGAAATAAAAGCAAAAATAAACAAATGGCACCTAATTAAACTTAAAAGCTTTTGCACAGCAAAAGAAACCATCAACAAAATGAAAAAACAACCTATAAATGGGAGGGAATATTTGCAAATGATGTGATCAATAAGGGGTTACTCTCCAAAATATATAAACAGCTCATACAACTCAATATCAAAAAAACAAACAACCTGATTAAAAAATGAGCAGAAGACCTGAATAGACATTTTTCCAAAAAAGACATACAGATGGCCAACAGGCACATGAAAAGATGCTCAACATCATTAATCATTAGAGAAATGAAAATTAAAACCACAATGAGATATCACCTCTCACCTGTCAGAATGGCTATCATGAAAAAGAACAGAAATAACAAATGTTAGCAAGTATGTGGAGAAAAGGGAACCCTCATACATTGTTGGTAGGGATATAAATTGGTGCAGTCACTGTGGAAAACAGTATGGAGGTTTCTCAAAAACCGAAAAATAGAACTACCATATGACCCAGCAATTCCACTCCTGGGCATATATTCAAAGAAAATGAAAACACTAATTCAAAAAGATACATACACCCCAGTGTTCATAGCAGCATTATTCACAGTTGCCAATATATGGAAGCAACCTAAGTGTCCATCTAAGCAACCTAAGGAATGGAGATAAACACACACACACACACACACACACACACACACACACACACACACACACTGGAATACTATTCAGCCATAAAGAAGAATGAATTTTTGCCATTTTTAACAACATGAATGGACTTGGGAGGGTATTATGCCAAGTGAAAAAAGTCAGACAGAGAAAGACAATTATTGTACGATGTCACTTGTATGTGGAATCTAAAAAATAAAACAAACCAGTGAATATAACAAAAAAGAAACAGACTCATAGATATAGAGAACAAACTAGTGGTTACCAGTAGGGAGGGGGGAGGGGCGAGGGGCAAGATAGGGGTAGGGGATAAAGAGGTACTAACAACTATGTATAAAATGAATAAGCTACAAGGATATAGTGTACAACACAGGGAATATAGCCAATATTTTATAATAACTATAAATGGAATATAACTTTTAAAAATTGTGAATCACTATGTTGTACACCTGAAACCTATATAATATTGTATATCAACTATACCTCAGTTCTGAAAAAAGCAATATTATCTGGGAATAGACTGGGTTGCCTTGAAATTGTGAGTAGCTGGTCACTGCAGGAATTCTGACACTAGCTTTTTTTTTTTTTAATAACTTTATTTTATTTATTTATTTTTGGCTGCATTGGGTCTTCGTTGCTGCATGGGGGCTTTCTGTAGTTGCAACTAGCGGAGGCTACTCTTCGTTGTGGTGCACAGGCTTCTCACTGCGGTGGCCTCTCCTGCTGCGGAGCGTGGGCTCCAGGTGCACGGGCCTCAGCAGTTGTGACACGCAGGCTCAGCAGTTGTGGCTTGCGGGCTCCAGAGCACAGGCCCAGTAGTTGTGGCACACAGGCCCAGCCGCTCTGCAGCATGTGGGATCTTCCCAGACCAGGGCTCGATCCCATGCCCACTGCGTTGGCAGGCAGATTCTCAATCACTGCACCACCAGGGAAGCCCCTGACACTAACTTTTGAGCTCTAGGCCAGGTTGTTACAGAGGAAACCCCTGTACCAGGTGCTGTGTTAAGGATATTTGCTATTTTTGTGACCATCCAATATCCCTTTGTTCTTTTCCTAGTAGCAGCCCCCTAGCTTTCTTTGAAGGCCCACTTCTATCTTACTCTCAGTTCTGATAGAGCCAACTCGCTGTCTAGCTCTAGGAAAGAATATCGATCCACTCCCAATCAAATGGAAAACTGTGATTGCCCTACACAGTGACTGGTTCGAGAATAAGCAAATAACCTGACTTGAGCCAGTCAGAGGTAATGAGATTAAACTCTGGGAATATTCCTTACATTTTTGAAGACTCTCTCCCATTAGATTCAAAATTGTGACAACGTGATGTGGAAAATATGAACTTGGAAATAACAAAAAGAAGAGAAGAAAATTTCAAAATGATCTTATTGGTAGCCTTAGAGATTAAATAAGATAATATATCTGTGAAACTAGAGGATGATGCTATAGAACAAGAATATTCAGATGCCAAAAAAGAGTTATTGGAAATTAAAAGATATGATGATAGTTCACATACACACACACACACACACACACACACACACACACACACAACACAAATGTACTATGGCTATGCTCAAGCATCCTTAGCAGCATCCCCCTTCAACAGACTTCTGGATAAACCACCTTTTATTATACTGCTGAGCTTCCTGGGTTCTGCTGACAACTGTGTGTATGAAGTACTTTCGTTTGATATTTTCAGTAAACCTCAGTTGTTAAAAACAAACTAAGAGGGCTTCCCTGGTAGCGCAGTGGTTGAGAGTCCGCCTGCCGATGCAGGGGACACAGGTTCGTGCCCCGGTCTGGGAAGATCCTACATGCAGTGGAGCAGCTGGGCCCGTGAGCCATGGCCCCTGAGCCTGCGTGTCCAGAGCCTGTGCTCTGCAACGGGAGAGGCCACAACAGTGAGAGGCCCGCATACCGCAGAAAAGAAAAAACAAAACAAAACAAACAAACAAAAAAACAAACTAATAAAAATATGACATTAGTAATGAAAACAATCACTTATGAAGTTGAGAGATAAATATGAGTAAATCCTACCAAAAGTAGAAAAAGACAAAAGGATGAATAATAGGAGAGAAATTATATATATGATTAATCCAATATTAACATGCTAAAAATAGGAGACCCAGACAAATAGAACAGAGAAGAGGAAACAAATAAATTATTAAAAAAGTAATGAAAGAAAATTCCTAGAATTGAAGGATGGGAGTGTTCATGGTAAAAGGTCCTACCACTGAAAGCACAGCAAAAATAAATTTTAAAAACCCACAGTAAGGCACATCATCGTCTCTGATGATAAGTTATCATCAGAGGATTTGGAAGAAAGTAAAAATCCTACCACTGAAAGCACAGCAAAAATAAAATTTAAAGACCCACAGCAAGGCACATCATTGTCTCTGATGATGTTATCATCATAGGATTTGGAAGAAAGTAAAAATCAAAGTGTAGCAGTAAAGAAGGGTCTTGCCCAGCCTCTGAAATGCAAATCCAAACAATGTCCTGCTTTTGTAATACGTATTTCTCTTCAACAAAGGTAAAAAAAATTTAAACATTTTGAAAGCTTGCTATTTTAAGGCATTCTATAGTGACCTCTTTCATAAATATGAAAACCAAGATTACCTGATCTAAACGAGACTATAAAACAGATTAGGTGATTCAAGAAAGGTTATCAGGAAAATAGCCTTGATGATGAAGGACTGCTGACTGTATATAATCCCAGGAAACTACATGTGACTAGCAAATCTCTCAAGATGACTTCTTAATGCTCCAAAATTCTCTCGATAAAGGACTGAATACAAAATTTTATGAATGCTACAATTGTGTAAAAGATATATCTGTATCATGGCCAAGCACAAAAATCTATAAAATTAAAATAACAAGTTTAGTATGTTTTCTCTATTGATGATGTTTTTATTCATCAAATTGTTCTTAATATTGTTATATTGGTTTGGCAACAAAAAATTAAATTCCTTTTCTTTTTCCTTTAAAACAATTGCTCCCAAGTACAAAATAAAAACTTCAATTCATTTTGATTACTCCCATGACATGTTCCAAGATAATTTTATGAAGACCTAAGTGTTCCATTTAATATTAGGAAAAGCAAAATGTTAAGAGATGTTTAAGCTCTGTAAAGTTGAATAGAATAGCATTTGAATGGCAGGATATAATTACAGATCACTAAGGGTACAGTACAAAATGTACCCAATCCCACCTCTTCATACTTTGCTAAGAACAGAGTGCTTCAGTGATATATGAGATTAATAAAATATCAAAAGAAATAATAGTTCTGGAAGAACCAAATCTTCCTGGTTAGAGTTATCAGAGCTGTAAGAATTACTACTAAAATTTAATAAAATCTATATCAACTATAAAGGACTAGACCCTGTACTACTTGTGTGTCATTGAATTGAAGTCTACCTTTTATTTTCATTTTACTGTTTCCAACAATGTGTGTCCAAATACTCCATCTAAACTTATAAGATGTCTATGGGCAAATATCATATCCTATATATTTATTTGTCTTAGTTCAAATTTCTCCTCGACAAGGTCTGGAAACAGGTGGAATGCGATCCTAGGAAGAAGAAGTGAGAGAATAAAGCAAGAAAGGACAGAAAGTATTTAAAGGGCATATTCCTAAGGTCACTATTAGGTAATGGAGACCTGGCTGAAATTAGAGGTGATCCAAGGGGATGTGACATGGGGCACCAAAAGCATCTGCTATACTCATACCTAAAATCTTGCCCCACACTCAAAAGACTCTCAGTAAAAGCTTTCCAAGTCATTTAATCTATTCCAGGACCCCCCAAAGCTTCCTGCTCCCAACAGTGATATTGTCAAAGATTATCTGAGGGGCTTCCCTGTTGGCGAAGTGGTTAAGAATCCGCCTGCCAACGCAGAGGACACAGGTTCGAACCCTGGTCCGGGAAGATCTCACATGCCGCAGAGCAACTAAGCCCGTGCGCCACAACTACTGAGCCTGCGTTCTAGAGCCCGTGCTCTAGCGCCCGCGAGCCACAACTACTGAAGGCCGTGGGCCTAGAGCCCATGTTCCACAGCAAGAGAAGCCACCGCAGTGAGAAGCCCGCGCACCGGAAGGAAGAGCAGCCCCCACGTGATGCAACTAGAGAAAGCCTGTGCGCAGCAACGAAGACCCAACACAGCCAAAAATAAATAAATAAATTTATATATTAAAAAAAGATTATCTGAGAAGTTGTACATTGCCTTTTACAATTACATTCCAGGACCTAATTTAATTTTGTCAGTTCCATGTGTCTTTGAAGCAAATAGCAGAAACATTCTCATATTAGCTTAAGCTAAGGAGGTAGTTATTATGTGGGGATATCTCAGGAATTCCAACATGACTTTTAGGCTGAGTCTGGATTTAGAAATATGAAGGCAGCTCTCTTCCCTGCATGCTGGTTTCTTCTCTCTGCAGAGTTTAAAATGAACCATCATGCTGAATGGAGTTGTTGATCAGTCATCCGGTGCCCATTGCCTGTATTGAGGTGGCACCAGCAGTGATTCAGAGACCTAAGATATGACTCTGGACCTTAAAGAGCTTAGAATTTTGCTAAGAAGGTAAGGCACATAAAGAATAATCTACATACAAACTAAAGACCAAATGACTCTTACCATGTAAGTATCATAGGAATTCTAAAAAGGGATACGTACGCCATGGTGGTTGGGATGGCTGGCCAAGGCTCCATGGAGGAGGTGAGCTAGGTTTCCAAAGAGATGTAAGATTTAGAAAAGTAGAGAGGAAAAGAGGGGGCAGAAAGGACAAAATGAGCAAGCAAAGGACCAGAGGAAGGAATGTGTCCGGTCCATTTCCAAGAAATGACTTGACTGGTGGCGATGGTGACTCATCCATACTCATTAACTAACTCCTTACTGATTGCTGCTCATGACGGTAAACCAGAAGCAATTAGTATGTTGGAAACATCTTCCTGTTCTTTTCAAACTACAGTTCAGTCATTGCCTTACCTTGCATAAGATCCTGAAAACTGTCTGCAGAGAATATCCTGGGTGAACTCTCTTACCTAAGCATAATCAATATTAAACCTAAGCATAATCAGTTTTAACTGGGATCAAGGAACACTTAAAATTCAGCCACCTGAAAATCACAGAAAAGGTGGTTTTCTTTTCCAAGAAGCATTGACAAGTTCTGTGTATTTTTCCACAGAACTTAGAGACATGGACTATATTACATTAGTACGAAGGCCTCATAATCCATTTTAACATTTCATGCTTAAAATGATTTCCTTGAATTAGAAACAAAACTGAAAGCAACATTAATTCTTAATATTCTAGTTATTAAACTCCCCATTGCTTAAGAAATAGCACATCCTTGACTTAAATCCATGAACTATCGAAGTATCATATTCCTCAATGATTATTATCACCTAAACATTACTTGAATACAGAATATAACAGCTATTTTCATCACACTGTGATGTAAAAACACTCACCAAATATTTTCAACATTAAAAAATATTTTTAAATATTGTATCTTAATCAGGTGATCATTTCTTAGTTTTCTTTCTTCCTTCTACATATTTGTTAAGTAGGAGGTAAAGCGTCAGCAGGAACGGTTCTTCTTTGAACACTGCTTTTTCCTGGAGTAACATATTGCTGGAGTTTCCCCACTAAAGTTTGTCCTAGTTTTGCCAGGATTCTCTAGTCTTCTCTGTACGAGGATACCACCATCCCCTACATAGTCACCAACTTGGTTTGGAAAGAGGTTTTTTTTTTTCCCACTGCAGATCGTTTGCTCATCCAGCAGTGTAACTTTAAAAAATAGTAAGAAGATCTATATTGGGCATAAACCAAATGATAAACAAAAAGAAACTCTAAATGACAAGAGCATGCAGAAGAGATGAGATATCCTGAAGCACATCAGTGATTTTGACACATCCCATCTGTCAATAACGTAACATTAAAGCATGCTGGAGTTTGGTCCTGCGCCACCCTCCCGGGTTTCCTCCCTGCACAGCCTGTGAGTGACAGCCCTTTCCTCGCACCTCACTGGGCCTCTGGGGCGAGGAGGTGCTGCATGAAAGGAAATCTGAGGCACACAGAAGTTAACTACCTGGTCCAAGATCACAGAACTAAGCTGTGAGACTTGAGTTGGATTCCTTCATGCATCACATCTTCCCCATCACTTAAGAAGCCATTGAGATACTTGCATATTTAGCTGTCTCCTACCTTCCATGTGGCTGAAGGGGTCTTGGTGCTCTGGCCTGGTGTCAGGCCTGAGCCTCTGAGGTGGGAGAGCCGAGTTCAGGACATTGGACAACCAGAGACCTCCTGGCCCCACGTAATATCAATCAGCGAAAGCTTTCCCAGAGATCTCTGTCTCAATGCTAAGACCCAGCTCCATGCAACGATGAGCAAACTCCAATGCTGGACGCCTCATGCCAATCAACTAGCAAGATAGGAACACAACCCCACCCACTAGCAGAGAGGCTCCCTGAAATCATAGTAGGTTCACAGACACCCCAAAACACACCACTGGACGCAGACTTGCCCACCAGAAAGAGAAATCCAGCCCCACCCACCAGAACACAGGCACCAGTCCCCTCCACCAGGAAGCCTACACAACCCACGGAACCAACCACACCTACTGAGAGCAGACACCAAAAACAACGGGAACTATGAACATGCAGCCTGGGAAAAGGACACCCTAAACACAGTAAGTTAAACAAAATGAGAAGACAAGGAAACACACAGCAGATGAAGGAGCAAGGTAAAAACCCACCAAACCGAACAAATGAAGAGTAAATAGGCAGTCTACCTGAAAAAGAATTCAGAGTAATGACAGTAAAGATGATCCAAAATCTTGGAAATAGAATGGAAAAAAATACAAGAAATGTTTAACAAGGACCTACAAGAACTAAAGAGCAAACAAACAATGATGAACAACCCAATAAATGAAATTAAAAATTCTCTAGAAGGAATCAATAGCAGAATAACTGAGGCAGCAGAACAGATAAGTGACCTGGAAGATAAAACAGTGGAAATAACTACTGCAGAGCAGAATAAAGAAAAAAATGAAAAGAAATGAGGACAGTCTTAGAGACTTCTGGGACAACATTAAACACACCTACATTCAAATTATAGGGGTCCCAGAAGAAGAAGAGAAAAAGAAAGGGTCTAAGAAAATATTTGAAGAGATTATAGTTGAAAACTTCTCTAACATGGGAAAGAAATAGTCAATCAAGTCCAGGAAGCACAGAGAGTCCCATACAGGATAAATCCAAGGAGAAACACAACAAATCACATATTAATCAAACTATCAAAAATTAAATACAAAGAAAGAATATTAAAAGCAGCAAGAGAAAAGCAACAAATAACATACAAGGGAATCCCCATAAGGTTAACAGCTGATTTTTCAGCAGAAACTGCAAACCAGAAGGGAGTGGCAGGATATATTTAAAGTGATGAAAAGGAAAACCTACAACCAAGATTACTCTACCCAGCAAGGATCTCATTCAGATTTGAGGGAAAAATTAAAACCTTTACAAACAAGCAAAAGTTAAAGAGAATTCAGCACCACCAAACCAGCTTTACAACAAATGCTAAAGGAACTTCTCTAGGCAGGAAACACAAGAGAAGGAAAAGACCTACAATAAGAAACCCAAAACAATTAAGAAAATAGTAATAGGAACATACATATCAATATATACCTCACGTGTAAATGGATTAAAAGCTCCAACCAAAAAACAGACTGGCTGAACGGATACAAAAACAAGACCCATACATATGCTGTCTACAAGAGACCCACTTCAGACATAGGGACACAAACAGACTGAAAGTGAGGGGATGGAAAAAGATATTCCATCCAAATGACAGTCAAAAAAAAAACTGGAGTAGCAGTTCTCATATCAGACAAAATAGACTTTAAAGGTTTTTTTTTTTTTTGCGGTATTTGGGCCTCTCACTGTTGGGGCCTCTCCCGTTGTGGGGCACAGGCTCCGGACGCGCAGGCTCAGCGGCCATAGCTCGTGGGCCTAGCCGCTCCGCGGCATGTGGGATCTTCACAGACTGGGGCACGAACCCATGTCCCCTGCATCGGCAGGCGGACTCTCAACCACTGCGCCACCAGGGAAGCCCCAAAATAGACTTTAAAATAAAGAATATTACAAGAGACAAAGAAGGACACTACATAATGATCAAGGGGTCAATCCAAGAAGAAGATAAAACAATTGTAAATATTTATGCACCCAACATAGGAACACCTCAATACCTAAGGCAAATGCTAACAGCCGTAAAAGGGGAAATTAACAGTAACACAATCATAGTAGGGGACTTTAACATCCTACTTTCACCAATGGTCAGATCATTCAAAATGAAAATAAATAAGGAAACACAAGCTTTAAATGACACATTAAACAAGATGGACTTAATTGGTATTTATAGGACATTTCATCCAAAACCAACAGAATACACTTTCTTTCCAAGTGCTCATGGAACATTCTCCAGGATAGATCATATCTTGGGTCACAAATCAAGCCTTGGTAAATTTAAGAAAACTGAAATCATATCAAGTATCTTTTCTGACCACAACACTATGAGACTAGATATCAATTACAGGAAAACAAATGTAAAAAATACAAACACATGGAGGCTAAATGATACACTACTAAATAACCAAGAGATCACTGAAGAAATCAAAGAGGAAGTCAAAAAATACCAAGGAACAAGTGACAATCAAAACACGACAACCCAAAACTTATGGGACGCAGCAAAAGCAGTCCTAAGAGGGAAGTTTATAGCAATACAATCCCACCTCAAGAAACAAGAAAAATCTCAATTAAAAAATCTAACCTTACACCTAAAGCAATTAGATAAAGAAGAACAAAAACCCCAAAGTTAGCAGAAGGAGAAAAATCATAAGGATCAGATCAGAAATAAATGAAAAAGAAATGAAGGAAACAATAGCAAAGGTCAATAAAACTAAAAGCTAGATCTTTGAGAAGATAAACAAAATTGTTAAACCATTAGCCAGACTCATCAAGAAAAAAAGGAGGAAGACTCAAATCAACAGAATTAGAAATGAAAAAGGAGAAGTAACAACTGACACTGCAGAAATACAAAGGATCATGAGAGATTACTACAAGCAACAATATGCCAATAAAATGGACAACCGGGAAGAAATGGACAAATTCTTAGAAAAGCACAACCTTCTGAGACTGAACCAGGAAGAAACAGAAAGTATAAACAGACCAATCACAAGCACTGAGATTGAAACTGTGATTAAAAATCTTCCAACAGACAAAAGCCCAGGACCAGATGGCTTCACAGGTGAATTCTATCAAACATTTAGAGAAGTGCTAACACCTATCCTTCTCAAACTCTTCCAAATTATAGCAGAGGGAGGAACACTCCCAAACTCTTTCTATGAGGCCACCATCACTCTGATACCAAAATCAGACAAAGATGTCACAAAAAAAGAAAACTACAGGCCAGTACCACTGATAAACATAGATGCAAAAATCCTCAACAAAATATTTGCAAACAGAATCCAATAGCACATTAAAAGGATTATACACCTTGATCAAGTGGGTTTATGTGTATATTGAAGAATGCAAGGATTCTTCAATATACACAAATCAATCAATGTGATAAACCATATTAACAAACTGAAGGATAAAAACCATATGATGATCTCAATAGATGCAGAAAAACTTTTGACAAAATTCAAAACCCATTTTTGATAAAAACTCTCCAGAAATTGGGCATAGAGGGAGTCTACCTCAACATAACAAAGGCTATATATGACAAACCCACAGCCAACATCATTCTCAATGGTGAAAAACTGAAACCATTTCCTCTAAGATCAGGAACAAGACAAGGCTGCCCACTCTCACCACTATTATTCAACATAGTTTGGAATTTTTAGCCATGGCAATCAGAGAAGAAAAAGAAATAAAAGGAATCCAAATCAGAAAAGAAGAAGTAAAACTGTCACTGTTTGCAGATGACATGATACTATACATAGAGAATCCTAAAGATGCTACCAGAAACTGCTAGAGCTAATCAATGAATTTGGTAAAGTAGCAGGTTACAAAATTAATGCACAGAAATCTCTTGCATTCCTATACACTAACGACATAAAGTCTGAAAGAGAAATTACGGAAACACTCCCATTTACCATGCAGCAAAAAGAATAAAATACCTAGGAATAAACCCACCTAAGGAGACAAAAGACCTGTATCAGAAAAAACTATAAGACACTGATGAAAGAAATTAAAGACTATACAAACAGATGGAGAGATATACCATGTTCTTGGATTGGAAGAATCAACATTGTGAAAATGACTATACTACCCAAAGCAATCTACAGATTCAGTGCAATCCCTATCAAACTACCAACAGCATTTTTCACAGAACTAGAAATTTTTTTTTTACAATTTGTATGGAAACACAAAAGACTCCAAATAGCCAAAGCAATCTTGAGAAAGAAAAATGGAACTGGAGGAATCAGGCTCCCTGACTTCAGACTATACTACAAAGCTACAGTAATCAAGACAGTGTGGTACTGGCTCAAAACAGAAATATAGATCAATGGAACAGGTTAGAAAGCCCAGAGATAAACCCACGCACATATGGTCACCTTATCTTTGATAAAAGAGGCAAGAATACACAATGGAGAAAAGACAGCCTCTTCAATAAGTGGTGCTGGGAAAACTGGACAATGACATGTAGAAGAATGAAATTAGAACACTCCCTAACACCATACACAAAAATAAACTCAAAATGGATTAAAGACCTAAATGTAAGGCCAGACACTATAAAACTCTTAGAGGAAAACACAGGCAGAACACTCTATAACTTAAATCACAGCAAGATCCTTTTTGACCCACCTCCTAGAGAAATGGAAATAAAACAAAAAATAAACAAATGGTATGTAATGAAACTTAAAATCTTTTGCACAGCAAAGGAAACCATAAACAAAACGAAAAGACAACTCTCAGAATCAGAGAAAATATTTGCAAACGAAGCAACTAACAAAGGATTAATCTCCAAAATATACAAGCAGCCTATGCAGCTCAATATCAAAAACACAAACAACCCAATCCTAAAATGGGCAGAAGACCGAAAGAGACATTTCTCCAAAGAAGATATACAGATTGCCAACAAACACATGAAAGGATGCTCAACATCACTAATCATTAGAGAAATGCAAATCAAAACTACAGTGAGGTATCACCTCACACCAGTCAGAATGGCCATCATCAAAAAATCTACAAACAATAAATGCTGGAGAGGGTGTTGAGAAGAGGGAACCCTATTGCACAGTTGGTGGGAATGTAAATTGATACAGCCACTGTGGAGAACAGTACAGAGATTTCTTAAAAATCTAAAAATAGAAGTATCATATGACCCAGCAATCTCACTCCTGGGCATATACCCTGAGAAAACCATAATTCAAAAAGAGACATGTACCACAATGTTCACTGCAGCACTGTTTACAATAGCCAGGACACGGAAGCGACCTAAGTGTCCATCGACAGATGAATGGATAAAGAAGATGTGGCACATATATACAATGGAATATTACTCAGCCATAAAATTAAAAGAAATTGAACTATTTGTAGTGAGGTGGATGGACCTAGAGTCTGTCATACAGAGTGAGGTAAATCAGAAAGAGAAAAACAAATACCGTAGGCTAACACATATATATGAAATCTGAAAAAAAAAAAAAAAAGGTTCTGACGAACCTAGGGACAGGACAGGAATAAAGATGCAGATGTAGAGAATGGACTGGAAAACATGGAGAGGGGTAAGGGTAAGCTGGGACGAAGTGAGAGTGTAGCATTGACATATATACACTACCAAATGTAAAATAGATAGCTAGTGGGAAGCAGCCGCATAGCACAAGGAGATCAGCCCCGTGCTTTGTGACCACCTAGAGGGGTGGATATGGAGGGTGGGAGGGAGGCGCAAGAGGGAGGAGTTATGGGGATATATGTATACATATAGCTGATTCACTTTGTTATACAGCAGAAACTAACACACCACTGTAAAACAATTATACTCCAATAAAGATGTTAAAAGAAAAACAAAAAACAATTCTTGAAAGTCTATCAATTAGAAAGAAATACAATTTCCTGAACTGGCTTTCTCTCCTAATTACCTCTGTAATTGCCCTTTCCTATTATTTTGTTCTCTTGTAATACTATACCCTCTTAACTGGTGTGTCTAACTTTTGTGTCTCCCTTCCCTTGTCTTTATTCCACATAGCAAATAAAAAATTATATTTGTGAAGCACACACAAAAAAATAGCATGCTGCATGGTAGTAATGCCTGAGAAAGCAGTTTTATTCTAATTACCAATTTTCAAGCCTGAATGAGACAAATTCTGTCCTTTGAAGTGATCTATTATTTCTTTTTTTTTTTTCTTTTTGGCGAGGGGAGCATATAACTAGTATCTGCCCAACATGTAAAGCAAATACCTCAAACTGAAGGAATAATTCTCTCTAACGGCCAGATATTGTCACCGACTGGTGACAAGTCCAATTGCAATGAAATTCTACTAGGCATTTCAACATCATGACCAAAAGAAGAAGGGACAAAAGTTCCAGAAGTGCAGCTGGATTCATGAGAGTTTTAGAAAGTTGACAAGTTCCCACAGGGTTGAAAAAAAAGTGTTTAAACACTTAGGCTCCTTGTCCACACATGTTTGGGACAAGAGGAAAAATTCAGGTATTACCCTGGCTCTGAGCCTACCCTGTTTTAGCCAACCCTGCATTCCAGCAGCAACTGAACACCTACTCAACTTTTCTGTGTGGCAATTCTCTGACCTTGCGACCTGATTCTGTGACTTCCCTGGCCTCGTAACCAAACACACACTTTTAGATCTCAGTTCTGCAAACTGGATACCTGTCTTTGCCTCTCCCTTCCCCACCCGCCCCATCTTTTCTCCAGGAGTGGTATCTGATTATAACCCCTGCTCTTTCACGGAGTGGCTATACAATTTGGGTAAATCATCTAGCCAGCCTGAATCTCAGTTTTCTTATTTGCAAAATGAGGGGTTTGGATGAGAGTTTCAAAGATCCTTTTGAATTCTAAAATACCACTGCCTTTCTGTCAGGTTCTTGGAGACTGTGGCCTGTCCCTGATTAGTCGTTTGTCTGTTAAAAGGGTGAGTAGCAATTAAATGCACTGAACAAACGTTAGAATGCAACATCTTTTGTAAAATACATGCTTTCCTGTCAGTTGGACCCTAAAAGTAACTGTAGTTTTTAAAATGAATTCTTCCTGATCTAGAATTGGACCAGGTACAGGATAATACCCTGTATCTTACTCTCACATAGAGTGTATATCAGCCAGTGTTTCTCCAAATAATAAAACCAACACAGGCTAACTTATACAGAAAAGAAATTTATTTGAAAGATACCTGATATTTCAAAGAATTTCATGAAGACTGGAGAATCAGCCTTGGAAACAGCAGCTCAGGGGTGTATGGCACAGTCAAGATTCCACCAGAGGTTCCGTAAGTGTAGGGTTCTGGCCCTGGCATCTCTGCCCTGGACGCTTGTCACCATCCACTGAAGTCTCAAGTCCATCCAGGCACTCTGAGTGATCTCTAGCTGTCTCTAGCCTTGTTATCACTCCCTGAAGACTCAGAGTCTCAGTAAAGAGCCTCCGATTGGCTGAACCTTGCTCAAATGTCCACACACAGGTCTAAGGAGTCCAAAGGGGAATTATCTGCTCGGGTCCATGTTCCAGAGTGGGAAGTCAGATCCTGGCCTCCACTCATCTTGGATTTGCCAAAATAGAAAAGGTGCTTGGATGCTGGACAATGCACAATGACACATAGTTTTCTCACTTATGATTATAAATTAACACATCTTGAAGGCGTACCTAAGAGGTTATCATGTTATCGAGAGGTTTACATCGCATCAATTATTCCAGCATTACTTCATCTCTTCATTGGTTTACATGAATCAGTAGTTGGTGCAGTAAATGAAAACATATTCATCAGTATGCTGACTAATTTATTGAGCTGGCTTTTCATATTTAGATGTCATGTCATCTGCATGACAAAATGAGTATTTGGAATGAATAACGAATCATCGGAAGAAAAAACACATCTTCCTTCTGAACATAGGTTGTCACTGAGTTTTAAAGTAAAAATAATACTATTTGGTATTTCGTTCTGGTCTAAAGTTCTTCACAGAGCTGATGTTAGTTTCCTTACGTCGTTGCACTGTCCTGGTTTTATAGATCAGTTGGGATTTCTGAGGTATCTGGAGTTTAGGTGACAGATGTCAGAAGAGACACTAGAGCTAAGTTTCTCAGCCTCTTTCTAGAACAAATCCTCTAAGCCTAAGAAACAGTTCTTCCACCCTAAGAACAGAAGGCAGGAAGGTTCCCACAGGATTGCTGCCGTTAAGTGGGACCCCTCCCAAGGCCAATGTAATAGAAGAGAGTTTTGTCAACAAGCTTAAGGACTGAGACAGTCTTCCAGAATATGCAGTAAGCTCAGAGAACTTGTCTGAGGAACTGCAGGGGTATCAGTGAGTAAGAGGCCTTTGGTTTTTGTTATGTTTTTAAGATATTCAGGGGACAACCAAAGAAAACCTCCCTAAAGAGAAGCAGCTAGCAACCCAGAGTCCTTTATCCTGGCACACAAAGTGCCTCCCTGCACTGGTCCACCCTTTGTTCTGGTACAAAGAATATATTCATCATGAAATAGATATGGATGAATGTAACAGAGATCCTCCAATGACAATGGCTTAAATAGATGAGAAGTTTGTTTCTCTCCATGTAAAAGCCCCTCTACTCTTCACTGATATACCTACTTGTCCTTCAGGTCTCACTGGAAATGTTACCTCATTTGAGAAGCCTTCCCTGATGCTACCTAGACAAGTTAAAGTATTTTTTAAAATAAATTTATTTATTTATTCATTTATTTATGTTTGGCCATGTTGGGTCTTCATTGCTGCGCACGGGCTTTCTTTAGTTGCGGTGAGCCGGGGCTGCTCTTTGTTGCGGTGCGTGGGCTTCAGTAGTTGTGGCTCGCGGGCTCTAGAGCACAGGCTCATTAGTTGTGGTGCACAGGCTTCGTTGCTCCGTGGTGTGTGGGATCCTCTTGGACCAGGGCTCGAACCCGTGTCCCCTGCATTGGCAGGTGGATTCTTAACCACTGTGCCACCAGCGAAGCCCCTCCTCTCTGTCTTGAGATCAGAATTAAATAGATAGTAAATGAATTCTAGTATAACCACAATTTTTAAGAGAGCTGGAGGGGTTCCATCAGTAAACCAAAGTGTTCAACTTATTTCTGGAAGGCAGAAAGTAGATGGAGGGATTTCAGATCAAGATGCTTATCAAACACATGCATCAACTTTTACTTGTTCCTAAAACCCCACCAAAACATATTGTTAATGGTATAAAACCATGAGGACAGCATGTTTCATATTCCAGATCATCCCACTTTATCACCCACAAAGTAGGATGTGTTTAATTGGGTTTGCACACCTTGGGTCAGTCCTGCCTCTCAGCTCCCGTCACCTTGCGTCTCAGTGAATCTCACACGGTAGGGAGTGGAGCAGCGCCAAGGACAACAGGAAGAGCTGCAAGTCTCATTCTGTTCTTGGTTCCATTCCTGAGGCTCTTCGAGTAAATCAGATGGCCTCTTGGAGCCCTGCTGGTCTCATAGGTAAAGTAGAGATAATAACATCTGTCCTGTTTCTTTCAAGGTGTGTTTGCTGGACTAAAATGAGACCAGAAGTAGGTAGACACAATATGTCCTCATCCTCAAGCCCTGACTGTTAAAGTCATCTCCCTTCGACATTCAAGTTACGATGCAGGCAGGGCACGCCTGCCTAGATTAACAGGCTCTTCCATCCCACCTCATCCTCACCTCACCTCACCTATGTGGGAAGTCAGTCCCCACAGTTCCACCATCAGCCCCGAAACAGGTCAGTCCCCAGGGCCTGGAGGATGGATAGGGACATGACATGGGCTGGGGGTACTGTCCACTGAGAGGACCTTGCCAACAGTGCAAAATCTGATCCATTCTCCATTGTCTTCTTGTTATTCCCAACTCCCACAAAGGAGAGTCTGCCTTCCCTAACGTTTCACTCAGCAAGGTGCCCAGGCCCAAACTGACCTGCACTCTCATTCCCTATATGAAAGCCTCTTGCCTCAGATGTGTTGGTGGTGCCAGGATTGTTATGTTCCAGCATCAGCCTCCCTCTCCTGCCTATGAGCCCTGTCACAGCACCCAAGTCAACAGCACTAATCCTCCAGGTGAACTGTATCCCAGGGCTTCATTGTCCTTTTTGTCCCCAGTCCAGCCTCTCTCCATCCATCCAACATGTTCCAATACCCGGATGACAGGTGTAGTAGGCTGAATAATGCCCTCCCCAAAGAGGTTCACATTCTAATCCCTGGAATCTATGGATATGTTACAAAAGGAACTTTGCAAGATGTGATTAAACTAAGGATCTTGACATAGGAGATTATTCTGGATTATCTGAGTGGGCCCAGTATAATCACAAAGGTTCTTATGAGAGTGAAGCAAGAGGATAGAAGGAAGCAGAGAGACACAAAGACATGTGACAACAGAAGCAGAGTTGAGAGAGAGAGACCCTGAGATATGAAGGGAATAAGGGGCTACCAGCCAAGGAATGGAGGCAGCCTCTAGAAACTGCAAAAGGCAATGAAATGGATTATCCTTTAGAACCTCCAGAAGTAACTCAGCCTTGCCAACACTTTTAGTCATGTAAAACCCAGTTTAGATACGACCTCCAGAACTGTAAGAGAATAAACTTGTGTTGTTTTAAGCTAAGCTTGTGGTAATTTGTTACAAGCAGCAATAAGAAACTAATTAAATAGGAGTGAAAATTAGATCATTTACTTTGAAAAACTGTTTGGCGATAATCTGCAGAAGCTGAACATATGCCTACTTCATGACTCACAATTCCACTCCTAGGTACGTACCCAACAGAAATGCGTGTACATGTTCACCAAAGACATCTGCTATAATGTTCCTAGCAGCATTATTTGTAATGTCCCAAACCTGAGAATTACCCCAATGCATATCAGTAATAAAATGAGTAAATCCAGGTACATTCACACAGTGGAATACTATACAGCAAAAAGAATGAACAAGCTAAATCCATAGACAGTACGCACCTCTTCAACAGAATGTTGAGTGAGAGAAGCCAGAAACAGAGTATATTCTGTATGATTCAATTGCTATAAAGTGCAAATACAAGCCAAAGTAATCTAGGCTAGTTGAAGCCACTACTCTGCCCCCTGGAAGGAAGAAATATGAGACAGTCTTCTGGAGAGCTGGTAATATTCTGTCTCTTGATCTTAACGATGCTTCAGTTTGAGCAAAATCGTTGAAATTGTGAAATGTGCACCTATTAAACATCTACTACACATTATTAAAAACTTTTTTAATGGGGGAAAGGAGACCGGTGCCTTCATGCAAATTTGCCCAATCCCTTCCTGTGAATCTCTGACCTTCCCAAACAAACGGATGTGGGCAATGGTCAACCCAGATCTAAGATTCCACCTCTGTAGAGACCAACTCTGGGTTAAAATGACCTGTGAACTTGCTTAACATATACTTACTAAAGGGCCAAATTTAGCAGATTATTTTCCTAAGTAAAGGAAGCCTGCTCAGAGATAAGTGTACTTTCCCCCTTTGAGAAGTCAAAACTACAAATTATTTTAATTTGACATCGTCTGAACAACAACAAAAGGTCATAGTCTTTTCTCCACCAGATGATCCCTTATAAATGAGTTAAAATCATTGCTGCTTCTTAATTTCATCTCTCCTTAATTCCACAGTGGAGTTTAATACATAAAATATACGTTGTGGAATTTTAATATGTATTAATATTTTAATAATAGTATAATGAAGTTATAAACTCATCAAAACAAAAGAAGAACGGCTGCTCCCACGAATGCCTCAACCTGAAGTGAGGCTCTGGCTTTACCAAAACAGGGTACAGGGACGGGAAGGGGGAAGAGAGACCCGTAGGGGACAGACACACGGACCAGCCTGGTGGATATGAACTACGGGGGGGGGGGGGGGGGGGGGGGCGGGATGCAAATGTAGACGGGCTGGGGGACTAAGGGCCGTTATAGAGGGGTGGCTGACGCCCTGCTGTAGGGGAGACGCCGCCGCCCTTGCTCTGGGCCAAGTCGCTCAGGCCAAAGCGCGGTGGCCTGTGGGGTGTGGGAATGGGGGGAGGGCGGATACTCGTGGGGACAGAAGGCGGGGCTTCAGAGGCCACACTTTGGCCCCCAAGGCCGCCGCCCACACCTGCAGCACAGCCGCGAACCGGCGCGTCACTCCCAACGGAAACGCCGTGCAGCCCGGGCGTCTGGCGAGGTGCGCGCCTCCTGGACCCCGCTACGACGCTTCGCCGCTCGGGCTCAGACGCCCGCATCTCTCCGCCGAGTGGGGGTTGGGGATACGGCGGCACCTACCGGGATCTGCGACTCTAGCCGCCGAGTCGCCGAAGACCACATCCCAGCCCGGACGGCGCCCCGGGGCCACAGGCACGGAGGGTCCAAGCGAAACCGGGGAGGCGGGAGGCACTCCGCCGACTCGACAGCGCGTCCCAGGTCAGTGTGAGGCCCTGGCTGTGCGAGCCCTACTTAGGGAAACTTTGGTTTGCGTGTTGGCTGCTGGGAGGAGGGCGCAGCCCGGGCCCAGCGGCCTCCGTGCGCCCCGCCCGGTAAGCTCAGGCCCTGGGAGCCGGCACCTCCCGCACACCCTGACTCTGCAGAGACCTGGCGCCCACTGAAGGCCTTCGGGGTGCAGGGCCCTGTCCAGAGACTCTGCCCCACCATTCCGGTCGCGCTCCACGGAGCCCATTCTCGCGCCTCCCGCAATCCCCGCCGGTTCTTGGCTCGGGCTTTGCGGCGGCGCGGTCTTGGACCCCGCCGGCATGCGGGTTTCGCCTCCTTCTCGGCCTTGCAGGGCTGGAGACGTGATGAGGGTAGCCCGCGGCCGCGGGATGTCTGAGAGGATCCGGGGCAGGGGGCTCGCGGGCGCGGGTCCGCGCCGCAGCGGGAGCGGCGCGCGCTCGGCCGCAAGAGCGCGCGGGTCGGAGGGACGGACTTGGACGTGTCTCCGCAGGTGTCTCCGGCCGCTTGGCGGCGGCAGGTGCAGGCTGGGCGCGGGGTGCGGGCCAGAGGGGGCTACGGAGCCGTTTGCAGCCACTGCCTCCACAAATGCGAGCCACACAGGTGCGGGCAGCCGGGTCCCCGGAGCTGTTGGGGGCGCAGAGCTTTGGCACCAGGACCTCAGTCCCTTTGTCGGAGAACTGGGGTCCAGAGGTGCGCCTGCCCCAGCATGGGGGCAATGGCTGCTCCCATCGGGCGTGCTATTTCCCAAAGAAGGGCCGTGTCCTCCGGGCGGGAGGTGTGGGGACCGCTCCGCAGCGGCTCTGGGCAGAACCCCTTCTCGTGGATGGCGATCGCCTCAGCCCTCCAGCTGTGCCTTGGCTCCGAGACGAGGCGACGAAACGCGCACCCCGCCCCCATCGGTGTCCCGATGCTGTCGCCCCAGTCACCTTCCTTTGCCCTTCTCCGACAGCACCTCGGGCTCGCTCCCTCCCCGCTCTCAGGAAAAGCTGAGCCAGTGAGGACTGTGAAGACGCTGCCAGAATCCTCAGCAGGCTAGAAATCCCATCACCTTGGTTCCCTGAGACTTGGAGGTATAGGTTGGCGTGTCTTTATGTGTGTGCGCTGGGAAGGGGGGTGTGTGTCTCAGAGACATGTGGGAGTGCAGCTCCCCCAGGGCCCAGCCCCAGGGCCCTGGGGGACAGCTGAACCAACTAGAAGTAACCAGCCCTTTTGGGTACGTGTGGGAAAGACAGCAAACCTCACCAGCTACTCCTCCCTCTTGGGCAGTTTCTAAATATTTCTTTCAAGCTGGTGCCAGAGAACACTTTTCCTGGCAAGTCACTATGTTTCCTGGGACAGTCTCAGCTGCATCTTTTGTTCTGGCTCTGACCCTTTCCTTGCATAGGGAGAAGACATATATCTTGCTTGTGGTGGGCAGGCTTGCCTCCTTCCAGGTGCAGCTGGCCTCCGCATCCTGGCCTGGGCTGCCCACTACAACTCTGGACTTTTCTCAGACCCGTCTGGGAAGGGTAGGACAGCAGACCTCCAGTACCTGACCTGTTCTAACTCAAGGCTGTACTCTTCTCTGAGCCTGTGGGCTCCCTTTGCCCCTCTCTAGGCGTGGCAGGCGTCTCTGCCCTTCACTCGTGTGCGGGAGAGTTGAGCATCAGGTGGCCTGGAGGTGATGACGGAGACAGCTTGGTGGGAGCCTGAGGCAGGAATTGATAGCTAATAGGTGGTGGGACTGGAATGAAGAATGAAGAGTTTGTCACAGATTCTTTCCCAGCGTGCACGGGAGGCACCCCCTATTGGGAGTGGAGCCTGGAATCTTATTAACAAACTCACCATGTGATCTTATGCCCACAGAAGGTGGAGAACCTGTTGGTATAGGCACATTAGCCCCCATTCTCAGACCCCATTAGCCCAGAGCATTCACGTTTAGTGATAATATGTTTAGAACCTGACATTGTTGAATTCCTAGCTGGCAAATATATTAGGATCTTCTAAGATCCTCACAGTCATCTTCAGTAAAGTAGGTATTATCCCCACTTTAAGAATGAGGAAACAGAAGCTCAAAGGAACAGCTTCTCAAGAGCCGGTAACTTGGGAGGAGACAGAGCCCCAGGCTTTGATACACAGTCTGCTGCCTCCTCTGGTCCCCTTGTGGGCAGCACAAAGACAGGGCATCCTGGGGCAAAGGTGAGGGGCTGAACTTTGAACTTGAAACCCATTTGTTGATTTCCACCCCCTTGCTGCCCTGCCCCACCATGGCCAGATAAGTAACTTTTTGGGAGGGAGCATACATCCTATCTGGAGGTGGAGTAAGAGGCTCAGAGGAAAATAAAATTTCTTTCTGAATGACAGGAAAACTGGGGGTGGCTTGGGGAGAAAAAGTCACAGGAAACACCAAGCCTATCATCTCCAAGATAGCTTTTAAAGCACCTCGGCCCACGTGGCACTGCCGTGTTAGATACCACACAAATTAGGTACTCAAAACAGAACCCTACTTTGTAAGAAGCAAGGAGACATAAGAGAAGGGACACAGGAACGTCTAGTTAAGTCCTGGCAAGCAGGTGAGTAAGAGAAAGAGTACCTTTCCCTCCTCAGCCACCTCATCTGCACAGAATGGGACAGACCAGGTGATGCTGCAGCCTTACCAACCGCAGCAGTCCTTGCAGGGTAGACTGCTTCCTGCACACACACACACACACACACCCCACACTGGATTGCCGTGCACAGAATCCACTCCAGACACTTTGCAGAGTCATAATCAGTGAAATATGATTAACTGCACAAACACTGTGGGGATGTCTTTCTCAACAAGGAATTAAAAAACTAGACTCCAAATGGGAGAGATGTGTGGAACAAATTATAGGTATTTATGTAGCTGTGATTAGCTTTGATTTCCTTCAGTAGGAACTGACAGCTGGCTGACAGAAAACTCGTCCAGGGAGAGAAAAGACATAAGTGAAGTATGAAATTTTGAATAATGTTTTCAGGTAACTTTCTATTTCCATGTAGAGTGGGTGTCTGGAGGGGTGAATGTAGTTATGGTTTGAATTGCTTCATTTATCGACAGATATTTTTAATAGGGTTCATAATTCTAAGATCCAGTGCTTTTTACTTCTTTTTCCTGCCTTCCAGTCCCGTGGTAGCTAGGAATTTCACCAGTCAGCCTGTAGACTCACTTTCTCTTGTTTTCAGCACACGGCTTCCAAGGTTGGAGCCTACCTGATCAATCTGTTCAGAGAATGAATCTTTGTTTTCTTGCCTAAGAGAGTGGTTGTCTACTTGGGGTGGGGTAAAGTTCTGGGGGTCCGGTTGTTCTATCCAACCATCCTGTAATGTTCAGCCCCGTGCCTCATTGCCACTTTTGGTGTCGTTTGGAACCTCCATGTCCTAAGCTTCCAGGGTCCTGTGGGTAAGCTGGCTTCCTTCTCGTGGGGGCCACCTCCCGGGGGCTTTATGTTGTAGCCTCTGCTATGCTAAGGCAGTTTACCACACCACCACCCACCTCTGTCTCCACAGCTTGTTTGAAATTGTTCATCTGATGATATCTCTCTTCCAGTTTTCTGTGTTCTTCAGAATAGATATCTTTTAAAAAAAATAACTAAACTGTAATTTTAGTGGGGCCTTGGGAGATGGAGAGAGGCACTAAAAGAGTAGAACAATATGCCATGATGAATTACAAGCAAAGTTAAAGACATTCTAATTTTAAAATCAAAAGCAATTTATCCAGCTGTTTAATAATTAACATCTTATAATAATGCAGAAATTATTGTATTTGGAACTTATAAGGAAAATGCACTTAAAGGATATCTTTTTCCATAGTTCACTTATTAGGTTCCATTTATATTTACAAACCATTATTTACAGATTCTAAAAAAAATTTTAAATATTTTATGTTATTTAAATAGTCTGTGGATTAGAGACATGATAAAACTAAAAGATGGCTAAATTCTGAGATAAAAATTTTAAAAAGAAGGGCTTCCCTGGTGGCGCAGTGGCTGAGAGTCCGCCTGCCGATGCAGGGGACACGGGTTCGTGCCCCGGTCTGGGAAGATCCCACATGACGCGGAGCAGCTGGGCCCGTGAGCCATGACCGCTGAGCCTACGTGTCTGGAGCCTGTGCTCCGCAGCGGGAGAGGCCACAACAGTGAGAGGCCCGCGTACCGCAAAAAAAAAAAAAAAAAAAAATTTAAAAAGAACACAGTGAGTATGAAGGCACAACAGGAAAGTCTTTTTCTAGATGTTGTCTGATTTCATTGCCAGCCCCCAGGGGACGAGTGTTTCATGATTGTCTTCCACAGATGGGGAACTCAAGACTCTGAGAGGCTGAGAGATTTGACCAGGGCGTACAGCTAGTAATTAGGAGAGTCAGGATGGAAATCTGGGTCTACCTGACTTTCAGACTTTCTCCAGTTGAACTGCTCTCTGTTTGGAAGGTGTAACAGAACTGGGGAATCATTTATAAGCTAGATTATGAGTCTGACTGAATGTTAATACAGTATTAGCACTAGGTACCCAGTAAGGATGTTTCACAGGAGGACACAGAAGGCGGGCACATTTCTGAACTAGGATCATTGTAGGCTAGAGAGGTGGTTTTCATCCCAGGTGGGGCTTACCTCTATGAAGAGTAAATAAATCAACTTCAATATGGGCATTTTTGACGTGCGAATGGGTGAGGTGAGATAAGAGAATGGACTGAAAGAGGGTGAAGGCATGAAGACAAGGGGATTATTCCAATAAAGTACCGATTACAAAATGAGACACCAGGAAACCTAACATGTATACACATGGAAGATAAAGTACCTGATAACGTTCTTTTCTGAAAATTTTAATGCTTAAACAATTCAGAATTGCTCTACTAAATGTGAACAATTTAAAAAGTGAGCCATCCAGTGGACCTTAGAAGTCTTTATAATGAGCAAAGCGTAAGCCTGTGTTGTTTGTGCTTGACAGCCCTGCGGTACTAAGGGGCGAGGTCTGCCTACGGCCTCACGGTAGATATATTCGCTAGTTGCCACTGGCTAGTGGTGTCACTGCCCAGCTTCCCTGAGGCCCTGGAGCCCATAGCACCCTCCCTTTCCACAGGACCAGAGCGGGGCCACTGCCCCCCTCAGACATCGCAGCCAGCCCCCCTTTTTCTCCCAGAACCTCCTGATGCCGAGTGTGGGAGGGAAAGTTATGGCAGGAAGTGGCCGGGTTTAGCACTGTGGAGAAAGATCTTTACATGAGGATATGTGAAAAGGTTTGAATGTCTTTCCAAAAGATTCTTTTAAGACTTTTTTTTAAAACAACATTGGCCCACATACTAGAAGCTATATGAAAGTTTAATATTGAAATCTGGTAACTGGCAACTGGTTCTCATTTGAATATCTGTTTATCAAATGCTACTTTTGGTCAAAGGTGCTTTTACATGATTGATACTGTTATCTCTTCTTGAATGGCAGTTCTATATTTTATATTACGTTCCAGCTTGTTTCTATAAGTCTCTTTGCTTTATTAAACCTATTTGTATACGAAAAATGCTAAAAGAAGGTTTCTTTTGTGATCACTGTCTCATGTGAGCCCTTTGCAGATGTTTTGCGTTCAGAATAAACCTCAGGTGGGACCCGATCTGTCAACCAGCCCTAAATTCCTAGGTTGCTGAGTTGCAGGTGTGTCTGGCTCTGGAATAGCTTTTTTAGAATGTTGCACGGGGGACAAAAATCATGTATTTCATGTGTTAACTTTTATTATATTTATGGATGTATATATCTAGTGGTTGTTCTTTGCTTAACATCATGAATGAAACTAAAGTGGAAACGAATAAGTATATTCTTTTGAGTACTGCTTATCAGGAGCTGACTAGCTGAAATTCCTTGAAAGTCTAGGCGTAAATACTATTGATAACACCACAAAAAGTGATTTATGTTGTGAAAACTAAGACTTACTATGGCTCTTTATAAATTTTAATTATGAAACATTCTTACATAAATGCTATGTTCTTTTTTCTGTACATGTCCCACTTTACAAAAGAGAATAGTAATATCATACAGGTGAGTACATGAAATATATACTCTTTGAAGAAGAAGAATAAAACGGACACCTATATACACACCACCCAGGTTGAGAAACAGAACATTACCTGAACCTTAAAAGCCTCTGTGTGTCCCTCCCAAATTGCATTGTTCTCCTTAGCCCTCACCAAGAGGTAACTTAGTCTTGACTATTGTGTAAATCGTTCCTTTGCTTTTTTGTTTTCTGAGTTTTCCACTTGCATGTGATCCTTAAGTAAATTAATTGTTTATTTTTGGAAAACTGGGTAGAAAGCACAAAATTAGATGAATAAAGAAAGATCAATATTAACAATATATGGCAAAAGTTCTCAGGAGAACATAAGTTGAACAGTCTCTGGATCTGAGTTCAGCTCAGCATTCCTGAGCATTTACAAGAGCCCCTCTGGGCAAGGTCATGAGTGAGTCCTGGGAAACATGGGGCTTACCATGATAGGGCTTCTGGCGGGCTGCAGTGTAGAGCAGATAGTGGATATGCAAAGGCAATGGGTTTTGAGTCTTTCTCCTCCTAAGCTCACCAAGACTTATCCCCAGATCTCAGAGCAGGTCAAAGTAAAACATTTGAGTAGGGCTGAAACGAGTGCCAGTGGCTGCCCCAGAAAGCAGGGTATGGAGGGGATAGCAGAGATGTGGTCAGGACAAAGCAAGTCATTTAAAGACCTGAGATCAGGCTTACCTGGGCATTTGGTCCTCAGTTAACAAGATGGTAAAATGGCAGTATGATCTCAGAGAGGATGTCTGTGCACATCCATTATCCTGGCATCTCCTCTCACCATCTTCTTGGGGATTTTCGGTGCCTTTCCTCTATGATGATCTCCAGATCTCGTTTCTTCTTTCTTGTTCCACCGTTTCATCTTGATAGAATATATTCTTCAGTAGATTCTTGAGAGTGTATCCCAATTCTTGACGGATGGCTTGGCTAGATAGAGAATTCTAATCTGGGAATCATTTTTCCTTCAGATTTTAAAAAATATTCCTCCGTTGCCTAAATCTTCTCTGTTCTCAGTGTTCTGGAAATTTACAACCATGTGCCATGGTCAGGGTCTGTCTTCATCCATTGTGCTATGTTCTCTTTGGACCCTTTCAATTTGGGAACTCATGTCCCTCATGTCTAAAAAATTTTCTTGATCTTATTCATCATTTCCTCTCCTGCTCACCCCTTTCTCCACCCCCACTATTGTCTCTTGCAAGAACTTCTATTAGTTGGATCTTGGATTTCCCGATCTAGTCCTCTAATTTTCTTGTTTTTTTCCCTCTTTATTCTTTTTGCTTGACTGTGTTAGAGATTTTTATCAATATTATTCAACCCTTCTATTGAGTTTTGGAGTTTGTATCATGTTTTTATCTTTTGAGAGCTTTTTATGATCTCTGAATATTCTTTTTAATAGACTCTTATCACTGTTTCATGGTTACAACATCTTCTTATCCCTTTGAGGATAATGAGTTTTTGAAGTTATTTTTCGGACTAATATCTGTCTTCTCCAAGTTGATTTTTCTATTCTTCTCTCTGTCTTTAATGTAAGAGGCTTTTTGTTTTCATGCTCATGATTAAAGGGCTTGGATTAAAAACCTAATGTGAAGCTTTTTCACATGAGTGACCTTTTTTTTTTTTAATTTTTGGCTGTGTCGGGTCTTCGTTTCTGTGCGTGGGCTTTCTCTAGTTGCGGCAAGCGGGGGCCACTCTTCATCGCGGTGCGCGGGCCTCTCACTATCGCGGCCTCTTTTGTTGCGGAGCACAGGCTCCAGACGCGCAAGCTCAGTAGTTGTGACTCACGGGCCTAGTTGCTTCGCGGCATGTGGGATCTTCCCAGACCAGGGCTTGAACCCATGTCCCCTGCATTGGCAGGCAGACTCTCAACCACTGCACCACCAGAGAAGCCCCATGAGTGACCTTTAAGCCACACTGTGGGATGATCTGGGTGGCATGTTGGGGAATCCCTGTGATCAGTCCTCTTAACTATTTTCTCCTTGGTAGGTCAGATTCTTGAGGGAAGAGTATAGCAGTTTTCTTCTAAAGGATAAAGATATGGCTGCCATCATTCTTGGAGCTGAGGTAGAAGGCTGTGAGTCCCTTCACTCAGTGGTCAGTAAACATACCATCACTTATTCTCCTATTTTCTTGTCCTCAAACATGCCTAGTGTTTCTCAGTCCAGAGACTCTCTGTTTCACCATTTCTGGAGAATAAACCACTGGACATCTTTTGAGGTGGGAGAGGGGCAGTCTTCTATCTCCTAGTGGCTTGGAGTGGAGGAGCACTTCTCAAACTTCAGTGTGCATGCAAATCACCTGGGGATCTAGTTGAACTGTAGGCTCTGACTCAATAGATCTGGGATGGAGCCTGAGATTTTGCATATTTAACAAGTTTCAGGTAATGCTGCTTCTGCTGGTCCAAGGTAGGACCACGGCACTTCCCGGAGCAAGACGTAGGGATCCAACTGCCTCTCTAACAGCTTTTCTCCTAGCCCTCCTTATTTAGCTGTACTCTCCACCCCCTAGTTATAGAGCCTCCTACTGCCGCCTCTTTCAAGGATTTTGTAGCGTACACGGGCTTAGTTCTCAACTCTGCCACCGATGACTCGAGGCACAGCCTTTTCAGGTTGGCTCAGTCAGTTACCACTGGCCTATCTGCTTTCTGGCTTCCAAAATGTTGTTTGTCATCTCCTCTCCTTTTCCTGCTATCTTTGTGAGTTTATGTTTTTTAAAAAAAAAAATCTTTACTTTTAGGGGATTTCAGGAAGGGACAAAATTAGACATACGTGTTCTGCCACATCACCGTAAGTATAATCATCTGCTAAAATATTTTCCTAAAGTTTGGTTGTAGTATGGTGTAGAGGCTGATTTATGATAAATAACTGTGCTATTTTAAGCCTCTAGATCTTTGCACAACGAGTGTTCTCTACTTTTCCTTTCCTCCTTTTTCTGCCTGCCAAACTCTCGCAGTCTTCAAGGTTTAGCTCAAATGGCTGGCCTCTGTGAAGCCCCTTCCATCCTCAAACCATTAAAGCCTGTGTGTAAACTCATAACCAGCTGCTTATACAGTAACTCTTCCAAACAGCTATGTAACCTCTTCAGGGCTAAGGCCTATACCTTTGTAGCTCAGTGCCCAGCACATATTAGGAGCTTACAGCTGTTTAACAATTGAATTAATTTCTATGTGCATGTCTATCTTTCCCTTTTTTCTTCACTTTCTTTCTGCTCTCTTTATCTCTTCTTTTCTTTAAGAAGTCATTATATTTATTATCCATTCCAGCAGTCCCCAACCTTTTTGGCACCAGGGACCAGTTTCGTGGAAGACAATTTTTCCACGGACCCTGGTAGGTGGGGAATGGTTTCAGGATGATTCAAGGGCATTACATTTATTGTGTACTTTATTTCTATCATTATTACACTGTAACATATAATGAACTAATTATACAACTCACCATAATGCAGAATCAGTGGGAGCCCTGAGCTTGTTTTCCTGCAACTACATGGTCCCATCCAGGGGTGATGGGAGACAGTGACCCGAAGTGTGTTTCTTATGTCCAGTCTCCTCCGTGATCTCGTTTTGGTCGTTGTCACTGCAGAAAACCCTGCTTCACAAAGATTGGAGGTTGGAAACGGAAACAGGCTTTTCAGTGCTTTTGTGGCAATCTCAGGATATTCCTCCTTGACTTTAATCCAGAACGTATGGAGATTTGACATTGTCTCAAGCATACTTTTAAGGCCACCGTCACTTGCAATCTCAAGCAGTTGATCCTCTTGTAGCTTGGACAAAGTCGATTCACCTGGCTTATTGACAGTATGGGTGGCGGATCCATTCCTTCCCAGTTTGGGGGTCTTTTGTGGTTGGGAAGTAATGCTCAAACTCTTTTAAAAGCTGAGATGGGTGATCATGCACCAGCTGGGAGAAAGAAGACCCTGGCTCGGTCTCTTTCAAAATCTCTGCTAATGTTTGAAACATGTCAAAAATCCTAATGTTCGCTTGTCGCCCCCATAATTCCAGTTTGGCTTTGAATGCAGCCACTTTATCTACCGACTTGAACACAGTTGTCATTCTCCCCTGAAGTGACAGAATGAGTTCGTTGAGCAGGTTGAATACGTCACACAAGTAAGCAAGTTTTTTTTTGTTTTTTTAAAATAAATTTATTTATTTTATTTATTTATTTTTTGGCTGTCTTGGCTCTTCGTTGCTGTGCGTGGGCTTTCTCTAGTCGTAGCGAGCGGGGGCTACTCTTTGTTGCGGTGCGAGGGTTTCTCATCACGGTGGCTTCTCTTTGTTTTGGAGCACAGGCTCTAGGCACGCTGGCTTCAGTAGTTGTGGCACGCGGGCTCAGTAGCTGTGGCTCATGGGCTGTAGAGCGCAGGCTCAGTAGTTGTGGCACATGGGCTTAGTTGCTCTGCAGCTTGTGGGATTTTCCTGGACCAGGGCTCGAACCCGTGTCCCCTCCACTGGAAGGCAGATTCCCAACCACTGTGCCACTAGGGAAGCCCAAGTAAGCAAGTTTTGTGACCCATTCTGTGTCACTGAAATGTGCTGCCAGTGGTAGCTGTTTTTCTAAAAGAAATCTCTGGAGCGGCTCTCAGAACTCAAAAACTCTGGCCAGTGATCTACCTTTAGAAAGCCATCTCACTTCTGTGTATAAGAAAAGACTTGTATACTCTGCGTCCATCACCTCATAGAGCTGTGCGAACAGACATATGAGTTAAGGGCATGTACCTTATTGTGGTTGATAATTTTAAGCACATCTTGTGAAATGTTGTTAAGTTCAGGTGACATTTTTCGGCTAGCCAGCATTTCTCTAGGGATGACACAGTGCATAGACTCACATTCAGAAGCAACCTCTTTGACCTGAGTAGTGAAATCAGAAAGCCGTCCAGTCATGGCAGCCGCTCTGTCTGTACGTATGCCAACACAAAATGACCAATTCAGTTTTCCTGATATGCAATCATTCAAAGAGTTGAATAGTTCTGCAGCTGTGGTGTTGGTTGGCAAAAAAAGTACACATAACATATCATGCACATCCTCCTGAAAAATATATCACACAAAAACAAGCATTGTTGCCTTGTTGTCAACATCGGTAGACTTGTCAACCTGGATTGCGTACTACGGTGACTTATTAAGCCTAACAATTGTGCCTCAGTATCCTCTGCTATTTCATCAATTCGTCTAGTTATGGTGCTAGCCGAAAGAGGAACACATGCCACCTTTTGAACTGCAGCCTCTCCTAAAAGTTCATGACAAATGTCCTCAGCAGCAGGCAGGATCAACTCTTCCCTAGTAGTAAAGGGCTTCTTAGCTTTAGCAATGCCGTTAACCACTAAGAATGATGCTTTCAGTGCAGACACATTTGATGAAGTGGTGGCCTTCAATAATTGCTTCTGTTTTTCGTGTTAACGTTTTTTTCTTTTGAAAAGGTCCAAAGGCTTGTCTTCTAATGCAGGGTGCTTGGTCTCCATGTGGCAAAGTGGTTTTGAAGGTTTCATGGCTTCCTTGGATAGCCTGTCGCCACATGTTATACAGAGAGGGCTTGAAGAATGTGAATCACCTGTTGCAGTGAACCTGTAATTTAAGTAGGACTCTTGGTATTTTCTTTTAAATGCAGCTTTCTTTTTGTTGGCAGTCTTAAGAGTCTTCTGCTGTCGCATCATTGTGTCTTTTCCCCTCTTCAAAGAAGCTCTCCAGCAACGTTTGTTTTTTACTCAATTTGGCTAGGATTAGCTTGCGGGCTTACCAAAACTGTGAGTGAGACAAGGGTGCAGTGCAGGAAAGAGGTGCGGACGGAAGTGGTAAATAAAACAATGGGTGGGCCACACATGGACTGAAATAAGTATCAGATTCTGACTTAAAGCCTGCCACCAGATGCAGCCTAATTGTCACTTGCCACTCACTGATAGGGTTTTGATATGAGTCTGGAAGCAATTGATTTATTATGGTCTCTGTGCAAACCTCTCTGCTAATGATAATCTGTATTTGCAGCCGCTCCCCTGCACTAGCATCACTGCTTCAGCTCCACCTCAGATCATCAGGCATTAGATTCTCATAAGGAGCATGCAACCTAGATCCCTCGCATGCACAGTTCAGAGTAAGGTTCACACTCCTATGAGAATCTAAAGCCGCCGCTCATCTGACAGGAGGCGGAGCTCAGGCGGTAACGTGAGCGATGGGGAGCTGCAGTAAACATAGATGAAGCTTCGCTTGCTTGCCTGCCGCGCACCTCCTGCTGTGCGACCTGCTTCCTAACAGGCCACAGCACAGACTGGTACTGGTCCGTGGCCCGGGGATTGGGGATCCCTTCTCTATTCTACTATACAATAGAAATCCGTGTCCCATATTCTTTATTTTAAAAATAAATGAGTAGAGTAAATAATACCTCTTGATTTCTCAAAGCTACACAATTCAATGAAATAGATCTAAATGTTATACAAACTTCTATTTGATTTTTCTCCCCAGCTCTAAGGACTGTTACAAGACTAACATTTCCTTGGCTCTCGATAAAGACATAATTCTTATCACCTCATGAAGTTATCTGTTGAATAAGTTTAAATCTAAATTTTTATTTATGTATTTATTTATTTATTGGCCATGCCGCATGACTTGTGGGATATTAGTTCCCCGACCAGGGATTGAACCCAGGCCCTCAGCAGTGAGAGCACAGAGCCCTAACCATTGGACTGCCAGGGAAATCCTGAATCTAAATTATTTAAATAAATTAAACAAATAATTTTCAGTTTTAATGATAATAAAATGTTTTTAAAGTCTATATGTCTTCACTTGTTTCTAGCCTAGAAAACTTTTTTGGAGCAACTGTCAAAATTTAACTCAATAGTATGTTGCTAACCCCATAACCTAGTCAGTGGACAATTTAAGTAATGGAATCAAGAAAACTACATAATCTCATGCTCACCATTCCTATCTCAGTGTGAATTCCAGACATTATATCAGTTATTTTAACATCTTGTAGTCCAAATATTTTTCATCCTTTAAAAGAAACATCGAAATGCCCCTCAAATTGAAAATTTAGATCTTAATTGCATTATTTAACTGAAAAGCATGTTTAAGTAATTAATACTAAGAAGTTTTTGTACTAAGCTATCGTAAACATGCTCTATTTTAGTTGATTCAGTTGCAGTTACACAGAATTTTGGCTTTTTTGCTTAAATTTGCATTTTAATATTATTTTAAAAATATTTTTCACAGGTGGAAACTAAGTGGATTATTGTTTAATTGATGTGGGATTTAGAGAAGTACTAGGCTAGTGTTATGTCATAAATATTCAATGAAGATTTTGGGAAAGTAAATTTTAGCTCAAGCTTCCCTAAATGTTGTTACTCTTCTAAATTTTTCTCTATATTAATAACACAATCTTATTTATGTCTTCTTTATACATATTTCAGACATTAGTTGTGAATAACAACATGAATATAAATTGGGACATTGATTCAGGCTAATCTTTTGTTCTTCATCTTCTTTGCTAACCAGGTATTGATTCTGACTTTTGAAGATGGATGAAGGTATAGAAATTTCCAGTGATGGAAATTCTCTGATCAAAGCGGTCCATCAGAGCCGGCTTCGCCTTACAAGACTCTTGCTGGAAGGCGGAGCCTACATTAATGAGAGCAATGACCGAGGGGAAACACCTTTAATGATTGCTTGTAAGACCAAACATGTTGATCACCAGAGCATCAGTAAAGCCAAAATGGTTAAATACCTATTAGAAAACAATGCTGATCCCAACATACAGGACAAATCTGGGAAAACTGCTTTGATGCATGCTTGCTTAGAAAAAGCTGGTCCTGAAGTTGTTTCTTTGCTCCTAGAGAGTGGGGCTGACCTCAGCTTGCAAGACCACTCTAGTTACTCGGCCCTTGTTTATGCTGTAAATTCAGAAGACAGAGAGACCCTGAAAGTCCTACTTAGTGCTTGCAAGGCAAAAGGGAAAGAGGTCATTATCATAACGACAGCAAAATCGCCCTGTGGCAGGCACACTACCAAACAGTACTTAAATATACCTCCTGTGGATATGGATGAGTGTTATTCCCCAGCCACCTGTGCCACTCCTTCAGAAATAGACTTAAAAACAGCCTCATTGCCACTATCACATTCTTCTGAAACTGAAATGACACTTTTTGCCTTTAAAGATCTGGAACCCACAGGAAGCAGTGATGATATGGGGGACCCAAGCTCCCCCTTGAGGAAGCCTTGCATGGCCCCTAATGGGCCGAAGCTACCTCAAGCTCCACACTGGATCAAGAGTCCCCCCTCATTAATGCACCAGAACAGAGTGGCGTCCTTACAAGAGGAGCTCCAGGATATTACTCCAGAGGAAGAATTATCCTACAAAACCAATGGGCTGGCACTTTCCAAGCGATTCATCACTAGGCACCAAAGTATTGATATAAAAGACACTGCACATTTGTTAAGAGCCTTTGACCAGGCCAGCTCAAGAAAGATGTCATATGAGGAAATAAATTATCAATCAGTTTTTTCAGAAGGAAAGCAGCAATGCATTGACATCCCAGTTGACCGGGACCCAGACTCTAACCAGACAATATTTACTTCCACCTTAAGAAGTATAGTTCAAAAAAGAAACTCAGGAGCAAATCACTATAGCTCTGATTCCCAGCTCTCAGCTGGTCTCATCCCTGCAACTTTAGATGATGGCAAAACACTTACAGGAAAGAAAAAGATCCTCTCACCATCTTCTTCTTTGTTGTCAGGATCCAAAGAATTGTTGGAGAATATCCCACCAGGTCCCCTGAGCAGGAGAAATCATGCCCTTTTAGAAAGGCGTGGTTCGGGAGCTTTCCCTTTAGATCACAGCATTACACAAACCAGACCAGGATTTCTGCCACCCTTAAATGTGAATCCTCACCCTCCCATCTCAGATATCAATGTCAGCAACAAGATTTCCAGCCTTCTTTCTTGTGGTCAAAAAATGCTTATGCCAACAGTTCCTATTTTCCCCAAAGAATTCAAAAGTAAAAAAATGTTGTTAAGGAGACAATCATTGCAAACAGAACAAATTAAGCAATTAGTTAATTTTTAAGAGATGGCTAGAAAATACGTTTTGTTCACATGTCTATACCAGAGAAATATGGAACTAGAGAAGAAAATTCAAACGTTCATCCTTTTAAATCTTTTAAGTGGTTAGTCCATAACAGTTAGGGGTATCAAAATGTACTGTGTATCATCATATTAGGCACTGTGGATATACAAATAATAGATAGCTTTTGCTAAGGGAATTCTCTCAAACAAAATTAAAACTTTTTTTCAAAACCTTCAATATTTAACAACCTTCATGTGGTCCAAGTTTTTAATTTAAACAAAAATAAGCAAAGAAAGAAGGTCACATATGTTGGAGATAACTTTAAAAATTTCAGATTTGCCAAATATTTTATTAGGAAACATTGTGTTCAAATCAATTTTTAAAAAGCATTTCATGATTGTAATTTTCCATGATGCCAACAGCATAAAAGAAAACATAAACAGCTATAAAGTGTTCTATGATCAATAAGCCTAAGCTACAAAGAAAGAATGAACTAATTCTTGAAAAATGTTGACTGCAGGTAGGTGACAACCTAATTAACATTTTAAAAGGTCAGCCATTATAGTAGACGAGGCAGCTATATGTGTTGTCAGCTTAATAAGTGTCAAAAATGGCAGATCTGAGTTTTATAAGCTAGTAATAATCTGTACCAAGTGTTTCTGTGCTGTTTTTTGCTTTTCTTTGTTTTTTAATGTTATTTATGGAATTCTTCCTTCTCCATATCCTTTAATTCCTGTTATTGTTTTTTGAAGCTTATTCATAGGTTCCCAATAACAAGATAATACAAAATTTAAAAAGCATTTCTCATTTTCTTATAATCAAAGTGTTCTTGTCTTTTTAAAGACAACCAAAAAAAAAGTTTGGGATTTATCATAAATAGAAACTAAATGCTTGCTTTGGTTGTAAAAACGAAAAACTGATCATTAGATTATCTTAGGTTAGCTAAAATTGAGAAAGCCAGTAGAAATTTAATTACAAAATGTATTAAATATTTGGTCAATATTAAACTATATTTTTTTCTGATATATAATTGTTAGACATTTATATAATTAGAATAATTAGGATAATTTCCTTGTGTGACATTCCAATCATCTAGTATTTAGGACCTGTGAATAACTTCTAACAAAGTAAATGAATACCATGCTAGAACCATAAAATATTATAAAATGACTATATCATCTATATGATTTCAAAGCATAGTGTTTATAGAGAGACCTTATTTCAGTCTAGCAGTTTTACAACAAAGAATAAATCAAACTGTACAAAACCTGAGTGTATTAATTTGAGATCCTAGCACCTGGCATGATGCTTTTCTTCACAATTTGATATAAGCAAGTTGTTATGTACATAGTAATTATTTAATTTCTTGTGGCTTTTATTTGAAAAAGTAACCGTAAGTTTTCCATTTAATGTTTTGAAAAACATTAATATTAATTGCACTAGAAGTATTTTTTGATTCAGAACTTAGAATCGTACCTGATGTTTATAGGTAACCGTAACCCTTTTCGCAAGTTTTAATATTGAGAAAAGGTCTTGGCTTTACATTGTAAGGGTACAGTTTGGAAGAATATGTAGCTAGATTAGTTCATAAACAAAATGGTATCAATAAAGATTTAAATGCCATTTGGGGTATCAGTGATTTTTACTTACCTCAAATACTAATGATAAATATTTCAACATAATCTGAAGAGAAATTGTGCCACGTATGTTACTTTGAGTAAATAGAAAACTAAGAAAGAATAACATTTGTTGCTATTCTCATCCCAACATGAAAAGAATATTTAATAGGATTAAAACTTTGTTGGCCATATTTGGAAGAATTTTTAGTCTTGTGTCAATCCTAGGAATATTTTAGGGGCTGTGGTTGCTTGAGCCTACTTGTAAAGTCATCCTGTGGGACTCAGTTGAGATTAGACAGCTGACCTTAAGTACTGAAAGGACTGATGACTGACTTAGTCTGAATCCTCCAGATTAAGAAAAACTAGAACCAGAAATTTGAAGTTACAGAAATATTTCAACTCGTTTACCTACTAGAGCTGTCCATCTATGGAAAAGTCTATCCTAGGAAGATAAGAACCACTTTTGGAAATAGGCTGAGGATAGATGTTGATCAGAGATTTAACAAAAGAGATTCCTTTTATTGAATAATCTTTAAAGTCTTCAATTTTGAAGGTTGTTTGAGATAGGCTTTACTTATTAACAATTCTAGATTCATTGGGACAAGTTGAAAACTAATGATTGAAATTACATTTTTTAAAAACATCTTTATTGGAGTGTAATTGCTTTACAATGTTGTGTTAGTTTCTGCTGCATAACAAAGTGAATCAGCTATACATATACATATATCCCCATATGTCCTCCCTCTTGCCCCTCCCTCCCACTCTCCCGATCCCACCCCTCTAGGTGGTCACAAAGCACGGCAGCTGATCTCCTCGTAATATGCAGCTGCTTCCCAGTAGCTATCTGTTTTACATTTGGTATATGTCAATGCTACTCTCTCACTTTGTCCCAACTTGCTCTTCACCCTCCCTGTGTCCTCAAGTCCACTTTCTACAACTGCATCTTTATTCCTGTCCTGTCCCTAGGTTCATCAGAATCAATTGTTTTCTTTAGATTCCATATATGTGTGAGCATACGGTATTTGTTTTTCTCTTTCTGACTTAACTTCACTCCATATGACAGACTCTAGGTCCATCCACCTCACTACAAATAGTTCAATTCCATTTCTTTTTATAGCTGAGTAATATTCCATTGTATATATGTGCCACATGTTCTTTATCCATCCGTCAGTGGACACTTAGGTTGCTTCCGTGTCCTGGCTATTGTAAATAGTGCTGCAGTGAACATTGTGGTACATGTCTCTTTTTGAATTATGGTTTTCTCAGGGTATATGCCCAGCAGTGGGATTGCTAGGTCATATGGTAATTCTATTTTTCGATTTTTAAGGAACTTCCATACTGTTCTCCATAGTGGCTGTATCAATTTACATTCCCACCAACAGGGCAAGAGTGTTCCCTTTTCTCCACACCCTCTCCAACATTTATTGTTTGTAGATTTTTTTGATGATGGCCATTCTGACCGGTGTGAGATGATATCTCATTGTAGTTTTGATTTGCATTTCTCTAATGATTAGTGATGTCGAGCATCCTTTCATGTGTTTGTTGACAATCTGTATATCTTCTTTGGAGAAACGTCTATTCAGGTCTTCTGCCCATTTTTGGATTGGGTTGTTTTTTTGATGTTGAGCTGCATGAGATGCTTGTATATTTTGGAGATTAATCCTTTGTCCATTGCTTCATTTGCAAATATTTTCTCCCATTCTGAGGGCTGTTTTTTTGTCTTGTTTATGGTTTCCTTTGCTGTGCAAAAGCTTTGAAGTTTCATTAGGTCCCATTTGTTTATTTTTGTTTTTATTTCCATTTGTCTAGGAGGTGGATCAACAAGGATCTTGCTGTGATTTATGTCATAGAGTGTTCTGCCTATGTTTTCCTCTAAGAGTTTTATAGTGTCTGGCCTTACATTTAGGTCTTTAATCCAGTTTGAGTTTATTTTTGTGTATGGTGTTAGGGAGTGTTCTAATATCATTCTTTTACATGTCGCTGTCCAGTTTTCCCAGCACCACTTATTGAAAAGGCTGTCTTTTCTCCACTGTACATTCCTGCCCCCTTTATCAAAGATAAGGTGACCATATGTGCGTGGGTTTATCTCTGGGCTTTCTATCCTGTTCCATTGATCTATATTCCTGTTTTTGAGCCAGTACCACACTGTCTTGATTACTGTAGCTTTGTAGTATAGTCTGAAGTCAGGGAACCTGATTCCTCCAGCTCCGTTTTTCATTCTCAATATTGCTTTGGCTAGTTGGGGTCTTTTGTGTTGCCATACAAATTGTGAAATTTTTTGTTCTAATTCTGTGAACAATGCCCTTGGTAGTTCAATAGGGGTTGCACCAAATCTGTAGATTGTTTTGGGTAGTATAGTCATTTTCACAACGTTGATTCTTCCAATCCAAGAACATGGTATATCTCTCCATCTGTTTGTATCATCTTTAATTTCTTTCATCAGTGTCTTACAGTTTTCTGAATACAAGTCATTTGTCTCCTTAGGTGGGTTTATTCCTAGGTATTTTATTCTTTTTGTTGCAGTGGTAAATGGGAGTGTTTCCTTAACTTCTCTTTCAGATTTTTCATCATTAGTGTATAGGAATGCAAGAGATTTCTGTGCGTTAATTTTGTATCCTGCTACTTTACCAGATTCATTGATTAGCTCTAGTAGTTTTCTGGTAGCATCTTTAGGATTCTCTATGTATAGTATCATGTCATCTGCAGTGACAGTTTTACTTCTTCTTTTCTGATTTGGATTCCTTTTATTTCTTTTTCTTCTCTGATTGCTGTGGCTAAAAATTCCAAAACTATGTTGAATAATAGTGGTGAGAGTGAGCAGCCTTGTCTTGTTCCTGATCTTAGAGGAAATGGTTTCAGTTTTTCACCATTGAGAATGATGTTGGCTGTAGGTTTGTCATGTATGGCCTTTATTATTTTGAGGTAAGTTCCCTCGATGCCTACTTTGTGGAGGGTTTTTATCATAAACGGGTGTTGAATTTTGTCAAAAGCTTTTTCTGCATATATTGAGATTATCATATGGTTTTTCTCCTTAAATTTGTTAATATGGTGTATCACATTGGAAATTACATTTTTGAATTTCAATCATCCACATGACTTCTTGGCTTTATTTTCACAATTATTAAGTGTTAGTTTTAGTGGCGCAAATTTAAATTTTGATTGTCAGGCAACACATTTCAAAAAGGATCTTCTCCTTTTCCAAAAAAAAAAAAATTGCTGTATTATCCCTGCAGCTGTGGGTCCTATAAATATGAAGAATCTGACATCCAAGGGAAGAACAGTTCCACCAAGGGATTTTATCACTGTCTTTTGAAATGGAAACGGTGATAACCATCTAGTCATCCCAGGCTCCTTCGTAAGAGAAAAAGGGGTCATGACGTTCGTTGAAATAATTCTCAGTACTACAAATAGGAGGTAGAAGGAATATGGGTGGAATTTGAGCAATTCACTGGGGACTCCCTTGTATTATCATAGTCAGTGGTAAATATAGGTTATCACAATCCCACACAGGCAGAAGCATCAATGCCTCAGAATTCTCAAGAATGAAGAGATGGGGGTACACCACCAGGTACATTCTTGACATTTCTGCCCATAGCTGTTGGAAGGGACAGCCTCAGGTGTCATATGACCCCACTGGTTCCCTTCCTCCCCAACAGTAAAGTGGACCAAGGATGGATAAGTGACTGAAAGGAACAAACTGGGATGAACCAATGGGGCTTTCTCTCAGTAATCTAAATTTGTTCTGTGGAGCACTGGAGTCCATGACCTCCCACTGCTGAGGACCCTGTCTTAGTTCTTGCCTAGGACAGTGGTCTTAGTTCTTACCCTTCCTGCAGTCTAGATGTTCAGCTTTTCCCTAAATTTTCTGGATATATCTCCTTATGGTAACTTCCTCCCTAGCCTCAGTTATTGGAGTTAATTTGAGTAGGATTCTATTATTGCATCCTAAATGTTTCCGACCAAGACAGTACCTAAAGCAGTATCAGTTGGATCAAAATGGAAAATATGGTCCAGAAATAAGATAATCATTATCAGAACAAGGACTGCATGGCTCACGCAATGAAAGTTCCAACTCATAGGGCAGCTTTGGCACCTAAGGATTCAGCTTTGAAGAGTATCAGGAGACAGTGTCTTCATCAGTGACCATAGCATGTCACATAGGCTCTTTAGAACAACGCCTGGCATATAGTATGCACTCCAAATTTTTGTTGCTTCTTATCATCATAAATATGAGGATAAAGAATTTTGAGAAACTAGAAAACTTTGATAAATTGGTGAGACAAGGTTATAATTATTCTCTTTCCCCTACAAAGTTCCAAATAGGTCATTTATTTAATACATCCCTTTTAACTCAAAAACAACTTAAATATACTTTTGTACTGTTTGAATTTTTAAAAACCACCTGCATATATATTTTTTCAATTTAAAGACTAATAGGGAATTCCCTGGCAGTCCAGTGGTTAGGACTCCGAGCTTTCACTGCTGAGGGCCTGGGTTCGATCCCTGGTCAGGGAACTAAGATCCCACAAGCTGTGCAGTGCGTCCAAGATGAAAAAATGTAAAAAAAAAAAGAGACTAATAAAACTTTTTCAATAACTGAATACATAGAGACGCAGAATATATTTAAATGTACTACACACATTTTATAGCTTAAGCAATGCTAGAATGATTAAAGCAGAAATGGCATTAACCTTTTATCCATACATGCTGAACACCTAAAACATTTTGAGACATTCACACTTATTGGTCTTAGAACTCCTTACAGTCTTTGGGACTTCCCTGGTGGTACATTGGTTAAGACTCTGCGCTCCCAATGCAGGGGGCTCAAGTTCGATCTCTGGTAAGGGAACTAAAGATCCTGCATGCTGCAACTAAAGATCCCGCACGCTGCAATGAAGATCCCTGCAACAAAGATCCCGCGTGTGGCAACTAAGGCCCGGCACAGCCAAAAAAATAAAAATAGTCCTTAACAGTCCTAAAAATCAGGACCTCAAGGGTTTTTGTTGTTGTTTTTTGCTTTTTAAAAAAAATCTAGGTTATGTGTATCAATGTTTACTACATTAAAATTTAAAACTGAGAAATTTTAAAAATATTGTTTTAAAGTGACAAACCCATTACATGTTAGCATAAGTATTTTATGAAAAATAACTACACTTTCCAAAATATATTTAGTGAGAAGAGTGGCAGTGTTTTGTTTTTGCAAATCTCTTTAATGTTTGGCTTAATAGAAAACAGCTGGATTCTCTTCTGTGTTTCTGCTTCAATCTGTTGTAATGTTTAGTTGAAGCATATGAAAAAAATATGGCTTCACACAGATATGCAGTTGAAAAAGGAAGAAATAATTTAATAGGTTTTTCAGATAATTGTAGAGTTTTCCTTGATACTATACTCCAACTTGGTAAGTGGTAGTTTCTTAGAAGGTTAGTTGTAATGTAGAATCTGAAACCACACCAAGGAACTTCCATTTTCTGTTACACTAAATTTCATTGCCCTGTCTCACACTTTGAATGGATTCCTTACCCAAGCAAGACCTTATAATATTGTGCATGACTCATTTGGAAAATATTGATTCCTTGAGTTATGCAGACCTTCCAAGTGTTGACACATTTCACTATATACCATAAAAAATAGTATTCATTAATGTCACCACTGATATCAAAGTCTTTTAAGTATAGGGAATTGTCAAGCTCACAATGATGGGTTCAAGTTTAGTCAAATTCTAATTTTTCATGTAAAATCTCAGGTTTCATCATTGGCAGCAGATACTGTCACTTGTTTTCCTTCAAGCGACAAGCTTGCTTTGTTCATTTTTGAGAAAATATCTGCCAAATACCCAAGACTAAGTAACTGGTCTGTCAGTTGTTCTTTCAAGTATAAATATTTTCTCCATGAAAAAAATGGCTAGTTCAGTTTGCAACAAGGACTTTTCTTTAATACAACCACTGAACTTCAGTATACAGCAGAATTGTACTATGCTTAACTCACATTCTGTCACATGAAATATTAAAAAGATGTGTACTCTGGGTCAAGATTTACTAAAATTAATAATTTTTGCTGAATCATTGATATTCCTATGTCTTTTTTGTTTTGTTTCTAGTGTGTGGGGCAGTGAAGAATATGATTGATAGTTGATGCCATGAACTTGATTCATACTAAGGCATCCACAATTTAACCTAACATTCTTTTTTCCATCATCACTGCAAGTGTCAACACAGTGAAACAGGCAATTTCACAAGTGGCTTTGACCTCATCCATTTTCTGAAAGCATCTCAGGGGAACTGAGGGGTTTGTGGGCCACACTATGAGAACAACTGGCCTAAGAGAATTATTGAGGTTTTGTGTCATCCATCCATCCATCATTTGTTAAAGGCCTATTCTGACCAGGTATCATAAAAAAATGAGTAATTTCTTCCCCCCAGAACAGCACAGTTGAGGGCAAAATACAAACGTGTAAAATAATTATTATCTAGCGGAGGATGTATATCAGGAGAAAGCCCTGGGGAAGTCTTGAAAGACTCTTTATAGGAACCTTGACTTAGGCGCAGAGCTCAACAGGCTCTGTGAAGAGGTCACGCCCTTCAACTTTAATTCAGAATTTTTTGATTAGCTCTTGAATTCACAAGGTGGCAACAGACTCTCACAGCAAATATTTCAATTGAATTTTCTTAATTCTTACTACATTATGTGACCCCAAGAAAGCGATAAAGAAGAAAGGGACAATGACCAGCCTTCATGATTCTTTAGCAACAACCAAACCTGGAACAACTCAGCTGCCAGATTTAGTCAGACTGGTCCCTCTCACAAGCAGAAGCATAGAAACAAAAGAGCCTCCCTAGAGGACAGGAGGTTGGGTGAGCCCCTTTCAAGGCCTGCCTGTTTTCTGTCTACTCTGATGGTTAGACTCGGGGGGTGGGGGTGGGTAGCCTTCACTGTTTAAAATTATGACATAATTAAAAATATGTAGTAAAGTAGCAATTACGGGGGAGGGGGGCTGTAGTTCTTTAAGAAACTGATAGAATTAAAGAGCATCCTTTCTGAAGTCAGAGTGGGAGGTGAGTTCAGAGGCAGGAAGATGGGGTTTTCATTTTTCTTCCCAAATTGGTATAAAGTAGCAATGTCAACAAATCACTGAGAAATATCGCTATACCTGGCCTCTGTTCTATCCTGTTTGGGTCAGTAGCACCACCTGACGCTCTGTTACCCAAGCCCAAAATATGTATATTAGACTCGTCCTTCTCCCCCATACTTCCCATTCAACTAGTTTACAAACTCTTACAAGCTCTTCCTTCTTAACCTTTCCTCTATTTCTTGAGCCTTCCCATCCCCTTTTGTTACCACCTTAATTCAGGGCGTCATCTCCTTTCACTTCAAGAATTCTAAGGCTCCTTCTCATGCCACTGGAATCACCTTTGTAACACTCAAACCTGGTAACGCTTCCCTGCTTAAAATGGTGGGATGATTCCCACAGCCTGAAAGAAAAGGAACAAACTCCTTAGCTTGGAAAGTGAATCTGGTCCCTGCCTAAATGTTCAGCTTCGAAATACAGTGCCTCCACAAACTTTTTTGAACCAGTGAGATCAGGCTCTTTCCCACTTAAGAGTTCCTTTGCTCACGTGCCTCTGTCTGAAAGGCCCTTCACTCTCTCTACCTGGTGAATCTTACTTAACACAACCTAAGTATTCTCTCCCAATTAGAAAATACTGCTGTCTCTCACCACCACCTGGTATATAGTTCCATCACAGGAGTTACAGCAAATATCCAACTTACTGTTAACAAGTCTCTCTCCCCCTACTAGATGGTAAGATCCTTGAGGTAGGAATCATTTCTGAATTATTTGCACAACCTCAGCTTATCAGACATCAATTAGATGTCCCCTTCCCTCCCCCCCAGAGTTCCTATTGAGCCCTGAAGTCCTGTTACATGTCTCCCTCATGAAAGACACAAGTGACTGAACAAATTAAGGTCCCTGGACCAAAGGATGGCAGTCCAAAGGTACGAAGGAGAGAGAGGAGCAATCACAGTGAAGAGTAAGAGTGACACTCATGGGGGACACTGGAACAATGACCCTGAGTTCCTGCTGCTGGGGTGCCAAGAGCTGCTGGATCCCGCCCCACTTCTTCCAAGAGCTGGTTATCAGCTCTTCTTGGTTTCACTAATTCATTATACTCCCATTTTCTAGATTAAAAAGTACTTCAGCGCTACTATTCTCATCTCTCTTTTTAACACATTATTTTCCTTGCATTAATTCATGAATTTATGATTGTAAGAAGATAGTAAGCTCATATTAGGTAGGCTCCCATCTTAAATTTCAAGATGAGGAATAGAGCATTTTTCTATATAGTCACTAGGTATTTAGTTTTTTGTTTTTTAATTTATTTGGTTGTGTTAGGTCTCCGTTGCTGTGCGCGGGCTCCCTCTAGCTGCGACGAGCGGGGGCTACTCCTCGCTGTGGTGCGTGGGCCTCCCATTGGATGTTGTACAAAAGTATCTTCTAGGACTAGGATTGCTCTGCAGGCTTGGGAGACAGCACTTGGATGCTGTGGGATTTTAACAGCAATAGATTAGACCTAAGAACCTGGAGAGAAAAAAATAGGTGGTACTAAAACATTTACTTATTTTCTGTCTGTGAACTTCTTCCCAAGTATTTAATAATATCTTACAATTTTATATGTCAATTGTATCTCAATAAAACTGAAATTTAAAAAAGGAAAGAAATAATTGCCTACTCCAAGTCATGAAAACATTCTCCTTTATTCTCTTCTAAATGCTTTATAGTTTTAGAGCTTTCACTTTTAGGCCTAAGATTCAGCTCTAATTATTTTTTGTATATGGTGTGAAGCAGGGATCAATGTTTTCCTTTTTCCATAGGGACCAAAATCCATTAAAATTTTACTTTGGGGGACTTCCCTGGTGGTCCAGTGGTTAAGAATTCGCCTTCCAATGCAGGGGACATGGGTTCAATCCCTAGTCAGGGAACTAAGATCCCACGTACCACGGGGCAACTAAGCCCGTGCACTGCAACTACTGAGCCCACGCGCCACAACTAGAGAGCCTGTTTGCCACAACTACTGAGCCTGTGTTCTCTGGAGCCTGCACGCCACAACTAAAGAAGCCTGTGTGCTGCAACAAAGAGCCCACGCACCGTAACGAAAGATCCTGCATGCTGCAATGAAGATTCTGCGTGCCGTAACTAAGACCCGACGCAGCCAAATAAATAAATATTTTTTTTTAAATTTACTTTTCAACAGAATACATTTTATAATTCTCTTATGTAATTTTTATTCCTGAGAACACTTTAAAATATAGCTTTAAATCTTAATCTAAATGACACTTAGTTGATATATTTCTCAATATAAAGGCATTTTGCCTTAAGACTAATACTTTAAAAAATATTATTAAGGATAAAGTAGTAAAGTTAATCTTCTGGACAAATGAATTTGATTTCAAACTTAATTAAAATGCAATTCATTTATAAATTCAGCTCTCTTTGTAAAAGCAAAGCATGGTCGTTTTAGAACATTTATAATGTAAACATTACTTTTTACTATAATTTTAAGAGTTATTTGTTGCAATTATTAACATTTTATAATTATGAAATTGCATCTTTTGCTGTTGGCAAACAATCATAGAAAGTGAAGTTTTAGGTGTTGACAAATAGCACCACATTCAGTTGTAGCTAAAATTTTAAGTGGAAATATGATCATTTTCTTGAAGTATTTATATGTATACAATGTTCATGTTATATGTCTTACTGCTATCTATCTACAATGGATATGATCACATGATAAGTCTAAAAGAAGGGAACTATCTGTTGAGCACTTGCTATGTGATGAGCATTGAGCTACAAGCTTCCATTGCATGAATCTCACTTAACCTTCACAACAACCCTACAAGAGAAGCTTCATCCTCTGCGCCCCTCCCCCATTTTATAGATGAAGAAATCAAGACTCAATGAGGTTAAATATTTCCCCAAATCTATGGCTATTAAGGGACAGAGGTGGTGCTGTAAGGGAAGTCTATCTGGATTCAAAACCCAAGCTCTTTTCTCTATATCGCACTACTTTATTTACTGGGAGAAAATGGTTGATAAAAGATAAATTACATATCTTAGGACATTCATTGGTAAATTACTTTCAATAAATCAAAGAAGCAACATGTTTTTCTGAACATCTTGCTCAGAACTATGCCAGGCACTGTAAATACAATTAAGAGTGCTCTCTTACCATAAAGCACTTTATAATCTAGCTGAGGAGACATAACTACTATGTATGACACAACTAGTGAAAAATATTAGTTGAAATTAACTGTTAAAGTAAGATCTGGAGACTACAAATGGTGTAGCTGTTTTTGAAATGAAGGACTGTGTTGAGGACACTGAATTAACTTTTAGAGTGAGACCACGTTAGGAAGGGTCTTGCAAGAATAAAATTCAATAAAGTTGAATTTAAGAATCCCCTAGAGATTTTTGATTTGACATAAAGGAAGAGGTGTTTTTTAAAAGTTTTTTTTTTTTTTTCCAGCAGAAATATTCAGGGTATCTTTGAGTAGAGTATGAGGAATGAAGTCATGAGGAACCAGTTTTTGAAATTCTAGCAGAACAAGGGCCTGAACCAAGGTGATGTTGGTGAGAAACTTGAAGATCAAATGATATATTACCAGGATTAAAATTCTGCTCTCCAATAGTATTTTGCTCACTCTAGATATTATGATCAAAATAAAGAATACAAAAAACGTATACGGCTGTCGGCATACTCCCCCAAATATGGAAGTTCTAGATACATCTAATTTTAATCCGTATTGTTTTTGGTAAAGAGACTTGATCTTGTTATAGGAAAGCTGCTCATCCCTGTGAAAGTTAAAAACATTTTTAACGCCCTCTTACTCTACTGTAGTCTCTGAATAACTAGTTCTCCAGGAAAAAGGAAAGAGGATGGCATATTTTTATGAAATCTCTATAATGCTAGTGCCAACAAAATGTGATTTAATAGCTGTATGACATGTGGATTCTTTCAATTATCTTCAGTATACCAAAATTTTTTTATAAAGAGTTTTAAAGATTCATTTTCCTAAAGTATTGTTATACTAGCCCAATGCAATCTCTTCTTTCCAAATCTTTTAGGTAAGTACAGTATTATAAGGACATAAGCCTAACAGAGTAAGCACTCAGTAAATGTTTTTTGACTGGATAAACTGGAACATAAATCAATCATCATAATTTATATGGTAACCAATTCAGACCAAAGCAAAGAAGGATTATGAAACCAAAACATGAAATAATTTAGCAGAATTTTCATCTTAGAGATTAATTTTGATTCCAATGGCTTGTTTAAATTCATGGTTTTGTGGTTCCAAGATGTCATAGAAAACTCTTTTTTTGTCAAAATGGCCTCTAATAAAAAGTAAATCTTCAGTGGAATAGCTATCGTTTTTTCCAGTCCAAACAGTCAGGCTGTACCTGCATTAAAATAAAACAGAATTATATAGTTAAAAGAGAAAGATAAGAAACAGTGATGAAGAATTCCAAAAACCCTAAAAACAGTTACTCTCATTTGTCTCTAACCCAAATTCACACAGAAGAAAAAATTAATTAGCAGTGGTGGAACTATATTTTCCTGTTTCATTCCTTCATCAACATCAAAGGGACTAGAGAGAATAAAATTCACGCTGCTGTTGCCTAAATTAGGTCCCGCTGTATCTGAATTAATGTTAAATGGCTTTAGAAACCCAGACTGGTAGCACTGGAAATGGGCCCAATTTTGGACAAAAGAACTGAGGAGATTGTGTTGCTGATCAAGGAATCTGTTCCCTACACAAAAACCACAGCTCTAACCTGGTTTCTTCAGTAGCCAGGCCACAGTCGAAAGCACGACTGGAAGGGACAGTGAAGAGACACAAATGTCACTGACGTTCCCAACATTCATATTCACTTATAAGTGGCCCCGCTATCCCTTCCGGGGGTTTTCTGTATGAGATACAAGAATGCCAAGAGATGTCACTAAGAATACCAAACAGAATAAACCTAGATGTATTTCTGGAGTTAAAAAACAATAATAATATGTGAAGATTTATTATGGATATAAGAATATGATCAGAATTGTAATGTTAATTAAATCATATATTTTCATTTCTCCTGTGACATTACTATTACATTACTCTTAGTAGAGTTTAGAGAAATGCGAAGCTGTTAAGTATTTTCATATTTATTTTCCTCATAAACTTGTCAGAATCCAGGGAAAATCTCCAAAGCAGTTCTTCTGCTAATGATAAAAAACAGTCTAAACAATGTATATATTCTTGTTATACTGACACATTACTGTCCTTAAGGAAATGTAACAAAGGAAAGTACTTTGGATTTTGTTCCATAGTAGTATTATGTGACAGACTAAAAAAGAATTTTAAACTACAGTAGGGAACACAGAAAAAAAAATGAGAATTACTTTAAAAACTTATATTTTTGCTAAAATGGCATTTTTATTACTTTATTGAGCACCATGGTGACAAACGTTATAAAAAGACAGATATGAATTTAGGTTAAAAGAAGTTATTCATTTTATTTCCAGTGTCATTTTGCCTCTTTTAATCCTCCCGCTACTGTATTTAAACAAAAAGTAGGAAAAATAAAATTGACTAAGGGTATTTTAAATGCATTCATTCAAATCAATTCTCAGATTTCATTTTTAAAGCTCTTTTCATTGTGATGTAACATGTATAGGAAAAGATGCATAAAACATAAATGTTTTAACAAATTATTATAAAATGAACTCCAGTGTAACAAAACACAAATCAAGAAAAAACACTGCCAGCACCTCAGGAGACACCTGTATATCACTGCCCCATCACAACCTCGCCTTTCCCCCAGAGTCCTCACAACCTTGTCTTTTGGGTTGCCATCTTCTTGCTTTATTTACCACCTGTATATCCATCCTAGACAATACAGTTTTATTTTTGCCTGTTAATGAATTTTATATAAATGGAATCATACAGGATATAAGTTTTTGGTCTTGCTTCTTTTGCTGAATATTGTTTGTGACATTTATCCAACTTAAAACAGGTAGTTGGTTTATGCATTTTCTTTGGGAAACAGTTTAGCAGTATCTACTAAAGCTGAAAGTATGAATATCCTATGACCTAGAAATTCTATTTCTAGAAATTCCTTTCTGATATAACCTTTATAAATGCAGGCACATTTGCACCAGGATGTGTGTGTGTGTGTGTGTGTGTGTGTGTGTGTGTTCACATTTATATATATGAATGTTCCCAGCAGCAATCTTTGCAATAGCCAAAACCATGAAATAATCCAAATGTCATTCAATGATAGAATAAACTCTGAATGATGTTGAATGTTTTGCCTGTGTTCTCTTCTAGGAGATTTATGGTGTTATGTTTTATATTTAAGTCTTTAAGCCATTTTGAGTTTATTTTTGTGTATGGTGTGAGGGTGTATTCTAACTTCATTGATTTGCATGTGGCTGTCCAACTTTCCCAACACTGCTTGCTGAAGAGCCTGTATTTTCCCTATTGTATATTCTTGCTTCCTTTGTCAAGGATTAACCGACCTTAGGCGTGTGGGTTTATTTCTGGGCTCTCTATTCTGTCCCATTGATCTGTATGTCTGTTTTTGTGCTAATACCACACTATTTTGACTACTGTAGCTTTGTAGTATTGTCTGAAGCCTGGGAGTGTTATGCCTCCTGCTTTGTTCTTTTTCCTCAGGATTTCTTTGGCAATTCTGGGTCTTTTAATTGTTCTAGTTCTGTGAAAAAATGCCATGGGTAATTTGATAGGAATTGTATTAAATCTGTAGATTGCTTTGGGTAGTATGGCCATTTTAATAATGTTAACCCTTCTAATCCAAGAGCATGGGATATCTTTCCATTTCTTTGAATCATCTTCAATTTCCTTTATTAATGGTAAACAACAAAGCTTTAATGTAATATTACTAGAGAAATTTTCATAACATTGGGGATGGGAAAGAATTCTTAAACAAGACACAAAAATCACTAGCCATGAAGGATATGTTCGAGTAATCTGAACACATTAAAATTCAGAAATTCCTTCCATCAAAAGACACCATGAACACTCTTGCACTGCTGGTGGGAATGTGAATTGGTTCAGCCACTATGGAGAACAGTATGGAGGTTCCTTAAAAAACTACAAATAGAACTACCATATGACCCAGCAATACCACTACTGGGCATATACCCTGAGAAAACCAAAATTCAAAAAGAGTCATGTACCAAAATGTTCATTGCAGCTCTATTTACAGTAGCCCAGAGATGGAAACAACCTAAGTGTCCATCATCGGATGAATGGATAAAGAAGATGTGGCACATATATACAATGGAACATTACTCAGCCATAAAAAGAAACGAAATTGAGCTATTTGTAATGAGGTGGATAGACCTAGAGTCTGTCATACAGAGTGAAGTAAGTCAGAAAGAAAAAGACAAATACCGTATGCTAACACATATATATGGAATTTAAGAAGAAAAAAAAAATGTCATGAAGAACCTAGGGGTAAGACAGGAATAAAGACACAGACCTACTGGAGAACAGACTTGAGGATATGGGGAGGGGGAAGGGTGAGCTGTGACAGGGCGAGAGAGAGTCATGGACATATATACACTAACAAACGTAAGGTAGATAACTAGTGGGAAGCAGCCGCATGGCACAGGGATATCGATCAGCTCAGTGCTTTGTGACCGCCTGGAGGGGTGGGATAGGGAGGGTGGGAGGGAGGGAGACGCAAGAGGGAAGAGATATGGGAACATATGTATAACTGATTCACTTTGTTATAAAGCAGAAACTAACACACCATTGTAAAGCAATTATACCCCAAAAAAGATGTTAAAAAAAAAAAAAGACACCATGAAGAACATGAACAGGTTAGGCACAGAGTTGTGGAAGATTTTTGTAAATCAAAAGGACTCTAACACAGAATTTATAATGAACTTACCTATGAAATAGAAACAGACTCACTGATATAGAGAACAGACTTGGCAGTTGCTAAGGGGGAGGGAGCCTGGAAGAGGGATGGATTGGGAGTTTGGGATTAGCAGATGCAAACTATTATATACACAGTGGATAAACAACAAGGTCCTACTGTATAGAACAGGGAACTATATTCAATCTCCTGTGATAAACCATAATGGAAAAGAATATGAAAAAGAATGTATACATGTGTATGTATGTATATATATATATATATATGTATAAATTAATCACTTTGCTGTACAGTAGAAATGAACACATTGTAAATCAACTATACTTCAATAAAATTTTTTTAAAAAGCTTTGTTGCTTACCTTTCATATTTAATAAAAGACTCTGAAAGAGATGAAGTTAAGAGAAACCCAAAATTAGGCAGAGTTCCAAAACAAATCAACAATAACAAAAACAGGACACCCCCCCAAAAACAACAACAACAACAAACTAGACAGAGAAGTAGAAGAATCCACTTAGTGCAATGCCATGGAGCCAAAGGACAAGGGAGTTTCAAACTGAAAAGGGAGACCAGCAGTACTCAAATGTTGCAGAGGTTAAGAATTTGGCTTGAACAAAGCATGATCTTCAAATGAGAAATTTCAGGAGAGTAACTGACTACACAGAAGTGGAAGGTGAGGAAACTGAGGCAGTAAGTAATGAAAGAAATGGGATGACAGGATCATCCTATTTGAACATGGCAGCCTAAAGTCAGCACTGCCTCCTTTTTCTCCTAGAATCACCTTAAAGTAACAAAAAGAACAAAAGAATGAAAATAGAAACCCCATCTTCAATGAGAGCTGAAAGTGCAAATTACAAAACAGGTGAGAAGGTTTCTAACAGCAAGAGAAATTAAGGCCACATGTTAAGGAGGTGGAGAGAGTTTGCTCATGTATGCAGATTACAGAGAAGGCCTATAAGAGACTCTTCTGGATGAGAGGCATATCCCACGGAAACACTTTGCACAGTGGGAATGGTGTCCTTGAACTACGAGTGGGAGCTTTCCTGGATTAGATTTGGTCTCAAAAAGCAGTGGAGACAAAGAAATAGAACAGGAAAGCCATAGTTGTAGGAATCAGACTGTTCCTGTGAAAACCCAAAAGTTTAAATTTAAGGGACACGTGAAAGATCTTACCTAGAGACACCACAACTGCTTATCTCCATTGACTGGGGAGAAGTTAAAGGCTAAACAAGTCACACGTAAGACTCTCTGGGTCATAAAGAGCATAGTCCTGATCCCTCTCCACTATGAACTTTAGGCAAGTAGCTGGTCTAAAAAACACCTCACTTTCTTTAAAGCAGATAATCAAAATAAATTTGGCAGAGATTTTATACAAAGAAAATATACAAGAAAATATAAGAAAAAACACATGGCAGATGGAGAAATAAAAACCTCATCATTAGAAAAAAACTATCAGATAGCTGAAACAGATATAAAACTACTTAAAAAAAAGAAAGCCACAGAACAGACGAAAGCCATAACCCACACATTTTTTAAATGATGCAGTTGCCTTTTTGAAGAGCACAAAGCAGATATACAAATTCATGGAAGAAGTTTCAAGACAACAGAAAAGAGATGATAAAATATTAATTGGCAGATCTTAGGAAAGAAGTGGAAAATTAATACTATTACAGAAATATGGTGAAATCTGAAGGTATACTAGACTAGAGAGAACAGACATTGTTGAAAATATTGTAAGGGTCAGAGAAGACAAATTATAAAATACAGTAAAATAAAATGCAAACAAATAAAAAGGAAAGAAAGACTAAAGAGAAAACAATAGATACCAAAGACAGGCAAAGGAGATCTACATATTCATCACTGGAGTTTCTGAAAGAGAAAACATAGTGGTACAAAGGCAACAGAACAAGTATTTAAAAATACAATTCAGAGAAGTATTACAGAAAAGAAGAGCATTTAAATCTATATATTGAAAAAAATGCCATATTGCTGAAAAAACTGGTATAGAATGGTCCATACTGAGACATATTCTAGTAAAATTACTAGGCCTCAAAGATAAAGAGCCCTTTCTACATTCAGTTTCCCCCATTTCCCCTCTCCAAAATCAAGTCGCTTATAAGGGCAAACAAATAATCAGGCTGGCTTCACACTTTGCCACATCAATACTCACATTAGAAAGCAGAAGAGGGGCTTCCCTAGTGGCGCAGTGGTTAAGAATCTGCCTGCCAATTCAGGGGACACGGGTTCAAGCCCTAGTCTGGGAAGATCCCACATGCCATGGAGCAACTAAGCCCGTGCGCCACAACTACTGAGCCTGAGCTCTAGAGCCTGCGAGCCACAACTACTGAGCCCACGTGCCACAACTACTGAAGCCTGCTGCCTAGAGCCCATGCTCTGCAACAAGACAAGCCACCGCAATGAGAAGCCCGTGCACCGCAATGAACAGTAGCCCCCACAAGCCACAACTAGAGAAAGCCTGCACACAGCAACGAAGACCCAATGCAGCCAAAAATAAATAAATAAAATAAATAAATAAATAAAAAGAAAGCAGAAGAGCAGGGCTTCCTTGGTGGTGCAGTGGTTAAGAATCCACCTTCCAATGCAGGGGACATGGGTTTGAACCCTGGTCTGGGAAGATCCCACATGCTGTGGAGCAACTAAGCCAGTGCGCCACAACTACTGAGTCTGCACTCTAGAGCCCACGAGCCACAACTACTGAGCTCGTGTGCCACAACTACTGAGCCTGCGTGCCACAACTACTGAAACCTGCACACCTAGAGCCCGTGCTTCACAACAAGAGAAACCACCGCAATGAGAAGCCCAAGCACCGCAACAAAGAGTAGCCCCCGCTCGCTGCAACTAGAGAAAGCCCACGCACAGCCACGAAGACCCAATGTAGCCAAAAAAATAAATAAATTTATATTTAAAAAAAAAGAAAGGAGAAGGGCAATGCCCTCAAAATTCAAAAGGCATTGTGAGCCAAGAATTTTACAGCCAGCCAATCTAGCATTCAATATGAAGTACAAAGTTGGACATTAAGAGAGTACAGTCAACTCAAATTAGGTGAGAGGGGGGTGAAGAAATACACAAATTCTATTATTGCTCATGGAAGTTAACGGGCACTTGTAAAGAAGTAAATTAAGCATATTTTATAAAGTAGCAGTAAGAAATAACCAATAGGAAAAAAAAACTAACTTACCAAATATTCAGAATTAAAAATACAAAAGAAAGAAAATAGCTACAGTGAAATGCTTTTTCAAGCTACAGAAATAGCAAATATGTTAATTTTTCTTTTAAATGACAGAAAGAAGACCAGACATATCTGTGTTATAAATAAATGTAAATAAGTTAAACTCTTCTTTTTAAAAGAAAGACTGTTAGATTAGATTAATGAGAGCTAGGTATCTAGGCATCTGATAAGGAATTTAACAACATGGAAAGAAAGAAGGCTAGAAAGAACCCTCAGGGGTTGGGTTGAAATTGGAAATATCAGTATGAACTCATGGGCTGGTTAAACACACACACACACACACACACACACACACACAGAGAAATGTTTATGTATGTAAGTCTATATAGATGTGTTTTTATATACATACATATATACATACACAGACCATAACTACACATATACATACACATATATTTTCCAGCTCTGTCCATTAAGAGGTCCTGGAAGCACTGACACCCTAGGAGCAATGATTATACTAAAATCCCAGATTTTGCTTTCTAAATACCACCTGCTGCTATAATCAAGCAGAGATCCTTGAAGAAGTGACTGATTTGAGAACTGGGACAAGTACGTGATGAGCTTGCCAAGAATGCAAGACCTGAGGTCTGTCATGAGGAAATATTGAACTGACCGAGACTGTGGACATTTTTCATAATAAAAGGCCTGTAGTCTTGAAGACTGTCATGTGTACGAGAGGAAGGGAAAAACTGAGGAACTAACTATTTTGAAGGAGACTTATGCAAACTAAATGTAATGCATGTTCCTGGAGAGTTTCTTGGACCACAAGAAAATAAGAAGGATTGCTGGAATGGCATATAAATTTGAATGGGGTCTGCAGACTGCATGGCAGTGTTGCCTCAATGCTGATTTCCTGGTTGGAAGGTTGCATACTAGTAATACAGGAGTGCATCTTTGTGTGGGGAAGTGTACACTGCAGTACTTAAGGATATGAGGCATCATGATAGAAAAAAAAACATAGAAAAAAAGAGAGAAAGAGAGGTGGGGGGAGAGAGAGGGATGGAGGGAGAGAGAATGGTTAAACAATTTGGGAATCTGGGTAAAGGAGATGTAGTAGTTTTATGCAACTTTTCTGTATGTTTAAAATTATTTTTTTAATGACAATAAATCAGCCTTAAAACAGTCAATGAAAAATAAAACTTTATAAATTTATTTTTCAAAGAAAAGATAAAGCAAAGTTATTCAAGCCAAACAAAAAGACAATGTGAATTTAGGTAAAAAATATCATTAAACAAGACCAAGAAGGAGAACTTTTAATAATAAGGTATAATTCTTCATGAAGATAATAAAACCTATATGAATATGCCCCAAATAACATATCATGAGCATTTAATAAGCAAAAATTATAAAGGCAGAAGAGGAAGCAGACAAAAACACTTTAATAGTTGGAGACTTTAACTCTCTTAGTCCATAAGAGAGCAAGTAGCCAAAAAATTAAAGATGCCAAATATTTGCACACATGCAAAATGGCACATTCATAAGGTTATTCATTATAGCATTGTTTGTAATATCAAAGATTAAAAACATCCTTTATGTTCATCAATAGGGAGGCTGGTTAGATAAATTATAGTACATACATAAATACAATGCACCTAGAAAAGGAGGAACTTTGAAAAAAGCTCCAAGATGTATTGGTAAGTTAAAAAAAAAAAAGCAAAGAACAGAACAGAAGCAAGGTATATAATATGATACCTTTTGTTTTAAAAAGGAGGGGAAAATAAGAATCTATACTTGTATTCACTTTTATATGCATAAAGAAACTACTAATGTGGTTGAACAAGAAACTGACAACTGTGCTTAGTGAGGCTGGGCAGGACTGGGTGAATGGGAGAAAGGCTTTTCACAGTATAACTCTGTTCATTGGTTTTTAAACCTTGTGATTATATTACTTATTCAAAGAATTACATTAAAAATATTTTTAAAAGCAAAGAGTAAGGCATGAAAGACTTAAATAACGTAACTAATAATGTATGTTATTAACCTGTCACAGTAGGTTTATTCTAATATCCAGTCTCCTTTCTGTCTTATAGCAATCCCCTGAATTCTAACTAGGCAAAAGACTGTACAGAATAATAGCTACATGTCCCAGCTTCCCCTGCAGCTAGGTATAGGCATACGACTAAGTTAAAGCCAATGAGTGTGTCCAGTGCCCTTGAAGAACAGACACAGGCCCTGAGCCTCTTTTTCCCTCCATCCTACCAACTGGAACTCAGACATGGCAGTAATCAATCTGACCATATAGATGAGGTCAATATCCTAAGGAAGACAAGTACCAAGACAGAAGGATTTTGGGTCCCCAACACTGTGAAGGCATCAAATCTGCCCTGGCCTATTTATGCTTTTCCAGTTATGTGAGACAGAAACAAACTTAAGTTTAAGCTATTGTTAATTTAGGTTTCTGTTATAACAGCCAAACTATATCCTCATAAAATACATGAACTCATACAAATATCCATATATCAAACCATTAATAAAACCTTAATAAAGTCTATGAAGTAGAAATAATATAGACATTATCTGATTACTATACAATAAACCTAGAAAACTATTAACCAATCCAAAATAAAATAATTCTACTATCTCAGTGCCTAAAAAATTTTCTCTTAAAAACAACTTTTGAGACAAAGGAGAACAAAACCACAATTGCAGAATATTTATAAATTAACAGTGATGAAAACCTACACATAAGATACAATAAGATACAGCTACAGCAGTGGTCAGAGAAAAAAGTATAGTCTTAAATATTTATGTTAATAAATATAAATATATTAATAAATATTAAAAATGAAAAGAAGCATCTAACTCAAGAAATTAGAAGAAACTACATGAAAAGAATTTTAAAAGATAAAAAGCAGAAATTAGTAAATCATAAACCAGAAAAATACATAATCCAAGAGTTCATTTTAAAAAAAAAGAGAAATAAATCATTTTCTAGTTTAATCAAGACACAAAGGAGAAAACTCAGATAAACAAAATAAGGAAATTATTTTAGAGACACAGAAGAAACCAAAAGAAAACTATTTTAATCATCTGTGTGTAAATAAATCTTAAAACTTGGGTGAGATAAACAATATTTTAGGAAAATACAATATATCAAAATTGGCTACCATACAGAAAATCAACCATTTACCATGTAAGAAATAGAAAAGACTGTATACGTTAAGCTTTCCCCAAAGCACCAGGTTTAAATGGTTTCAGTGTTGAGTTTATGAAAACTCAGGTACAGGCCTCATTTGAATGTTACCTTTAACATCCCCGAAAATGTGAAAAGAAAGAAAGGTCCCTAGTTTTTTAATGAAATATTCATGATATTGATACCTAAAACTGAGAAAGAAAAAAAAACTACAGACCAATCTCACTTTCAAATGCTGAAATCCTAACTAAAATATTAGCAATAAAGTTCAGCAGTACATTAAAAGAATGATAAATTCTAATCAAGTGGGGTTTTTCTGTAAATGTGTGGATGGTTCAATATATAAGATATTAATAAAATTTATTTTATTAATAGATAAAGGGAGAAAATATTTATTTTCATAGAAACTGAAAAAAGCATTTAGTAAAAACTCAATACCCACAGGAATGTGGATACTTCTTTAATGTTTGAGTATATGCTTCCTTACTCTCTACAATATAGTGAATTATCAAACAGGGTCTTTTTCTGGATGCTTTGTGATCATTCTTTATTTGTTAGAATTCTTTACAACTATTTGACATATGTGTTGAGGATGGTTTTACCAGAACCTATTTTTATGTATTCAAATGTATCAAACTTTCCTTCTATAGCTTCTGGGTTTTGTGCCTTACTAAGAAGGGTCTTCTCCATTCTGAAACTATATAAAAAAAGAATCATCACTTGTGGTTTTTTTAATGCATTTAATGTTTGTTGCTCAAGTCTTTAATTCATCTGGAATTTATTTTGAGGAAGGATTAAGGAAAGATGTTAACTTTGTTTTTCCTACAATGTTGGCCTGTTGTCCCAACACAAGTTATTGAACTTTTGCTCCAATGATCTGAAATACCAGATTTTTCCTGTTCTAAGTTCCATGATAGAGTTGGGTTTATTTTTGGACATTCCCTGCTGTTCTATTGACTAGTCTACTGAAAAGACAGTATCAAAACTATTCCAATATCTGTAGCTTTATAATATTTAATATATGGTCCAACCAATTTTTATTACATATTAAAATAATAAAATTTTGGGAATTCCCTGGAGGTCCAGTGGTAAGGGCTTGGTGCTTTCACTGCCGAGGGTCCAGGTTCAATTCCTGGTCAGGGAACTAAGATCCCACAAGCCGCGTGGCCAAAATAAATAAATAAATAAATAAATAAAATAATAATAAATAAATAAAAATTTTATATGGGAAAGACTTCTGGAATTATGACAGAATTCAAAGGGAAATTATTTTACCCACTTATAACTTTTTGTGAATGTATAACATAATGAAGAAAATGACAAACATTTACTGGGCACCTACTATGTGCAAAAGCTTTTGTGAGGAACAGAGGTGAAAGACATGATGTTGAGGTTCATCAAGGATCGTCATTCCAGTGAGGAAGTCCGAGCACTTACAGAATCAGTGTTCATTCTCTGTCTCTTTCTCTCACACACGTTGTCTTTACATAATCAGTTTTCATCTTCTTTCTGTCTCTCACACACACTCACATGCACACACTATATTGTAAAACTTACACGTACCTGTTTGATTGCTTTAACAGCCAAAGTAACTGAGAACAAGACTGCCTGACTAATGCTGCTCTGACAGGAAATGTTACAAGCTGATTTAGTTCATTACATATATATTCCATCTCTTTCACCATGATCCAACTGTAACCTGAAATGAAAAGAAAGATATTTAACTTTTCTAACCAAAGTCCTACAAGTCAATTAAATAAAAAACTCAATTACATATGAATAGGTAAATTCATAGGTAATTCATAGACATTTCCATTTGGATTCAGAGAAATTAAAATACCACTTAATGCAAGAAAAAATTTTGAGTGGAAAATGTAGATAAAAAATTAAATCTAAGTAATGTCACAAGTGACCTAGAATAATAAACAAAAAATTAAAACATTCAAAAGGAATTTATTAATCTCTCAAGTACAAAAAAGGAAATTCTGACATTATATTTACTTTAAAGATTCTAAGGCTCTGCATCATTAATATTCTCGATAAACTTATATCTTCTGCTTGTTGTTAAGTTTTCTTTTCCGAGAAAAAGAAAGAGTATTTACTAGCTGTTTAAGTAATAATTAACTTCAATTTTTTTGGGGGGTGGGGGTCTAGTCCAAATTACTTACACATTTTATCTAAAATAGAAATAGTGTTAAAATTGACTTTTATATATGTGTTTTACGTTTTAAATCATGTTTAGACATTGTGGGAAACATATCTGCCTGTTTATAAACAGCTTCAGAAAAAAATCTATATTTTAAAAATAGCCCCTACACTCTATCAAAACTATCCATAGGTTGTAAAAAGTACTGGTCAGTAAAGGGACAATTTACAAAAAGCCTATGTGAATACATTAGTTTAGCAGCTAAATGCCTCATGAAAGAAGGGCAAGGTCTGCTTTCCTTTAAAATCTGGAAAATTATACCTTTTTAATTAGAAAAAGGGGTTGCTAACAGAAGCTATACTTACATTACTTAAAAACTTATAAACTCTCTTTTCTAAATTTTGTAGCAGAAGAAGTAAGGCAGGATAAAACACATGTTGGTAATGACCAGAGGCCAGTGGGGGAAAAGCAGCCTGGAAACATTCAACACAAACAAAAGACCCAGATATGGTTTAACTTGGCTCAAGCCTGAGATTAAAGCCAGAGTTAGACTAAACCGTGACTAAAAGATTAGAATCAGTATGGAGGCTATTAAATTGTTTCTAGTTTACCTTCTTTAAACACTCTGAATTATATGCTATATTCTTTACTGAAACTAATAAAAATTAAAATGATAAGAAAATTAAAATAGAACAAATTTAAAGCATATTATTTTTTTCTCAATCATATCAGTTGTTGGTCCAGGGGGTTATAACCTAAATGTCACTACTCACCAGATAGCAGTTACTCTAATCTCATGTTAGATTTTAAAACTTTACATCTAAAAACAATAGTAGCAAATAAGTAAAAAGAATGCCCTGAACACAAGATAAAGGCTAACATCTCCACTGGCTCTAAATAACTTCTTGGTTAATTATTTTTACCATGTGTTCAGGTGTCCCAGAGCATCTGTTTGCTTAATGGCTGTTTACTGGAAAATCACTACCTAGGAATGTATGAATAAATAGAAAGATGAATCCAAATAGCATAATAAGTTTCAGCCAGGAGAAAGAAGCTGAATATCGGGTCCATCTGTAAGAGTACATAAAGGGAAAAAAGAAATCCAGCCTAGAGGAGAGTCTCATGGCCTCACATACCCCCTGTCTAGCCAAAGAGAGCTTAAGGGCACCAAGGTTCCAGCAGCCTACATTTGGAGCTCCTTCTAATGTCTAGGGAACAGAATTTGTGCTGTTCAACTGTACACCCACCGACTTCTGGCCTCACATTACTTGAAAAGTTTTAATTACCACTTCTCTATCTTTCATCTGACATAGGGAGTTTGCTCCAAAGTAAAAGGAAAGAAGAAAAGAGTACAGAATACAAGTTCAAAGAGACCAATTCAGGATTTGTTTGTGTATGTAAAGAGGCAGCTTTGGTTATTCTAGACCTTGCAAATAAACATTCTCCATGGAAGCTTGGTGACAGAATGTCACCAATGAATGAGTATCTATCTGAAATAACAGAAGGAAGAGTCATACACACATCTCTAGGGCCAGAGCTTTCTCTCCATTAGGCTCTTAGATTTTGCAGAATGTGTTTTTGGCTTTGTATTAAAGGTATTATTTTTATATTTGAGTATATTTTAATTTGACCAAAAAGGAATACATTTAGAAAATTATCACCTTCATTGACTTTCTCAGGATGCCATCCTGTTGTCCAACCTAGGGAAAATGTCACATCTGGAAAGAAGGATGTCACAGTGTCTATAAAAGGTTTTGCATCCACTACTCTGCTATTTCCATTTGGACCAGGAAGAATATCAGCATTAATCCACACTGGACGCTTCAGATGCCTCTTCACATTTTCCAAGAGCATCATGGATGGTTCTACAGCTGCCAGACTAAAAACAATTTGTTGTCAATGAGATATATTCCTAAAGTAAAAGTTCTTTTAGACTGCTGGCTTTAATATTGTCAAATTCATAATAAAAGTATAATACCATAATGCCTGAATTAAACAAAATCACAGAGCAGATAGCACTAGAGGGGAAAGCTAACATGTGCCATATCTTAAAATGTTGATTTATACTTACTATTCATGAAGGTACCTAAAAGGGTCTATAAATGTATGAATAATGACACTACATGTAGACAGAGGTTTCAAAACTCTGTATTAGGATCACTCCATATAAAAACAATTTATGAAAAGACACAAACATTCACTCATCAGAGAATGTATAAATAAGATTTAAAAATTAAATACATTCATAACCTGCAAATTCAAGTTTATGAAAATACCCAAAGTGCACTCAGGCCCCATGTCTCTAATACCAGCTCATGACCTTGGAGAAAAGGGCTTCTTTTCCTTCATGCATACTTGTGTGAGTCTGGACACATAAACACATTTCTAAAAATGATTGCCAAGTGTAAAATTATAACATTTCCTTAAAGCTTTTATAAACTTCATTTTTTCCTTTATTGTAAACACCTTTCCTGGAAACAAGAGACAACTATATTTTAGTTACTTTTTTTTTTTTTTTTTTTTCGGTACGCGGGCCTCTCACTGTTGTGGCTTCTCCCGCTGCGGAGCACAAGCTCCGGACGCGCAAGCTCAGCGGCCATGGCTCACGGGCCCAGCCGCTCCGCGGCACGTGGGATCTTCCCAGACCAGGACACGAACCCATGTCCCCTGCATTGTCAGGCGGACTCTCAACCACTGCGCCACCAGGGAAGCCCATTAGTTACTTTTAAACTAAAAAGCAGCTTCAGTCTTTTTACTTCCCTACATCTTTTTTAACGGACACATATATCTTGAAACAATAAGATTTTAATCAGCCTACATAATTTTTACTGATTAAAAATACACACACAAACTTTATTGGAAAGCTACGCTACTTATAATTCTGAATGTCTTCTGAACCTTTAAAGCCTATGTTCATTTCTAAGAAAATTAGCTTTTAGTGAATACAGCGATGGGAGGCTAAGAATCTGGGAGATGGATACTGGAAGCGAGAACATTCAGCACCTCTTCTCACCTTTCCATTTTTCTTCTTAATGGATTGGAGTCCTTCTGCCTATGCTTCTACCACTCTTCACCTCACTCCTTTTGGGCCTCCTATTTTAAGAGCTTCATTATTTTAATAACTTCATTATTTATAGGGTCATATTTATTAGTGAGCAAGGATACTGTTCACCAAAACCAGAGGAAACCAGCCTCTCTTTCACTCTGCTCCCATGTAATAAACTGCTTTTTTCTCACTCTTATGCCCCTGAAATGGAGGCCCTAGATTTTAGTGGACTGATAAACTCTAATGCTAGACCTTACAGACTCTAATTTAGATGCTGTCATTTCTCTGTCTCAAATGCTTTCTGCCTTGAATGGTATCAATGCCATGTTAAAAACCACAATTCTGAGATCTGGCCAGCTGTACTTCCTACAAAATTCCCCCATTTTTAGTAGCAAGCAACTTGTATCTATTACTCTAAAGCTTGCTTGTCTCCAAGTCCCACAGCAGCAGCCAAGTCCCCGTGGGGCTCTGCTCTTCATGGGTGGAGTGGGAGGTAACCTTGAACTAATCCACGCATGTCTCCTCTCCTTTTCCAGAAAGGATTCTTATTTCTTAAGAAATCTGGTGTCTGTGGAGGTTGGGTTAAACACTAATTTCCAGTTTACGTTTAGGAGGAAGCTTATGCTTTCTCAATTTAGTAAGCTGACATCAGGCTGTTTAACAATGGTTCGCCATCTGATAATATCTAGTCTCAGCATATTCTCTCCCAAACTGAAATTCCACCAGCATGTATTAAGTGTCTACTACATGCAAAACACTGCACAGTTAGACATACAGAGCTAAGACACAGAACATAATGAAATAAGAATTTAATGTACATATTCTGTTTTATATGTAAATATTTTAATTATCACTAATATAGACTATAGTAATGTCATTTTCCCTTACCAGAAACTTAAATAAGAAAAACAAAACCTATATTAAGAAAACCACAAAACTTTACTAAGAAGAAAACAACTTTTTGTTGTAGTTTTAATTTTCTGGAGCTTTACAAAATAATTAATAAAATTCCTCTGGAAGAGTAAATGTGGAGGAAAAGCCATAACATTTTTGGAAAAAAAAAAAAGACTGAGGATGAACTTTGCCCAAGAGCAAGATACAATGTTTACTACGAAGAATAACATACTATGTTCCTAGCCTGGAAGACTCAATATTATAAATATTGCAAAATTACACTTCGTTCCCAACTAATCTATAAATTCCATGTAATTCTAATTTAAAATATCCGTGGATATCATTCTCAATCCTTACATGTATTAGTATTAAGTTTCCCATAAAGAAATGACAAAAGGTCTGCCAAAATGATCATTTGAAGAGGAGGGTCCTGATCAGTATACTACCTAAAATTTCTTTTTGGTAGTACTTATTTAGGAAATTCCAGGGAAGATATAAACTTAGATCTTATAGAATAGATTTTTTTTCTAAAAAGTTACTTGGTAAGTCAAACTTCTCAGTACCTATTTTCCTATTAACTTTGTTTAGAAATTGGGGCTAACAAAATAAAAATCATACTTAAAATGATAATAAACCATTTAAAATTACATTCTAAGGTAAAATTCCAGATAAAAATTTTAAATCATCGTATATTACTTAGTTATTGCGTGTATACAAACAAAATAACTCAGAGGCACAAAACAAGAACTATTAAAATTTGACTATTAGGTCATTCAGCTACTCTTACAGACGTAGTGCAGAGTTCCGGTTCAGAGTGTGAACTCTTCAGCCAGGCTGGCAGCTCTCCTACCGATTACATGACCACAAGCAGGCTACTTACCCTTCTCTGCCTCTGTTCCTTCATCTGGAAAATGAGAATAGGAATAACCTACTTCTTAGGATTGTTATGAAGACTAAATGAATTTACACATTTAATGCTCTTAGAACAGTGTCTGACACACAGTAAGTGCTTATATAATTGTTAGTTAAATTCATTCCCCTTCAAATATGTTATGACCAAAACTCTTTTTTTAATGGCACAGCCTTTCAGTGGTAGCTGCTAGCATTTAGGAATGAAGGAGCTGGTCTGACTGGTGAGGAGCCAAAGAATATATCACAGGGGCTTCACTGGTGGCACAGTGGTTGGGAATCCATCTGCCAATGCAGGGGACATGGGTTTGAGCCCTGGTCCGGGAAGATCCCACATGCCGTGGAGCAACTAAGCCCATGCACCACAACTCTTGAGCCCACATGCTGCAACTACTGAAGCCCGTGTACCTAGAGCCAATGCTCCGCAACAAGAGAAGCCACCACAATGAGAGGGCCATGCACTGCAGGGAAGAGTGGCCCCTGCTCGCCACAGCTAGACAAAGTATGTGTGCAGCAACAAAGGCCCAACACAGCCAAAAATAAATAAAATAAATAAATTAAAAAAATAAGAATATATGACAGAGAGCAAGTCTACGGGCAATAGTAAACATCAAAAAAAAAAAAAACTGAGCACATGAAAAGGCAAGGAGCTCTAAAATTCAGCTCACCAAGCACTAATGATTAAATGCTTTATTTCACAGTACAGAGAACACTGGACTGGCTCCAGGAAACCTGGGATCTGGTCCTAGCTCAGCTCTCAAGCTTAGCTATTGTCACTTAACCTCTCTAGGACTAAGTTTCTTTGTCAAGAAAATGGAGTTGGACCATTCACCCCTCTAAAAGCTTTAACATCTTGAAACAGCTTTCATTCACCAACAGTGTAAAGAGGTTGACTGGTACACTCAGGCCCCCAACAACTGATGAGTAATCTTAAAAACCCTGTGAGTAAGAGCTCCAAATCCTTATTAATTTCTTGAGATAATTCAATTTTAAAATATTGTGCAAAGATAAGGCAGGATTACCACACATCCTAGATTTTCATAGCAGTTGCCTTCATGGGCCTTATGGTGAGCTTTTATGGTGTCACAATAAATTCCTGGCTTTCCCTATAATTTTTATACTGCCAATACCACAGAAGTAAAATTTTCCGTGATAGCCACAGGGAAGGAAACAACACCTAATCTTGCTCTCTTCATTATCAGTGTTTCCAAAATATTATTTTTAAGAAACTCTTCAGTTATTAAAGAATTCTAGATAATTCCCCTTCCACAAATATAATAACACAAATCAAGTAGGAAACGCATTAACTACCCCAACAACTGCCAAATCTCTCTCTCGAACTACTTTTTAATGAAAGTGGTATTCTAAATTTACCATTCTACTATTACAATGGTCACTTAGGATAACTTCTTATATAAAAATTAACTTAATTTTAGCCTTAAAGGGTTCCCAAGAAACAATTTTAGCAAACAACTCAGTGTGTCTTTGGTCCATTCCTGAAACATATTAGTTTGCAATTCCATTTTCAGTTTAGATGAAGTATAAAGTTATTTAGTCAAGCACAGATATATGAAGTTATTGATTTTTTTTCCATATTGTTATTCTATAACAACTAGGAGACTGAACATGTTTGTACAAATACCTCTTAAAATCCAGTTTGATGCCTTTATTGCTTTTTATAACTTCAGCCAGCCATTCCTGTAAAGTATTATCACTGTTTGTTTCAGGAGGATGAGCCATGATTGGTTGGCCATGTTCTGATCCAGCACTTGGAAAAATGACATCAGCCTCTATCATATGAGCAGTACCTGTCCAGATAAAATAACTTACATTAATGCTAATAAAATAGAGACTGTAGGAGACGGCATATTCAGTATCCTTTTGAGGAAGATAAAAGGAAGGAAAGAAAATAAAATTTCCTGAGTAAAGACTAAGTGCCAGGTACTATGTCAAGCCTTACATGTTGCACTTATTTGTTACACGTGAGCAAACAGGCAGTGAGGAGTGCAATACCTTTGCCTAGGTCACACTCAAGCTGTTGTCCTAATATTTAATTTCTTCTCAGTATATGGCAAAGTGAGAATACAAAGGGAGGCTTAATAAGTATTTGTTGACTCTTCTGAGAACAACAATAGTACTTTTATCTTCTCACTCCTCAAATTAGAAACTACAGATGTTTATTGTTTATGATTGAAATTGTATGTTAGAGATTCAGTTCCTTGACCTAAAGCTTGGCTACTATGGAAAAGCACACATCCCTGGAATGGGTAAAGAGCTTCACCAGTCACTTAGTGTGACTGTGCTTAGCAGGCTCTGATAGACTAACTCCAAAGATGGCTGACAACAATTCCTCCCATATGTACATGCCTCTCTCCTCATCTCTTTCTCCTTCCCTTGAGTCTGGGCTGGTTTTGTGACTTGCTTTGACCAGTGGAAGGTAGTGGAAGTAAAACTCTCAGTTCTAAGTCAAGCCCTTAAAAGGCCTGGCAGCTTCTGCTTTCATCCTCTTGAAAGCCAGCTACCATGTAAAGAAGTTCAGGTAAGACTACTGAAGACTCAGAAACCACATGGAGAGAGAGAAGCCTCATGGAAGAAAACTAAGACCTCCTGCCCGACAGACAGCATGAAGGTCTCTGACATGTGAGTGAGGCCATTTTAGAATTTCTAGGCCCAGCTGAGCTCCCAGCCAAATGCAGCAACATGAGTGCTCCCAATCTATACCACATGGAACAGAAGAACCACTAGCTGACCCACAAAATCATGAAAAATGATAAATCACTGTCATTTTAAGCCACAAAGTTTTGGGGGTAGTTTATTACACAGCAACAGAAAACAAACAGAATGGAAGTGGGGCCCTGCCATAACAAAAACCTGAAACCTGTGACACTGGTTTTGGGATCCAGCAGATTCTAGAAAGGCACTGTAAAGCAAGTTAGAAGAGCAGTGAGGAAATTCTTTTCACGTAGTGGTGAAACTTTTGATAACGTTGGCACTTGTCGCAACTGGTGGAAGATAGAGAGGGTGCCTAGTCAATTTGTGGATTTGGCTAAGGAGGTTTCCAGGCAGAATGTTGAAAATGCCAACGGGGTTTCTTTTAGCTCCTATGATAAAGAATGGGAAGAAAGAGCTGAGTTAAATAATTAACTATTTACATTTTAAGCAGCATAGAGAGGAAATATTTCCAACTCAGGACTTGTGCTGAGTTAGAAAATAAAACCATTCTTTCCAGCTGGCAGGAGATTCTCAAAGTAGGAGAAAGCCTCAGGTCAAAAGTCAAATCCAGGATGCCGTTAGTAAACCACGGCCTCGGGATCAAGACCAAACCAAGGATACAGCTACAAGACCCTTTATTAAGACTTCAGAAAGATGATGCCTTGGGTACCCACATAGCTAGACAAAAGAACATTATAGAATCTTAAGGGTGTTATCCCATAGCACCCTAACTAGCAGACCAAGTAGAGAGAGGCCTACCCCAAAGAGATCCAGCAATAAGGTTTTTGATTAAAGGGATGGTTTATAATTTGATATATAGAAAGACTAGTACATTTTTAATAGAGCTGTATCCACTCGGACCTGAAAAAAGAAAAAAAGAGAGAGACAGTTCAAAACGAAAAGAAGCCTACGAACTCTCAAATTTCTATAGGCAGGAAATAGGCTGAAAAAGCTACCCAGCTGCATATATAAGCCATTTTCCAATAAGCGTATGAAGAGGTGCTCAACATCATTAACCTTCAGGGAAATGCAAATCTAAACTACAATGAGATACCAATTCACAAGTACTAGGAAGACTATAATGAAAAAGACAATAACAAGTGTTGACAAGGACATGGGGAGATTAGAAACCTCATCCAGTCTGTTGGTGGGACTGTAAGAAGGTACAGCTGCTTCAGAAAAGCTTGCAGTTTCTCAAAAAAAGTTAAACAGAGTTATATTTGAGATGCAATAGGTCAAGCTTCTGTCTAATTTCATAAAAATTAAGCAAACATGACTTCTCAATAAAGTGGTACTTAGCACAATATATGTAGGCATTCCATCTTCTCTATCAATGCAGTTGTAAAGGAGCATATAGGCCTTGGAATTCCTTAACAGTAATAGTCAGTGTCTCTATTTATTAACTCCATTCATTTCCCATGAATAGAAAAAGAAATCACTAAATGGCAGTGACAAGGAGTCTCAGGTCCCATGTAAATTATGTTCCTGAAGGTCTCTTTTAAGAATAAGAATGGAAGCTAAGCAGTAGGGGGAAGAGATCATGGTGGCTTGAACTAGGATAATGACAACAGAGATGGACAGATGTGGACTAATTCAAAATATATTTTGGAACAGAATTATAATGTCTGAATAATAGAGCAGATGCAAGAAATAAAGAAAACAAAGAATAGATGATTTCCAGATTTCTGGCTTAAGAATATACGGGGAATTCCCTGGCATTCCAGTGGTTAAGACTTAGCACTTTCACTGCCGTGGGCCCTGGCCAAGGAACTAAGATCCCACAAGATGCGTGGTGTGGCCAAAAACAAACAAACAAACAAACAAAAGAATCTATGTGGATTATGGTGCCATTTACTGAGATAGCAAAGATCATAGGAAGTACAGGTTAGTAGACATAATTAAGAATTTCATTTTGAATAATTTAAATTTGTGATGCATGAGAACTCTCTAAATGAAAACACCAAATAAGCAGTTGGATAGACTAATACAGAAGAGAGGGAGGCCTGGCCTGGAGACATGTTTGTGAGCTGTCCAGCCTCTCTCCCTATTCTCCCACCCCTGGTCCTTGGGTAGAAGCCTTTTGAAGGTCAGGGAATGCTTCTACTTTGGGAGACTGCCTGGTCACCATATTTCCCAACTCAGGGAGAGCCAGATGAGGAAGTCTGCCCATCAAGATTATCACTCCAACCACAGGAGCCCCAGCTTGTGACAAGAGCCAGACAGTAGAAAACAGCTTTGTTTTTTCTGATTTTCTGCACAAGAAAATCCCAAATAGTTGCTACTCACACTCAAAACAAAACTCAAAGAAATATGTTTATAGAAATGAAGTTAAACTTATCTATCTTGCCTATACTGTTTACATGCTCTAATGCAGCAATTTATTATATTTTTTAATACATTTAGTTGATGACTATAGTCACACTTTTCCTAAATATGTTACAAAGCCTTTTTTTAAAAACTACATTTTTTATTCTCAAAGACTTGATGATTTCAATTTTTTAACGAGCATTTCTTTTAATATATATATTTTTAAAAATCTACATGCAGAAATGTTATAACAAAAAAAATTACATTATATGTAATAACTTTTTTAAACAATTTTGACTATTCTGAGGTCGGATGTGTTGACAATGCAACACCAAATGACACTCTTACATTGTTCCTCCTGTACTTTGTTTTTTTAAAACATAGACATTGTTGAAAATCCAGTATCACATGTTAATCAAAATAGAAACAGCTTCATTAATAATAGTTGTACTAAATTTAAGTATTCTGGGAGAAATAAGATAAACCAATAAAATACATGTCTCCAGGAATCTGCTTTCTTTCCTTTGGACTAGAAAGAAATTGCAAGACTAGCCAGAGCTGAGAAAAGGGACTGGATGAAAAACATCCCCCAAACTATAAAACTTGGGGCTCTTGTTGCCTAAGAGAAGGTAAAGAGGATATTATCTGAAAACTAAGTAAACTATAAAAAATTCCCAGATCAACACCAGACTTCCAGCAATTGGAAATGACTTCCATAAGTCATTTTTAAAACTTGGCTAAAAGTAAATGATCCATAGTTAATTAAATTATTTCTAGGAATGAGGCTTCTGCATTTACTATTACAAATTGTAAATTTTTAAGATTTTTTCCAAATTTTTAGTTGTTATATAGAAATAAAATTTATTTTGCTTTGATTTTATACTGTCAAAAAAGACAGATTGTCTAAATTAACCTATGAATTATAATCATTTATCTGTAGAATCATTTTGATTTACTATATACGCAACCATATTGTCTGTACATAACAGCTGTATTATTCCTATCTTTTTTCCATTTAAAAAAATTGATATATAATTCACATACTATAACATCGTCCTTTTAAAGTGTACCATTCAGGGCTTCCCTGGTGGCACAGTGGTTAAGAATCCGCCTGCCAATGCAGCGGACACGGGTTCGAGCTCTGGTCCGAGAAGACCCCACATGCCACGAAGCAACTATGCCCGTGTGCCACAACTACTGAAGCCCACGTGCCTAGAGCCCGTGATCCGCAACAAGAGAAGCCACCATAATGAGAAAGTCTGCAACTAGAGAAAGCTCATGTGCAGCAATTAAGACCCAATGCAGGGGCTTCCCTGGTGGCACAGTGGTTGAGAATCTGCCTGCCAATGCAGGGGACACGGGTTCGAGCCCTGGTCTGGGAAGATCCCACATGCCGCGGAGCAACTGGACCCGTGAGCCACAACTACTGAGCCTGCGCATCTGGAACCTGTGCTCCGGAACAAGAGAGGCCGCGATAGTGGGAGGCCCGTGCACCGCGATGAAGAGTGGCCCCCGCTCGCCGCAACTAGAGAAAGCCCTCGCACAGAAACGAAGACCCAACACAACTAAAAATAAATAAATAAATGTATTTAAAAGAAGTCAGGAGACACTTTCTTGATGGCATCATTTGATCTAGTTATACCTGAAGCCTTTAAAAAAAAAAAAAAAAAAAAAAAGACCCAATGCAAACAAATAAATAAAATAAAGTGTACCATTCAATGGTTTGCAGAATATTCAGAAAGTTCTGCAACCATCACCACCACCAGCTAATTCCAGAAAAATTTTGTCACCCCAGAAAGAAACGCTGTACCCATTAGCATTTACTCTCTAGTCCCTATTCCTATCAGCTCCAGGCAGCCACTAATCAACATCTTCCTGAAGCATTGCTTTTGCTAAAATTTATTTATTAAATAATCACTGTTTGGTTACTATGTGGTAGGCACTGTTTTAGGTATTAGGGATATTAGAAGACAAGGTTCTTCCCTTTGAGGAACAAAGAAAAGCAATTTAAAAGAGTATCTTTACAATAAAAGAAATACATATTTAGATACATTACCCAGATACATAACTAAGATGCAAAAAATGTGTAAATTTTTACAATAAAACACAAGGTTACAAGGAATTCTTCCTGTTGGAACAGGGCACTTCAAGCTGTGCCCTACCCCTCTGGTGATATGCTTTCATTCTCCTAAGCTGCTGCAGCCAACAGGGGTACTTCATAGCAAAAGGCTAACTAAACTGCTATAGTAATCATCTGATTACAGATGGAGCTAGTAAACCAAAAGGCTTGGTTTCTAGCCTAGGCATAAATATTGCCCAAGGCATTATAAATTAGTATTCAATGACTTCATTCAACAACTATTTATTGAGCTTCTCCTTAGTACACTGTGAAAGACACAAAAATATGTATGTACGACATACAACCTGATCTTAAAAATTTTACCTAAATCACTACAATATATAAGCAAATGTAATAACATGTGAGAGTTTTAAATAAGGCATAGAAACGGTAAATCACTTCTGGACAATGAGAAAATTCTTCCATTATGGAAACTTATTCATTTTGTAAATAAAATGAGATCCTTTACAAAATGTTTATGTTAAATCACTTCTGGAAAATGAGAAAATTCTTCCACTATGGAAACTTGTTCATTTTGTAAATAAAATGAGATCTTTTACAAAAATGTTTATGTTAGCCAAGAATTTACACTTGAATCATCTAAGTCTCTGGCACCTGCAGATATGACCAGATATTTTTTTTTAAAAGAGCTGACTTCATCTATAATCTAATGTAAATACAAGTAACTAATGACTTACTTCTCAGTGCCTCATTCACTTGCACCTTGTGGTTAGCCCCATGATACCAGATGATCTGGGCGCCATCTTCTGTTGTGATCTGGTTATTTCTGAGAAAATATTCCAGTATGTTTTCACTCCAAGATCCTAAAATAACAGCATTTATATTAAAAAGAAGTTTTTATAGGGTAAATTTTTTTAATAAAAAAAGGGCACAGCATATATTGATAGAGAAAAATACAGTAATAAAACTGGGAAAATATAAGATTTTAAAAAATTAAGAACAAGTATTAAGATGTGGCAAGTATAAAAATATATATTTATATATAAATAGGCTATTTATGATGTAAGTAATAACTAGTAAACATATAGGATAGTCTGAACCTCAGAACTGTGAGGAAATATGTAGGAAGAAAAAAAAAAACTGGTAAGAAGCAGATATTTTAAAGCAGGAATTTTCACATGGTATCTTCTCCAATCCTGGCCCCATAAATAAGTAAAATGTATATAAAGCCAATTCTATGTTAAAAAAAACTTCTAAATTTTGTAGAACTTAATTGTCTTCTCCACCTGAGGCTCCATTCTATATTTATATTAACCATTTAGAATCTTAAATTACACATTTAAGCATATTTACCTTCAAATTATAAATGTCAACAACACTTACATGAGTGACTAAGTAAATCCTGAGTTAGTATTTATAGATTTATCTAGCATGTACAAATATATGTAATTCCCATAACTATCGACTAGTTTTTGGCAGACCAGATTTTTTTCTTAATTAGGCATTAAAATGTGTGAGTTAACCAAGACTAAAATACTTGAATCAGTTCTACTCCATATTATGCCATATCGCAATATAAGAAGGATAAAAGACTGAAAAACTGTGAAAGAGGTATCTATAATCTTACCTCGCCAGTTCTTGTTCACTGGTTTAAACATTTAAGTGGCTACCAAATGGCTGCAAACTCCCTATGCAAGAGATTATATCTTCCGTTTAATTATTTGTTTATTAATTTCACCTAACAACACTTAAAAACCTAAAAATGGCCATCATAAACTGATGATAAGACATTGAGAGAAAGTAAAATTTGATAAGAGAATGGAGGGGCATATGAAAATAACTTCTAAGTAACATGCATGGAACTCAGTAACCACTCTGCATATTGGGCTACAGAATAAAGAAACTAAACAGTTAGCTGTAGCATCCACTATCCAAGCAGTCTCCTATACAAAACACATGCCCCTTTTTAGCATAGGCAAGAGAGTCACAGACCTTTCAGACTCAGATGAAAATACATGGCCATCATTTTTTACATGTTTAACTTAGGCATCTTAAAAAGGTACAGTAACTACTGGCTAAAACAGAAATGTCCAACAATGGGAAAAAGTAAATCACAGTATATCCTCATGATAAAATATGTACGTGATGTGGCTGTTAAACATGAAGTTTTTGAGATATGCCAAAAATCTCACAGAAATGGTAATCATGCATGTTACCATAAAAAAACTAAATGTTAGTTAATAGCGCATGCTAGATGTATCCTTGACACCTTCCAACTAAACACACTGGATTCAAAATTTTTATAAGGGTAACTTGCAGATTAATAATAAAATACCATGATTCCAGAAATTAAAAACATGTGAAGCAAAAAGTTCTCCTTGCCCGGTTAATGGGTGAAACTGTACCTTACACTTAGCCACAACTGTATATATCTTTTCATATACACAGAATTTCAGACTCTAATTACCTATAATCTAGGGTATTATCACTATTTTAAGTAAACTGTTATTCTGAAAATAGGGCCAGGAGAAAGGCAAAATTACTTGTAATTTTAAAAAATTAAGACTTTTAGTGGGAGCAATTTCAGGTTTATAGAAAAAACTGAGCAAAAAGTAGAGAGTTCCTATATGTGAGCTCCCCTAATTTTTACATCTTTCTATGGTGATGAAATTGCTCTGAAATTGATTGTGGTGATGGTTACACAGCTCTGAATATACTAAAAACCAATGAATTCTATGCCTGAAATGAGTGAATTGTATGGTATACAAATTATATCTCGATAAAGATTTTTAAAAAGTTAAAAAAAAAAAGTAAAGAAAAAGAAAAATACATCCTCCCTTTGACCCAGAAATTCCACTTTCATAAACTTATCCCATTGACAGATATGTTTGTAATATGTAGGAAATGACACATTTGATATAAGGATATTTATTGCAGCATTGTTTGTAACAGCAAAAGAGTGAAAATAACCTAAATATTCAGAAACGATGAATTCACTAAATAAATTATGGTATATCCATGCAATGGAACACAATGCAGCCATTAGTAAGAATGAGGCAGATCCATATGTGTAATATAGTATAATCTCAAAGATATGTTAAGCGAGAAAAAAGCAAGGTGGAGAACAATATGTATAGGTACTGCAGTAGAAAGAATAATGATCCCTCCCCCCACAACAATGTCTATATCCTAATCTGTGAACTGTGAATATGTTGTTACACAGCAAGGGTGAAATAAAGTTACATGTGCAATTAAAGTTGCTAATCAGTTGACGCTGATCTTGGATTATCCAGGTGAGCCTAATTTAATCACATTAAGCATCTTATAAGATCCCTGTAAGTGAAAGGGAAGGCAGGAGAGTCAGTGTCGGTGTGATGCAATGTGAGAAAGACTTGACCAGCAACTGCTGGCTTTGAAAATGGAGGATGAGACCATGAGCCAAGGAATTCAAGCAGTCTCTAGAGGATAGTAAAAGGCAAGGACACTGATTCTCCCCTAGAGCCTCTAGAAGGAATGCAGCCATGCTGACACTGATTTTTAGCTAGACCCATTTCAGACTTTGGGCCGCCTGAATTATAAGATAATAAATTTGTGTTGTTCTAAGCCACTAAAAACTAATGCTCTAAAAAACTAGTTTGTATGTTTAAAAACAAAGTGGGAGAAGAACAAAAATGAGAAGACAGTATATGGTAGCATGTATACTACAATCTTAACTATATGGGTTTTTTTTTTTTGGCCATGTCACACGGCTTATGGGATCTTAGTTCCCCCACCAGGGATCAAACCCAGGCTTCCTGCAGGGGAAGTGCAGAGTCCTAATCACTGGACCACCAGGGAATTCCCTATATTTTCTTAAAAGTCAGGATTGTCAGAAAATATACCAAGAAGTTAACTAATGGTACCTCTGAATATGGGCACTATGTATTGTTTTCCTATTTCAATATACTTTACTGTATAAATGTTCTATAATGAGCACGTATTATGTTTACAATCAGGAAAAAATTTAAACTGAAAAAAGAATGTATTACCAAAACTGTCTGATGTGACTACTTATGTTTATGTAAAAGATACTGTAACCTTCTGGAGTAGAACTGCCTGGCTTAAAACCCCTCTAACTGTTTTGCACAGCAAAGGAAACCATAACAAAAAAGTGAAAAGACAACCCACGGAATGGGAGAAAATATTTGCAAATGATGCGACTGACAAGGGCTTAACATCCAAAATATACAAAAAGCTCATACAACTCAACAACAACAAAATGAACAACCCAATCAAAAAATGGGCAGAAGATGTTAATAGACATTTCTCCAAAGAAGACATACAGATTGCCAGTACTTACATGAAAAGATGCTCAACGTTACTAATTATTAGAGAAATGCAAATCAAAACTACAATGAGGTACCACCTCACACCAGTCAGAATGGCCATCATTAAAAGTCTACAGATAACAAGTGCTGGAGAGGGTATAGAGAAAAGGGAACCCTCTTACACTGTTGGTGGGAATATAAGTTGGTACAGCAGTATGGAGGTTCCTCAGAAAACTAAGAACAGAATTACTACATGATCCAGCAATCCCACTCCTGGGCATATACCCAGACAAAACTATAACTCAAAAAGATACATGCACACCTATGTTCATAGCAGCACTATTCACAATAGCCAAGACATGGAAACAACCTAAATGTCCATTGACAGATGAATGGATAAAGATGTGGTACATGTATACAATGGAATACTACTCAGCCATAAAAAAAGAATGAAATAGGGCTTCCCTGGTGGCGCAGTGGTTAAGAATCTGCCTGCCAATGCACGGGACATGGGTTCGAGCCCTGGTACGGGAAGATCCCACATGCCGTGGAGCAACTAAGCCCGTGTGCCACAACTACTGAGCCTGTGCTCTAGAGCCTGTGAGCCACAACTACTGGGCCTTTGTACCACAACTACTGAAGCCCATGCGCCTGGAGCCCATGCTCCACCGCAGGAGAACCCACTGCACTGAGAAGCCCGTGAACTGCAACAAAGAGTGGCCCTGCTGGTCGCAACTAGAGAAAGCCTGTGTGCAGCAGCAAAGACCAACGCAGCCAAAAATAAAATAAAATTTAAAATAAATTAAAAATAAATAAATTTATTTTTTAATAAAAGAATGAAATAATGCCATTTGCAGCAACATGGATGCAACTAGAGATTACCACACTAAATGAAGTAAGTCAGAAAGAGAAAGACAAATACCATATGACATCACTTATACATGGAATCTAAAATATGGCACAAATGAACCTATCTACAAAACAGAAACAGACTCAGACATAGAGATCAGACTTGTGGTTGCCAAGGGGGAAGCGGGGAGGGAGACGGGTGGACTGGGAGTTTGGAGTTGGTAGATGCAAACTATTACATTTAGAATGGATAAACAACAAGGTCCTACTGCATAGCACAGGGAACTATATGCAATCTCCTGGGATAAACCATGATGGAAAAGAATATAAAAAAAGAATGTATATATGTGTATAAATGAGTCACTTCGCCATGCAGCAAAGATTGGCACAACACCGTAATCAACTATACTTCAATTTTTAAAAAGTGAAAGAAAAAAACCCTCTAATTCTGGGGTCAAACAACAGAGACACACTAATTAGCAGCTACTAAAGGCTGCATAAAAAAAAGCTGGACTAATGCTTGGCCACATCACTTTGTCTACATCTCCTATCCTCATCCTCACCCAATTGCCAAAGAGGAATAGAACTGCTCAAACTATTCCTCATTTCATCTGCTGAAATTATGGGTCAGGTAAATGTCACATTCCTTTCATTTCAACCAAGATCTCAAAAAGTAATACTCCTCCCTCCTCGCCACTCCTTTTCAACATTATACTGGAAGTACCAGCTAATGCACTAAGACAACAAAAAGAAATAAAAGGTGTACATACTGGGAAGAAGAAATGAACTCCTTTGTTCACAAAGATATGGTTGTCTATGCAGATAATCCAAAAGAATCAACACAAAAACTCCTGGAATTAACAAGTGATTATAGCAAGGTTGAAGGATTCAAGTTTAATACACAAGAGTCAACTGCTTTCCTATTTACCAGCAATGAACGTGAAATTTGAAATGAAAACACAATACCATTTACATTAAACCCACAAAACCAAAATACTTAGGTATAAACCTAACAAAATATGTACAAGATCAACATGAGGACAACTACTCTGATGAATGAGATCAAAGAACTAAATAAATGGAGAGATAGTCCATGTTCATGGATAGGAAGACTCAATATTGTCAAGATGTTAGTTCTTCCCAACTTGATCTATAGATTCAAGCAATCCCAATCAAAATCCCACCAAGTTATTTTGTGGATATCGACTAACTGATTCTAAAGTGTATGTGGAGGGCAAAAAACCCAGAATAGTCGAGATAATATTGAAGAAGGATGAAGTGATGACTCTATCCAACATCAAAACTTACTATAAAGCTACAGTAATTAAGATAGTGTGGTTTTGGTGAAAGAATAGATCAATGGAACAGAACAGAGTCCCAAAATAGATCCACATAAATAGAGTTAACTGATCTTTGATGAAGGAACAAAGGCAATACAGTGGAACAAAGACAGCTTTTTCAACAAATGGTGCTGGAACAACTGGACGTTCACATGCAGAAAAGGAATCTAGACACAGACGTCATACTTTCACAAAAATTAACTCAATATGGATCATAGACCTAAGTGTAAAATACAAAACGATAAAACTCCTAGAAGATAATATAGGAGAAAATCTACATGACCTTCGTAGATTTTTGTATCTACGGTCACATCACAGCAATGACCTTTTAGATACACACCAAAGGCACCATCCATGAAAGAAATAATGGATAAGCTGGACTTCATTAAAATGAAAAACTTCTGCTCTGCAAAAGGTAACATCAAGAGAATGAAAAGACAAGCCACAGACTGGGAGAAAATATTTGCAAAAGACACATATGATAAAGGACTATTATCCTAAATATATAAAGAACTCTTAAAACTCAACAATAAGAAAACAACCCCATTAAAAAATGGACCAAAGACCTTAACAGACACCTTACCAAAGAAGATAGACGGATGGCAAGTATATGAAAAGGTGCTCCATATCCACGCCATCAGAAAAACACACATTAAAACAACAGGGTATAACTACACACCTATTAAAATGGCCCAAATCCGGAACACTGATATATCAAATGCTGGTGAGGATGTGGAGCAACAGGAATTCTCATTCATTGTGGGTGGGAATACAAAATGGTACAAACACTTTTTTTTTTTTTTTTGCGGTACGCAGGCCTCTCACTGTTGTGGCCTCTCCCGTTGCGGAGCACAGGTTCCGGACGCGCAGGCTTAGCGACCATGGCTCACGGGCCCAGCCGCTCCGCGGCACGTGGGCTCCTCCCGGACCGGGGCACGAACCCGTGTCCCCTGCATCGGAAGGCGGACTTTCAACCACTGCGCCACCAGGGAAGCCTAATGGTACAGCCACTTTAAAAGAGAGCTTGGCAGTTCCTTACAAAATTAAACATACTCCTATCATACAATCCGGCAATCATACACCTTGATATTTACTCAAAGGAGTTGAAAACTTATGTCCATACAAAAACCTGCACACTTATGTTTATAGCAGCTTTATTTATAATTGTTGAAACTTGTAAGCAACCAAGATATCCTTCAGTAGGTGAATGGATAAACCCTGGTACACCAAGACAACAGAATATTATTGCTCTCTAAAACGGAATGAGCTCTCAAGCCATGAAAAGACACGAGGAAAGCTTAAATGCATATTAACTAAGTGAAAAAGAGCCAATATGAAAAGGCTACATACTGTTTAATTCCAACTACATGACATTCTGCAAAAGACAAAACTATGGAGACAGTAAAAAGATCAGTGGTTGTCAGGGGTTGGGGTGAGGAGGGTAAGTCGGTGGAGCACAAAGGATTTTTAGGATGGTGAAACTATTTTGTATGACACCCTACCATGGAACGTGTCATTCATTATACGGTTGTCTAAACCCACAGACCGTACACCACCAAGAGTGAACCCTAATGTAAAGTATGGACTTTGGGTAATTACGATGCATCAGTGTAGGCTCACAATTGTAACAAAAGTACCACACTGGTGGGGAAGGCTGATATGCGGAAGTTATGCGTATGTCAGGTATGGGTATATGGAGAATCACCGTGTCTTCCGCTCAATATTCCCAGGAACCTAAAACTGCTCTTAAAACAAACAAACAAACAAAAAAACTTCTTTACAGAATGTCAGAATATTCTTGCCATTCTTTGCCACACCAAAAGCTTTTCTTTACCGCCCACGCCGGCAACCAAGGCTCTAAGCCGCTTGATTCTGGGAGAACGTAGAGAACGCGGATCACGAGATCCAGAAAAGGAAGGAGTGCCGCCAGAGGAGTCTCTCAAAGGGCCCCCAACTACCGGCAGCGGGCCGGAGAAAACGTCCACTGCAAGCCCACTGTGTGGAGCACCGTCCCAGACCCGAAGCCTGGGGAGCCCCGCTTACCAGGGGCCCCGGCGGTCGCTGTCATGGTGACCGTGGTCCTCAGTCTGCGCAGGCGCTGAGCGGTGGGCGCTGCCGAAGACCCGTAACAGATGGCGAGAAAACCCGACTCTGCAGAGAAGAGACCTTGCCGTGGCCTCTGACGGCCGCCTAGGAGGAGCTTCCAGGCGGAGGCAGAAGGGGCCGAGGAGCGGTGCGCACGCGCAGAGGCGGCGGCTCGAGTTTCGCCAGCGCGCCGTCTTCCCGGATGGTTTTCGCGTCCTAGTGTCGCGCGCGTCGCTCCTTTGAAAGGTAGTCAGGAAATGGGTAGTGATGAAGAACGCGGCGTCAGGGAAAACAGAAGCTGGGTTGAGACGCCAAGTTGCTGCTGTGGGGTACGAATTTCCAAATTGGATATATTTTCTCTTTTTAATTTTAGTAGCATCCTAAAAAACGACATGAAATCCTATCTCCATAAAAATGAGCGTTTCTGCATAAGGAGACTGAAGTGATAAGTTGGAAGTTTTCTGTTCCCCTCTAGACTTCTCTACCGGTTTTCACTCAGAAACTCCTAGCAGCTGGATTCTCCCACCCACTGCCTTCTTTGCCCTCCTTAACTCCTTTCCACAGCCAAGCTGGGACTGGAAAAAGCGCCAGTGGAGTCAGACTGACGTGAATTAGCAATGCAGCACTTCCATATTCTGGTTCTGTAACTCTACCACTCAATCCGTCAGTTGTAAAATTAGGATAACAATTCATCACCTCACACACAGCACAAATGGCAGCCCTTCTCGCCCAACTCTTCATATTTTAATATACGTAAGTCTTTCCAGACGAGTTGTAATTATTTCAATGTCTTCAATAAGGCTTCCGTATTCTGTGGAGTTTCTCAAGCTCAATCGAAAAGATTTCTTGAGTTTCAGAAAGCACTAAATTTTAATGACTTCATTGACCTTAAAAAAAAAATCTTTCTTGAGATATACAATTGATTGGCTTGAATTTGATCTGCATTTCCTAATGATACAAAATGTTATACATTTAAAGGGTACAATTCAGTGTAGTCACAGAATTGTGCAACCAGCACACCATCAATTTTAGAACATTTTCATCATCCAAAGCAGTCACTCCCCTTTCTCCCCAGCCTTAAGGAACCACTAATCCACTTTCTGTCTTTATGGATTTGCCCATTCTGGACATTTCATTTAAATGGGATCATAGAGTATACAGTGTTTTGTGACTGGCTTCTTTCACTTAGCATAATGTTTGCAAGGTTCATATTGTAGCATGTATCAGTACTTTATTAAATTTTTTTGTGGCCAAATTTCCATTGCATATACCACATTTATTTGTCTATTCATCAATGGATGGACTGTTGCATTGTTTCCATTTTTTGGCAACTAATGAATTTTGGCTGCTATAAACATTCTTGTACAAATTCTGTGTGGAATTATGCAGATGTATTTCTCTTGGGTATATACATAGGAGTGGAATTGCTGGTTCATATGGTAACTCTATGTTTAACTTTTTGAGGAAGTGTCAAACAGTTTTGCAAAGCAGCTACATACAACATTTTACATTCCCACCAGCAATGTATGAGGGTTCCAATTTCTCCACATCCTCACCAATATTTGTTATTATCTGTTTATTTGTTTAATTATAGCCATCCAAATGGATATGAAGCAACATCTCATTGTGGTCGTTATTTTTATATCGCTAGTGACTAATAATGTTGAACATATTTTCAAGTGCTTATTGGCTTTTTATATATTTTCTTTGGAGAAGTGTCTATTCAAATTATTTGCACATTTTTAAAATTAGGTTATTTGTGGAGGTTTTGTTGAATTGTAAAAATTCTTTATAAAGTCTGACTACAAGTCCCTTAACAGATATATGATTTACAAATATTTTCTTCCATTTTTGCAGGTTGTCTTTTCACGTTCTAGATCGTATCAGTTGCAGTACAAAAGTTTCTATGGCCTATTGATAACCGTATTAGGTCAATATTTTCATAGATTTTACAGTAACTGGCTCAATTAAAATTACTCTTCACTATCCATTTTTTAGAACTACATAGTGGAATATGTGGCATGAGATAATGATGTCTAAGATTTGCTTGAAAATACTCCAGCAAAGAAATCAAGAGATAGATGAAGCAAAAGTGGAAAATCTTGATAATTGTTGAATCTGAGGAGTGTTATAGGTTGGGTATGTGGAGTTTCATCATACCATTTTCTCTACTTTTGAGTGTTTGGAAAATTTTATAGCAAATATGTGTCTAATTACTTTTAATCTTTTTGCACAAAGGGTTTCATGTGTTAAGGGTATATGGTACACTGAAGAAAGATGTACAGAGCCTTACGAAGATCAGAATGTGAAAAATGGGCATTGACCTGATAGTTTGGAGCTGCTTTTGATGACATATTTAAAGAGGAATTAATGGTATAATATTAGCTCTGATTAACCCAATCTGGGTAGAGGTGGTGAGATTATGTGTATTAGAGGAGTGGAATAAGATGAGGTCATCTGTGGGTGACCTTTGATTCAGTACATACAATTCACTCTTGAATAAGAGTGTAGCTAGCCTTAGGATTTACTTTCCACTTAGCACTTAAATATATATATTAAATGTATATATTTTATAGTTTTCTGGCTTCTGTTTTGTTATTGACAAGTTTTCTGCTAGCCCAGTTGCAAATTCCCGTAACTATAAAGCAGTTTTTACTCTCTGGTTGCCTCAAATTTCTTTTTAAATATGCCTACATTGATAGCTTCCACTTACTTTGATTCCTGTCCTGGATTTATTCTGCAGTTCAGCAGACAAAAGATGTTTAAATGTCATCTGCCAAACTGGGAGTCTCTGCACTGGATTCCTACTTCCACATAATTTAATGCTAAAACGGGATCCTACTAACTCCCTAAATTGTGATTAAAAACAAACAAAAGGGCTTCCCTGGTGGCGCTGTGGTTGAGAGTCCGCCTGCCGATGCAGGGGATATGGGTTCGTGCCCCGGTCCGGGAAGATCCCACATTCTGCGGAACGGCTGGGCCTGTGAGCCGTGGCCGCCGGGCCTGCGCGTCCGGAGCCTGTGCTCCGCAACGAGAGAGGCCACGGCAGTGAGGCCCGCGTACCAAAAACAAAAAAACAAAAAGAACCAAAAAAACAAAAAACTAATTTAATTCAATGAATTTTAAATGGCCCTCAGGCCTGAAGTTAAAGCGTTTTTGAGAATTGAGAATTTAATTACTTTATATCTTGGTTCCTTTAGCTGCTTACATATTTTCTTTTTTAAGTTAACAAATCTGTCAGGCATTATTGCCACTCATCCAATTAGCTGTGTTTACTTACAGGGTTGAGTGAATCATGAAAACCCAGACTCATGGGATTTTGGAAGTTTTCAGCTAGCTTCTATGACACAAATACTAGACTTTTTGATATTGTCCTATATGTCCTCGAAGCTCTTCATTTTTTTCCACTTTTTTTTCTCATTGTTATTCAGACTGGATAGTTTCTACTCATGTATCTTCAAATTCACTGACTCTTCCATCCATCATCTCCAGTAATTTATTTTACTGTATTCTTCAGTTCTAAAATTTCCATTTGGTTCTTTTTATAGCTTTGATTTCTTTGGTGAAGACTTCTCTCTTTCCATTCATTTCAATAATGTTTACCTTTGCTTTGTAGAACCTGATTAAATTAATTCTTTTTGTCTTCTTCTGATAATTCCAACATTTGGGTTACCTCAGAATTGGTTTTTGTTCATTGTCTTTTCCCTTGAGAGATAATTAAGATTTCCCTAGTGTTTTGTATCTTGAATAATTTTCGATTATTTCCTGGATATTTTGAATATTATGAAATTCTCAGTCCTGTTTAAATCTTCAGAAGAGTGTTTTTGTTTTGTCTTGTTTTAGCTGGCAGTCAATCCAGTTAGTTCACACCACACATCCTGGCCTGCTTTCTGTGGGCTATTGTTCCAAAAATTTAGTTCTCAGTGACTTTGCACTACCATTCTAATCTGCCCAAATTGTGCACCACCCAGTGGCTAGTCTGAAACCTGGATAGTGAGCTATACTGTAGATCAGTTTTCAAAACCTTTGGCTGCTTCTGGTCAATTTCACACATGCACAGTGTGGAGGTGATCTCAGGATTTTATATACAAATTTAGAGGTTCCCTTTCTTCAATTCCCTCCTATCAATGATCTTCCTCACACTCTCTGGTTCTAAGATCACCCCTTCTTGGTGTTCTGGCTAGAAGGCAGAGCTTTAGCTTCCCCACAACATTGCTAGTGTTCTGCCCTGCACTGACTGCCACCATTGCACAGTGGGTAGAGAGGGGGGTGCTGCCTTTTTGCTGTCTCTAGATTAGGTAGGGCAGGGAAAGTCCACATTGCCCCATAGGGTTTACATATGGTAGGGAGGGAGGGGTGCTGCTATTTTTCTGCAGCTCTCCTGGAATAAGGTAAGTAAATTCAAAAGGATTCTGTCTCATAGTCCCCCAACCCCCTTCTCTGTCCTCTGACTAGAGAGAGCAGACTGTTCCTTGGACTCTGTGCCAGCTGGCAGTTCCTATTTTAAAGTGCCTATGTGTAGATCCCTTTTTATTTATTCTGTTTGGAATTTGTTTAACTTCTTGAATCTGTAGAGACATGTCTTTCGTCAATTTTTAAAAGTCTACATTATATCTAAAAATATTTGTTCTGTTCTACCCTCCCCTCTCCTTCTGCAGCTAATTAAGCAGATGTTGGGAATTCTCACTGTATCCTCTATATGTTTCCATCTTTCCATCTTTTTGTTTCTCCATGCTGCATTCTGGATAATTTCTCCTGATTTATATTCTAGTTTATAAATCCTTCCAATTGGTTATATCCTGTTCTGCCTTTAAACCTATTTACTGAGTTTTAAATTTCAGTTTTTATATATTCTTGCAACATTTGTATTTAGTTACTTCCCAAATTAGTTCCATCACTTTTTAGTTTCCAGTTCTCTACAGGTATTTGACACTTGACTTTATTTCTTTAAACACAGAAAGCATAAATGTAATACCTAAGACTATATGAATTTAACTGTTTCTACTAATTCTTGCCTCTGGAATCTAGTTTGCTTATGTGCCTACTTTTTTTGTTTGTTTTGGTTTGTGTGTGGAGGGGGGACCACCTTAAAGCAAGTTAAATGCTTAAGAGTCTTTGGGTGATGTAGGCAATTCTAAACTTGGCTACAATTTTACCTAATTTATATTTCTGATTCATCCTCATCTAAAGGCTGAAACCCTTTGAGGGAGTCTCAGCCTACTGTGGGGAAGTTCTTCTGTTAGATTCACAATTCCTGTTAGATTCACCATCTTGTGTGGGCCTTGAACTTTGATATCTGTCCCCCTTACCCCATTAGGCTGTCATATTAGGGCCCCATGCTCACTTCTCTTTTTCTCTTTACTTTTGGACTGGGTGTTCCATACTGTCTTAAAAATCTCTTTGATGTTTTAAGATGCTTTTTATATTTTAATCAGCTTTGGTTGTTTTTATCAATGGCATAGCTCTAAATATCCTAACATGCAATTTCCAGAAACAGGAAGTTTCCCACAATTGCATCTTTGTTCCTACATGGCCAAACCCTACTCTTTCTCTTGGTATTCTCTGTACTTAGCACATACTACTTGTGGAATGGAATCCATAAATGTTGATAAGAACTATGCTTAATTTTGTCAGAGCAGTTAATCTTATTTTTTTTTTTTTTAGAAATTTGTAGTTATAGCTGCTCTAAGATATAGGTATCTTGTTTTAGTTAGCTAATATTAGTTGCTTCATGTAATAAACCACCAGAAAATTTAGCAGCTTAAAACAACAGACATTTATATCTGAGATTCAGAAATCTGAGAAAGGCTTAGGTGGGTGATTCTCATGAGGCTACAGTCAAACTGTGGCTGGGGCTGCAGTCTGAAGGCTTGACTGGGTTGGAGGATCCCCTTCCACTTGCCTGGCAGCTGGCTTCCCCAAGAATGAGTGACTCAATAGAAAGAGAAGGAGAGAGAGAAGGAGACAGGCAGGCAGGGAGGGAGAGGTGGGGAGAGAGGGATGAAATGAAGAGAGTGAGTGGGGAGAAATACACCAAAGATGGCAGCCATAGAACTTTTTATAACATAATATTGGAAATGACATCCCATCCCTTCTTCTATATTCTGTTGGTCACAAAGTGGTACAGTGTGGGAGGTGACTACACAAGGGTGTGAATAACCAAGAGGCAGGGATCATCGTGGGCTATCTTGGAAGCTGGCGAGCACCTTATTTTACCAAAAGAACAAAAAAAGAAAGAAAAAAAAACTTTACTATATTCGGAGGTTCATAATAAAGCTCTTGAATTAGACCTATTTCTTCATTTGTAAAAAGCATGAAAATATGGCTGTAATTTTTATCAATGCACATTCAGAAAATGTTTCCCAAAAGGTGTTAAATATTAAATTGTGTATCATTCCAAGCTAAATCTAAAACACAGAATATAAAGAGAAGATTTAAAACTACTAAAAATCTGATGTAAAAAAAAAACCAAAAAGAACACCAATGTCAATTAACTGGTAAAAGATAAATTTAGATGGTGAGGCTTAGTGTTGGGTAGGAAAAAAAATAAAGGTTTTAAATATAGCTCAAATAAAAAATAACATTCCAAGTATTTTCATAAAAAATTGTTATGAGAAAAACAGTCCTCCTATGGAAACATATGGTCATAATTCCAGTAATGGATTTTCTTCTTGCTTTTCTGCCATTAAGATTGCTTTTATCAATTACACAGTGGTTGGAGAAGCAGTGAAAACTTTAAGATTCTAAATAGAAGCCACATAAATCAAAGTAATTGAGGAGATGACACTGTGTTCTTCAGTGTAAACAGCACACTACATTTTGTATAAAAAATGAGGGGAGATAATAAAAATATATTTGCTGCTACTACACCTAAACCTTGGAAAGATACACAATAATAAAAATCACTTCTTATTGAGATTGGAAAGTGAGAAGAACAAGGTAGATGCATACAAGGTGGGCAGTAAGACTTATATTAAGTTTTTAACATTTCTTTCTGATTTTTGAATGTTTACATATTACACATATGAAGCATTTTTTTTAATCACAAAGAAAAAAATTAAAACCTAGGACTGTTTAGAGGTTTCTGGTTTATTTCAAGATATTTTCTTTTTAAAATTTGAGTCAAGTTATCAAAGTCATATTACTATTAAAAAAAGAAGAGTTGTATTCTTATAAAACAATATTTAAATCTAGGCTGTTATAAACTTAGGCAATTGAGACACCATAGTCAGGCTACTACTTTTATGATTAAATTATGATTTTTATGATTATGACTTTTATGATTAAATAAGGTAAGATATTCACACAACACAGAAGACTCTTTAAAGTAAATTGCCTTAAAAGGGAAAGTTGAATGTTTTGACATATTACTGACTCTTCAGATTTTCAGCTCTTGCCTAGACAAGTTTAACGCCCACACCTTCTCATTATTGGTATGGCTATGCTCCTGAATTGTTTTCCAACCAGCTACTCAGAAGTCATATCTCTATTTTAGCAATTACTTTTACTTTGTTAATTATCTGCTTCACACATTTATCTCCAAGAAGGAAAGAACTATTTTATTCATCTTTCAATCAATGAAGCCTACTAAAGTGCTCTGCATATAGCAAGCATATATGCATATACTAAGTCTGCTGGATTGCTGCAAAAGCAAATGGGCTAAATTTTACTTAATATTTCAAAATTCTGGAAAGACAGTATTCTTAAAAGGCATAGACCAAAAATAGATCATTGCAGACTAAGTACAAAGAACCATTCTATTTCTTCACCTTTAAAAAAATTAAAAATTTAAATTATCAATGGGAAGAACATGACCAAATGCATTCAGAAACATATTGTACATCTACAAAGAATACTTTAAAATGTGCCTCCAAAGGCACAGTAACTCCAATTTTCATTAAATGTAGAGACTTTAGGGAAACAAATCCAAAGCTATCCCATCATGGGAAAAGTCCTCTACCTTCTGGTTATTTTAAAGTAACTTCAGTATTCATAGATTGTGCCCTTAACTTATACTGCAAAATAAACAAAAATATAAAGAAAACAAATTGAGTTAGATATGCAATTGCTTATGATGTCAACAAATTTCACAAGTTATTACATCATGTTGCTTAATTTTATTTAATGTCTACAACATTTTACATTGTTTATGAAGTAGTTACTTCCAAAAGACTGATATTTTCCTCCATGCTGTGTCTTTGGCTAGTACTACAGATGTGATTCAGTAGGAATCATATGACCAAACTGATTCAAATTCTCAGTTTTTTCCTAGCCTGAGACCTAAGAACCTGAGTTATAACCCTGACTTCATCTTCAGGTTGAGATGCTTCATAAATACTTTCTTAAAACAGGGCTATTTAGTGTAGTTTCTTTTTCTTGAGACACAGGAGTGTTTTTGATACAAAAACATATATATTCCACATTAGAATAAAAAAAGCATCAAAATAATGATTACTATTTTAAATAACTTAAATGACAGGATTAACTAAAATATGACCATTACTTTTTTTAACACAACGTACTTTAAAAAATTTTTTCTATTTGAAGTAAAGAAGAAAGTTCTGTAACAGTTTCAAATGCATAGAATTTAACTTATGTTAATATCCTGTTATAAAAAATAACTACCATATAAAGAATTTTAAATATGCAAAAGTAAGTAGTTCATTAAACTTTATACTTAATACATTGGTGTCAATGAAAATATGTAGACTTGCCAAGAAACTTTTAAGGTTTAAAGGAGAAGTTAAAAAAACACCCGTTTCAGGCATCATTTATTGCTACATAATGACTACTTCACGGGTCATCTGGCCTGTCGTCAATCACTCTTAGAAGTGGTATATACAGTGGTATACTTTGGAAGGAAAGGAGGAAAAATAATGCACTGCAATACAAAAATATTACCTATTTATAAATTATTAAAGATTTATAAAACACATACCAAATCACATGTTCTTGCTATAAAAACAATATAATTATAGAAGCACAAAATCCTGAAGCACCCACAGTTACTTTAAGAATACCCATTTAATAAAGAGAAAACCATATATGTATATATAAAATAATAATTTGAAAAGAAAAAAGGCAAAATTCTGATTTTAATGCAAACAATCAGTTTATCTAATCATGGAGGTAGGTCTCCACTCCAATTATACAAATAAGTTATCTGCCTTATTCAAAGAATTACCATATAAGTCTAAGATCTGGAAACTGGTCTGTGCCATTGAAATACATTTTTAACAGACTTTAGAAACCAGTAATTTAACTGGCATATAAACAAAAAAGGTAGTTCCTTCATAAGCTTACATCTGAAAAGAGCCTTCATTAAAATCATTCTTGGCATAAAGAGGTATACCTAAGTGCAGGTACTTTGGCTTAGCATTTAAATAACACAGTTAAATGCTACAAATTTTTTAAAGACAGAAGAAATCCTTGTCTTTTTCAGTACTTGTAAAGTGTAAAGCTTCAAAAACTGTGGATCTCTTAAATTTTTGGAGATTTAAATATTGTGCTAATGATTTTTAAAAGACCATTCCTGCCTAAAAAGCAAAGCTTACATGTTTCAAACATCAAATGTATTTACTTTTAGTGTCTGTGGCATTTCAGCTTTAGTGCTGGAGTTAGTTTTAACAAATCAGTTTGCAATATATAATACGACTCACGTCCTTTCACTAAAAAAGATTTTCAATAATAAAAAATACTAATTCTATTTCTAATGGTAAGCTAGTAGAGTTGGAGGTCCCACCGTGGATCACAGGGATGAGAGCACTATCAAGATCATTTAGATAATGCTGAGGAAGAAGTTGGCCTTCAGATCCTGCCTGAAATTCAACCTGGAAAAAAAAAATCTTGATGAGTCAACCCTAGAAAGTGAGCAATCTTGTTTAGTTCAGCAGATGAATATAAAATAAACTATTTAAGAATATCATTCAATTTAAGCACGTTAAGAAGATACTTGATATTTTTTTCATAAAATAATGTTTTACATTCTCCTTTATTTCTTCTATCTACTACATAAATTATAATTGTTCCTTCCACAGATACTATGAAAATAAAATTGCCACTACTTCATACTTCAGGTTTCTTCTCAATGAACATGTAAACACATTGGCGGACCAAGGTTTTGAATAATTGTCAACATGACTTAAATAAAGACCCCATGGTATTTAAAAAAAGATCTACTTAAAAATATTTTGAATTTATCATAAAATAATATTTGAATTTAATTTTGCTGGTGAAAATTACATTTTAATACATATGACTAAAATAATTAACAATGCTTACTCAAATAATTATCAGGTGCTTCCTTGAAAAAGGAACTTTTAATAGTGAGATAAAAATGTAAGTTCTTTTTTCCAATAAGAACTGTAACACATCCTGCCTGAAGAAGAGCAAACCTTCAACACATGGAATTGTTCACGTTAAGATTAACCATTCTGGGACTTCCCCGGTGGTCCAGAGGTTAACACTCCGCACTTCCATTGCAGGGGGCGTGGGTTCAATCCCTGGTCGGGGAACTAAGATCCCACATGCAGCGTGGCGCCGCCAAAAAAAAAAAAGATTGACCATTCTAATGAACAACCTGGACTGAAATCTATTATACTGGATGTCAGAAACAGTTAAAAAGGCACATTAAAATACTACTGGATTGGAATTTCCCTGGTGGTGCAGTGGTTAACACTCCATGCTCCCAAGGCAGGGGGCCCAGGTTTGATCCCTGGTCAGGGAACTAGATCCCACATGCCGCAACTGAGTTCACATGCCACAACTAAGGCGCCCATGTGCCACAACTAAGGAGCATGCCTGCCGCAATTAAGGAGCTCATGGGCTGCAACTAAGACCTGGCACAACCAAATAAATAAATATTTTTAAAAAATACTAGTGGAGTACCACTTTTCACCTATCAAATTGGCAAAGCTCAAAAGTTTGATTATATACTGCTTTGATAAGGATGTGAGAGAAAGAACACTCTCATAAATTGTGGTAGAAATATAAATTGTCATAACCTTTATTTGAGACAATATGGTAATATCTATTGAGTACATACTTGGACCCAGCAATTCTACATCTAGGAATATTTCTTATATACTCACACTTATGCAAAAGCAAACTATTGTGGATACCTTAAATATCAACCAGGACATACCAAACATGGATAAGCACTAAATAAATTATGGTACATTTATATAATCAACTACTACTGTGCAACTTTAAAAGGAATATGTAATTAAATGAAATATCTCTAAGATATATTAAGTTAAAGAAGCACTGTTTAAAAAAAAGTGAGAAGAGAACAAAAAGGACGTACAAACTTAATTGCTCATACATGCAAAAAATTACAAAGAATACATAGAAATGGATAACATTTGACTGCCTGACCAAGAAGGGAGGATGAGGGGGAGTATGGAAGTGGACTGAAGGGTTAGGAGTCAAGGGTAGGAAGGCGATCTTTCCAGGGCTATCACCTGATGCAACTCTACTGGGAACCATTTACATTGTAGTCTGGAGTTAATATCTCCAGAGGTCACCAATTAAATAGAGTACTGTGTGAATGCTGCTCTCTAGCGTGTTTAATGAGGTGGTCCCGGTATATATATATTTGTGAGATAATAGAAAATATATATTGGTCTCTGACCCCAATTCCTGGCATAAAGCTCCTAAAACCCTTGTCATTTCCTAAGTGATAAGAATACCAGTAACATCTCTTATTCTAATATTTATCTTTGATCCCATCCCTGACACAGGGCTCCTAAAAAAGTTGTAAATTCCTGAGTGATAAGAGATGGAGGAGCATCTTTTGTTCTTTTGAGTCAACTCTGGATGGGCTCCTAGATAGGGGCTGGTCACCAGAAAGACCAAGCCCATGATTAGAAGTTTTAAATTTCCAGCCCTACCCCTCATTCTCCAGAGAGGGGAGAGGGGCTAAAAACTGAGTTAATAATTGATCATGCCTACATGAGGAAACCTCCATAAAATCTCAGTAGAAGTGGGCTGAGAGAGCTTTCAGGCTGGTGAATACATCCACACTGGGAGGGTGACGCACCCAACTCCGTGGAGACAGAAACTCCTGCTCAGGACTCTACCAGACCTTGCCCTATGTATCTCTTCATCTGGCTGTTCATCTGTATAGCCTTTAATGAACTGACAGACATAAGCAAATGTTCCCCTGAGTTCTGTGAGCCGCTCAAGCAAGTTAATTGAACCCAAGGAGGAGGGGGTCATTGGAAGCTCTGATCCATAACTGGTTGGTCAGAAGCACAGGTGATAACTGACTGGTATATGAAGTCGGGGAGGAGGCAGTCTTGTAAGAGCTGTAGGATCTGATGCTATCTCCAGGTAGATCAAGTCAGAATAAAGTTGAATTCTTAGACACCCTGCTTGTGTCTGAGAATTGCTTGCTGGGGTGGGGGAAAGCCTCCACACATCTGGTGAGCAGAAGTGTTTTCAGTGAGTAGTGAAAGAGACACACAGGAAAGACATAGAAGGGAAGAAATCGGTTTTTCCCTACATGGGAGGAAAAAACTGAAAATTTCCCCTTTTTAACATTTTTAGACTTTTGTAATTTTAAGTCACATGAATATAGAATTTAGTCAGCATAATTAAAAAACCTACTTATCAAGCAGGAATGTTGTGGAGCAGGGGTCAGCAAGCTATGGCCTGTGGGCCAATGTGGCCCACCAACTGTTTTTGTAAACAAAGTTTCACTGGAACACAGCTAAGCTGTTTAGTTTACATACTGTCTACAGCTGCTTTCACACTATAATGGCACAGTTAAGTAGTTGTGAAAGAAATCTGACAGACCGCAATGCCTAAATTATTTACTGTCTGACCAAAAAAAGTTTGCTGGCCCCTGCTGTGGACAGTAAAGGAGATAATGTACAGGAATTGTGTACCGAACATTAATGTTCAACAAACTTTAGTTCTCTTCAGTGATCTCAAAGTAAAAGGTTAAAGAAAAACTTTGGATTATTTTAATATAAGATATATTCATTTCAAAAAGACATCACAAAAACATGCCTCACCATATCAGTGTCAATGGAAACTCTGAGGCCAATTTTATTTATCCCATTACTCTTTAGAGTTTTCAGGTGAGGGCACAGTGCAGCACTACAAGCCATGGCTATTTCTTTTGCAAACTGATAACGAGTTGCTGAAATAGATAAATCCTGGTCCTTTAGAAAGTAGAACACCTGAAATGTATTTAATTAGGAAACAAGTCATGATTAAGATTAGAAGTAGCTTTAAAAATGCAAAAATTGCTACCTTCAATTCAACTTTATGAATAAAATTCCAATGTTAGTGCCATGAAATTCACTAGTTAGGAACATTATATATATATAGTGTGTGTATATATATATATATATATATATATATATATATACACACACACACACACACACTATATATATATAGCCTGATCTATAGTATAAGTAAAACTTAAAACCAAAGATTAGGGAATATGGGAATGACTTAGCTATTTTTGCCTAAAGTTAACTTGTAGCAACAGAAGCTTTGTTAACTTGGTTTAAAGAAGCGTACTAATGAGCCCACCCTATAAGACCACCATCCCATAAGGACATCTTAATGAAGTTAAGATCAAACAAAGAAATAATGTTCTATAATTTCTATACCCTCTATAGTTTCTATCTTCTACATGTGTAAAATCACAAAGAATACCTAAGAAATCAGTAACGTTGATTGTCTGACCCAGGATGTAGAGTGAGGGGGAGAATGGAGGTAGACTAAGGGGCTGTGAGGCTACAGTTTCATATTCTCTTATTTTTAAAAAACTGGAACATGCAAAACTAACTTTCATATGTGAGTGCTGATTATAAACTGGTATCTATAAAATATTTTATTGTTTGTAAAATAAGAGAAAAATGAAAACACCATGGTCAAATAACATGTTATTATACAAACAAAGATGGCAATACCGTGAAAACTTAACTGCGAGCTGACAGGCAGTACCACCATACAATAACCTGAAATGATCCTATGGAAATGCAAATCTGGTGTATATAAGGCAGTCTGGGGTGGAGATATGTGTGTCTCAAGGTGTAATGAAAGTGTAATACGCTGCACTTAAACATTCAGAGGTTGAGTACTGCGAAATCTCCAAATTAACAAGAACATATCCAAACACAGCATGTAAATGGAAGGAAACGTCTTTATAAGTTACCTCAGTACACTTTACAATCTTCTCATCAGTTTCAAAATCTGCTTCCAGTTTTATTTTTTCACTTGGAAATCCTTGTAATGATATTCCATCCACTGAACTAATAACACTGCAGAATAAAATATAATAGAACAGATTTATTTAATACCAAAGTACTTTCTATGAAGTAAATTATTAGACTTGGACAAATGGAATAAGGATAAAAATTATGAAAGCTATAAATTTAAAGCAGCAGTAAGACATCTCAATTATACAAAAAATAATTAAAACTTAGCTCATATTCGTTTACCAAGATTTCTTGATTGTGTAGCAAATTATATCTACTTTTTCATATGCCCAATTCAGACCTGAGGTTTAAAATACCTTAGTCTCCTAACAGAAAAGCTGTCTCATGAATTGCAAAACTCTATTTTGGAATCCTTCAGCATTAGCCCTTCTCTTCCTTTTTTGCTCCAGATCTCTTAGCCAGTCTCCAAAAAAGAAAGAAAATGGGTAACTAAAGAGAGGAGGGAATAGCAGTAATATTCTGTAAGGCCTCTAATGTACATATTATTGAATTCAGTTGTTTGCATTTACAGTGGATCAATATAATACAGAATAAGCACCCAAAGGGAATCCATTACTTATTTGATAAAAATAATCCTAAGATATTCCATGAAAATACATATCTGGTATATAAAAGGCAGTCTGGGGGGGAAATATGTATGTGCCTCAATGTATCATATAACAGACAAAGTATCTTGTCTTTCTCAGACCTGGCATCAAGCCTACACTGCTACACAATGCATATCATTTGCCCCCTCCCAAACTGACCACCCTTTAATAGTTTACAGCATCCTGGCTAAGAAAACACACATGATGCTGGTTAGGTACATTTCTGAAAAACCCAGACTGCATTTATTAATTAAAGTATATGCATTTAAATTAATGGTATAATTCTATATTTATTTATAAAATATTTAATTTTGTTAATTTTGTTAACAGGATGTTTTTATCCTTTCTCCTCCATCAAATCAATTACATATTGGTAACAAAAAATTCCTACCCTTTGTTTCCTTTTTCTTCAGAATCTACCCAGCAGATGTCCACATATTCTCTCATGTCTACAGCATCAACTTTCCCACATGTAATTTTAAAGTCTTTTTGTTCTCGTAGAGCTAGCCGTAAGCCATCCATGGTCTCTGGAGTTATTTGTACCATTAAGCCATCTAAAAATGAGAGTTATGTTTCACATTTCTTTTACTGAATATAAATTTATATGTCTAAGCCATAAATTTTGCTATCAAAATATGTTCCATGCAAGTTTTAGACTATCTATTAAATCATCTTGATGGTTGTTTTCTGTTAGGGAATATGAAAAATATTTCACAATGTTAAGGATTCTTTTTTTTTTTAATGGTTAAACAAATAAAGGTGAGAACTTCCACTTCTGGCTATGATGAAATAATGATGCCAAACTGCCCTTTCATTATGGTAACCAACCATAAAACTAGACAAAATGTATGAGGCAATTGTTTTCAGGTTCTGGACAACAGGAAGTACAATACCATGGTCCCTACAGGAAAACTCAACAGGTGAGCCCATAACTGCCCAGGCTCTCTGCTTGGGGACAATTTCTGCATGGTGACCAGTAAGCCTACAATTGCTCTACTGGGCTGAGAAGTCAGAGATAAGACTTTAGGGAAACCTGAAATCTGTGGTCAAGACACTAAAAAGGGGAGCATCAGGAGACTGTGTTCAAGGACTTTTTGAGTCCTTGGACCATAACTGAGAACATATTAATAGAGTGACCCTAGATGAGGCATAACAGAAAATGGCTATTATATGGTTGGGAACAGAACAGAGATAATAGAAGTCAAGCAATGTTGGGGGATATTGGTAGTCTAGACCAACCAAAATAGACATTAGCACCTCATTAACCTGAACTGTGCAATGCCAAATCAAAGCTCTTACAAAATCTACAGGCAAAATAGATTTGGAGAATGAGTCCTGCCAGACTGTAAACACCTTAGGATATCCATAGATCCATCTGTTAAAAAAAACAAAAAATAAAGACTATACAAGCTCAGGGTAAGCAGACATAAAATGCCTGCTTAAACATAAATAAGCCTTCTTCAGCAAAAAAATCCCTTTACAAAAAGCTAAAAGAATCTAAAGTCTCTAAAGCATATCAATAATGACAGTACAAAATAAAAAATTACCAAAGACAGGAAAATGTGAGCCCCTATAAAACTGAAACTAACCATGAGATGGCCAAGACATTGGATTAAACACAAAAACACTTTAAAATATCTATTCTAAAATATATTCAAGGACCTAAAGGAAAACACATTTAAAGAATGAAAAGCAAATACTGGCTAAATGTATAAACAGATTTTTAAAAATCTGAACAGAGAAATAAAACTGGAAACGCCCCCCCCCAAATTCTATAACTGAAAAGTATAATCCAACTGAAACAGAAACCTTAATGGATAGGCTTAATAGTAGATTGAAAATGGCAAAAGAATCAGAGAACATAAAGAAAGGTCAACAAAAGTGATCAAAACTGAAGAACCCAGAGAAAAATGAAGAAATATAAAAAGGGCATCAAAGACCCTTGGGATGGTATAAAACAGTCTAATACAGATATGGATTACATATACATAGATAGACTATCTCCCAGAAGGAGAAGAAAGATCAGGACATTTAAAAAAATGGTAAGAAATTCCCCAAATTTGATGAAAAATATTGACACACACATCCAAGGAGTTCAATAAATGCCAAATAGGATAAATACAAAAAAACCCACATTGAGGCACACCACTGTAAAACTGGTGAAAACCAAAGATAAAGAGGCTATCTTGAAAACAGACTGAGGAAAAGGGCACATTAAATACAAGGAAACAAATATAAAAACTATTTCTAACTCTTCACTAGAAATAATGAGGGCCAAAAGACAATGAAATGACATCTTTAAAGAAAATAAAGACTTTCAAAGCAGAATTTTATGTCTAGCAAAAATACCCATAAAAATGAGAATGAAATAAAGACAGCTTCAGAAAAATGAAAAGCAAGACAACATTAGATAAATTAAAGCCAGCCAACCTGTATTACAAAAAATACTAATGACTTCTTGGTGTCTGCTCCATGTAAAGAGCTTGGAACTTGTCACTTCCATCCTCACAACAAGAAAAAAGCTGAACAATAAAATACCTAGGAATAAACCTAACTTCTATTCAACATAGTACTGGAAGTCCTAGCCACAGCAATCGTACAAGGAAAAGAAGAAAAGGTATTGAAATTGGAAGGAAAGAGGTAAAATTGTCATTATATGCAGATGACATGATACTCTATATAGAAAACTCTAAAGACTCCACACAAAAACTATGAGAACTGATAAACGAATTCAGCAAGGTAGCAGGCTACAATATTTACAGAAATATTTTGCATTACTTTAAACAAACAAATATCAGAAAGTAAAAAAAAAAAAAAAACCCTTTAAAAATTGTATAAGAAAAATACCTAGGAATAAACCTGACCAAGGAGGTGAAAGACCTACATGCTGAGAACCATAAAACATTGATAAAGGAAACTGAAGATGATTCAAAGAAATGGAAAGATATCCCATGCTCTTGGATTGGAAGAATTAATATTGTTAAAATGGTCATAGTATCCAAGGCAATCTACAGATTTAATGTGATCCCTATCAAATTAACCATCACATTTTTCACAGAACTAGAAAAAATAATCCTAAAATTTATATATAACCACAGAAGACCCAGAACTGCCAAAGCAATCCTCACAAAAGAACAAAGCTGGAGACATAAGCCTCCCAGACTTAAGATAATACTACAAAGCTACAATAATCAAAACAGCGTGGTGTTGGCACAGAAACAGACATATGGATCAATGGAACAAAAGACAGAACCCAGAAATAAACCCACACACCAACAGTCAATTAATCTTTGACAAAGGAGGCAAGAACGTACAATGGAGAAAAGACAGTCTCTTCAACAAGTGGTGTTGGGAAAGCTGGACAATCTCATGTAAATCGATGAAATTAGAACACTTCCTCACACCATATAAAAAGATAAGCTCAAAGTGAATTGAAGATCTAAATATAAGACATGACACCATAAAACTCCTAAGAGAGAACATAGGCAAAACATTCTTGGATGTAAATCATAGCAATATTTTCTTAGGTCAGTCTGCCAAGGCAAAAGAAACAAAAGCAAAAATTAACAAATGGGACCTAATCAAACTCAAAAGCTTTTGCACAGCAGGGAAGCCATAAACAAAATGAAAAGACAATCTACAGAATGGGTGAAAATATTTGCAAATGATGCAACGAAGGGTTAATTTCAGAAATATCCAAACAGTTCATACACCTCACTTTCAAACAAACAACCCAATCAAAAAATGGGCAGAAGACCTAAACAGACATTTTTCCAAAGAAGACATACAGATGGCCAACAGTCACATGAAAAGATGCTCAGTATCACTAATTATTAGAGAAATGCAAATCAAAACTACAATGAGATCACCTCACACCAGTCAGAATGGTTATCATCAAAAAGTTTACAAATAATAAATGCTGGAGAGGGTGTGGAGAAAAGGGAACCCTCCTAAACTGTTGGTAGGCATGTAAATTGGTACAGCCACTATGGAAAACAGTCTGGAGGTTCCTTAAAAAACTAAAAGTAGAGCTACCATATGATCCAGCAATCCCACTCCTAGGCATATATCCAGAAAAGATGAAAACTCTAATTCAAAAAGTTATATGTACCCCAATGTCCATAGCAGCAGTTTATAATAGCCAAGACATGGAAGCAATCTAAGTATCCATCAGATGAATACATAAAGAAGATGTGGGGTGTGTGTGTGTGTATACACACACACAATGGAATATTACTCAGCCATAAAAAGAATGCAATATTGCCATTTGCAGCAACATGGATGGACCTAGAGATTATCATACTAAGTGAAGTCAGAGACAAATATATGATATCACTTATATGTAGAATCTAAAAAATAATACAAATGAATTTATTTACAAAACAGAAAGAGACTCACAGACATAGAAAATAAACTTATGGTTACCAAAAGGGAAAGGGAGGAGAGGGATAAATTAGGAGTATGGGATTAACAGATACACACTAATATAAATAAAATAGATAAAATAACATGGATTTACTATATAACACAGGGAAATATATTCAATATCTTTTAATAACCTATAGTGAAAAAGAATCTGTAAAAAAATATATATATATACATATGAAAAACTGAATCACTTTGCTGTACACCTGAAACTAATACATTATTGTAAATCAACTATAATTCAGTAAAATTTTAAAAAATAAATTAAAAAAAATAAAAAGCTGAACAAACATAAAATGAACAACTCTTAGATCTATCAAAGAATTGATGTCCCAGGGCAAACTGCTGCCCTGAAAAAAGAAGCAAAATCAAAACCTACCACAACAACCCAACAAAAATAAAACATATTTCTCCTTACTTCTTATCACATATGTGATATAAGAAATATAATTGAATGTATCACATTCCATCATCAGAAGACATATGGCACACAAAATGGAATCATAAACCTCACTTACTTTTAAAAGGTATTACTGAAAAACATGGATCTAGACAAGAACATTTACAATCACTGCTTCCACTGGAAGTACTAGCCAATAAACAAAACAAAATAAAAAGCCATAATGGCCGTAAAGAAAGAAGCAAAACTATCATTATTAATAAACTATCATTATTTATAGTTATAAAAAAACTCTAAAAGAGTCTATAGAAAATTATTTTAAATAATGTAAGCTTAGCAATATAGCTGGTTATAAGATAAAAATAGAGAAATCAATTAATTTCTATTTTCCAGCAACAAAAGATAAAAGTTTTAATTTAAAAAGATATCCAAGAATACATTAAAAGGATCAGATACCATGACTAAGTGGGATTTGTCCCAGGGATGCAAGGATTTTTCGGTATCTGCAAATCAATCAATGAAACACACAACATTAACAAACTGAAGAATAAAAACCATATGATCATCTCAATAGAGGCACAAAAGCTTCTCACAAAATTAAAGATCCATCTATGATAAAAACTCTTCAGAATGTGGGCATAGAGGAAACATACCTCAACATAATAAAGATGCCACCAGAAAACTACTAGAGCTCATGAATGAATTTGATAAAGTTGCAGGATACAAAATTAATGTACAAAAATCTCTTGCATTTCTAGGCACTAACAACAAACTATCAGAAAGAGAAATTAAGGAAATAATCCCATTTACAACTGCATCAGAAAGAATAAAATACCTAGGAATAAACCTACCTAAGAAAGTAAAAGACCTGTACTTGGAAAACTGTAAGACACTGATAAAAGAAATTGAAGATAACACAAACAGATGGAACACAGATAGACTGTGTTCATGGACTGGAAGAATTAATATTGTTAAAATGAACATACAACCCAAAGCAATCTACAGATTCAATGTAATCCCTATCAAAATACCAAGGGCATTTTTCACAGAACTAGAACAAATAATTTTTTAATTTGTATGGAAACACAAAAGACCCCAAAGAGCCAAAACTATTTATTTATTTTTTTGTGGTACGTGGGCCTCTCACTGTTGTGGCCTCTCCCATTGCGGAGCACAGGCTCCGGACATGCAGGCTCAGCGGCCATGGCTCACGGGCCCAGTCGCTCCATGGCATGTGGGATCTTCCCGGACCGGGGCACGAACCCATGTCCCCTGCATCGGCAGGCAGACTCTCAACCACTGCGCCACCAGGGAAGCCCCAAAACTATTTTGAGAAAGAAAAACAGAACTGGATGAATCATGTTCCCTGACTTCAGACTATATTACAAACCTACAGTAATCAAAACAGTATGGTTCTGGCACAAAAACAGAACCATAGATCAATGGAATAGAATACAGCTCAGAAATAAACCCATGCACTTATGATCAACTAATCTACAACAAAAGAGGCAAGAATATTCAGTGGAGCAAAGACGCTCTCTTCAATAAGTGGTGCTAGGAAAGAATGTAATTAGAACATTCTCTCACACCATGTACAAAAAAATAAAAAACTCGAAATGGATTAATGACCTAAATGTAAGATCAGAAACCATAAAACTCCTAGAAGAAAACACAGGCTGAACACTCTTTGACATAAACTGCAGCAATATTTTTTTGGATCTGTCTCCTAAAGCAAAGGAAATACAAGCAAAAATAAACAAACGGGAACTAATTAAACTTAAAAGCTTCTGCATAGTAAAGAAAACCATCAGCACAACAAAAAGACAACCTACCAAGTGGGAGAAAACATTTGCAAATGATATGACCAATAACGAGGTAATATCCAAATATATAAACAGCTCATACAACTCAACATCAAAAAAAAAAAAGATAAAAAACCTGATTAAACAACAGGGAGAACGGCTTCCCTGGTGGCACAGTGGTTGAGAATCTGCCTGCTAATGCAGGGGACACGGATTTGAGCCCTGGTCTGGGAGGATCCCACATGCCGCGGAGCAACTAGGCCCGTGAGCCACAACTACTGAGCCTGCGCGTCTGGAGCCTGTGCTCCCCAACAAGAGAGGCCGCGACAGTGAGAGGCCTGCACACCGCGATGAAGAGTGGCCCCCACTTGCCACAACTAGAGAAAGCCCTCGCACAGAAACGAAGACCCAACACAGCAAAAATAAATAAATTAATAAACTCCTACCCCCAACATCTTCTTAAAAAAAAAAAAAAATGGGCAGAAGACCTGAATAGATGTTTTTCCAAAGAAGACACAGAATGGCCAATAGGCATGTGAAAAGATGCTCAACACTGTTAATCAGAGAAATGGAAATTAAATCCACATTGAGATATCACCTCACACCTGTCAGAATGGCTATCATCGAAAAGAACAGAAATAACAAATGCTGGAAAGGATGTGGAGAAAAGGGAACCCTCCTACAATGTTGGTGGGAATGTAAATAGGTGCAGCCACTATGGAAAACAAAATGGGGATTTCTCAAAAAACTAAAAACAGAACTACTATATGACGTAGCAATTTCACTCCTGCGTATTTATCCAAAAACAAACCAAAACCACTAATTCAAAAAGATACATGCACCCCAATGTTCATAGCAGCATTATTTACAGTTGCCAAGCAACCTAAGTATCCAACAACAGATGAATGGATAAAGAAAATGTGGTATATATATATATGTATATATATACACAATGGAATACTACTTAGCCATAAAAAAGAATGATTTTGTGATTTACAACAACATGAATGGACTTGGAGGGTATCATGCCAAGTGAAATAAGTCAGACAGAGAAAGACAAATACTGTATCATACCACTTATATGTGGAATCTAAGAAATAAAACTAGTGACTATAACAAAAACTAAACTGACTCACAGATATAGAGAACAAACTAGGGGTTACCAGTGGGGAGAGGTAAGCAGGGAGGGGCGATATAGGGGTAGGGGATTAAAAAGTACAACCTAGTATGTAAAATGTGAGTAAGATACGAGGATACAGTGTACAGCACAGGGAATATAGCCAATATTTTATAATAACTATAAATGAATATAACCTTTAAAACTTGTGAATCACTTTGTTGTATACCTGAAGTTTACATAATATTTTATATCAACTATACTCAATAAAAAATAAATTTAAAAAATTATAATGGCATTTACATTACACTAAAATTGTAATAAGTAAATAAATAGATACCATTTACACTAGCAATAAAATCTATGAGGTACAGGAATAAATAAGAAATGATATTCAAAACCTATACAAAAACTATAAAATTTTATTGGAAATGAATATTATTAAATATTATGTAAATAAATTGAAGGTAGCCAATGTACATGGATAGAAACAATGAAAATATAAAATATGCCAATTTTCTCATAATTAAACTAGCAATATAATGCAATTCCAATAAAAAGTCCAATGGACCTTTTAGAATCTGACAAGTTGATCCTAAAATTAACATGATAAAACAAAGGGTTTAGACTGGCCAGAGTGCTACTAAAATGAGGAATAAGGCATGTGTGTGGCATCAGAGATGGGAGGACTTCCTATAAAGCTATGTAACTGAGATAGTATGGAGGATGATATTAGTGAAAATGCAGACTAAGAACTTCCGAAAATACTCTACTCCATAAAAACAACAAGGAAACTGATGAAATGTCAGAAGAAACTTTTTTGAAACTGGAAATTAACCAAAGGCCTGCAGCAATCTGGGGAGTATTTATAAAAAAAAAAACAGCAGGAGAGAAGCAAGGAGAATTACAATCCTGCAGTCTGTGGAACAAAAACCACATTCACAGAAACACAGACAAGATGAAAAGGGAGAGGGCTATGTACCAGATGAAGGAACAAGATAAAACCCCAGAAAAACAACTAAATGAACTGGAGATAGGAAACATTGCAGAAAAAGAATTCAGAATAATGATAGTGAAGATGATCCAGGACCTCGGAAAAAGAATGGAGGCAAAGATCGAGAAAAGGCAAGAAATGTTTAACAAAGACCTAGAAGAATTAAACAACAAACACCTAGAGGAATTAAAGAACAAATAAACAGAGATGAACAATACAATAACTGAAATGAAAAATACACTAGAAGGAATCAATAGCAGAATAACTGAGGCAGAAGAATGGATAAGTGACCTGAAGACAGAATGGTGGAATTCACTACCGTGGAACAGAATAAAGAAAAAAGGAATGAAAAGAAATGAAGACAGCCCAAGAGACCTCTGGGACAACATTAAACGCAACAATATTAGCATTATAGGGGTCCCAGAAGGAAAAGAGAGAGAGAAAGGACCCAAGAAAATATTTGAAGAGATTATAGTCAAAAACTTCCCTAACATGGGAAAGGAAATAGCCACCCAAGTCCAGGAAGCACAGAGAGTCCCAGGCAGGATAAACCCAAGGAGAAACACGCCAAGACACATAGTAATCAAACTGACAAAAATTAAAGACAAAGAAAAATTATTGAAAGCAACAAGGGAAAAACGACAAATAACATACAAGGGAACTTCCATAAGGTTAACAGCTGATTTCTCAGCAGAAACTCTACAAGCCAGAAGGGAGTGGCATGATATATTTAAAGTGATGAAAGGGAAGAACCTACAACCGAGAGTACTCTACCCAGAGTCTCATTCAAAGAGGATCTCATTCAGATTCGATGGATCTCATTCAGATTCGATGGAGAAATTAAAACCTCTACAGACAAGCAAAAGCTAAGAGAATTCAGCACCACCAAACCAGCTCTACAGCAAATGCTAAAGGAACTTCTCTAAGTGGGAAACACAAGAGAAGAAAAGGACCTACAAAAACAAACCCAAAACAATTAAGAAAATGGTCATAGGAACATACCTTATCGATAATTACCTTAAACGTGAACGGATTAAATGCTCCAACCAAAAGACACAGGCTCGCTGAATGGATACAAAAACAAGACCCATATATATGCTGTCTACAAGAGACCCACTTCAGACCTAGGGACACATACAGACTGAAAGTGAGGGGATGGAAAAAGATATTCCATGCAAATGGAAATCAAAAGAAAGCTGGAGCAGCAATACTCATATCAGATAAAATAGACTTTAAAATAAAGAATGTTACAGGAGACAAGGAAGGGCACTACATAATGATCAAAGGATCAATCCAAAAAGAAGATATAACAATTATAAATATATATGCACCCAACATAGGAGCATCTCAATACATAAGGCAACTGCTAACAGCTATAAAAGAGGAAGTCGACAGTAACACAATAATAGTGGGGAACTTTAACACCTCACTTACACCAATGGACAGATCATCCAAACAGAAAATTAATAAGGAAACACAAGCTTTATATGACAGAATAGACCAGCTAGATTTAATTGATATTTATAGGACATTCCATCCAAAAACAGCAGATTACACTTCCTTCTCAAGTGCACATGGAACATTCTACAGGACAGATCACATCTTGGGTCATAAATCAAGCCTCAGTAAATTTAAGAAAATTGAAATCATATCAAGCATCTTTTCTGACCACAATGCTATGAGATTAGAAATCAATTACAGGGAAAAAAAGGTAGAAAACACAAACACATGGAGGGTAAACAATACGTTATTAAATAACCAAGAGATCACTGAAGAAATCAAAGAGGAAATCAAAAAATACCTAGAGACAAATTACAACGAAAACGCGACTATCCAAAACCTATGGGATACAGCAAAAGCAGTTCTAAGAGGGAGGTTTATAGTAATACAAGCCTACCTCAAGAAACAAGAAAAATCTCAAATAAATAATCTAACCTTACACTTAAAGGAACTAGAGAAAGAAGAACAAACAAACAAAACCCAAAGTTAGCAGGAAAGAAATCATAAAGATCAGAGCAGAAGTAAATGAAATAGAAACAAAGAAAACAACAGCAAAGATCAATAAAACTAAAAGCTGGTTCTTTTAAAAAAAAACAAAAAAAAAGGCAGGAACTTGATTAAAAACAGCAAGTTTTGTGTCATTTTAACTTTCCTATTCCCATCCCCTCCTCTCCAGCATAGCAGAAGCCTAAAAACCAGCAGCCTGCAATCATAGTAAAAACCATCAGCTTGGTATCCACTGGAGAAGGCAAATGGGGCTGGAACTCCTTCAAAACCTCATTACTGGAGAACTGTCATTTTTTGACTTGTCAGGTGGTTCCTGGGAAGACTCCACGTACAATGTCTTTATTTGACCAGACTCTAAGCTTACCCAGTGAAAATAGTCTTTTCTCAGGGAGCATTTGTGAAAAACAATTAGAGGCCAGTGATCAACATCATAGCCGCCTGTGGCAGCAGATACTAGTAGAGACAAACGATAGGCCAACCAAACACTTAAAGGAAAAGTTGGGGAATAAGATGTCCATAAGGGCTTTGAAAGGCACTAACATATATCTGGGAATTTAGAAGGCCCCATGCATGTGCAATAATGTGTCCATGCTCAGGATGTGTGCATGCTAAGGAAAGACCTGGGAAGACCCTAAGCTGTCACCTCAGACTAACCTTTAGGCTATGCACAAGCAGGAAATGCAGGCTACGGCAGAGTTGTCAAGCTTGAGGTAGGCCCAAATGTTAGTCATGTTCTAGTTCTTGGCTGAGTGATGATTTCACATAAGTTTGTTGTATTATGCTTTGTAACTTACATATATTCTTTTTTTAAGTATCAAATACATTTTTAAAAGGAGATGGAAAACATCTTTACATTAAACAAATCTTAAAGATGAAACTCATACCTTCAACTATGCTGGACTTAGCAAGAAATCCTGAAGATGCTTTTAGAGCTCCATTGAATACCACAAAACTTGCACCTGTCACTAATTTAAAAAATACAATAATTATGTTTTAAACTGCTCTTTTTATGCTATATGATATTTGTTAAATGCATAATGTGGAGCATAGCATATTTTAAGTACCTGATAAACGCCATGCCCATACCACTTATATTAGAACAAAAAATACCAAACAAAATAAAGTTACGATAAAATATTTCATAAAGGTTATTTAATGTTTGTATCTAATAATTGATGGCTGTTGTACTATTTACAGTGTTTGTATCAAGTGAGGGTGTGGAAAGTCAAACATCCACTACTGTTGAGAGCATAAATCAGAACAATCTCTATGGAGGACAACTTGATAAATTGCTTTTAAAATTACAAACACATTTATACTTTGACATACAAATTCCATTTCTAGGAATTAATGTTGGCACATATACAAGGTTATTCATAGTGCATTTTTATAAACAGCCAAGGATTGGTAGCAACTGTCCATTAATAAGGGACAATTAAATGATGTTCACATATAAAGTGGAAAGTTATGTGCAATGTGAAAGTTCTTTATATACTAACAAAGAATAATCTCCAAAAAAAAAAACAAGGTGCAGAATGGAACAAATGTTATGACTTGTTTAAAAAAGTGGAAAAAAGGTGTATGTGTGTGTATGTGTGTGGTGGGGTGGTGTTTGCTTACATATACATACAAGCAAGAAATCCCTGAAAGGATATACCAGAAACTGATATCACTGGTTTGGTTGCCTGTGGGGAGGGGAAGAGGGTAGTTTGAGGGTCTAGGGTGGAAAGGAGATTTTACAGTGTGAATATTTATACCTTTTGAATTTTATACTATGTAAATATTCATCAAATAAATATTAAATAGCTGTAAAATTTTAATGACAAAAATGTCAATAGCATGTTAAGTTAAAAAAGCACAATATAAAAGTAAATATCCAGTATAAAATCATCTATTTAACATATATATCAATATAAGAAGGAAATATATTAAAATGTCAACAAAGGCCATATTTTGGCACTTTTTTTCCTTTAACTACTTCTTCAAACATATTTTCCAAGCTTATTACAAATGAGTATACATACTTTTATAATCAGAGGAAAAATTTTTATTAGCAGTCAGAATGTCTGACTATTTTAAATGTATTATTTTACAATAATGTATTAAGTTTTTGGAATACTTACTTAACTTTCAATTTGTTAGGCTCTCTAATGCAAGGATTTGGTAATCACAGCAGTCACTGAGGCCATTCAGCCGAGTAATGTCATTCACATCACCATCTTTATCATTTTTATATTCCCAGCCACTTAACAGTTTTATAAATCATTCTTCATCCTTATCTACCCTGTGCTCCCCACTAAGAGGAGTTGGAGCAGAGAGCAAACAAAGGCAAAAAATACCTCACTCCAGAGACACCCACCATATGGGACACACTAAACCTGAAGACATCAAAATAAATACTGTATTCCAAGTTTTTAAACCTAATGTTGCCCACGATAAATACAAATATTAGAAGCAATTTTTTTGCTTGTATAGCTAAAAATTTAAAGCATACTGTTTCATCACCATCAATTCAGCAAATAAGTAAGATATCTACATATAGGTATATTCCTCTTTGAAAGGAATTCTACTTTTTGAGATGGTTTTATGGATTGACACTAGGAACCAATACTCACCTTTTCTAGGATGGCCAGTAGCACTGTTGGCCTGTGTTTGATAAACTCCATCATTCTGTATACAGACTAGATGAGAATCTGCTTCTGTACTAAAACTAGCTCCAATGCTAATGACATGCTCATTAGAAGAATTTATTACTTTCATTACCTGGAAAAAAACAATATGCATTTAGAAACATTTTTAACATTTTGTGCTTTTATTAGTTATAATAATTCAAAGAGTCACATTTCTGACCACCTTTATCAAGCTTTAATCTGGACAACTCCCTGAGAATGTGATAGAAACAAATGATTTAAAATAAAATCACCTCAATTAAAAGACAGATAAAAGAGTAAGAAAAAATAGGATTAAACAAATCCTCTATTAGGAAACAAATCTAAAATTTCAAAAATATGTGTTTTTTGGGGTTTTTTTGTGGTACGTGGGCCTCTCACTGTTGTGGCCTCTCAGGTTGCGGAGCACAGGCTCCGGACGTGCAGGCTCAGCGGCCATGGCTCACAGGCCTAGCCGCTCCGCGGCAGGTGGGATCCTCCCGGACCGGGGCACAAACCTGCATCCCCTGCATCGGCAGGTGGACTCTCAACCACTGCGCCAACAGGGAAGCCCAAAAATAAGTTTTTTTGTCATTATGTATTAGTCCAATTCAAAACAAATTTAACACACTTCTAAAGAAATCTAATGTTCAATAATTATCTCAAGACTTGAATAAAGCAGTTATACTTACATCATTGTATTTTTTCCGAGGTATTTTTATGCAGCTTTTCCCCATTTCCATATGAATCAGTAGCTGATCTATATTATGCAAGGTATACTGGTAATTCCGAAGGTCCTACATAAAATAATGATAGTTCCATAAACCTTAAACTACTATCCATGAACATTTACCCATTCATTAAATCCTTTTTTTAAGAGTATCCATCATTTTAAAACTTGTGATACATAACTATCAAAACACCATCCAGAAAGCAATAGCAACTTCAAAAACCAGCTAATTCTTCCAGCTACTCCACAATAATAATAAAGATTATCATTCTCAGGAAGAATTCTGTAGTATTTGAGGGTGATCTCTTTCTAGTTACAGATCTTCCAAAACAACAGATTTTCAAACCGAACATGGATAAATAAAAGCAAGTTGGGCTTCCCTGGTGGCACAGTGGTTGAGAATCTGCCTGCCAATAGAGGGGACACAGATTCGAGCCCTGGTCTGGGAAGATCCCACATGCCGCGGAGCAACTAAGCCCATGCACCACAACTACTGAGCCTGCTCTCTAGAGCCTGCGAGCCACAACTACTGAGCCCACGTGCTTCAACTACTGAAGCCTGCATGCCTAGAGCCCGTGCTCCGCAACAGGAGAAGCCACCGCAATGAGAAGCCTGCGACCGCAACGAAGAGGAGCCCCCACTCGCCGCAACTAGAGAAAGCCCACGTGCAGCAACAAAGACTCAATGCAGCCAAAAAATAAAATTAATTAATTAAAAGAAAAAAAAAGCAAGTCCACTGAAATACATTTCTATAATAAGAGGTAAACACAAAATTACAGAAATTAGAGGTGGAAGGGAACCTGAGATCATCTAATCCAATACTTCCTATTAAAAATGAGGTGACTTGGGCCACAGTTTGCTCAAAATCATCAAATTGATTGACTTTACTAACGCTTTTACTAAGGCTTCAACAACTGTGTGGATCTCACATTACCTAAATGTGTAAGCACTGCAGCAGAATGAATCAAAAGGCAATTTGAATCAGGTATACATAAATTATACATCAAAAACAGACGCCATTTATGTTAAATGAATTAGGATTTATTATAAATGAACTTTCATTATACCAAATATGTCAAATTAAAATAGAAAAATATAAGTATGTAAAATTTGCTTAATGAATTGTTAAAGTAACAATATAAGAACACTTAATAAAACAGTTCAATTACTCACAACAAGTAAGTTCATAATAGTGTGTCCTATTTCTCCAAAAAGAGGTTTTCGGCCTCTGATACTTGTTAAAGGAGCAGGATATGCTATACACAAGAATAGAAAACTGGTTACCATCAACAAAAAACAAAAAAATCTTAAATTTATTACCTTTAATTTTCATTTGTCAAACATTATGGATAAATACCACTCAATCAGTTCTCTGGAGAAAGTAAGAAATGACATTAACCCATACCATGTATCTACCAGATGCTACATTGAACTGGGACCTTTACATACATTATCCTAATTAAACCCTATAACAACCCAATGAGGCAAGTATGTCTATCCCTACTTTACAAATGGGGAAGTAGAGACACAGATTAATAACCCTGCCTATGGTTTCTAAGTTAATAACTGGTGAAACAGATATGAAACTAGGCTTGGCCTGATTCCAAAGCATTTAATCTTTCATCATACATGTTGTTTCCAAACATTATGATGGCCATAACTGTTTAGACCTACATAAAGTTCTCATAATTTAAAAAGAAATATTCTGATAATTTAAAGCAAAATATGAAGAATTCAAGATTTTTAAGGCATTTGTAATTAATGTTCAATTGTGTGAATTTATGGGTGATAGTAAACTTCTATAGTTCTTGGGTCAGCATGATAAGAGGAACACATAGAATCAGAGAAGTCAATGCAGAGAAGAAGTGATATGGACTCTGTCACCTAACTACTTTTCTGTTTCTTTAGGACACTATAAATATTGCACACCAAAAAGGAAAAGTACCTTGGTGGCAATGCAGCAGGAATTCTGGAAGAAAAGGAAAGTGAAAAAAGGAAGGTAAGACTATTTCTATGATGATAAAAATCGGACACATTTTTAACCCAAGAATTAACCTGAGAATTTCAGTTCTCAGCTTAGGTTAAGCAAAGAAACCTCTCTAATACATATTATACAAATATACCTCCTTAAAAGTCTAAGAAAACACACATGACATTATCTATTTAAAAAAAGTAAGTCAGGGCAACTCACATCTTTGCTATTACAAGCATATATTTTACTTTTAAAAAGGACAACTAAGTTATTTGGATGACAGAGAGTACAGAAAGAAACATAAATTAGTGGTAAAACACATTAAAATGATAAACAATGTGATTAAGGTAAATGCTGACTTTTTACTTCATCTTTTATGAATAAGAGAGCATCCTTTGCAACTTGATAGAGGTAATTTTATCTAAAACAGTAATTTTCAAGAGGTTATGGCTTAGAATGACATCTGTCAGAGTTACAAACGGACCTCATAAATCATCTAATCCAACATGTAATGGTGTTGCAAATAGTCTCAACATAAAAGCGTAGGTAATCCTCATTTGACTAAGATTAGCTAAGTATTTTGATCTAACCTTCCATAAAAATAGCATTCAAATATTAGTATCAGAGACAAAACGTTAGGCTGAATGGATGAAACACTTGGCTCAGAATGAAGTCTCTTAAGCTCTTTGGTTCACACAGTACAAAACCTGAAATGAAAGTTAATTTTTACTTCTTGCACCACAATTTAATAGTATCCCATATTTAAATCTTAAATGGTAAGGACCAACCCCTCAGAACAGAGAGTTTAATAAATTTGCCAAATAGATTTAAATGAGTATCTCTTTCACTGAATTTGTCCATTTTGAAATAGTAATGGTAACTTTTATAACTTCTCTACATTTAATTTTCCTCCAAGAAAATAACTATTAAATTATACAAGAATCAAATGCCTAAATTTTCCTTAGATGTGATGTACTTCACATGCAACAAATAAATTATTCTTTTAAAAAGTGAGGGATAAAGAAAGGGTATGAATTCAAAGACAGTTGAACACAGAAATGATTTCAACTCAGAAATAACCATACACGTAAGACTGGACCACTATTTCACAACCATTTATGTTTGGCTTTATGGTGTACACAAATGGGGCGGGGGGGCATTTACCTTCTTAATATGTAGGCAACATAACAAAATGAATTCCCTATAGCAAATACTTTTAAGAAAACTTTTCAAGGTTTTCTATGTTTTTTTCTGAAATTCAAAAAAAATTTTAAGGTAAGTTAATTATAATAATTATGAATATCTAGAAACTCAGGACACAGCAAGGTTGTCTAGACTAATTTGGTAGTAGAGGAGGGCTGTTTTAGAATTTTATAAGTACATCAAAACAAAAGTAGTCCCATTAAACCATTAAAAATTTATTTTAATGATATCTGAAATTCTTATTTACATTCAGTATATTTGAACCTATGTAATTTAGCTTACTATTCTAAAACTTACCTTTATATTCTGCACCCAATCTCAACATTAAACGCATAGGAAAAACCTTTGCCCAGGGAATCTCTAGCTTCTGGATAAGAATTCCACAAAGAAAAGGATTGCTTGGTAACAGGAGATCATCAAGTTTCTGAAAAGTAGGTGTAATAAATAGAAATCCTCCATGATCCTTGCTGCTGAGAAAACTCTCAGTAAAGGTAATACTGTCCAAGTTTTCTATGTATTTTCCTAGAAATAAAATCATTTATAAAAAGATTTTAAGTTGTTTTGAAGCAGCATTATGAGTTTGAATGTCCCAGTATAAACTTAAATAAAAGCAATGTAAAATATTTTTCATTTATTTCCACTCTTGAAGAAGCACTGAATACCTTGTGTGCACAAAGTTCAGTTATTCCTGAATATTGGGAATTGTGAACAAAAATTTGAGAATGTTTCTAACCGTTAAGTGTTTTAAAATTTTTCTCCTTACTTCATGGTCAAGTGAAAAGTCATCATCATGTCCCCCAAATCTTATACAGACAGAAAAGTATACGGTGGTCCCCCCTTATCCACAGTTTTGCTTTCCATGGTTTTAGTTACCCCTGGTCAACTGTAGTTCAAAAATATTAAATGGAAAATTCAATAAACAGCAAATTTTAAATCTCTCGCTATCCTGCTCTGCCCCATTGGGATGTGAGCCACACCGTGAATCACTTGTCCAGCATATCCACGCTGTATATGCTACCATCCATTAGTCACTCAGTAGCTGTCTCAGTTATGATCGACTGTTGCAGTATCACTGTGCTTGTGTTCATGTAACCCTTATTTTTCTTAATAATGGCCCCAAGGTGCAAGAGAAGTGTTGTTGGCAATTCGGATGTTCTCGTACTGTGCCTAATTTATAAATTAAGCTTTATCACAGGTATGTATGTATAGAAAAAACAGTGTACATAGGGTTCAGTACCATTCGTGGTTTCAGGCAGCTAGTGGGGTCATCGAACTTATCCCCCGCAGATAAGGGGGGATTATTGTGTAGACACGTAAACAGACCAAGAAGGTAAATATATTTTCACTTTTAAAATTAAAAAAACTATAAAGACACTAATTACATAAAATGCTAAATTTAAGGAGACTGAAAATGATGACAGAGCTCTTTTAAGTAATCAGCAATCTCTTCACAAAATAAATCTTTAGTACAGTTAGCATAGCCCAAAGCAAAAATGCCCTTAATTTATCCATCCCCTGGTCTGAACAGTTCAAAATAAAATGGTATACCTTTCAGAGCATCCTTATAAATGGTGATAAAGAGTCTGAAGATGTCCTTAGGAATAGTATCTTCACTTGGCAAACATAACAATAGAATAATAATTTCTGCCTGTCCCAAGCCGTGCAATCCATTGGTTGAGAAGTACCAATATTTGTCTGAGGAATCTTAAGTGACAAAAGTGTACAACTATAAATGTCAACTTCTATTAAACAAAAAAATTAAATATAATTGTCCTTTGCATGAAGCACAACTTTTTAAACTCCTTAGTTTCCCAACATTCTCCTCACAAAAACTTTAAATTGAATTGTATGAGATTAATATAAAAAAGAGAAAGGATGAAAAATTATCTGATGGAGTCAATTAATAAACAACAGTAGGGCTTCCCTGGTGGCACAGTGGTTGAGAGTCCGCCTGCCGATGCAGGGGACACAGGTTCGTGCCCCAGTCTGGGAAGACCCCACATGCCGCGGCGCGGCTGGGCCCGTGAGCCATGGCCGCTGAGCCTGCACATCCGGAGCCTGTGCTCCGCAACGGGAGAGGCCACAACAGTGAGAGGCCCGCATACCACAAAATAAAAAATAAATAAACAACAGTAAAATAAAAGATGCACTAACAAGCTGAAATGTAGTGGGTAAGAATCAGGTTAGTTTCAAAGAGAATGAAAAGCTAAGAGATGCATTATTGAGTATTGAAGACTATTTATTACTGAGAAATATTTACTTCCTTACTTTTAATTAAGTCGTGTCATTTACTTTAAAACTGTCTTTATTGTTACTAAATCAGGATTCTTGCTTATCTCAATTAGCAAATTTCAATTTACCTAAAAGCTATATGAAATATGGTCAGCTGGGGAGACTGGGATTGACATATATATACTAATATGTATAAAATGGATAACTAATAAGAACCTGCTGTATAAAAAAATAAATTAAATAAAATTCCAAAATTAAAAAAAAATATATATGGTCAGCTGTATCATAAGCATCAAAATACAGCTTGCTATAAGCCCATGGCCTTAACCTAGGACTGAATGAAGGACACTAGTAAAAATCTTTAAGCTATTACTTCAAGTCCCACTGCATATAAAACTGCAAAATTTATTTATATTAATATTTGGCTACAAAAACCAATATCCAATACTGCTTATTTTTCACCATTGCCAGTCTAAATTTAACCAATGTGATTAATTATTCAGAAATCCTGCTTACCAATTAGGCAAAGAAAGATGAATCATTACTTACAAAATGCTAACTTGACATTCACAAGTAGATTAGCATTTAGGACAAACGTAACGGGACAAAAACCTTCGCCTTCAAGAAGCAAAATGATCTGCTCGTGAGATGGGTGTTCTTCTATTACAGGCACTAAAACATGAAAATAATATATTAATTAGAATAAACATGTCTTCCTGTTAAATATGCCTATAATGAAAAAAACATTTATAAATCCACCAATGGCTTAATCACATTTAAAAGCAATAGCAAACACGTTTTATAAAATCAGTCAACACCTGGACAACTGTTATATTCTAATTTTTACTTTTCAATTTATGTAAAGATATTACTATTATAATACATATAAATCCTGATCAATTATATTATATATAGTCTATGCACAAATATGTTGATTAAACAGCATATTGATACAATTTTAGTACCTTTAAAGTTTTAAAACAAATGTTTTTGTAAAGTGGACTCCTATCTGCCAGCCATTCCAATTACAAATTCTGAAATTTACAGCTGTGAAAGTAGTCTAGACCCAAGTTATACATGCTTGTACATATGGCTTGCTGCCATATGCCTTATGTCAGTGACAAGTGGTGAAAAAAGAACTTGACAACTAACAGGAAAATATACATGGCATGCAAAGAACAGGGCTTAAGATATTTTTGCCACTATCAATAGGATCATGAAATGGCTCCTACTTTCAGAACGGAGATCCTAGGCTTCATTCCCCTACATTATCATGCACAGAACATAATCATTTCATGTAAGATTCAGCATAATGCCTGGGGTAACAAGAATATATCCCTAGGGAACTACTCCAAGGTGGGAGATAGCCACAGAATCTCCAGATTAGAAAGGACCTTAAAGACCACCTAAGTTCTCTTCTTTTACAAAGGAAACTGAGGCCCAAGAGATTAAATTGCATGCTTCAAGTCATACGTGTATTAAGTAGCAGATGAGGAACTAAAATTCCTAGCTTTGTCATCCAATCCAATATTCTTTTCTTTAGGCACTATGTTCCTTAAAAAAAAATAATGATATGGAGTCAAAACTAATACAGGACTAAAAGTCTATGAATTTCCCTGTTGTATTGGACTTTTGCCTTATTTTAAATTAGGGACCCAGATGAGATAAGTGAATCACATTCAAATCAACTCAAAAGGTCAGATCTTTTTAGAATTTGTTTTTATACAGTAAGACTTTTTGTAAACTAGAGTTCCATGCCATCGTACCTATTTCAACCACACTGTCTAAATTTTTAAAAATACATTTTATATATCACAGACAAAATTCATCAATATATTCTCCTTTAAAAAAAAAACAAAACACCTCCTTTTTAAATTTAAATAACTGCTATCCTACCTGATCCCTTTTCTCCAGATGCAACCAGAAGAGGAGGCAAGCTGTCCTCATCATCAGGTAGAAGACTAATCTTATTGCAAACATTCTTGTCAATACCACACAATAACCTATAATCTGAAATACTAGCAACAGGTAAATTACTGTTAACCAAGACACCAGTAGGACTTGATAGGTCCTCAATTTCTGCAAAAACATCATCATCTAGTGTAAAAGAGCCAGAAGTAGGCAACCCCTCAGTCCCTGTGTTTGTAGGCAGTTTTTCCACAGATGGAACCTGAGAAATAGGACTTCGAATTATCTCATTTCTTATATCGCCTGCCTCACTGTTTGGTTTTTCCACTGTAGTAGAATGGGCATGATCCACTGTGTTTATCATCTGTAAAATATGGAAAACAAAAACCCAAATCAGTTCATAGTTTCTTTCTTCAGAAGCCAAATTTCCCAAGAAATAGTACCATTTTGGTTCTTTAAATTCAAGAGCACAGGTTTAGCTTTACTCTATGCTCAGGTAGGTATTTATGACTAACTTTATAGACTGGAAAAAGGAGGCAAGGAGAACTTCAGGATCCTATACCATACCACAAAGCGAGCACACTTAGTTCAACTCAAGGCACTCCTCCTAACAGACAAAAAAGCCTGGCTAGGGGGTGGCAAGGGAGAGGAAAAAGGGAGAAGGCAGGGAGGGGAGTGGTTAGGAAGCAAAATGGCAGACATACTCCACAACAGTAACCACCTAGAATAAACTACACCTCAAGTCTGCTTCAAGTAAGCCCCTTTCTTTTTGGACAGGCCAAACCTAAGTCAATAGAGAATTGTTTATGAACTCAAGTAATACTAGCCTCTATAGAAATTCCATTTTGTTAAAATATTGATTGAGGGTAGGTGCTAGCTAAGAAACATACTTCTGGTAATTAGAGCTACTTGTAAAACCTAGCTCGTGAACTCTAACTGACAAACAACATAAGTTTATATGATACGTGAACTTGAAGAGAGCAGGATACATATCCATCTTGTCTGATGTATCTTTACCCAAGATAAACCAGGTAACTGGCTCAAGGGAGATGCTCAATATATATTTGTTTAATGAATAAAAAAGCATTCCTACTTCACGTGTTAATACTTGCTTTTATGAGTATTTTGCTACTTTACATTGAGAGTTATTAGCGGGCTGGGATTCTATATTATGTATCTTCTATTTAACACCTAGCACATTTGTATAAACATAAATACTACCATCAGGTACTTTACTGAATATTTGAAAATCATTAAACAAGTTAGTCTAAATTAACTTACTAAATCTCAGTTCTATTTCCCCATACCAGTGGTTCTCAAAATGTGGTCCAGGGATCTCTGGGGTCCCCAAGACCCTTTTAGGAAGTCAGTGAGGTCCTAGGATTTTCTTCATATAATTTAACTAAAACATATCACAACAGACTGACTTTAGAAGTAGATGTGAGAATCTATCTTCTATTAAGCCAGACGTTAAAGAAATTCACAAAAATGTAAAACAATGTTATTCCTCTCACTAAACTTTTGTTTCAAAAACTTTTCATTAAAAATATTATTTCTATTAATTTAATGAGTTTATTTTTTAATTAATTTTTTAAATGTTTGTCAATTTTATATCAGTAATTATCAATAAACATAACCCACATAACCTATAGTTCTTTGGGGTTCTCAATAACTTTTAAGAGCATAAAGGGTCCTTAGATCAAAAAGTTTAGGGCTTCCCTGGTGGCGCAGTGGTTGAGAGTCGGCCTGCCAATGCAGGGGACGTGGGTTCGTGCCCCGGTCCGGGAAGATCCCACATGCTGCGGAGCGGCTGGGCCCGTGAGCCATGGCCGCTGAGCCTGCGCATCCGGAGCCTGTGCTCCGTAACGGGAGAGGCCACAACAGTGAGAGGCCCGCGTACCGCAGGAAAAAAAAAAAAAAAAAAAAGTTTAAGAATCACTGCCTTAAACTGACGTTAAAAAAGGGTAAAATCTAAAATATATTCATACATCATATGTTTCTCATTTTATGAAGCTCAAAGCATTTAAAAAAAAAAGTACTCTAAAAAATCACACAAGGAATTACTTACAAAATAAAATTTTATTAAATTAACAAGTCATTCTTTAGATTCCTTACCAGTGGCACATCAGGTAAGAGAGGACTAAAGTCTTCAGAACATCTTTTACTTCCAGATGATAATTTTGTTGTATCTGCAACTTCGCCATTGGGCAATATACCATCTGCAAACCATACTCTCTTCTGTTCTTTGGAGCATAATCCTAGAATCAGTTTAAAAAGTAAAGCATTTTAATTTGATAATATTGCAATGATTTAATACTAAATGGGTCAGGAAACATTTTCAAAAGCTTTTTGCTAACCATTGGCAAGCCCTGCATTCTCAGGGTTTCAAGGCCTAGAGAAATGGCCTTTTGTGATTCATCTACCCAGAGTAGAAGTTTTTTTCTAATTCATACAAACGCAGGGCTGGCCCTAGGAATCCCGTACTCAGAAAAAGAGTGGACAGGAGAGGTTATACCTTAAAGACATTGAAGGCAGATTTAAAGCCTATATTATTAAGGCTAACTTTGTGAGTGTGGAATAAAATTTAGGGACTAAGGCACAGGGAGGGAAAATGGAACAGACCAGAGCATGGTAGACAAGCAAAGGGAAAAAGAAGCATAAAAAGTCTAAAGAAAGAAACAGAATCACTTGTGCATCACAGGTCATTTCCTACTTTTAACTTACTTAACAAGAGAAGCATAACATGCTTTGTTGTTATAATGTTGATATTGAAATTTATTAATATTTTCCTTTCAAATTTGGAGGAAATAACTAGATGTCAGCATAAATATTTGTTCTCTTTTATTAAAAAGCATCCACGGAGGAAGGTTATGAAAATTCCTGCCAGATGATTTTAGAACATATAAACATCAAAAGGACCAACATCTACCTTCCATATCATAATACAGATAACACTGAAAAAATTGGAATCATATATGTATAATTTTTGCAACATGGGTGGACATATTAAATAAGGTTATCTTTCTTGTATTTGCAATACTTTATAATTTAATGATTTAAAAAGTCAATATAAGAGAATAAATATTTTTAAAAGCAGATTCACTCATCTTTAGAGCTATAATATACAACCATATATGCTGAAACTCATTATTTAAGTCATAATGATAAACAGAAAATAGCTATTGAGATCAAAAATAGTTGACAGAAATACTTGAATTTGTCTCTAACTGACAATTACAGTTATTTTCTAGCATGTTACAGACTAATAGTTTATTTTTAAGAGTGTACACAGGCTTACTGAATAGCACAGGGAACTATCCTCAATATCTTGTAATAACCTATAAGGGAAAAGAATCTGAAAAAGAATAGATATATGTATATATATGTATATGTATAACTGAATCACTGAGCTGTATACCTGAAACTAACACAACATTGTAAATCAACTATACTTCAATTTTAAACATTAAAAAATAAATTAAAAGTCTACACAGGCTTTACTCAAGATCCTAAACTACAATAGACTGTAAAAAAACAGAGAGCCCAAAGATTTTTTAAATCTTTAGAAGTTTGTTAAAAGATTTAAGAAACATTTTTTATTGTGGTAAAATATACATTTAAAAATAGATTTTTAAGGAAAGGGAGACATGCCAGTTATTTACCTATTGTCTCTCAAACCCAAGCCCACCCTTCCACATGGTGCTCTTTGATGCCAGGCTGGAAGTCTGGAAAGTGCAACTCCCAGACCCCCTTGCTAGTTGGTTCTGGTCACATTCCAGCAATGACAGGCTCTGGTTGGAGACTGGAAGGTGGGAACAGAAGGAATTCTTTCTGTGTCTAGTTCCTGCCAGGACTTACACAGCAGCGGCACCACCAGATATACCCACATGTCCTGTGATCTTCAGTACTCCTTACATCAAGCCTGGGACACTCCTTCTGTTATCTGAACACCAACCCTGTTAGGCTCCTTGATGGTCCCAGCATTTGCCACTTGGTGTTCCTCTAGAAGTCACAGTACCAGTCATGTGACATGGTACCCTAATCCCTGAATACTAGGTCTGAGAACCAAGCATCTCTTGGTGTTCCTGCACGGGGTTCTAGTAATACTGCCTCTCCCTTTGCATTCTCCCAACCCTAGGGATGGTGGTTGCTTCCTGTACTTACTAATCTGTACTTACTAGTCACTTTTTGTTCTTCTACCCTTCTAATGTACATGTATAACCAGTTCCCTGTATTAAATTCCTTCTGGTAGCTAGTCTGGTTTCTCTTTTCTCACTAGATCCTGTCAATACTAGAAAACTTCTACTTTGATCATTTATCTTTAATATTAGACACAACATTTTCTTCAAGTTACCTTCAACACTTGGTTGTTTAAGTGCTGAGATTGGTAAAGTTGTAGGTGAAGATATACTGGATGTTTGAGTCTCCTGAAGAGGCTGGATGGTGGCACATTCATCAGAATGATTAGATTTAAGATTAGAACCAGTTGGACTCATCATCCTTTCAAATGCCTGAGCTATAAAGGGAAAAAAAACTTGATCTCAGGTGTTTTTGACCTTCAAAGTAAATCATGATAAATATTCTATTTTTCAAATTGTAAGGAGAAAGAAATTAATGGCTAACTAAGAAGTGGCACTTGGCAAAGATAATATCCTTACTTTTAGTTGGCAGCACTCCACTTCAGTATAAGCTACCAATTAGTTATTTCAATATAATTTTGGCATATATTTGATATCTACTAAAGAAAATCATTGTTATTTAATATGACCATCTGATTTTGCCCTTGTACTCCTATAGTCTATTTCCAATATAGTTCCTAGTGATTCTTTTAAGACATAAATCATATCACATCATTCTTCTGTTTAAAATCCTTTAATGGCTTCCAAAGTAGAATGAAAATTTAAGTTGTTACAATGGCCCACAAGACCCTATATAGTCTGCATTTCTACCTCCTCTGCTTTCCCAGTTAGCTGTCTGACATCATTTCTCACTAATATCCTACTTGCTCATTAGAATCCAGCCATTGAGGCCTCCTTGTTCTTCAACAAGGGAAGCAAGCACAGTTCTAGCTTCGGGTCTTTGCTCTTACTATTCTTTCTGCCTGGAAAGTTCTTCCACGTGGCTTTATTCTCTCACTTCCTTCAGGTCTCTGCTTACACATCATACTATCATAAACCCTTATTCTGACCACCATTTAAAATTTCTACCTCTTGCCACCAGTCTGTTACTATCTGTCCCTCTTATACTCTTTTATTTTCATTTAGAATATTATCACCATCTGATATTCTCTTTGCTTTCTGTCCACATCTCCTCACATTCATAAGGTCCATGAGATCAAAAGCTCCATAAGAACAGGGAATATATTTTGTTCTCAGCTGGAGCTCCAAAGCACAGAACACTGCCTGAATACTGCTGAATGATTTTTTCATCCAAATAACACGGAACAGCACTGGTACCTCTCCCTTCAGCACTTCTCCAAACTGATCTGCTATAAATGCTGCTACTATTATAATAACTTTCCTCAAGTGCCAATGAATTAGCACCCTCATGCAATGGCTTCCGCTAACCAAGTAAAATCCAAACACAGTACTTTGAGTTTCAAAGTAATTTCCAACTTCCTCTAAGTTTATGTAATGGCACTCACATGCATGCTTCTTTAAAACTTATACAGTCTCAGCACAACTTCCTCATTATCCACAATCTCTAATGAAACTATCTTTTCTTCTTTGTGGAATTTGTCTTATAACCCTTGAGCCATCTTTCTCCTCTTATTAGTAACATTATTTTAAATGATCATGTCTACTGTTTTCAACCCTAAAGTTGGAGTTAAAATAACTTTTATTTACGTTTTCCTGTGGTATATAAATTAATGATAAACAGAGCCATAAATGAAATTACATGCTATAAGATATCAAAACAGAATAAATAAAACAGATAACTAAATAAATCCATTCCAAAACTTTCTTTGATAAACCAATGCTTGATCTCACTAAGAGACTACTAAGTCTCTTCAGTGACTAAATCTTCTCCTCTCCTGGATCCTTAGGGTCAATATGTTTTAATGTTCACCTAAAAATCTGACCTGTCAACTCAAATAATGTTTCAAATCTTCATGGCTGTTTTATTGTTTAAATGGGGAGAGATAATTATGTGGGAGCTTGCTCTAAGATTTCTTAACTCTAGCAGGTTACTTGGCTAACGGCACCAGCAGTAGTCTTAAAGGCTACTGAAACAGCATAAGCAAAAAACAACACAACTACAAGCACTTAAATTCTTCATAAACACTGGTGGCAATATGGAAATACAAGAAGATTTACACTCTATTATCTTCCAGAGCAGAGGTCAACAGCAGGGAGTAAAGCAGCTTACCTCAGGCTAACAGACTCACATCAGAGCTTTTTGAAGGATTGCTGAAAAAATTTATCTTCATTCAAAAGAGAAAAACAAATTATTATCAGGTATTTATTCTCCTGGCTAACAGGAAGCAGCACCTGGGCTAGCGCACAGGCCTGGTCTTAAAAGTCCCAAGTAATATTTGCTGGGAATTAAACTGTCAACAAATCTTTGAAAATGCCAAGAAGTACTCAAAAGAACAAACGTGTATTTGAAGAAACACACACACACACACACACACACACACACACACAAAACTGTGAGAACTCAAGTAAGATTATTGCTGATAACAGTAAGCTAGCTAGGGAGCCAGAGAAACAATGGGAAACACAAACAAAATTCTAAAACTGAGAAGGGAAAAAAATATATAAAAGACAAAAATGTGCAAATAGTGTGACAGTCCTATGAATTTATATAAAAATTATAAATGTACTTTATCTTTTATTCCCACTTTAGGTTGTAATTTTCTATAAGGTGGGAACTATTATCTTGCCTTATGCTATTAATATGTAAGACTGTATACTATTTATTGGTAGATATTCTATAAATGTTTAGATTAAGATGATGAGGATGACAATAATGGTGACAAAAACAAATAGGCAGATGAAATGCAGCATTTAGGGACTTGGTACCTGTTAAAAGTTAATGAACTGCCACTCCAGAAACTGAACGCTTCCTTTCCACACTGGTAGTAATAATTGTGAGAGTAGAACAAAAAGAAGAGAAACCAAGCCTTGGGATGTCCCACCTAAGCCAGATAAGTCAACACTAGGTCCCTGCCTTAAGAAAATAAAGAAGTTTATCTTTGTCACAATCCAGTTGTTTTTAAGATATATTCAATTACTGGAAGAAGATATGTCAGGGTAATACTCACCTTTACTAATAGTCTCATAGCAGACTACACATACTCTTGCTTCCTTTTCTAGATACTGCAATTTACACTTCCTATTACAACAGACACCACAAAATACCTATAAAGGACAAAATATCAAATTTGATTTTGTTTCAAGCATGTTTATACCAACTGGAGGCAGGGGGAGGAGAGACCCGAACTCTAACCAAAAACCATTTTTCTGATTACATAAACAAGTTTTCTAATCACCATAATCATAGGTAATTATTAAATGATTCTTTTTATTTTTATTATTTTACTTAAATGAGGTTTCTGTAATTTAAAATTGTATCTCTGATGAGAATTCCTTTAAGTCAATTATGTTAATTGGAAGGGAGCAAAAACTTTCTTAATGAATAAGTTCATAACTTAAAAAGCTTTCTGTGGTCCTTTACAACTTCTTTTTTTTTTTTTTTAACTTTTTGGCCGTGCTACGCTGCATGCGGGATCTTATTAGTTCCCCGACCAGGGATCGAACCTGTGCCCCCTGCAGTGGAAGCACAAAGTCTTAACCACTGGACTGCCAGGGAAGTCCCCCTCCTTTACAACTTTTAAAAGGAGAATGTTATTCAAAAAAGAAACAGACTCACAGATATAGAGAACAAACTAGTGGCTACCATCGGGAGGAGGAAAGTGGGGAAGGGCAAGATAGGGCTAGAGGATTAAAGGGTACAAACTACTAAATATAAAATAAATAAGCTACACGGATATATTGTACAGCACAGGGAATATAGCCAGTATTTTATAAGAACTACAAATGGAGTATAATCTTTAAAAAGTATGAATCACTATGTTCGATACCTGAAACTTTCATAATATTGTAAATCAACTATACTCAATTAAAAAAAAAAAAGAGGGGCTTCCCTGGTGGCGCAGTGGTTGAGAGTCTGCCTGTTGATGCAGGGGACACAGGTTCGTGCTGGTCTGGGAAGATCCCACATGCCGCGTAGCGGCTAGGCCCGTGAGCCATGGCCACTGCGCCTGCGCGTCGGAGCCTGTGCTCCGCAACGGGAGAGGCCCCAACAGTGAGAGGCCCCAACAGTGAGAGGCCCCAACAGTGAGAGGCCCGCATACCGCAAAAAAGAAAAAAGGAAAAAGAAAAACAAGTAGAATGTTATTTTTCTAAAAGAGAGTAGGGTTGATCTGAGACTAACATATTACTGGAAAATGCTGAAAAAAACGCAATGTTATTTCTAGAGGCAACTCTTGAGTCCATAGACTATTAAGATAGTCAGAACACAAATGAAGTCACAGCTTCAGCGTTCTGAACCTTGTGCAAGCCAATCTGCTTTTTTTCTCAGTGTTTACCTCAAGTATCGAGCATAACACTAGCTGCAGAGTAGTCTTGAAATTAAGTATTCAAGGATAAACTGGAAGCTGACTGAATTCCGTGCATCTGATGTGTTCATGTTAGAGAGAGAATGAAACGTATTCTTAGATTTCACAAAAATTAGTGTTCCTCATTTCCCAGTATGTAATACCCATGACAATGTGACATTTATTCAAACCTCAAGCAATCTATAAAATGACAGTGCTTTACACACTTCCACGTAGGTGAAAAACGATTTTAAACTAACTGAATCTTGTAATCATCTCTTTATCAGCTTTTTTGTCACATTAAATTTCATTTAAAATGTCTCAAAAGAATAAAAGACAAAGATTTTTATAGCTTACTTTTCCACATGCTCTGCAGTGATGTCGCCGTTTCGTAAAAGTAAATTTGACTTGGCAGTTCATACAATTTGGAGCTTCTGAATCAGGAACCCAAGTAGGTTGTTTCTGGCCCAAAACAAGGCCTTCTTTGCAAGTGTTTGCAGGCAGAGATTCTTCATTTGCAGTTACAAAACTGGATCCACCTTCAAAATTACTTTCTATATCAATGTAATTAGAATTGAAGCTAACCTGAGGATCAGTCACAGAATCTGTAGCACAAGTGGTTGGAACAATGGTATTTGCTATTCTGGGTTCACTTTCAGACATATTTGGAACATCCAGCTTATTTGGTTCCTTTGAACTCCTTGTTCTTGATGGAACACTAAACAGTTGCTTAGGTCTGGCGCCTCCAACATGAACAGATTGACTGTTACTATCAGAGACTGATAATTCATTTGTAATCTCAGACTTACTGCTAGATAACACTTGTTCAACTGGAATTGCACTTTTTTCCCCTAAAGAAAGGCTACCATTTTCTGTTGTATTCTGTTTATCAACCGTTTCGCAAATCATATTAATACCAGGACTTTCCCCAGTAGCTCCTGCTTCAGCATTGAAATATATATTATCGACATTTCCATCATCTGGGCCTTTCATATCTATCTGATTCATCTGAGATTTTGAGACATTTACATTTTCTTCAAATGGTTTTATGTTACTAGGCTGAAGATACTGTTCAGTTAGAAAGGCATCAAGTTCAGCATCACTAACTGGTGCACCACTTTTCATGCCTTCATCAATATTAAAGTAATCCAGATCTTGTCCACTGATATCATTGCTTGAAAAAGTGAAACCTTCACAACAGTCAGGAGATTCTGGGGCATTAGCACCAGAAAGCTCTATTTGAGATTCTGCAGCTGTAGAAGAACTGGTGTTATCAGGGTAATCCAAAGACTCAACTCTAACTACCATCTGGTTAGAATCTGCCTTTCTATCTCCCATCTTTTCAATTAATGGCTGATGAGGTATGTTTTTACATTTTTCCTGTTTCAAAAGATCAGTCTCCTTCAAAGGTTCCCCACCTGAAGTCATATTCTTCTGTATTTCTTCATGCACAGTCACTGCATCTTTTATATTATCTTTATATTCATTCTGGGGTAAACTATCACCATGAGCTTTATTTTCAATTAATGATCCACACAAAGGCCCAGGTACTGGAAGACAGGACAATGAGGAATATGTATTTTCACTTGAAACATGTAAAGCTGAAGCAGAATCTTGGTTTTCATCCTTATTATCTCTAAGATCTAAATTTCTTGAGTCTTCTTTTGCAGATTGTTTTATAAATATAGCAGTCCTATCTTCCTGAAAGGAAAAGTCAGTTAACTTGAAATTTTCATCTCTTAAATTTAAATCATTTAAGCATAAACCTCCATTTTTTGGAAGACTGCAAGACAAAGCACTTGTGCTGCCTCCTTCTTTTAAACATTCTGGGGCAGCTATGACTGGCACATCTACCTCCTCTTTTACCAAACAGCCATCAGCTTTTACTAATTCACATGGCTGGTTCTTGTACTGTAGGTGGTCTTTGGCATCAAACATTTTGGAACTTTGTTGAGTCAAAGCAGATGGCATGTTGAAATCAACAACTGGTTCTAACTGATTAGAGATCTTTTTATCCTCTAAATTTTCTTTTCCGCTGTAATTACACAAATCTGAAAGTGTCGTATCTACTTTTATACCAAATTCTTTAGTTCCACTGATTTCTCTGTTTTGTAATTCAGAACTGACATCATTCTGTTCCTCTTTGACTGTATTATTACCACGGTCTGTTGAAGAAATACAGAAAGTTTCTGACACTGAAGATAAATCCAATCCAATCAAGGAATCTGCACTAGACTTAAAATCATCTGGCAATAATTTTTTAATATCTTCTTCACTATTAATTACATGAACTAAGTTACCCATGTCACTTATCAGATCACAGACAGGTTTACTACATCGTCCCATATATAGAGGCTGGATTTCATCTGAAGTGCCACCATCCACAGAAGAAAGGAGATCAAGTCCTGTTACATTTTTTTCATTTTGTATAGAAGTTTGTCCCTCAAGTGTTTTTTCATTCAGGGCAATTTGATTTGTTTCATAGCCTGTTTCTGATGAGGCACAACAATTAATGCATTGTTGATCCTTTGGAAGCAGTGAAGTTAGCTGTGAGGAAGCCAACTCTGAAGAGACTGAATAGTGGTTAGAATCATATGAATTTTGCGCATCTTGGAGATAATCTTGTTCATCTAATTAAAATAGAAATATAATGTTAGTCAGGAGACCCAAATCAAAATTATTACAAAGACGTTATGGTTTCTACGACTTCTAAACTTTTTTTTAGACCAGAAATATATTACTCTCCTGCAAAATAGTAATAACCTCCAAAATTATTTTCACTTGGATTTAAATTACTTGGGGTTTTTACTTTTTAATGTAGATGTCATAATATGATAGAAATTCTACTCAAAATAACTCAGTTGCACTATAAAAACCAGACGAAGGAAGAGCTGAAAAACAATCTAACTTCTTTGTTCTGCCCTCCAGTTTCCTAGTCTTCATCCTAAGATGAGGAAAATACTATCTTTCATAGTAATGAAATACCAATTAATATAGAACTTTCAGGTTGCTTTCAGCTGGTTCGTATGTTGTTTTTAAAGGTCTTTCTTTTACCTAAACGTGTATCTGGAGAGAAACTTCTACCTTTCTTACTTCTATTTCTGGCTATTGGTTCTATTCAGTATAAGAATACACTAATTCATTATAATAAGTGAATGTTTTACAGAAGATAACCATGTGACCAAAATTGAAACCAAGTTTTGCTAAGAGTACTAATTACGGACATTTTAAAATTACATTAATGGCAAAAATGAAAAACTGACAAACCTGGATTCTGTTCAAAATCATCGAGGAGTTTATCCAAGTCACTGACTGCTGCTTTAAAATAACTGTCCATCCTACTTGTAGACTTACTCAGAATTTAATTCTTATGTGCCTAGAAAATACGAAGTATGATAGTTCATTTAATTCTCTGACATATAAATATTATACCATGTACTGCATGCCAAGAAACAGAGCCAGGGAATAGACACAAATAAAATGTAAGAGTATTGCTTTGAAGAATCTGTAATTTAGTTGGGGAAATTCCTCTATATATACAAAAATGACATGAAAACAAACTCTAACAACATAACATGCATACATAAACTATTTCAAATTTAAAACACTTATCTAAATAACTCATGGGTCAAAGAATGCATAGTTGAAAGCTATAAATAGCTGTAAGTACCACGTATCAAATAATATAAAATATACTACACACAAAAATACTGCATGTAAAAACTTGCAAGATTCAGCAAAAGTGAATACTTAAAGACAGATACCTAGAGACTTAGATGCTTATACTAGAAAAAAAAGAATGAAAACAAATAAGCTAACAGCAGAAATTAAAGAAATAGAAAACAAGCATATGAGAGAGGTACAAGAAAACTAAAAGTTAGTTTTATGAATAAAGTAAAAGAACCTCTGATCTGTGGCAGGAGCTCCATCAAATAAGCCTGAGACACCTTGAAGGAATCTATCAATGACTAATGGGACAATATAAAAAGGACACAGTAGCTAAGTATCACTGGCTTAAATGGGACAAATGAACCTCAAATAAATGAAGACTACAAAGGACTGACCACAAATCAAATGGATTAAAAAAAACGAACAAACCAAGAGATCATAATGATACTAAAAACAAAACCAAAAACCACCACTCATTAGAGAGTTGCTAGGGCAGTAACCCTTTACTCTGAAAACTGATATACTAAGAGAAAAGAACTAAGAATTTATCCTGCCCTTTATTTACAAAATGTACTTTAGGATAAGAAAACAGTTGCTGAGGAAGAATTCTTTATATAAGAATTCCAGTTGATAAATGCAGAAAGATATTAAAATTGTTTTAATCATTTCTTCATAGTCCCTAAAACAATAAATGGACTACACAATGGCTATCAATGGATGTTAAAACTGTTAGATGAAAGCTGGTTCTTTGAGAAGATAAACAAAATAGATAAACCACTAGCCAGACTCATCAAGAAAAAAGGGAGAAGACTCAAATCAATAGAATTAGAAATGAAAAAGGAGAAGTAACTAACAACTGACACTGCAGAAATAAAAAAAAATCATGAGAGATTACTACAAGCAACTCTATGCCAATAAAATGGACAATCTGGAAGAAATGGACAAATTCTTAGAAATGCACAACCTGACAAGACTGAATCAGGAAGAAATAGAAAATATGAACAGACCAATCACAAGCACTGAAATTGAAACTGTGATTAAAAATTTTCCAACAAACAAAAGCCCAGGACCAGATGGCTTCACAGGTGAATTCTATCAAACGTTTAGAGAAGAGCTAACACCTATCCTTCTCAAACTCTTCCAAAATATAGCAGAGGGAGGAACACTCCCAAATTCCTTCTACAAGGCCACTATCACCTTGATACCAAAACCAGACAAGGATGTCACAAAGAAAGAAAACTACAGGCCAACATCACTGATGAACATAGATGCAAAAATCCTCAACAAAATACTAGCAAACAGAATCCAACAGTACATTAAAAGGATCATACACCATGATCAAGTGGGGTTTATTCCAAGAATGCAAGGATTCTTCAATATACGCAAATCTATCAATGTGATAATAAACCATATTAACAAATTGAAGGAGAAAAATCATATGATCATCTCAATAGATGCAGAGAAAGCTTTCGACAAAATTCAACACCCATGTATGATAAAAAGTCTGCAGAAAGTAGGCATAGAGGGAACTTTCCTCAACATAATAAAGGCCATATATGACAAGCCCACAGCAAACATCATCCTCAATGGTGAAAAACTGAAAGCATTTCCACTAAGATCAGGAACAAGACAAGGTTGCCCACTCTCACCACTCTTATTCAACATAGTTTTGGAAGTTTTAGCCACAGCAATCAGAGAAGAAAAGGAAATAAAAGGAATCCAAATCGGAAAAGAAGAAGTAAAGCTGTCACTGTTTGCAGATGACATGATACTATACATAGAGAATCCTAAAGATGCTACCAGAACTACTAGAGCTAATCAATGAATTTGGTAAAGTAGCAGGATACAAAATTAATGCACAGAAATCTCTGGCATTCCTATATACTAATGATGAAAAATCTGAAAGTGAAATCAAGAAAACACTCCCATTTACCACTGCAACAAAAAGAATAAAATATCTAGGTATAAACCTACCTAAGGAGACAAAAGACCTGTATGCAGAAAATTATAAGACACTGATGAAAGAAATTAAAGACGATACAAATAGATGGAGAGATATACCGTGTTCTTGGATGGGAAGAATCAACATTGTGAAAATGACTCTACTACCCAAAGCAATCTACAGATTCAATGCAATCCCTATCAAACTACCACTGGCATTTTTCACAGAACTAGAACAAAAAATTTTGCAATTTGTATGGAAACACAAAAGACCCCGAATAGCCAAAGCAATCTTGAGAACGAAAAAAGGAGCTGGAGGAATCAGGCTCCCTGAGTTCAGACTATCCTACAAAGCTACAGTAATCAAGACAGTATGGTACTGGCACAAAAACAGAAAGATAGATCAATGGAACAGGATAGAAAGCCCAGAGATAAACCCACACACATATGGACACCTTATCTTTGATAAAGGTGGCAGGAAAGTACAGTGGAGAAAGGACAGCCTCTTCAATAAATGGTGCTGGGAAAACTGGACAGGTACATGTAAAAGTATGAGATTAGATCACTCCCTAACACCATACACAAAAATAAGCTCAAAATGGATTAAAGACCTAAATGTAAGGCCAGAAACTATCAAACTCTTAGAGGAAAACATAGGCAGAATACTCTATGACATAAATGACAGCAAGGTCCTTTCTGACCCACCTCCTAGAGTAATGGAAATAAAAACAAAAATAAACAAATGGGACCTAATGAAACTTCAAAGCTTTTGCACAGCAAAGGAAACCATAAACAAGACCAAAAGACAACCCTCAGAATGGGAGAAAATATTTGCAAATGAAGCAACTGACAAAGGATTAATCTCCAAAATTTACAAGCAGCTCATGCAGCTCAATAACAAAAAAACAAACAACCCCATCCAAAAATGGGCAGAAGACCTAAATAGACATTTCTCCAAAGAAGATATACAGAATGCCAACAAACACATGAAAGAATGCTCAACATCATTAATCATTAGAGAAATGCAAATCAAAACTACAATGAGATATCATCTCACACCAGTCAGAATGGCCATCATCAAAAAATCTAGAAACAATAAATGCTGGAGAGGGTGTGGAGAAAAGGGAACACTCTTGCACTGCTGGTGGGAATGTGAATTGGTTCAGCCACTATGGAGAACAGTATGGAGGTTCCTTAAAAAACTACAAATAGAATTACCATATGACCCAGCAATACCACTACTGGGCATATACCCTGAGAAAACCAAAATTCAAAAAGAGTCATGTACCAAAATGTTCATTGCAGCTCTATTTACAATAGCCCGGAGATGGAAACAACCTAAGTCCCCACCATCGGATGAATGGATAAAGAAGATGTGGCACATATATACAATGGAATATTACTCAGCCTTAAAAAGAAACGAAATTGAGCTATTTGTAATGAGATGGATAGACCTAGAGTCTGTCATACAGAGTGAAGTAAGTCAGAAAGAAAAAGACAAATACCGTATGCTAACACATATATATGGAATTTAAGAAAAAAAATGTCATGAAGAACCTAGGGGTAAGACAGGAATAAACATGCAGACCTACTGGAGAACGGACTTGAGGATATGGGGAGGGGGAAAGGTGAGCTTTGACAGGGCGAGAGAGTCATGGACATATACACACTAACAAACGTAGTAGGGTAGATAGCTAGTGGGAAGCAGCCGCATGGCACAGGGATATTAGCTCGGTGCTTTGTGACAGCCTGGAGGGGTGGGATAGGGAGGGTGGGAGGGAGGGAGACGCAAGAGGGAAGACATATGGGAACATATGTATATGTATAACTGATTCACTTTGTTATAAAGCAGAAACTAACACACCATTGTAAAGCAATTATTCCCCAGTAAAGATGTTAAAAACAAACAAACAAAAAAAAAAACTGTTAGATGAAAGGTTGAGGGGAACTTTATAATGGTGGGATCAGGCCAACACATCTAAATCCAGTGACCAACTTCACCATCAATTAATGTGGAAGACATAGAATCACATACAAAATATTCCTGCCCAAAAAAACAAACAAAAAAACCAAAAAAACCCAAAAAAACCCTGAATCCAAATCTAATCAAGTTTTTAGCACTAACTGCATATTTACAGGAAATTCAAGGATAGAGGGACAATTTAAATGATATCAAAAGAAAGCAATTGGCTAAATCCAGAAGGGGAAACACTTTTCAGCAATGTTCCTCAAACAGTTGATAGTGAATGACTTTTTTTTTTAAACTTCCAGTCTGTTACAAACTGTTACTTTTGTAAAACACAATAAAACAATACAAATTTTGCAATAATATACAAACAAAAAGATATAGATTATTTAACACATTTGAATGGTGCCCTGAGTAAGGAATAGGAGTGGGAAATGAAGGATAAAAGACAATAAACTACTGAAAGGGCCTTACTAGAGCCACTTATGATGGTCACCATGAACTGAGGACACATGAGGCTCAGAAAAAATGAGAGATATTTTAAAGATGGGTTAAAAAAGATTATATAGAGCTTAAGAGAATTGAACAAACAGGAAGACCTATCTGAAGAAATAACCTAAAATGTAGCCCAGAGAGATGCGGAAGAAGAAAATATGAAAAAAGAAGTTAAAAAACATGGATGACAGAATGAGAATGGAGCCCCGTAAGGAAAACAGAGCATGGAACAAGTATGCTTGAAAAGATAATGCCAGGAATTCCAGAACTGATGAAAAACACAACAGATAGAGGTAACCCATTACCAAGCAGTATAAATACAGTTGACCCTTGAACTACATGGCTTTGAACTGCACAGCTCACTTATCTGCAGATGTTTTTCAATAGTAAATACTGCAATACTCCACAGAGTTGGTTGAATCATGGATATGGAGGAACCATGGATACGGAGGGCTGACTATAGGTTATATGTGAATTTTTGACTTGCAGAGAATCAGCACCCCAACCCTCACATGGTTCAATGGTCGACTGTAAAGAGAAGTTAGATACTCTACAGTGAAACTTTTGAACTCCAAGATAGAATAGCCAGAGAGAAAATGTCATCTTCAAAGAAACAATAATTACGCTAGCACAAGGTAAACTTCAGAACAATTCTCATTAACAATGGTATGCCATCCTATTCATTAAAGCATATTATTCTTTTATTTCCATTTTTAAATTTTATTTATACCATACATATACAAAAGTACATGAAAACACATAGGCACCAAAACAAATAAAAGGAACTTGGAGGAAGAGACAATATAGGAAGAAGAAAACTTCAAAGAAACTAATATTCTCAGAAAAAAAAACCAATGCGACTATGAAACAGCAACAGGAAGCCATACGTAAAGAATATGTGAAGAAAAAAGATCATGAAAATTGATAACACAGATCTTAAAATTCAAGTGAGGCTTACAGAATGTAGTAAAAGCAGTGCTTAAAGGGGCACTTATAGCATTAAGTGCATATATTAAAAAAGAAAGATCTAAGAATCCATAATCTAAGCTTCCACTTTGGGAAATTAGAAAAAGAACAACTTAAGCCCAAAGTAGGTAGAAGGAAAGGTAACAAAGATCAGAGCAGAAATCAATGAAATTAAAAACAGGAAAACAGAGAAATGGAGAAAAACCACTGAAACCAAAAACTCTTTCTTTGAAAAAAGTAAAATTGATAAACTAGGCTAATTAAAAAAAGAGATACAAATAACCAATATCAGAAGTGAAAGAGGGGTCATAACTATTGATACCATGGACACTTAAAGGAAAATAAAGCAATATTATGAACAATTCTATGCCCCCAAACTTGATCATTTTGATGAAATGGACTAATTCCTTGAAAAACACAAACTACCAAAATTCACACAAAAACAGACAACCTGAACAGTCCTATATATATTAACAAAACTGAATCAATAATTAATAACCTTCCACAAAAAAAGTCATCAGGTCTAGATAGCTTCACTGGTGAATTTTACCAAATATTTAATGAAGAAATGATCCAAATCTTCCATAGTCTCCTTCAGAAAAAAAGAAGCACAGGGAACACTTCCTAACTCAATTCTATAAGACCAGCATTACTCCAATACCAAAATCAGATAAAGACATTACAAGAAAGAAAAACTACAGACCAATGTAACTTATGAACACAGAAGTAAAAACCCACAACAAAATATTAGCAAATCAAATCCAGTGATGTATAAACAAAATTATACGCAACAACCAAGTGGGATTTATTCAGGTATGCAAGGCGGGTTCAACATTTGAAGATTAATCAATGTAACATACCACATCAACAGACTAAAGAAAAATTATCATATAATCATATGAACTGATGCAAAAGAAAAAGCATTCGACAAGACCCAATACTTACTCATGATAAAAGCTCTCAGCAAATTATGAGTAGAGGAGAACTTCTTCAGTTTGATGAAGAATATCCACAAAATACCTACAGCTACCATTACACAATATATTTAGTGATGAGAAGCTAGATGCCCTACCCCCAAAGACTGGGATCAAGGAAAGGATGTCTTCTCTCACCACTCCTATTGCACATAGTACGGAAACCCTCACTAGTGTAATAAGAAAAGGAAATGAAAGGTACACTGTTTGGAAAGGAAGAAATAAAAATGTCTTTATTTGTGATGACATGATTTTCAATGTAGAACATCTCCCCAAACTGACCCCCCAATATGGAAAAGTGAGTGTAATAGCAAGGATGCAGGATACAAGGTTAATATACAAAAGTCAAATGCTTCCTACATGAGCAAGGAACAGTTGGAATTTGAAATTTTAAAAAACAGCTTTTACAATATACCTCAAAGATTAAATGCCTAGATATAAGTATAAAATATATACAGGACCTATATGTGGAAAACTACAAAATGCTGACAAAAAATCAAAGAAGATCTAAATAAATGGAGATATAGTCCATGTTTATGGACAAGGAGACAATACTGTTAAGATGTTAGTTCTTCCAACCTGATCTGTAGATTCAGTGTAATCCCAATCAAAATCCCAGTAAACTATTTTGTAGAACTCACGAAACTGATTCTGAAGTGTATATGGAAAGGCAAAGGACCTATAACAGTCAACACGATACAGGGATACCTTGAAGATATTGTAGATTTGGTTCCAGGCCAGTGAATATCACAATAAAGTGAGTTGCACAAATTTCTTGGTTTCCCAGTGCACATAAAAGTTATATGGCATTCGTCCAAATAATTTAAAGATTTACACTATACTGTAGTTTATTGTGTGCAATACTATTATGTATAAGAAAACCAATGTACACACCTCAATTAAAAAATTCTTTATGCTAAAAATGCTAATCGTCATCTAGGCCCTCAGCAAGTTATAGTAGTAACATCAAAGATCACTGATCCCAGATCACCATAACAAATATAATAATAATGAAAAGTATGAAATACTGCAAGAATTACACCTTACATAAGAATGTATTTTAAATGGATAATAGAGGGGGAGTGGCTAAGACAGAGGAATAGGAAGACCTTGAGCTCACCTCCTCCCATGGGCACACCAAAATTACTACTTAAAGAGAAACTATTGATGAGAACTAGCAGAAATGATCTTCTACAACTTAATATAAAGAAGGAACCCCAACAAGATGGGTAGGAGAGGTGGAAACATGGTACAGTCAAGACACATACCCTTGGGTGGGTGATCCGTAAGCAGCAGGATAATTACAACTGCAGAGGTTCTCCCCAAGGAACAAGGGGCCTGAGCTCCATATCAGGTTCCCCAGCCTGGGGGTCCTACACCAGGAGAATGCGCCTCCTAAAACATTAGGCTCTGGGCTTACATTCCGGATAGCCAGAGGGCTGGGGGAAATAGAGCCTTCACTCTTAAAAGTGTGCACACCAAATCACACATGCTCTGAGATCCAGGGCAGAAGCAGTAATTTGAAAAGAGATTTGGTCAGACCCACTTGCTGATCTTAGAGAGACTCCTGGAGAGGCAGGAGGCAACGGCAACTTACCCTGGGGACATAGATGCTGGCAGCAGTCATTTTGGGGAGCTCATTCTACCATAAGGACACTGGTGACGAGAAGCACCATTTTGGAATCCTCCTTCTGGCTTATCAGCCATGGGATCTGGACCTAACCAACAGCAGGCCAGCATCAGCTCCACGACATCCCAGACCTCACAGCCAACCATGTCAGGAACCAGCCCTGCCCACCAACAGGCCAACACCAGCCTCAGGACCGGGCTCCGCCCACTAATGGCCAGCACTAGTCCTGGCCCAAGCACCTCATGACCCAGCCCTGCCCACCAGCAGTCTAGCATCAGGACTGGGACACCACAGGCCATGCAGCCAGCCACGTCAGGACCTGGCCCTGCCACCAGCAGCCAGCAGTCTTCACACTACTCAGGGCATGGCAACCAAACCAGACAAGGGGTCAGCCACACCCACCAGGACGCCCACAGCAGTCACCCCAACAAAATAGAAGGGCCCATGCAGTCCACCTAGAGGGCACTCCCTAGAGCAGATAGGCCCGGGGATGAGAGGGGAGTATGCTGCTGGGCATCATAGGACGTCTTCTACATAAGGTCATTTCTCCAAGATCAGGAAGCATACCCAACCTACCAAATACACAGAAATAAAGACAGAGAATTAGGCAAATGAGGCAACAGAGGAATATGTTCCAAATGAAGGAATGAGATAAAACCCCAGAGGAAGAACTAAGTGGAGATAAGTAATCCACTTGATAAAGAGTTCAAGGTAATGATAATAAAAATGCTCAAAGAACTCAGGAAAAGAATGGATGAGCACAGTGAGAAGTTGGAAGTTTCCAACAAAGAATTAGAAAATATAAAGAACCAAACAGAGTTGAAGAATACAATAACTGAAAGAAAAAAAATACTCCAGAAGGAATCAGCAGTAGACTAGATGATACAGAGGAACAGATCAGTGAACTAGAAGACAGAGTAGTAGAAATCATTCAAGCTGAACAGGAAAAGAAAAAACGAATTAAAAAAAAAAAGAGGACAGCTTAAGAGACCTCTAAGACAACATCAAGTGTACTAACTTTGCATTATAGGAGTTCCAGAAGGAGAAGAGAGAGAGAAAGGCAGAGAACATATTTGAAGACATAATAGCTGAAAACTTCCTTAACCTGGGAAAGGAAACAGACATTCAGAACCCACAGAATCAAGGAATCACAGAGAGTCCCAAACAAGATCAACCAAAAGAGAACAAAGACATATGGAAATAAAATGGCAAAACTGCCATCTGTAACAACATGGATGGAACTAGAGGGTATTATGCTAAGTGAAATAAGTCAAACAGAGAAAGACAATTACTATATGATTTCACTTATATGTACAATCTGAAAAACAAATGAACAAACACAACAAAAGAGAAAGAGTCATATATATAAAGAACAAATCCCCCTTGCCAGAGGGAAGGGTGATGGGGGGAGGAGAGAACTAGATGAGGGAGACTAAGAGGTACAAACTTCCAGTTACAAAATAAATAAGTCATGGGTATGAAATGTACAGGGTGGGGAATACAGTCAATAATTATTTAATATCTTTGTATGGTGACAGATGGTAACTAGAGTTATTGTGGTGATCATTTTGAAATGTATAGAAATATCAAATCACTATGTTATATACCAGGAACTAACATAGTATTGTAGATCATTTATACTTCAAAAGCAAACAAACAAACTCAGAAAAAAAGATCAGATTTGTGGTTACCAGAGGCAGGGGGTGGAGGGAGGGGGAACTGGATGAAGGTAGCAAAAAGGTACAAACATCAGTTATAGGATAAATAAGTACTAGAGATGTAATGTACAGCATGATAAATACAATTAAAATTGCTGTATGTTATATATGAAAGTTGTTGACAGTAAACCCTAAGAGTTCTCATAACAAGGAAAAAAATTTTTTTCTATTTCTTTAATTTTGTATCTATATGAGATAAAGGATGTTCACGAAACTTACTCTGGTAATCGTTTCATGATGTATGGAAGTCAAATCATTATGCTGTACATCTTAAACTTATATAGTGCTGTATGTCAGTTTTATCTCAATGAAACAGGAAGAAGAAATAAAAATAAAATGGATGAGACTAAATGTAAAATGCAATATTCTAAAAACTTCTTGAAAAAGCATAAGAGAAAATCTATATAACCTTGGGTTGGTGATGATTTTTTTTTTTTTTTTTTACGGTATGCGGGCCTCTCACTGCTGTGGCCTCTCCCGTTGCGGAGCACAGGCTCCGGACGCGCAGGCTCAGTGGCCATGGCTCACGGGCCCAGCTGCTCCACGGCATGTGGGATCCTCCCAGACCGGGACACAAACCCGTGGTCCCCTGCATCGGCAGGCGGACTCTCAACCACTGCGCCACCAGGGAAGCCCCGGTGATGAATTTTTAAATATAACACCAATGGCATGAGACATGAAAGAAAAAAATTGGTAAGTTGGACATTATTGAAGTTAAAAAAAAATCTGCTCTGAAAAAGACACTGTTAAGAAAATGAGAAGACAAGCCACAGAGTGGGAGATAATATTTGCAAAACACATAACTGATAAAGGACTTGTGTCCGAAGTCCTCAAAAAACTCTTAAAATTCAATAATTAGATAACAAACAATCCAATTAAACAATGGGCAAAAGTTCTGAACAGATACCTCTCCGAAGAAGATATAGTTTGCCCAACAAGGACCTACTGTATAGCATAGGGAACTCTGCTCAATACTCTATAATAACCTAAATGGGAAAAGAATTTTAAAAAGAATAGATACATGTATATGTATAACTGAATCACTCTGCTGTACACCTGAAACTAACACAAGATTGGTAATCAACTATACTCTAAAATAAAAATTTTAAAAGATATAAAATTTGCAAATAAGCATATGATAAAATGATCAATATCATTTATCTTTAGAGAACTACAGATTTAAATAATGAGATACCACTTCATATCTATTACAATGGCTGAAATCCAAAAAACTGACAATACCAAATGCCCCAAGGATGCCAAACAGCAGGAACTCTCATTTATTGCTGATAGGAATGCAACATGGTACAGCCACTTTGGAAAACACCTTGGCAGTCTCTCACAAAACTAAACATAGTCTTACCATATGAACCAGCAATCATAATACTGGGTATTTACCCAACTGATTAAAGATTTATGTCCACATAAGAACTGAGATGTGAATGTTTATAGCAGCTTTATTCATAACTGCCAAAATGTGGAAGCATCCAAGATGTCCTTCAGTAAGTGAATGGCTAAATAAACTCTAGTACATCCATGCAATGGAACATTATTCAGTGATATAAAGAAATGTACCATCAAGCCACAAAAAGATGGATGAATCTTAAATGGGTATTGCTAAGTGAAAGAAAGCAGTCTAAAAAATCTCTATACTATACAATTCTAATTTTATGACATTCTGGAATGGGTAAAACTAGAGCGACAGTACACACATCAGTGATTGCCAGTGCTCTGGAGTAGGGGAGGACAGAACAGGTAAAGCAGGGTGGTGAAACTATTCAGTATAATACTATAATGGTGAATACAAGACATTAAGCATTTGTCAGTACCCATACAACTTTATAACACAAAGAATAACCTCAATGTATGCAAATTTTAAAAAATGTTTAGAAGGTTGGGGGACTCAGATGGAATGCAGAATGTGAAAAAAAAAGTCTAAATGCATTACGAATGTATAAAACAACCATGCTGAAGGGGGTGGAGAAATAAAGTTCTACCTTTGGAAATAAGTGGAGTCTAAAGGCAACACAAGCATTGTACTCTAGTTGATAAAGTTGTTTCTCCTGGGGGTATGGGTTAATTCTGAAACCATCATACACATATGCTGGAAATGAAATTAAATAAATGGATGGCTGATGGTGAGAGTGAGGTTTCCACTTTTGGAGGGGAAGGTTATATATAAGCAAGGGGAGGAAGCTAGAATGATCCATGTGGTAATGAATTTGAGTTGGAGACATCAGTATAAATTCATGTTTAGCTTAATATGGACACAGATGGTTACACATTTGTAATAATTTTTTGTTTGAAATATTTATAGATATTAGCATAAACCATATCTCTTGCTCCATCAGCTGAAAGGGCCTAAAAGCAAGACGTCTTAGTGGCAACAAGCACACTAGTGCCCAGATCTTGATTTCTCCAACAAAAGGAACCAAGGCTCCTTGGAGAAATTGCTGATTGTTAAGACTGGGACAGGAAATATACAAGATGAGCATGGAGTATCTTATAATGCTGGAAAGTAAGGAAATGCATGTGCACATACATGCATATAACATAATGAAGGAGGTATGTCAAAATTTGCCTCCCATTCAGTCTTTCTCAGGAAACTACTAGAAGATGTACTTTGCCAACATGAAGGCGACACCAAGAAAGAAAGAAGACCTGACATCCTGGAAACAGGTTATCCCACACAGGGGAGAGAAAAATGAAATTCACAGATGAGCATAAAAGGACACTTCAGGAAGATAGCTGTACAACAGGCCTAGAGAGCAACCCATCAAGATGGAGGCAGGGTGACAGAAAATTACAGGAAAGCTGTTGCAAAATAAACAAACAGATGATCTGATGTGTGTGAATCTACCAACAGGAGATTTACACATCTTGCCTGAAAGGTTGTTAATAGATTAAATAAAAGATATGAAAAGATATATTAAAAAACCAAGATGATTATTAACTCTAGGAAAAACACAGAATTATATAAGAAAGGAAGTATCATCACAATATAATACCTGGCTCAGCTGTACACAATATTTACATAAATGATGCAAACACTAAATAATAATTTAACTAAAAATTAACATATAACTAATTTGCAAATATAAAGGAGGGGAGAAGTGCAGTATTTAAACGTGGAGGCTGGTGTAACAAACAAATTCCCGGGCTTCCCTGGTGGCACAGTGGTTGAGTCCGCCTGCCGATGCAGGGGACACGGGTTCGTGCCCCGGTCTGGGAAGATCCCACATGCCGCGGAGCGGCTGGGCCCGTGAGCCATGGCCGCTAAGCCTGTGCGTCCGGAGCCTGTACTCCGCAACGGGAAAGGCCGCAACGGTGAGAGGCCCGCGTACCGCAAAACAAAAACAAAACCAAAAACATAAATTTCCATCTTCTATAATAGGAAGTTGGTAAATCACGTCTAAAACTATGGTAGGATGGGGGTAGGGAGGAGAAATAGCTGTATATGAGAGCAGGTTATTTAAAAACCTAGAGGTGAAAGAGTTGAATAGTCGCTGACTGTGGGGCAGCCTTTCTCAGTAAGGGTTCTGTGAGAGATTAAGCCTTAATGCCCCTAAGGCATCCACTTTACGTAATGAATTAACATCTCTCCTGTGCATCTGAAGTGTTACTGCAGTTGACCCTTGAACAATGGGGTTTGGGTGCTGACACTTCACGAAGTCCTATATAACTTACAGTCAGCCCTCTGTATCCACAGTTCCTCAGTATGTGAGATTCCTGTCTGTATCCATGGATTCAACCAAGCAGGATGGTGTAGTACTGTAGTATTTATTTACTACTGGAAAAAATCTGCGTATAAGTGGACCTGCAGTTCAAACTCGTGTTGTACAAGGGTCTGCTGTAGTTATAAATCACCCTTGGGGGAACTGAGAAAATAGTTACTCAAGTTATTTTCTGTGTTTGTGATTCCAAAGAGGAACAATTAGAAAAGCTGCTTCTGTAGAGTGGGATTCAGGGAGAGAAGGATGAGGGCAGAGGGCTGTTTTTCACTGTAAGTCTTATAGGATTATTTGACTCTTTAAATTATGTACAGGTATCCCTGTGATAAACATAAATATTACCTTAAAATAAATATAATAGCAAAAAGTAATAAAGGAACTATGAATACAAAATGTATTTTTAAAAAATAAAGCACAGAACTCAAAGGTGTAGAAACAGTTCTCATTAGAAAAAGCCCAATAATTTTTCTTAAAAATTATAGAATTTATTACATAATATCTACTTAAAAAGTATTTCTATCTAAATAGCAATGTACTACTAAGTATTATGTTCTTTGAGTCACCTAAAAGATACAAAACAAGGTAGGATAATTAAATAATAATATAATCTAACAATTTGTAAAACGTATGACATTGAAATCTTTTGACATGAAATCTTATTAAACTGCACATACTTCCCATTTCAATCGAGATTCACTTATTGTGCCAGTAATCTACCCTTGTACAGAAGACACAAAAGAAATACAAGACATATTCCCTATTCTAAGGAAGTTTATTTATGTGTGCATATGATAAGTTGTTTTAGGTAGTATCTTTACTCACTTGGCCATTTATGTATTCATAATTTTATAAACAAATATTTACAATATTTACTCTGCAAAAATGATTTTTAAAAATCTCTTCATGAGTAAAACCAAACTGGCAACAACATGGAAGATTTGTCAGAAAACAACAAAACCAATAGTAAGGAGACTCCTAAAATGGTTAAGGTGAGAGATGATGAGGGCCTGAACTGAGACAGGGCAGATGGAAAGGAAACAGATATAAAAGCGGCTAAAGGGGCTTCCCTGGTGGCACACTGGTTGAGAGTCCGCCTGCCGATGCAGGGGACACGGGTTCGTGCCCCGGTCCGGGAAGATCCCACATGCCGCGGAGCGGCTGGGCCCGTGAGCCATGGCCGCTGAGCCTGCGCGTCCGGAGCCTGTGCTCCGCAACGGGAGAGGCCACAACAGTGAGAGGCCCGCGTACCGCAAAAAAAAAAAAAAAAAAGGTCTAAAGAATGGGAACTTTTGGGGCGTGAAAGCAAGGGAGAAAGCTAGGATTACTGCCAGGTTGCCATCGCAAGTGACTGGGTAGACGGAGGTAGCACTGACCATAACAGGCAATACAAAGAGGAGCAGGACTGAGGGAAAACACGAGTTCACGTTTGGACTGGTGTTTGAAGTACCTTGAGAACATTCTGGGGGAGATGTCCGATAGGCTGTTGAATATAAGGATCTGGATGCAGGAGAGAAGTCTGAGATAGATAAAGATTTGGGAATTGGCAGCACATAGCTGTTAATAGATGAAATCACCTAGGAAGAGAATATAGAAGAGGATAGGAGCCTGACATCAGATAACTAAAGGTCACAATTGGTGGTGTTCTTAAAGCCACTCTGAAAAAACTTTGCCCATAGTTCTATGTACTTCCATGAAAAAATATCCAATATATAGTGCTAAAAGACAAAAAAATCAAATTGTAAAACTTCGTGCATAGTACAAATCCATTTTTACAAATAAGTTGTAAAAAAAATTATAGTATTAGCAAAGTCACAAGAAAAAAAATACAGAGGAGAAAACACCAAACTTTTCACAATGGTGTCTGAGATTATGTAAGCATAACATCTATATTACATGTTCTTATAGTATTTTTTTAACAAAAATATACTACTTCTATAAACAGGAAAAAAGATAATTTTGTTCCTTTCCTTCAAAAAAAAATGATAGCATGTATCCTTATAATGTAAAAAGATAATACAAATCTGTTAGAAAAACACTTGGACACTGGACCATAAATGGGCAAACAATATGAACAGATAACTAGTAAGATTATGAAAAAACATTCAATGTACAACCTGCATTACCGAAGTAACACAAATCAGAATACATACCATTCACTGCCTACAAGATCAGAATATGATCTTTTTAATAATAAAAGTACTCAATGTTGGTAAGTGTTTGATAAAAAGAGCATCTCAGACACGGCTGATAGGAAATAAACTGGTATACTCACTCAGGGGAACAATGTGATAATATGCATCAATCGATTCAAAAAGATTCCTAACATTTGATCTAACGATTCTCATTTCATAAATTCAAGAAAATAATCCAAAACAACTGAAAATATGCAAAGATATTTTGCAAAATCATTAATTGAAACAATCTAAACACCGATATTAGGACACAGAAAATTATGTAGGCATCATAAGTGATGTTTATGTCTATCAAAACTTTTTTTTTTAAGTATATACTCTATGGCCTAGCAATTCCACTTCTAGAGAAACACTAGTACTTAGGCTCAAGAACACATTATAAAGAACTTTCAATGTTGCAATGTTTGTAATAGTGAAAATTGCAAAGAACCTAACAGCTCATCAATACAAGAATGATTAAATCAGCTTTTTAAAACTGTGGTCTGAGGAACCCTAAAGACCCCAAGAGCTTTCGGCAGGTGAGGGCCTTCCTGTTCCAAATACCGATCTGTGCAAGGATGGATTTTCTTAATATGCTTCAGTTTAAACAAGGTAGCGCACCAGACTGAAGGGCAAAGCAAATATGAGAATCTAGCCGTCTCCTATAAAGCCAGACATTAAAGTGACCTACTAAAAATGTAAAACAATGCCATCTTTCTCACTAAATTTTAAAAAAAATATATAGTTACTTTAAACAATATAATTTAATTCAATATATAATGGGTTACTGTTATTTTTAAATGAATAAGTAAAAATTTTTTAATTTTCTGAGTTTTAATTTCTAAAATGGTATATATATACTGCATTAGAAAACAAAAACTCTTCTAGTCCTCGATAATTTTTAAGTGTATAAAGGGCTCCTGAGACCCACTGGATTAAATAAACTGTGATACCATCATATTATGTAATATTATAACTGGGGATGATAATTAAAAGGGAATTTATATTTATCTGTAATGTAACTGTTTCAAAAGACACTTTGCTCATGTATCAGTTGTGTAATCAAAAATCATAAAGTCATGTCTGTGAAGCTTTTTAAAAACATGGGGAAATGCTTAAAATATAATTTTAAGCAAGAAAAGCAGGCAAACCAACTGTATATAAAATCTCATTATTTCAATCAAGAAAATGCCACGGGAAAAAAAGACTCAGGTGAAAACTCAAAATTAACTATTGTTGATTACCTTTAAATGTGGAATTAAAGTTGATTATTTTTCCTTATTCTTTATTATATTTAATTTTTTTTACACTAAACATGCGGTTTAATATCCAGAGGAGAAAAAAGGGAAGAAATTAGGTGAAAAATTATATATAGTTCTACTAGATCAAACCACTGAACTTGTGCCAATTCAAAAGACAAGCTCAAAATAATAAATTAAGGAACCCAATTCGATCAACAAACTGCCTATTTTATTAAAGGAAAAATATTAAGTTATCAAATGTATGGACTGGTTTCCACACGAGTCAAACTAACAAGAACTCCCTTAGTCTGGAATATAGTATCATGCAGTCACGGTAGTACAAATAAGTTTATAGTTTAAAAGTTAGATCATCTTTTATCATTTTTCAAAGGTATTAAAGAAAAGGTAGACTAAGGGACACTAGCGCGTCCTTCTGGTCTAAAACGATGAGAAAATGCATCGGTGCGAGAATGGGCTTTGCTAGAGCACGGGCGGCGGTGACAGATTCCTCTGCGGGGGTAGAGGCATTTCAGCTCAGAGGCTACCACTCACTCCTCGGGAGCGACAGCCCCTCCTGCAGGCGCAGCCCCTTCCCTGGAGGGACAGGCGGCCCTGGGGGCTCTTCTCCCTTCATCCGCTGCAGCCTGGGGGTTGTTCCCCCGGCAGCGCCCAGCACTCCGGGAGGCCCGGGTGGGTGGGACCCGGCAAACAGCGGCCGTGATTGCCATCCTGGCCTGGTCCGGCCCAACAGGCTTTACCGAGGAGCCGCGAGGTTTGAGAGTCCTTATTTCCCAGCCAGCTCAGGGGGGCTCGGAAAAGGAATGGGTCCGGGGCTCAAGGCTCGGCCCCTGGAGGAACAGGAGGGCCAGACCCAGCGCCTAGGGCAGCGCGACCAGCGGTCACCCCGCCCCCTCCCCGAGGGCAGCAGGGGTGAAGAGAGGCCAAGACGCCTGTTCCAGGGGGCTCTTACCTCCCCACACCCCTGCGGAGCTCTGTGAGGCTTGACGAGACGCCGCGTTAAGGAGTGAAGAGCGACCCCGGCCGGGAATCCAGGGTGTGCGCGATGTCGGTTCAAGGTTTGTTGCCCCCCTACCCCCTCCGACCTAGGGAGAGCAGACAGCGCAGGCGCAGAGAAGGCTTTCTGTGCCTCACACACCCCCTCCTGCGTCCGGGGCCTCCCCGCTCACGAGGCGCCTGCGCGCTGCCATGCCGGTTCTAATCCCAGGGCGCCGCGCTGCTTACCGGAAAGGCCTGAGGAGGTTCTGGGGTGACTGGGGTGACTGGGGCTCCTGAAGATAGGCCGTAGGTCGGGACTCGGTTTCCCACTAGAAGCCTTGGAGCCGGGATCGGGAGACGACTGCGTCCGTGTCCGGCTTCCTCTGCCCTTCGCTGACCTAGACGCAGCTTCCCCCGCCCCCAGCCTCCTGCGTCCTGCGGCCTGTACTGGACACACCCGCCTTCTGGGCAGCCAACGCGGCCTGCTCCCCCCAGCGCTGCTGTCTTCCCGGAAAAAACCTCACTTTTTTTGCTTCGGGCTGGTTTTGCAACCACCCGCAGCCCCCTTCCCCCTCACACCCTGGCAGCAACCAAAATGCTCCTACCCCCCTGCCAAGCCTTAAGCCCTCCAGCCGACTGGCCATTCCCAAGGGCTCTGCCTTTGCCTCTCCTTGCTTTAGTTCTGCTTTTCTGACAGTGGCCGCGAGAACAGCTGCCTCCCCGGTCTGAAAACAAAAGCTAACTCATCCGGAGAAGTAAATGTCAATCATGTGATGTATATTTGTGCTTGTTTGAGCTTTACTGTGTTCACCACAAGTTTCCTATAAACTTAAATAAGGGAAGAAGAGACATCTGTGTGAGGTCAGGGTATTACAGACTGGGGAAAAGAATCCGTCGGTTGCCAAAAGGTTTTACCGGTTCAGAATTCATACTGCTCTTTCAAAAATTTCAAGAGTTTTAGTATCTCAGGAATATGTAAGTCTGATGTAATTTGCGGTGAAAGATTTGGGAATCAGCGTTCCAATCCCAAATATGCAAATTGGACAAGCATGGTTACTGATCTTTCAAACATACTTCGTCTTGATTTTCCCAAATTCTGAAATGAAATGGTGTGGCTTTAGTTCAATGATGAAACTTGTATTGATTGCTTAAAATAATTTATTGAGCATCTGCTATGTGACAGACACTGTGTTAAATGCTTTGCTTAGGTCATCTCATTTAATCCTAAGAATAATCCTGCGAAGAACAGCATGCATTTTCTCTACTATGTGTCCGGTGTTGCTCACAGATAAATAAAATGGGGTCACTACCCTTATAGAAACACAGTCTTACAGCAAAGATGCATGTATACAAGTACATATTTGAGATAGAAGTATTTATATTGCACAGTGTGAGGACAAAGACTAGAAATAGGAAACACTAAGACCTTAAACAGGTAAATGGGAAAAATATATACATGAACAGTCAATTCACAAAATAAGGAATTTAAATGCCTACTGCATATTTTACTAATGTTCAAACTCATTAAGAATGAAAAGAAGACAAAAGAGGTATTATTTCCCATGGGTCTAATTAGTTTGTTTACATTGTGAATAGACTCCATTGGTAAGGGTAGAATGAAATGAGCACTCATACCCTGTTGGGTATGAATTAAGTTGGGGATATAAATTAAGACAAAGATTTTGGAAAGTTACTTGTCAAATCATATCAAGAAATGTTCACATGACCTATTTCAGTACCTTCTGTTTTGGAAATTATAAGGAGATATTTCAGAATACAAAGATTTAGATGAGTAACAATAAGGAAAATAAACAAGGTACCAAAACCCAATTACCTTTCACATATAAATTGTACTTTGTATCACATTTATTTTTTATGGGTGTTTCCTCTATACAGTGCATTATGCTAGGAGTTGTAAGGACTGTAACGATGGATAATTTATGATTTTTGCCCTGAAGAAGTTCACAATCCACTGTGTCATTTATTTATTAACGTAAATAGCTGAGAGATTGCTGCAGTATAGTAAAATTACAAGAGCTTTGTATAGATTCTTGGTCAAATTTTCTGTGATTTCCTTTGTTGGTTGAAATAAAGAAGAAAGCTACACATCAAATGCAATGTCAGATAAAATATTAAGGAAAAAGAGTCCTTGGCAAAAGTTGAGTAATATTACTGAAATACTCAATGTATCATCTTCTACCTAAAGATTTTATTTATAACTAAATGTTTTCTGGACTTGGGGAAAGTCATCATCCTAGTTATAACATACTTGGTCAGTTTATTTCTTAGACTAACTAGTCATCACTTGGATCATCAGCAGTTTTTATTATTTTGAAAGGTAACCAGGATCCCGATGATTTTAAGAGGCTTAAATTCCATTGTAATATGAACTTCCAAAGCTGTTCCCTTTTCATAAGTAAACTGGGTGGAGAAAATACCAGAAGCAAATGAAAATAACTATTACAATTATTCATTTGTTTCATGGCTGGTCTGAGACTAACAAGCAGTTTTAGAACTAAGGATTCATTGCTCCAAAATACAGAATGTGACATGCAACTGTTAGTTACCCATCTGCATTTAAGTGATATATAACCACGCTAAAACACCCATGTTACAAGGAAAAGAGCTGAAACAGCTTTTTTGAAAATTGTCTGCTGGTCTAGGGCCAATTGGATCAGCTATTTGGAACAAAGTCACCAATGAAGAAATGGTTATAGTTTTGGTGACTGTGCGAACTAGTTTTTAAAAATGCATAGAAAAAGTTTGGAGGGAATTCCACTAAAATATTAACTCTATTTTTGGAAGGTGAAATTATGAGTGATTTCTCCCTCTTCTTTCGAGTGTTCCATATTTTCCAGGTTTTTTTGTAATGAGAACATATTACTTTAATAATCCAAGAGGAAAAATGGAATGATTCCTTTTTAAAAGTATTGCTGAATTCATAATTGAGCCAACCAATTACCTTATATTCATTATGCAATCTCTGCATACAATATATTGCATGACTGTGAGTCATCAGAGAGAAATACACCCGAAAGGATTGATGAGCACTTGTGTCTGGATACTGTCTTAGAGCTGGTGCAAGGTACAGTGATTCCCAGGGCAGATGTTTTGTTTTGTTTTTAACACATTTATTTATGTATTTTTGGCTGCGTTGGATCTTCATTGCTGCTCGGGCTTTCTCTAGTTGTGGCGAACGGGGGCTACTCTTCGTTGCGGTGTGCGGGCTTCTCATTGCGGTGGCTTCTCTTGCAGCGGAACACGGGCTGTAGGTGCACGGGCTTCAGTAGTTGTGGCGCACTGGCTCAGTAGTTGTAGCGCACGGGCTTAGTTGCTCCGCAGCATGTGGGATCTTCCCGGACCAGGGCTCGAACCCTTGTCCCCTGCGTTGGCAGGTGGATTCTTAACCACTACGCCACCAGGGAAGTCCCCGGGGCTCAGGTTTGATACAGGTTCAACATCATGACATGGGTTCTCTTGTTGAGGGGGGTCAGATTTCTTTGCCAAATATTTCTAGTTCTCTCTTCTGGGCACGTGATGGCGGGGTGTCTTCTGGCCCCCTTGTGGTTGAATAGGGCCAAGTGACTGATTGAGGCAAATGAACTGTGAGAAGTGACACGTGTCTTTCTAGACTGGATATTTTACTTACCAATGTGAGGCTCTCCAGAGCCTCCTTTCCCTCTGGCACAGCAATAGACCAGACTTGATACTGTGGCCACTCCATTAGTGTGAGTACTTGAGGGATTCCAGAGCACTTCTAGAACAAGAAATAAACCTTGTTGTTATATGCCACTGAGATTTGGGGTAATTTGTTACTGCAACATAGCTTACTTAGCCTGTCACGGCAGATAAACTTTGTTTTATGTCTCTGAGATTTGGGCGTGGCTATTCTGACCATATACCAGGGTGGTGTCTCAATGACGCTATTTACGGCAGCATCGTTTCCCAATGTTTGGCCTTCACAAATAAATTATTCTATACTTACAATTATTATGATTTACCAGCTAAATACATTTTGTTGTAAACACATGCTTAACCTCTACTACTACTAAGAATGATAGTGAATATTTTTTACTTTTTTTTAAATGAAAAACATCAATCACATAAAAGTACAGAGACTAGTGCAATAGAACTCTCAGATTCAAAATCAACTCATGGTCACAGATCTTATTTTACCTATAAACTCACCCACTCTATCCCTCACCCCACAACTGAATTATTTTGAGGAGAATCTCATTTATCTTTTCTTCTTGCGGTACGTGGGCCTCTCACTGTGGTGGCCTCTCCTGTTGCGGAGCACAGGCTCTGGACGCGCAGGCTCAGCGGCCATGGCTCACGGGCCCAGCCGCTCCAGGGCATGTGGGATCCTCCCGGACTGGGGCATGAACCCGTGTCGCCTGCATCGGCAGGCGGACTCTCAACCACTGTGCCACCAGGGAAGCCCTCTTTTTTTTTTAACATCTTTATTGGAGTATAATTGCTTTACAATGGTGTGTTAGTTTCTGCTGTATAACAAAGTGAATCAGCTATACATATACATATATCCCCATACCTCCTCCCTCTTTTGTCTCCCTCCTATCTTCCCTATCCCACCCTTCTAGGTGGTCACAAAGCACCAAGCTGATCTCATGTGCTATGCATCTGCTTCCCACTAGCTATCTATTTTACATTTGGTAGTGTATATAAGTCCAGGCCACTCTCTCACTTCGTCCCAGCTTACACTTCCCCCTCCCTGTGTCCTCAAGTCCATTCTCTACATCTGTGTCTTTATTCCTGTCCTGCCCGTAGGTTCTTCAGCACCTTTTTTTTTTTTTTTAGATTCCATATATATGTGTTAGCATACGGTATTCGTTTTTCTCTTTCTGACTTACTTCACTCTGTATGACAGTCTCTAGTTCCATCCACCTCACTACAAATAACTCAATTTCCTTTCTTTTTATGGCTGAGTAATATTCCATTGTATATATGTGCCACATCATCTTTATCCATTCATCTGTCGATGGACACTTAGGTTGCTTCCATGTCCTGGCTATTGTAAATAGAGCTGCAATGAACATTGTGGTACATGACTTCTTTTCAATTATGGTTTTCTCAGGGTATATGCCCAGTAGTGGGATTGCTAGGTCGTATGGTAGTTCTATTTTTAATTTTTTAAGGAACCTCCATATTGTTCACCATAGTGGCTGTATCAATTTACATTCCCACCAACAGTGCAAGCAGGTTGCCTTTTTTCCACACCCTCTCCAGCATTTATTGTTTCTAGATTTTTTGATGATGGCCATTCTGACTGTGTGAGGTGATAACGTCATTGTAGTTTTGATTTGCATATCTCTAATGATTCGTGATGTTGAGCATTCTTTCATCTGTTTGTTGACAATCTGTATATCTTCTTTGGAGAATGTCTATTTAGGTCTTCTGCCCATTTTTGGATTGGATCATTTGTTTTTTTGATATTGAGCTGCATGAGCTGCTTGTATATTTTGGAGATTAATCCTTTGTCCATTGCTTCATTTGCAAATATTTTCTCCCATTCTGAGGGCTGTTTTTTTGTCTTGTTTATGGTTTCCTTTGCTGTGCAAAAGCTTTGAAGTTTCATTAGGTCCCATTTGTTTATTTTTGTTTTTATTTCCATTTGTCTAGGAGGTGGATCAACAAGGATCTTGCTGTGATTTATGTCATAGAGTGTTCTGCCTATGTTTTCCTCTAAGAGTTTTATAGTGTCTGGCCTTACATTTAGGTCTTTCATCCATTTAGGAAGTGCTCTAATTTCATTCTTTTACATGTGGCTATCTAGCTTTCCCTGCACCACTTATTGAAGAGGCTGTCTTTTCTCCATTGTATATTCTTGCCTCCTTTATCAAAAATAAGGTGACCATATGTGCGTGGGTTTATCTCTGGGCTTTTTATCCTGTTCCATTGATCTGTATTTCTGTCTTTGTGCCAGTACCATACTGTCTTGATTACTGTAGTTTTGTAGTATAGTCTGAAGTCCCAGAGCCTGATTCCTCCAGCTCCGTTTTTCTTTCTCAAGATTGCTTTGGCTATTTGGGGTCTTTTGTGTTGCCATACAAATTGTGAAATTTTTTGTTCTAGTTCTGTGAAAAATGCCATGGGTAGTTTGATAGCGATTGCACTGAGTCTGTAGATTGCTTTGCGTAGTAGAGTCATTTTCACAATGTTGACTCTTCCAATGCAAGAACATGGTATATCTCTCCATCTGTTTGTATTGTCTTTAATTTCTTTCATCAGTGTCTTATAGTTTTCTGAATACAAGTCTTTTGTCTCCTTAGGTGGGTTTATTCTTAGGTGTTTTTTTCTTTTTGTTGCAGTGGTAAATGCGAGTGCTTCCTTAATTTCTTTTAGATTTTTCGTCATTAGTGTATAGGAATGCCAGAGATTGCTGTGCATTAATTTTGTATCCTGCTACTTTACCAAATTCATTGATTAGCTCTAGTAGTTTTCTGGTAGCATCTTTAGGATTCTCCACATATAGTATCATGTCATCTGCAAATAAAGTAAAACTGAAGTGACACTTTTACTTCTTCTTTTCTGATTTGGATTCCTTTTCTTTCTTTTTCTTCTGTGATTGCCATGGCTAAAAATTCCAAAACTATATTGAATAATAGTGGTGAGAGTGGACAGCCTTGTCTTGTTCCTGAGCTTAGAGGAAATGGTTTCAGGTTTTCACCATTGAGAACTACATTGGCTGTGGGTTTGTCATGTATGGCCTTTATTATGAGGTAGGTTGAGGTAGCTTCCCTCTATGCTGACTTTCTGGAGAGTTTTTATCATAAATGGGTGTTGAACTTTGTCAAAAGCTTTTTTTGCATCTCTTCATATGATCATATGGTTTTTCTCCTTCAATTTGTTAATCAGGTTTATCACATCGATTGATTTGTGTATACTGAAGCATCTTTGTTTTCCTGGGATAAACCCCACTTGATCATGGTGTATGATCCTTTTAATGTGCTGTTGGATTCTGTTTGCTAGTATTTTGTTGAGGATTTTTGCATCTATGTTCATCAGTGATATTGGCCTGTAGTTTTCTTTTTTTGTGACATCTTTGGTTTTGGTATCAGGGTGATGGTGGCCTCATAGAATGTGTTTGGGAGTGTTCCTCCCTCTGCTATATTTATCATATCTTTACATCTCTAAATTTTTTCAACATGTATATTTAAAAGATAAGCAGTTTACAAAGTAGAAATAATAATGCAATGAAATCCTTTTCTATCCAATATTAGTATCTTACTTCAATATGAATAACTTTGTTTTATCTATAGCCTTACCCAACCTTATTTTGAAGAAAACCTCACATCATATCATTTCATTCATAAATATTTCAGTATGTATTTCTAAAATAAAATAGGTCTTCACCAAAATATATTAATAATACCATTATTACACCTGAAAAATTTAACAGTAATTCTTCAATAATGTCAAATATTTAAGCATTGCTGTCTATATTTCCAGTTGTTTCATAAATGTCATCATTTTTAAATAGCTTGTGTGAATCAAAATCCAAATAAGGTCAACAAATTGAGATTGGTTGATGTCTAATAAAGTTCCCTCTTTCTTTTTTGTTCCTGGCAATTTGTTTTTTTAAAAAGCCATGTCTTTTATCCTATAAAATTTTCAGTATCTGGACTTTTCTGCACCTCCCTCCGCATAGTATCTTTTAACACGTGTCTCTTGCCTCTGTGTTTCCTGTAAACTTGTAGCTAGATCTAGAGGCTTGGTTTGATACAGTTCAGTTCCTTTGGCAAGGCTACTTCATAGATGGTGTGTACTTCCATCAGGAGACACATAATACCTTGTTGACTCTCTTTCAGTAATGTTAGCAACCATTGATAATCACTACTTGGATTCATCCTTTGATTTGGAGTTTGCAAAATGGTGACATTCTAATCTATCATTTCTTTTTTTTTTTTTTTTTTTTGCAGTACGCAGGCCCCTCACTGTTGTGGCCTCTCCCGTTGTGGAGCACAGGCTCCGGACGCGCAGGCTGAGCGGCCATGGCTCACAGGCCCTGCCGCTCCACTGCATGTGGGATCTTCCCTGACCAGGGCACGAACCCGTGTCCCCTGCATCGGCAGGCGGACTCTCAACCACTGTGCCTATCATTTCTTTTTTATTTATTGGCTGGAATTTTTCTAGGGAAAGAAAAATGTCCCTCAATAACAATTTAGTTTTCCTGAAATAAAGTTCATACAGGAAAGAGAAGTTAAATATTCAACCTTTTACTTTACTGACCATTTTCAGAAGAATGAGTTGGTTTCCTTGTACCCTCTAAAGGAGACTAATAGTGTGTGTGTGTGGGGGGGGTAATATATGTAAGTTAAATGTATGTATGTATATGATACTACATATCATATACTACATATATATAATACTAAACCAGTTCTCTAGTTTTAATAAACACATTTCAGCATTTTCACCATTGTACATCCCAATGTTTAATACTATAATAAACACGTCATATCCATTGCCAAAATCATGATACTAAAAATATTATTAAAATGGTCCAAGGAATTAAATTTAAATCAGATTAGTATATACTTATAACTCTAATGTTAGATTTCTACTTTTTTCTGTAAAGTCATAAAACAAGTCAATAAGAAAAGGTTATCAAAGCTATTAGGTGCTTTTATACTATATCTAAGGATAGTCACAGTTGAATTCATCTACAAAAATTTCAAAGATATAGGCATATCATATTAGTACACAGTTATACTAATTTTATGTTTAGGAAGCTGGCATAAGGAAATTCACCAAAGCTCAAATATGTTAAGATGCAGTTGACAATATCAGGCAATTTATAGAGAGAAGAAACAACTGTTAGTGTTCTAATTCCACTGCCAGTTAGCATGTAAACTGGAGCCAGAAAGAGAACTGAAATTCAAATCAGAGAAGTGAAATTAATTATTCTACTTTTTAGTCACTTAACTAATTATATTTTTGTGAGAACAAGCTCAAAACAAAGGTTGACATACTTTCTGAGTTACATAAGTTTAACATTGTGTATAATTAGGAGAAAAAATGAACTGGGGTTACCAGCTCCTTTCATTATGTATATTCGAGAAAAGGGATCACATTTCCAAACATTGGGAGAGTATTAACTTTCTACAGCTGGAGAGAAGACAAGGAACCCACCACTGAATGGCAGAGACCAAGCCTTGTAGGCATGCAGTGACCTCAGGAACTTGGCAGTGAGAGGCACAGTCTGAAGTCAGTGGAAAGATCCCTTGTAAGATGTATCTCTGGGCCTACCTGATCTTCAGTGCCCAAGACGCAGCTCCAGTGCTGTATAGCAGCGTCCTGCAGGCAACAGAGCAGCAGCAAATATGGCAACCACACAGAGCAAAGGACAGCTCAACCTCCTGATTTTGACATTACTAGGATTGTTGCGGGACCCCATCAAGAAAGAGAAGGGAATCCCAAAAATGATTGGTTGAATTTTCCCTCCAACCTCAGAACAGATTACATTTGATTTAGGAAATAAGGAAATGTGATATATCTTGTATCCTGGCATTGTGGAATAGAATTCATGCCCACTATATGTAGTTTTATAATGGTGATCTCTCAATAAAAATAGAATGGAAATCCTGTCCTCTATTATGAGAGATGATGATGTTTTTATTAGGTTTTTTTGGTAACAGATTTGATAGTTCAAAAGTGAATTTTCTCATTTAAAATATTTTTGAGTTACTCCTTCAGATCAAGAAGGAGAGATAACCAGAAGAAACTTTTCTGCACACTTTACAATTTTCCTTAATGTTAAAAAGAAACCAATAGACTCATATGGACTCTGAGACTTTTACAACTCATATTAAACTATATATGTATATATATACACGCACATATATTTATACATCTGAGATAGATAGAAAGATAGATATACAGTCAAGCAGGTTAAACAAGTTAAAATATATATACAGTTAAACAGGTTAAAAGAAAGTATGAAAGTATACACTAAACAGCAAAAGGGAATCATCATCTACCTCACTTTTTCTCTTGAAGTAAGACTTTGCAAGAGTGTCTGCTGTGATTGACCAGTGATATACAAGGAGACTGGATAATATGGGACCACATTTCCTCATGTGACATTTTCTTCCTATTATGGTCATTTTCCTGCCTATTTCCTTTTTTTTTTTTTTTTTCTAGTTTATCCCTTCCCCTTTCTCCTTTGGTAACCATAAGTTTGTTTTCCATGTCTGTGAGTCTATTTATATTTTGTAAATAAGTTCATTTGTATCTTTTTTAGATTCCACATATAAGTGATATCTTGTGATGTTTGACTTTCTCTGTCTGACTTACTTCACTTAGTATGAAAATCTCTAAGTCCATCCATGTTGCTGCAAATGGCAATATTTCATTCTTTTTAATGGCTGAGTTATATTCTTTCTTTTTTTTTTTGCGGTACGTGGGCCTCTCACTGTTGTGGCCTCTCCCGTTGAGGAGCACAGGCTGTAGACGTGCAGGCTCAGCGGCCATGGCTCACGGGCCTAGCCGCTCCGCGGCACGTGGGATCTTCCCAGACTGGGGCACAAACCCATGTCCCCTGCATCGGCAGGCGGACTCTCAACCACTGCACCACCAGGGAAGCCCTGAGTAATATTCTTTATCCATTCGTCTGTCGACGAGCATTTAGGTTGCTTCCATGTCTTGGCTATTGTAAATAGCTCTGCTACAAACATCAGGGTGTATGTATCCTTTTGAATTAGAGTTTTTGTCTTTTCTGGATATATGCCCAGGAATGGGATTGCTGGATCATATGGTAACTCTACTTTTAGTTTTTTAAGGAACCTCCATACTGTTCTCCATAGTGGCTTCATCAATTTACATTCCCACCAACAGTCTAGGAGGGTTCCCTTTTCTCCACAGCCTCTCCAGCATTTGTTATTTGTAGACTTTTTAATGATGGCCATTCTGACTGGTGTGAAGTGGTACCTCATTGTAGTTTTCATTTGCATTTCTCTAATAATTTTGTGATGTTGAGCATCTTTTCATGTGCCTATTGGCCATCTGTATATCTTCTCTAGAGAAATGTCTATTTAGGACTTCTGCCCATTTTTTGGTTGCATTTTTTGTTTTCTGGATATTGAGCTGTATGAACTGTTTGAATATTTTGGAAATTAATCCCTTGCCAGTTTCATTGTTTGCAAATATTTTCTCCCATTCCATAGGTTGTCTTTTTGCTTATGGTTTCCTTTGTGGAGCAAAAGCTTTTAAGTTTAATTGGGTCCCATTTGTTTATTTTTGCTTTTATTTCCATTACTCTAGGAGACAGATGCAAAATAATATTGCTATAATTTATGTCAAAGGGTGTTCTGCCTATGTTTTCCTCTAGGAGTTTTATAGTATCTGGTCTTACATTTAGATCTTTAATCCATTTTGAGTTTATTTTTGTATATGGCTTTAAAATTTTTTTTAAATTTATTTTATTAAAATTTTTTTCATATGATTTTATTTTTTTAGAAAAAATTAAGTTACACTCCATTTACAGTTATTTCAAAATATTGGCTATATTCCCCGTGTTGTACAATACATCCTTGTAGCCTGTCTTACACCCAACAGTTTGTGCCTTTCACTCCCCCACCCTTATGTTGCCCCCTCCCCCCCTCCCCACTGGTAACCACTAGTTTGTTCTCTATATTTGTGTCTGCTTCTTTTTTGTAATATTCACTAGTTTGTTGTATATTTTAGATTCCACATAAAGGTGATATCATATAGTATTTGTCTTTCTCTGTCTGACTTATTTCACTTAGCATAATGACCTCCAAGTTCATCCATGTTGCTGCAAATGGCAAAATTTCATTCTCCATTTCCTTCTTGACATCGACTCCCAGACAATATCCATGGTCTTAAATTAACACTATTATTTTTCCTAAATAGAATTTTCTTCAATGACTTTTTTTTTTTTTTGCGGTACGCGGGCCTCTCACTGTTGTGGCCTCTCCCATTGCGGAGCACAGGCTCCAGGCGCGCAGGCTCAGCAGCCATGGCTCACGGGCCCAGCCGCTCCGCGGCATGTGGGATCTTCCCGGACCGGGGCATGAACCCGTGTCCCTTGCATCGGCAGGCGGACTCTCAACCACTGCGCCACCAGGGAAGCCCCTGAACCCATGTTTTGAAGCTCATCTCTTTGCCTTCTGGCACATTCCTTCTTCTGATAAGGAACCTCTGGTAATCACATGTCTCATTGGAACATTACCCTTGTCTACTAATGTAAAATGATGGATGACTGTCAACATTTAGAAGGTCCCTGGGGAGGCCAGGTGTCATGGGAAAGACGGCCAGACTGGCTTCCAAGGGGAATGTTCCTTTCCGTGGTAAAAGTACCATTTATTTATTTATTTTTGGCTATATTGGGTCTCCGTGCTGTTTGCAATCTTTCTTTAGTTGTGGCAAGTGGGGCTACCCCTCATTGTGGTGCACAGGCTTCTCATTGCGGTGGCTTCTTTTGTTGTGGAGCATGGGCTCTAGGTGCATGGGCTTCAGTAGTTTTGGTACGCAGGCTTCACTAGTTGTGGCACGCGGGCTTAGTTGCTATGTGGCATGTGGGATCTTCCCGGACCAGGGCTCAAACCTGTGTCCCCTGCATTAGCAGGCAGATTCTTAACCACTGCGCCACCAAGGAAGTCCCTCTTCAATGACTTTTAATCTGTTTTCATTTCAATGATGACTTGTCAATTTTATTACAGTCTGCACTTTCCTTGCTGTCCTTCTATATATTAGTTAGATTTACATTTGACTAAGGGTATTAGTAGCCTCCAAAATATCAGAGGCTTAAACTAGATGCTTATTTTCCTTTTGCCTTAACATCCAGATACAGATGGTCTAGGGCTTCCATAGAACTCTGTTCTATGAAGTCAACACATACTTAGGATTCTTCTAGGTTTTTACTCTATCAACTGTGGCCTCTATTCTCTCCTCATGGTCCAAGATGGTTCTTCAGCTCCATCTATCATGTCCATATTTCAATTAGCTAGGAAGAGGAAAGTGACATAATGGGTCAAAGGGTTCATGTAAACTGTTCCTTAAGGAAGGTTCTCTGAAGCTGCTGCAGGATACTCTTGCATATCTGCATTGTTTAGGACTTATTCCCCTGGCCATATATAATTATAAGGAAGACTGGGGAATTATTTTATTTTGGGAGGCCCTGTATGTCTTTATTTTGGAGGGCCCTGTGCCTCGCTGAAAATTCTAATGGGAGAATGGATATTGGGAAGAAATAGCAATTTCTGCCATACTCTAACCGAACCATGGTACTGTTGGGAGCTCCCTTGTTGCAAGAACACAGATTCATCAAATAGCATGGATCTGAACGGGCTCTGCATGATACTTGCAACTCCAGAATGAAGGCTGACCTCTCAATCACACTGGGACACACTATTAATGATCGCATTGTCAATGCAATCAAAAACAAAACTGTCCCTCCACCCCTCACTGTCTTTCTTCCCCTCATCACATTTTCAGAAGGAGTGTTTGCTCTCACTTCCCCACCTCCTTTATTTATCTTCAACCTTCTCTAGAATGGACTGTCCCTGAATACTCCACTGTTCTTGCAAATACTAACAGTGACCCCATGAAACTAAATTAATTGGGTGTTTTTCTGTTGTCTTCCTTGGCTTCTCAGCATCTGGCAAAGCTGACACTTCCTCTTTCTTGAAACCCTCTCTTCTGTTGGATTCTATGACACAACACTGTTCCAGAAGCTCCGTGTAAATTCCCTTTGTGAGCTTCTCTCTATCAGAACACAAAATAGTGGATCTCCTAAGAGCTTAGTTCTAAGTCCTTCTTTCCACCACTACACATAGTTGAACTCATCTACTGCAGGCTTCAATTATCACATGTGCTGAGAATCCCCAAAACTACATCTGTAATTTGATCTTTATTCTGCTTTGCAGTATCTTCCTTTTCTTTCAGTGTCTGAGCAAACAACTAACTTGTCTTTGATTAGCCAAAGCTGGTTTTTTATTATCCATCTGAATGCACAGAAATTTTAAAAAACATGTGAGCTTGTCAGCAAACCATAGACTGTATGCCATATTAAGAGAAAAAATTATTATAGCTTATCATCATAGTATTTAGTCTTTCATTCCTTAAACTGTCAACCAATATAAATAATTACATATCTGCTCTTTCTCAGACACATTCCCTACATATTATTGAGGATTTAAGAATAGAAACTAAAGACAATGTCTCTTTTATAGAGAATTGTTAAATATAGTTGAGAACAAATATATGCATTATATGTATACTGATACACATTCAGTATTGGCTAAATAGATATATTCAGTTGTGGGTTTTATCAATATTATTTCTTTCTGGGGATTCTCTTTAAATCATCTACATCTTTCGTTAATTTTTTTCCACTAAATCTGGTATTGTTTACATGAGACAATAGAGTATAAAGCAGTAATTCTGCTGTTAATTTGAAAAGATGATTTCATTATTACAATAGGTCATTGGCAGCTCTAACCTCCAATGACCTCCTTTGTCATTCTGTTCATAGATACTGCATGGTTAAATGGGATCACAAGTGTAAGTGAAACATAATTATAGCATTGCTTACACTGAGCATGACTGAAATAAATGTATTTATGTTTAACAATAAAAATATAAAAATTATACTTGGTCATTGTTATTAGAATAATATTTTAACATTCCTTTTAAGGTGCCTCTAATTTATCTTTTCTGATTTTCTTTCAGTACCTTTCATCCATTTGTGCCAATTTTAGTGCCTGGTTCTTTTTCTTGATCAATTGTTGGTCAAAGGCAATTTGGAGAACATCTGCCATTATACAATAGTAACTCCTCTTTTCTTCAGAAGTTCCAAGTACTTTCTTTTTCCCAACTTTTTTTTTTAAACATCTTAGCCATTTTAAAGTGAACTGTTCAGTGGTATTAAATACATTCACATTGTTGTGCAAGCATCACTACCACCCATCCCCATAACACTTTTCATCTTGTGAAACTGAAACTCTATACCCACTAAATTCTAATTCCCATTCTCCCTTTCCCCCAACCCCTGGCAACCACCATTATACTTTCTGTCTTTATGATTCTGACTAGTCTAAGTACCTTGTTTAAATGGAATTATACAATATTTGTCTTTTGTTACTGGTTTATTTCACTTAACATGATGTCCTCAAGGTTCATCCATATTGTAGCATATGTCAACATTTCCTTCCTTTTTAAGCCTGAATAATATTCCGTTGCATGTATGTACCACATTTTGCTTATCCATTCACCCACTGATGGACACTGGGTTGCTTCCATGTTTTAGCTATTGTGAATAACACTGCTATGAACATGCATGTATTCAATGTTTTTGAAAGAATGTTTACCAGATGTCATAGACAAACCCAGAATAATTCTTGCCTGAATTCTGAGACTGATGAGCAGGTTTGGTCTCCTGGCCTTGAGTCTCTCACAGGACCTAACATTGTGCCTAGGGTAAGTCTGCTGACCTTTGACTGTCCATTGGTGTATGTGTTGAATTAACAACATGATGGAAGTGTGCATGGTCAGAGCCTGGGGATTTATAAGGAATTACTTTGGAGTCACTGTGGATTCAGGTATTCCTATGGGAAATCCTTAATTACTGGTATCTACAGGGATTTTCTCTTGAGCGAGCCAATTACCCCAAAGACTAATATACCAATCTCATGGGGTTGGGGGAAGAGTTGGGGGACAGGGTGTGGGTAAACCTTGTCTGCCAGCTTTCTCAGAATCAAAGAAGGTAGAAAGATGAGGTTTCACCATTAGATGTATAGACTTCCACTTAATAATTTCCCTGGTTTCAGTACTGAGCCTCCTGCATTATGTTTAAAAAAAAAAATCACAAAAAGGGCAGTTTTTAAAAGAAACTTTTGAAAACAAAAGGTTCTAAAATTCAGCATATCAAAAGTCAAACTCTTGCTATCCTCCCCAAACCTTCTCTTCTCACAGTTTGCTCACCTTGATAAACGGCAGTTTTATCCTCCTGGCTCAGAATAAACTTGGCCATCGTTCTTCACTCCTCTTTTTTTTCCCCTCCCTTCACACTTATATTTATCAATCAATAATGCTCTTGGCTCCGCCCCCAAAATATATCCATTTCTCACCATCGGGGTTGAGCTACCGTGATCTTTAGTCTATTGCAGATTGTTCTACTAACATTGACTTCTGATTTGTTGCCAACAATGAATCTAGTTTATCGGCTTGGACTAATAAACCCTACTTGCCTTTGTTTTTTCTTGCCGTAGCCTTCTGCTCTGGGTATGACCCCAGCTACTCTGACTTGTGGTACCTGTGAGCCTCTTTCTGGTCTAATCACAGTTTTGGATTTCACTACCTTAGACCTTCCTTACACCAAATCCAGGCAGGGAGGGTACTGATGGCAAGGAAAGGAAAAATGCAAAAGCAGTAGACTATCTGCCTTGCAATTCTGTCCCAGGCCATGCAAACAATTCTTCAGAAAATAACTGTGAATGTCCCTGTGCTGGCTATCTGTTTATTTGTCCTCAGATCTACTCCCTGCCCTTCCCCTGTTTTGCTCTGTATTGCAGGACCCTCACCACTGCAAATTGCATTTTGCAAGCTCTTTGACAACTGATTTCTATTAGGATGGACCACTGAGGAGACAATGACTGGAGGTTGAAAGGTGAGAAGTAGGAAAACCAAGGTACTTCTCTTTTCTCTCTCTGCTTTGTGTAACACGTCAGACAGGTTCCATCTCTCTCCAGGCTTCCTCAGCTCTGGTTCCACCACCTCCTCCCTTTGTCCCTCTGGCTGTGGGAGCAATAGCAGTTTCCTGCCATTGGTAACTTTGTGGTACCTCACTAACCTCTGATCGCCTTCTCAGCTCTCCCATCACTTTTGTGACTAGTTTTCCACATTAAATTTTCTCTATTAAAGTATCTCAGTTCTGTTTTTCTGCCTAGTACCTGACTGATGCTGCCACCTTTCAAAGTCCTGCCAGATGCTTCTAATACCTGCTCTAGTTTTATGCTCATAACCAGACTTTCCCCCTGCATTGCTAATATTTGTTTGCTTTCATATCTACTCTGAAAGTTTAAAGGAAAATTGTCCACCTTCTATAAAAGTGAAACATTTTTAGAATCATAGTCTAAATGATTTATTTCTCGAGACCAGAGATAGCAGCTTCCAGTTTAGTGAATTCCTATCAAGTGTTGGATACTGAGCTAGCTAGACACTTTGAAAATATTTTCTCGAATCCTTACAGTAATGTGCAAGGTAGTTACTACTCCCGACTTATCAGAGGAGAGAACTGAGGAACAGAGAAATGAAGTAACTTGACCAAGATTACATAGCTCATAGGTGGTGAGCTTCAGCTTCACACGTATCTGTCTGATATGACCATTTTCCACTGCCCCACTCCACCTTTCTAACATGCCTACCTTCACGTTAATCATTGTTTGCTCATCCTTGTGATTTAAATAAGCACTAATAGGTTTTATTATATACTTTCATAGTAATTTTAGGGCCACATGAAAGATACATGAATTTAGGAAATATGAAGTACCAACATAGGGAACCAACTGTGTCTTGATTAGATCAACATTTGTACATGGCTTCAACTGTCATTCCAACTACTATTTGTACACTTGAGCTATGGAAACAAAATCTAATTAATGAGTTGATCCTATCATGTAAAACCAATCATATGTTTCAATATCCGTTGAGCTCCACAATGAAGTTAACCCAAAACAGATACTTCCATTCATTCTACAAAAAATGGAGAAGCAAAACCAAAGTAGCTGTTTTACCTAATTACTGAACCTCTGTTCTGAATGCAGGAGGCTACTTCCTAAGAGAAGCTGCCATTTTTAGCAAAGAAACAGGGCCTGTAATAGAGGCAGTTCTCAAGCACTGCAAGATTTCAATCCAAAAAGTACCTTATTTTCTCACAAAGATGAGAGTGTGCACACACAAGTTTGTATATTATTTATCAAGCACAGAAACTAGAAAGGAAAGTATGAACCAAAGAAGTGTTGAGGCCAGGATCTCAAGTGGGAATTAACAAAAAATGAGGAAAGAATAGATTTCACTCAAAATAGAAAGTGAAACATGATCCTAACTTTCCCCTTTTGGCTGTCAAATCCCTGAACCCCAGCATTTGCCTTCAATAGTTACAAATCCTCAGAAGGAATATGGTCTAATTTCACAGATGACACTCAAGTATATCCATAAGTAGATCTGTGGATTTTCCTGTGACAAATTGGCATTCCATATTGGTTTCTCATTGATGCCTGGCATTCACTGTTGCCAATTCCTTCCAATATTGGCTGCGATATGTTAAAAAATGACAAATAGAATGGACTTGAGGATATGGGGAGGGGGAAGGGTAAGCTGGGACAAAGTGAGAGAGTGGCATGGACATATGTACACTACCAAACATAAAATAGATAGCTAGTGGGAAGCAGCCGCATAGCACAGGGAGATCAGCTCAGTGCTTTGTGACCACCTAGAGGGGTGGGATAGGGAGGGTAGGAGGGAGACGCAAGAGGGAAGAGATATGGGAACATATGTATATGTATAACTGATTCACTTTGTTATAAAGCAGAAACTAACACCATTGTAAAGCAATTATACTCCAATAAAGATGTCAAAAAAAAAAAAGACAAATGGCTTATACTATATAGCTGAGTAAAACACAAGCGTCCTGTGATCCCATTCACCTGAAAAACAAACAAACAAAACCACCTCACAATGCACAATCTCATTATACATTTTTAAGACAAATGGAATGCCTGTGCCCCTGATGCCTTATATTAGCACGGATGATCAGAAGTTAATTCTATATCATTCTTTATCCCAATGCAAGGTAAAGGTACATAGAGTTTAGTTCTAATTAACTCACCAAAGATGTGATAAAAATAAAAAATTCTACGTTTGTTACTGATTTTGAAAACAAAAATAAATTTTTATTTTTCAAAAAAATCTGATTTCTACCATTTAATGGCGGCATTCTGTTTACTGTTTTAGGCCAGGCCTTTCAAATGCTTTCATGTGGAACTTATTATAAAATTACTTTCTAGACGTCCACTGACTATAAACTATGTTCATTACTGTCGACGTAAAAAAACTGCGCAATGTGAGAGCTGTGAGTTAAGTTTTATTTGGGGCAAAATAAGGACGATAGCCTGGGAGACAGCATTTCAGATAGCTTTGAGAAACTGCTTCAAAGAGGTAGGGGGGAAGGTCAGTATATGTGTAATTTTGGTGAAGGGGGAGTACATGCAATCAAGTACATATATATATATTTTAAACATCTTTATTGGAGTATAATTACTTTACAATGGTGTGTTAGTTTCTGTTTTATGACAAAGTGAATCAGTTATACATATACATATATCCCCATATCTCTTCCCTCTTGTATCTCCCTCCCTCCCACCCTCCCTATCCCACCCCTCTAGGTGGTCACAAAGCACCGAGCTGATCTCCCTGTGCTATGCAGCTGCTTCCCACTAGCTATCTATCTTACGTTTGATAGTGTATATATGTCCATGCCACTCTCTCACTTTGTCCCAGCTTACCCTTCCCCCTCCCCGTATCCTCAAGTCCATTCTCTAGTAGGTCTGTGTCTTTATTCCTGTCTTGCCCCTAGGTTCTTCATGACCTCTTCTTTTTTTTTAAGATTCCATATATATGTGTTAGCATACAGTATTTGTTTCTCTCTTTTTGACTTACTTCACTCTGTATGACAGACTCTAGGTCCATCCACCTCATTACAAATAACTCAATTTTGTTTCTTTTTATGGCTGAGTAATATTCCATTGTATATATGTGCCATATCTTCTTTATCCATTCATCTGTTGATGGACGCTTAGGTTGCTTCCATGTCCTGGCTATTGTAAATAGAGCTGCAATGAACATTGTGGTACATGACTCCTTTTCAATTATGGTTTTCTCAGGGTATATGCCCAGTAGTAGGATTGCTAGGTCGTATGGTAGTTCTATTTTTAGTTTTTTAAGGAACCTCCATACTGTTCTCCATAGTGGCTGTATCAATCTACATTCCCACCAACAGTGCAAGAGGGTTCCCTTTTCTCCACACCCTCTCTAGCATTTATTGTTTGTAGACTTTTTGATGATGGCCATTCTGACCGGTGTGATATGATATCTCATTGTAGTTTTGATTTGCATTTCTCTAATGATTAATGATGTTGAGCATTCTTTCATGTGTTTGTTGGCAATCTGTATATCTTTGGAGAAATGTCTGTTTAGGTCTTCTGCCCATTTGGGGGTTGGGTTGTTTGTTTTCTTGATATTGAGCTGCATGAGCTGCTTGTAAATTTTGGAGATTAATCCTTTGTCTGTTGCTTCATTTGCAAATATTTTCTGAGGGTTGTCTTTTCGTCTTGTTTATGGTTTCCTTTGCTGGGCAAAAGCTTTTAAGTTTCATTAGGTCTCATTTGTTTATCTTTGGTTTTATTTCCATTTCTCTAGGAGGTGGGTCAAAAAGAATTTTGCTGTGATTTATGTCACAGAGTGTTCTGCCTATGTTTTCCTCTAAGAATTTTATAGTGTCTGGCCTTACATTTAGGTCTTTAATCCATTTTGAGATTATTTTTGTGTATGGTGTTAGGGAGTGTTCCAATTTCGTTCTTTTACATGTCGCTGTCCAGTTTTCCCAGCACCACTTATTGAAGAGGCTGTCTTTTCTCCACTGTGTATTCTAACCTCCTTTATCGAAGATAAGGTGACCATATGTGTGTGGGCTTATCTCTGGGCTTTCTATCCTGTTCCATTGATCTATATTTCTGTTTTTGAAGCACCATATTTTTTTGTAGAAGGTTTCTGCTAGTCACAATGAGCAGACATCACCATGAAAGATTTTAGTGCTTTTACAGATATGAGGAGATACAAGAATTGGGGTCATAAAATCAGCTTCTGAAAATATCTATCTGAAGACCTGTTCCACCAGTTTTTCCCAGAGCACATTTCTGCTCTCCACTCTGAGCTCCTTTCAGGGGTGTGTTCAAAGTCAGCAGCTGCAGCACATGATTTAATCCTTGTAGAGGTAGACGGCAAGTACCAATGGCAGGTGCCAATTTATAGTTGACATTACAAAACATATGGGCGTATTTTATAATCTTATTTTTAGAGACTTCTAGGGAAGACTTTTTCATAACCTCTCATGATTGAGTGCTGCCTCTAGGAGAACAGCTAATCCTCTTCTATTTACCCCAGGACACTTTTTGCTGAGATTTACTTTCTTTTCAAAAACACCATAGTGCTAAGGCATTTAGCATTCCAGGCAGGAGTTAACAATGCATCCTTTAAAGATCTAGCATTTAGTCAGCAGTCAGCAGATCTGGTTTAAGACCTGTCTCCACCACTAACTAAGCTATGTCATCTTGGGAAAGTGCTTTAACTTCTGTACAATGGGGTGATAACTACAGCTACATGTCATTCACAGGGTTCATGTGAAATAATGAAATGTATTTAGGGAATCTGCCCATTCTTTAAAGCTTGAGAACTTTATGCATGGCTGACATGGTGACAGCAAAGTGGGAAGTACTCACCTCTACTCTCAGTCCCAAATTTCTAAGGTTTTCTACACTTCAACAATTTGACAAAAAAGTAAAAAGAGGAAGAACAAGAAAATTTTTTTAAAAATTTATATTTAACTCAGATACTTCAAGATCTGTTACCTGTGCAAAGGCAATCTTACAAACATCTAAATGTCTCCTAAATATTCTTCTCCCCCCACTTCCTCCTCCTGCTCCTTCTTCTTTTTTAAGTCAAATGATGCGAGGAACTCCAAATGCTCTTGATTCAAAACAAAAAGTGAAAGATTAGAAAGAATTAGTTAAGACGTTCTAACTGGTGTTACATATGCTAACAAAGAATAATAATTTCTTATAAGCAATGTATACAACATTCGTCATCAACAAGATCTGGCAGCCCAGAATTCCATCTTAAAAGTTGCATCAAATGAAATAAAAAAGTAAATAAATGAAATGCTATAATTTGACATTATAAATTAAATTTACACTATAAAACAGCTCATTATAAGATTTTGGATGGGAAAAAAGCAAATGGTCCCATGGCTAAAAGTGAATGGAGAATGCTTCTCTTAGATGAACTGTAGAAATGTATTTAAGATAGTAAACACAGGGAAGTCCATTCTATAGGTAGAAATTTTTCATTGAGAAAAAAAGGATGAGAATGAATACTAACAGGAAAACATGAGTTGATAAAATGGAGAAAAATAAGAAATTAATAAAATTTACAGTTAGATGATGTAGGACAAATGTCTACAGGTACAACTGACTGTGTGTGTGTATGAAATAGACTTACAAATAAAATATATGAAATGATAACATTCAAATCTGTCTTATATGGGGTTCAAGGCTCCTCTGTTTTTATTTTTTTATTTTTAAAAATTTATTTATTTATTTTTGGCTGCATTGGGTCTTCGCTGCTGCGTGCGAGCTTTCTCTAGTTGCAGCTAGCAGGGGCCACTCTTTGTTGCGGTGCGTGGGCTTCTCATTGCAGTGGCTTCTCTTGTTGTCCAGCATGGGCTCTAGGTGTGTGTACTTCAGTAGTTGCAGCACGCAGGCTCAGTAGTTCTGGAGCATGGGCTTAGTTGCTCGGTGGCCTGTGGGATCTTCCTGGACCAGGGCTTGAACCCATGTCCCCTGCATTGGCAGGCAGATTCTTAACCACTGCGCCACCAGGGAAGTCCCTTCTCTGTTTTTAAATCTATTCTGTTCAAATTTTGTTTCCTATTGCAAGACATTTATTTACTATAGAGAGAAAATAGAGGCTCGTGGAAAATGTTGATAAGCTAATTCAATATGTGTGACTAGCTGGTGAAAAAAATTTAATTACCAAATAGAAATGATTTGGAGCAAAATCAAATTATACTTGCTAATACACATTATTCTATCACATTAGAGATAAAACATATGAAACATCTCTTGAAGCCTCAATAAAGACATTTGTCAATGTCTATAATTTAATATTTGACTAAAACTTAAATTGTTTAGTAATAAATCTTGCAGAATTGAACCAAGAAACTAGAATATGATGTACTCACACCTCACTCTTACAATATCTTTTTTGAAGTCTATGGACTAAGTGAATGATTTCCCCAGGGGCCTGAAAAATTGAAAGTTTAAGATTATTCTTTACGTATATATATGGGGTCACAGCGAGGTATTAAGCTATTCAGAAGCAAGGATTTTTCTTAAGAGCTAGGTACGCAGCAGAATTCTTGGGCCATGAAGCAAAACAGCTTTATGATGTGGTTTTAGCACACTAAGACCCGTCTGTTTTACATATTCTAAGAATAGAAATGGACTGCAGAGTCAGGACAGTAATAGAGGAAGTATATAGCTTTAAATATGAATGGTAGCTTCCTTTGCTTATCTACAGAGAAGAATCATGAAGTTGATTTGGGCCTCATGATTTGAAGTAAAACATAAAACACACAGCCATCAGAAAAAGTCAGCACTCTATAACTTTCCACCCATAAATATAAAAATATCATGTTCTTTGAGGAAATTCCTAAAATGAATTAGAAGCAAGTCATACATTACTAACCTTCGTGTATCCTTTAAGTCACAAGCCACTAGATACGTGATAAGCCCAGTAACCAGGGATTATATTATATTGAAAAGTACCTAGAAGAAAGGCATGCACAACAGGATTAATTAACACTAAAAAGGAGATTTTAGAAGAAATAATATTTAAAGCTTAGTTGCACTAAACAAGACTACATACAAAAATCTGCTTTAAAATCTTTATGCATAGAGTTATGTATATTGCTATAGAAAGATATCTAAAATACCATTGCCCATGAAAAGGGCAGGATACAAAATGGGTTGTTCGTTTTTTACAAAATATACAAATAAATTAATACTTAGCCCTCAATTAATGACTTCTTTCATTCCTGAAGATCCTGCCATTAAATGAAAAGGTATTTCCGTTAATTTTAGTGAGAGAAGTTGATGATATAGTCTATCCCATTTCAAAACACCCAATTTTTTCACAAATAGAAAAATCTACCAATAGAACAATGAAAACAAGACGATATAAATAATAAAAAGTGTTTTAAAGTAAATTAATACAGTTTACTTAGTGATAAATGAACGTGTATTGTATTATCAAAGGAGGAAAATCCCTATTTTGATATAAGAGGGATGCAGGGAAATTTTTCTTTAGAAAGTGGTGGAATAACAGATGATTCTCAGGCAGACAGCTCTTTAATCCCTATCAAATTGAAAAATATATATTTTAAATGTGATAACATCTAATGTTTAATTGGATGGTAAAATGGGTATCTCATACACTCATACTGAGGTTATAAACTAAAGTAATCTTTCTGGAAAACAGTTTGATGCTATATATCAGGAGGTCTCAAAATTATTATACCCTTTGAATGAGTAGTTCTCCTTTTAGAAATTTAAGGGAATAACATAAAATAAGCACAAAAGTATGTGGACAAAGATATTTTCAACAGAGCATTTAAAGTGCAACATTAAAATCATACAATAAAAAAAAAATCATACAATAGATTTTTATTTAAGCATTAAAAATATCTATTATAACTAAATAATTTTCATACCTTATAACCCATAAATTCCATTTCTACCTTTTACCCTGAGGAAACATATATCAAAGATATGTCAAAGAATGTTCATTGTAACAGTGTTTGACTGTTGAAAATAATGGAAATAACTCAGGACAATGACTAAATAAACAGTGGCATTTTCATATGAGGAATACTCTAATCAGGAGTGGTGTCCAAAATTAAATTGAAAAATTAAAAACAGCTCTACAAAAGACAATGTCAAGAGAATAAGAAGACAAGCTACAGACTGGGAGAAAATATTTGCAAAAGACACATCTGATAAAAGACAGTAAGCCTAAATGTACAAAGAACTCTTAAAACTCAACAATAAAAAACCAAACAACCCAATTAAAAAATGGGCCAAAGACCTTAATAGACACCTCTCCAAGGAAGATATACAGACGGAAAATGCATATGAAAAGACACTCCACATTATGTGTTATCAGAGAAATGCAAATTAAAATGACAATGAGTTACACACATATTAGAATGGCCAAAATCTGGAACACTGGCAACACCAAATGCTGACAAGCATGTGGAGTAATAGGAACTCACATTCATTGCTAGTGGGAATGCAAAATGGTACAGCCTCTTTGCAAGAAAGTTTGGTAGTTTCCTACAAAGCTAAATGTACTTTTACCATACGATCCAGCAATCTCACTTCTTGATATTTACCTAAAGCAGTTGAAAACTTATGTCCATACAAAACCCACACACAGATGTTTATAGCAGCTTTATTCATTAATTGCCAGAACTTGGAAGCAACCAAGATGTTCTTCAGTAGGTGAATAGATAAATAAACTGCGATGCATCCAGAAGATGGAGTACTATTAGCATCCAAAAGATATTAGCAGAGCCAAGATGGCATATTAGGAGGACGCAAAATTCACGTCTCCTCACAACTGGGGCACCTACCAGGCACTGGTGGGGGTCCATGGACACCTAAGGGGATGGGAGGAACCCCCAGAGCCCGGATAGGACGTGGGGCATAGGGGGAGTGAATAGTGAGGACAAGTGGAGGTGGGAGGGGACTGGCACCCCTAAGGGACAGCTGGGGGAGGGGAAGGGATCCCATGCCCGAAGGGGGAAATTGGGGAACCATTGGGAGGGCAGAGGATCAAAAGGGAGTGTGGTCAGGATTCCCCTGCCCACTTGGACCCCTGGGAACCTGCTGAGATCCCGGGCCTGATCCTCTGCCCACCTAGGCCCCCTCCAGCCGTGCGGGTCCTGAAGGAGTGGGAGGGAAGGAAGGGGGAGCCAGACTCTGGGATAGGCGCCCCTGAGTGGTGGCTGGGCGAGGGGAGGAGTTCCTACACCCAGTGGGACCCACCCATGGTTAGGAGTCCAGTGGCGACGGGGGAGACCCTGGGGGAGACAGTGGGGGAGGGGCGCAAAGGAACAGAAGGGAATGGGAAACTTTTTTTTTTCTTTTCCTTTTTCCTCTTTTAGATTGGAGTTCTGTTTTACCTTGTTGATTCTTTTATATTTTCCGAATAAATCTTTTATTTTTGTAGTTTTATTTTATTCTTTATGCTTTGTTAGTGATCTCTCCTTTTGGCTTGTTGCCCCACCCCCTTTTTAAAAAATTTTTTCTGCTGTGGTTTTATTTTACCTTAATGCAGTTGTTTCAATTATACTTTTATTTTTGCTAATATATTTTTATCTTACTAATTTTATGTTGTTTTTATTTTTTGATATTGTATTGTTCTTCTCTTTCTTTTTTTTTTACTGTGCCACAAAGCTTATGGAATCTTGGTTCCCAGACTGGAGGTTGGGCCCAAGCTCCTGTAGTGGGAGCTCCAAGTCCAAATCGCTGAACTAACAGAGAACCTCAGACCCCAGGGAATATCAATCAGTCTGAGGCCTCCTGAAGGTCCTCATCTCAGCACCAAGACCCAGCTCTATCCAACTGCCTGCAAACTCCAGTGCTGGACATCTCAGACCAAACAACTAGTAAGACAGTAATACAGCACCACCCATCAAAAAGAAAAAACAATGAAACAACCAAAGAATATGTTACAGACGAAGGAGCAAGGTAAAAACCTACAAGACCAAATAAATGAAGAAGAAGTAGTAAACCTACCTGAAAAAGAGTTCAGAGTAATGACAATAAAGATGATCCAGAATCTCGGAAACAGAACAGAGAATACAAGAAACATTTAAAAAGGATCTAGAAGAACTAAAGAGCAAACAAACAGTGATGAACAACACAATAACTGAAATTAAAAATACTCTAGAAGGAATCAATAACAGGATAACTGAGGCAGAAGAATGGATAGGTGAGCTGGAAGATAAAATGGTGGAAATAACTGCCAGGGAGCAGAATAAAGAAAAAAGAATGAAAAGAATTGAGGAAAGTCTCAGAGACCCCTGGGACAACATTAAACTCAACAACATTAGCATTATAGGGGTCCCAGAAGGAGAAGAGAAAATGAAAGGGTCTGAGAAAATATTTGAAGAGATTATAGTCGAAAACTTCCCTAACATGGGAAAGGAAATAGTCAGTCAAGTCCAGGAAGCACAGAGAGTACCATACAGCATAAACCAAAAGAGAAACATGATGAGACACATATTAAACTATCAAAAATTAAATACAAAGAAAAATATTAAAAGCAACAAATAACATACAAGGGAATCCCCACAAGGTTAACAGCTGATCTTTCAGCAGAAACTCTGCAAGCCAATAGGGAGTGGCAGAACATATTTAAACTGATGAAAGGTTAAAATTTACAATCAAGATTACTCTACCCAGCAAGGATCTCATTCAGATTTGACGGAGAAATTAAAATTTTACAGATAAAGCAAAAGTTCAGAAAATTCAGCACCACCAAACCAGCTTTACAACAAATGCTAAAGGAACTTCTCTAAGTGGGAAACACAAGAGAAGGAAAAGACCTACAAAAAGAAACTCAAAGCAATTAGAAAATGGTAATAAGAACATACATATCAATAATTACCTTAAATGTAAATGCTCCAACCAAAAGACATAGACTGGCTGAATGGATACAAAAACAAGACCCATATATATGCTGTCTACAAGAGATCCACTTCAGATCTAGGGACACATACAGACTGAAAGTGAGGGGACGGAAAAAGATATTCCATGCAAATGGTAATCAAAAGAAAGCTGGAGTAGCAATTCTCATATCAGACAAAATAGACTTTTAAATAAAGGCTATTATGAGAGACAAAGAAGGACACTACATAATGATCAAGGGATCAATCCAAGAAGAAGGTATAACAACTGGAAATATTTATGCACCCAACATAGGAGCACCTCAATACATAAGGCAAATGCTAACAGCCATAAAAGGGGAAATCAACAGTAACACAATCATAGTAGGGGACTTTAACACCCCACTTTCACCAATGGACAGATCATCCAAAATGAAAATAAATAAGGAAACACAAGCTTTAAATGACACATTAAACAAGATGGACTTAATTGATATTTATATGACATTCCATCCAAAAGCACAGAATACACATTCTTCTCAAGTGCTCATGGAACATTCTCCAGGATAGATCATACCTTGGGTCACAAATCAAGCCTTGGTAAATTTAAGAAAATTGAAATTGTATCAAGTATCTTTTCCGACCACAATGCTATGAGACTAGATATCAAATACAGAAAAAAATCTGTAAAAACTACAAGCACATTGATGCTAAACAATACACTACTTAATAGCCAAGAGATCACTGAAGAAATCAAAGAGGAAATCAAAAAATACCTAGAAACAAAGGACAATGAAAACACAATGACCCAAAACCTATGGGATGCAGCAAAAGCAGTTCTAAGAGGGAAGTTTACAGCAATACAATACTACCTCAAGAAAAAAGAAGCATCTCACATAAGCAACCTAACCTTACACCCAAAGCAATTGGAGAAAGAACAAAAAACCCCCAAAGTTAGCAGTAGGAGAGAAATCATAAAGATCATATCAGAAATAAATGAAAAAGAAAGGAAGGAAACAATAGCAAAGATCAATAAAACTAAAAGCTAGTTTTTTGAGAAGATAAACAAAATTGATAAACCATTAGCCAGACTCACCAAGAAGAAAAGGAAGACTCAAATCTACAGAATTGGAAATGAAAAAGAAGTAACAGCTGACACTGCATAAATACAAAGGATCATGAGAGATTACTACAAGCAACTATATGCCAATGAAATGGACAACCTGGAAGAAATGGACAAATTCTTAGAAAAGCACAACCTTCTGAGACTGAACCAGGAAGAAACAGAAAATATAAACAGACCAATCACAAGCACTGAAATTGAAACTGATTAAAAATCTTCCAACAAACAAAAGCCCAGGACCAGATGGTTTCACAGACGAATTCTATCAAACATTTAGAGAAGAGCTAACACCTATTCTTATCAAACTCTTCCAAAATATAGCAGAGGGAGGAACACTCCCAAACTCATTCTACAAGAGCACCATCACCCTGATACCAAAACCAGACAAAGATGTCACAAAAAAAGAAAACTACAGGCCAATATCTCTGATGAACATAGATGCAAAAATCCTCAACAAAATACTAGCAAACAGAATCCAACAGCACATTAAAAGGATCATACACCCTGAACAAGTGAGGTTTATCCCAGAAATGCAAGGATCCTTCAATATATGCAAATCAATCAATGTGATACACCATATTAACAAATTGAAGGATAAAAAACATATGATAATCTCAATAGATGCAGAAAAAGCTTTTGACAAAATTCAACACCCACTGATGATCAAAACTCTCCAGAAAGTAGGCATAGAGGGAACTTACCTCAACATAATAAAGGCCATATATGACAGACCCACAGCCAACGTCATTCTCAATGGTGAAAAACTGAAACCATTTCCTCTAAGATCAGGAACAAGACAAGGTTGCCCACTCTCACCACTATTATTTAACATAGTTTTGGAAGGTATAGCCACAGCAATCAGGGACAAAAAAGAAATAAAAGGAATCCAAATCAGAAAAGAAGAAGTAAAGTAGTCATTATTTGTAGATGACATGATACTATACATAGAGAATCCTAAAGATGCTACCAGGAAACTACTAGAGCTAATCAATGAATTTGGTAAAGTAGCAGGATACAAAATTAATGCACAGAAATCTCTTGCATTCCTATACACTAATGATGAAAAATCTGAAAGAGAAATTAAGGAAACACTCCCATTTACCATTGCAACAAGAAGAATAAAATACTAGGAATAAACCCACCGAAGGAGATAAAAGACCTGTATTCAGAAAGCTATAAGACACTGATGAAAGAAATTTAAAACTATACAAACAGATGGAGAGATATACCATGTTCTTGGATGGGAAGAATCAACATTGTGAAAATGACTATACTACCCCAAACAATCTACAGATTCAGTGCAATCCCTATCAAACTACCAAGGGCATTTTTCACAGAAGTAGAACAAAAAATTTCACAATATGTATGGTAACACAGAAGACCCCAAATAGCCAAAGCAATCTTGAGAATGAAAAACAGAGCTGGAGGAATCAGGCTCCGGACTTCAGACTATGCTACAAATTTACAGTAATCAATACAGTATGGTACCGGCACAAAAACAGAAATATAGATCAATGGAACAGGATAGAAAGCCCAGAGATAAGCCCACAGACATGTGGTCACCTTATTTTTGATAAAGGAGGCAAGAAAATACAATGGAGAAAAGACAGCCTTTTCAATAAGTGGTGCTGGGAAAACTGGACAGCGACATGTAAAAGAATGAAATTAGAATACTCCCTAACACCATACACAAAAATAAACTCAAAGTGGATTAAAGACCTAAATGTAAGACCAGACACTATAAAACTCTTAGAGGAAAACATAGGCAGAACACTCTATGACATAAATCACAGCAAGATCCTTTTTTACCCACCTCCTAGAAAAAGGGAAATAAAAACAAAAATAAACAAATGGGACCTGATGAAACTTAAAAGATTTGCACAGCAAAGGAAAACATAAACAAGATGGAAAGACAACCCTCAGAATGGGAGAAAATATTTGCAAATGAAGCAACTGACAGAGGATTAATCTCCAAAATATACAAGCAGCTCAGGTAGCTCAGTATCAAAATACAAACAACCCAATCCAAAAATGGGCAGAAGACCTAAATAGACATTTCTCCAAAGAAGATATACAGATTGCCAACAAACACATGAAATGATGCTCAACATCACTAATCATTAGAGAAATGCAAATCAAGACTACAATGAGGTATTACCTCACACTTGTCAGAATGGTCATCATCAAAAAATCTACAAACAATAAATGCTGAAGAGGGTGTGGAGAAAAGGGAACCCTCTTGCACTGTTGGTGGGAATGTAAATTGATACAGCCGCTGTGGAGAACAGTACAGAGGTTTCTTCAAAATCTAAAAATAGAACTACCATATGACCCAGCAATCTCACTGCTGGGCGTACACCCTGAGAAAACCATAATTCAAAAAGAGACATGTACCACAATGTTCACTGTAGCATTATTTACAATAGCCAGGACATGGAAGCAACCTAAGTGTCCATAGACAGATGAATGGATAAAGAAGATGTGGCATATATATACAATGGAATATTACTCAGCCATAAAAAGAAACAAAACTGAGTTATTTGTAGTGAGATGGATGGACCTAGAGTCTGTCATACAGAGTGAAGTAAGTCAGGAAGTGCAAAACAAATACGGTATGCTAACACATGTATGTGGAATCTAAAAATAAAAACGGTTCTGATTAACCTAGGACAGGAATAAAGAAACAGATGTAGAGAATGGACTTGAGAACATGGGGTGGGGGAAGGAAAATTTGGGATGAAGTGAGAGAGTAGCATCAACATATATACACTACCAAACATAAAATAGATAGCTAATGGGAAGCAGCTTCATGGCACAGGGAGATCAGCTGTGTGCTTTTTGACCACCTAGAGGGGTGGTGTAGGGAGGGTGGGAGGGAAATGCAAGAGGGAGGGCATATAGGTATATACATGTGCATATAGATGATTCACTTTGTTATACAGCAGAAACTAACACACCATTATAAAGCAATTATACTCCCATAAAGATGTTAAAAATAAATACCAAAAAATATATACATATATATGAGCTATCAAGCCATAAAAGGACATGGAGGAATCTTAAATTCATATTACTAAGTGAAAGAAGCCAATCTGAAAAGACTGTTTGATTCAAACTATATGACATTCTGGAAAAGACAAAACAGTGGAGACAATAAAAAGATCAGTGGTTGTCAGGAGTTGAGGGGAGAGGAGAGGGAGGGGAGAAGTATGACTAGACAGTGCACAGAGAATTTTTAGGGCAGTAAAAGTATTCTGTATGACGCTATAATGGTGGATACAAGCCATTACACATTTATCCAAACCAGTAGTATGTACACCACCAAGAGTGAACCCTAATATAAACTACAGACTTTGGGTTACTTATGATGTGTCAATATAATTTCACCAATTATTACAAATATACCACTCTGGTGGGAGATACTGTTAACAGGGAAGCTCTGCATGTGTTGGGGCAGGGTATATATGGGAAATCTCTGTACCTTCCTTTCAATTTTGCCGTGAACCTAAAACTGCTGTAAGAAAAAATCTTTAAAAAATTAAATTGATACATATCCTTACAACTAAATATTTTAATATGTGAAAAAGGAGATATTTTATTCATGTGTTACATGCATATTTAAATCTTTTGTTTACATTTTTAAAGATGGAAAAGCTTGTAATGTGATGTTGTGTGGGGAAAAAAAGTAGAGAACTCAATTTTAGGTACATTACAATGCCAACTGTGTAGAAAAACACGTAGAAGGACTCAACACAAAATGTTAGTAACTGTTTGCCTCTAAGTGGGAGAATTAGGGCTTATTTTCCTTCTTTATTTTTTGTACCTTGCTTACTTTGTACTTTTCAATTTTTTTTAAACCATAAGCATATATTGTAACAATAACAATTAAAAAGCATCTTCTTTCACCCCCCCAAAAACCCCAGGCTACATATATATGAATATCTTGATCAACTCCTTAAACCTGATTTTGATGCATTAGAGATCCATGACTGAGCAAAAGGATAAAACACATTAAGGTGATAAATGTTATTTTTTCATAAAAAGAGATTATCATAGGATTATCTCATTTGTGAGTCTAGTTTCAAGTCAAAATTGCATAGAACACCAACACATTTAATTTCTAATCTGTCATAACCAAAGAATTTGTAGTGATATAAATAAAAATAAGTAAATACTATAAAATTCTGGTCATCTTTCAGATTTTTTTTTCAAAGAAAAAGAGGTGGGAAAGGACCCCTCAGTTTTTAACACACTACATCATTTTGCTCTAAATGATAGAATACACCAGTGGGAAATGGGTATAGCATCAGCATGGAAGATAATAGTAGCACAGATCCAACAACTCTTGGAAATGAGAGTTGGGGGGGGTGGAGAGAGAGAGAGAGAGAAGTTAGGAAATTAGGAGGCTCCTGGAGGAAAAGGAGGGGCATGCAGTTTGTCTCATCTAGTGTTTTCCATGACCAGTGACTACCGCATAATGTTGTTGTGAAAGCTTCACGAATTAATTCATATCACATGCTTAGTAGTAGGCACTCAATAAGAATTAGCTATTATTACTATTGATGGTTGTATTTCCCACTGTGAACTAATGCATTAGCATTCTTGTAGATATGTTAGTCCTTCGTGATTTTGCCCAATCTAACTTGGATATTCTAATACACTGAATTTCCGAGTCTATAAAACTAGAGACAACTACAACAAATAAACTAAAGACAAGACACTGGACACATTGATTTTCCACTGGATTGCCACCTTATGCAGATAAAAATCTTTTAAAATGAGAAATAAAAAATTAGCAAATACAGAATTTATACTCCTTGACTCTCAAATTTAATGCCAAAGAACTTAATGATAAGAATTTAATTCTGGGGCTTCCCTGGTGACGCAGTGGTTGGGAGTCCACCTGCCAATGCAGGGAACACGGGTTTGATCCCTGGTCCAGGAAGATCCCACATGCCATGGAACAACAAAGCCCGCAAGCCACAACTACTGAGCCCACGTGCCACAACTACTGAAGCCCACATGCATAGAGCCCATGCTCTGCAGCAAGCCACCGCAATAAGAAGCCCGTGCACTGCGACAAAGAGTAGCCCCCACTCCCCACAACTAGATAAATTCTGCATGCAGCAACAAAGACCCAACACAGCCATAAATAAATAAATTTATTATTATTATTATTATTTTTTGTTGTTGTTGTTGTTGTGCGCGGGCCTCTCACTGTTGTGGCCTCTCCCGTTGTGGAGCACAGGCTCCGGACGCACAAGTCCAGCGGCCATGGCTCACAGGCCCAGCCGCTCCGCGGCATGTGGGATCCTCCCGGACCGGGGCACGAACCCGTGTCCCCTGCATTGGCAGGCGGACTCTCAACCACTGCGCCACCAGGGAAGCCCTAAATTTATTATTTTTAAAAAAGAAAGAATTTAATTCTGAAGTTGACCAAATACATTGCAACAGTTTAGTAAATCTTTAGAAGTATAGTGATGTCTGTTTCATATTTTGAGTAGATATTGAATTTCATTCACATGTATAATATTGAAAAAAGTCTTTGAAATCAGTGATTATTACTTTAGTCATTTAATGACCTAACAGTTAAGAGAATCATCTCCCCACATCTGGGAGATGGCCTGGCACTCACAATTAGGCCATGGTGTTCTCCTCTTGAACATAAAAAATTTCACAGAATAGTAATATCATATAAAGCCATGATGGATCAAGACAAAAATAAGACCTCCCCATAATCACATCTGAACATAGAGAAAACATGAAACTGTCCAAGCCTCAAAAATACCAAACACCTCCCTGCCTGGCTGACACGAGTGTTGCCTCTATTAATTAAAGCTTTAGTCTGGGTCTGGTCTCCTCTTCTCCTACATAAGTTTGTTAAGATACCTAATCATAGAATTACTCCCCCTTCCCAACAGTCTCCAATCCAGAGCAAATCCCTGCTTCCTCAAACACCCCCCAGCATCACCTAACACAAGCCCAAATCCTCTAAGTTTTTTCTAACATCCCTTTCCTGTGACCTGCTATAGCTCCCTGTGGTGTTGCCTTTCCCTTACTTACAATGAGTAATCAACACAACTCTAAGTGTATTCCTAGTGGATTTTGGCCGAAGGACATTTACATAATTATATTTGAAATATATTTACCAATTTCTAAAAAGTGGTTCACTCTGGCCTTGTCAAAACAGGCAAAAAAGTTACATTCAGGAACTCAGATTTCAACTTTTAGTCCCTGCATGGGAATAAAACAGTAATCCAATGACAACTCAAATAGGCCTTTCTTCCAAGTTATTTCATGTAAACTTTAACAGCAAACTGTTAATCTCTGATGGCAAGTTCGTGAAGAAGCAATATTCCAAAAGAGAGCTAAAGCAGTTATTATCCATTGATTACAGTCATTAGCTTTATATGCAAAAATACTCATAACAAGAGCTAACTCATTGTGCCTTTTTACAAAGTCCTGATTGTGAACAATTTTGGTCTTATCAATAATTCTTCTTGGTGTTAAAATAGTTGTTGATTAAATAAGATAATTCAACCAAACACTATTATTTAGTATTGGTTCTTACAAGAGCTTTTTTTGATGCTCTAAGGGTAGTCACATTTGTAATGTCCACAATGCAATCACTGAAGATCCTTGGAAAGAGTAACAGAGTGTGTCCTTATACATTCAACACTCCAAATATCAAAAAGTGCAAATAACCAGGTTTTGGGGAGTCGGAGGGGTTGGGATCAGTAAACAAGATAAGATATGCCAATTATTTTATTGACTTCCTGGTAGTCATATCTAGAACAAATTTATTTAAATTATTTTATTTTATTTTATTGATGTATAGTTGATTTATAATGTGTTAATTTCTACTGTACAGCAAAGTGATTCAGTTATACATATATATGCATTCTTCTTCATATTCTTTTCCATTATGGTTTATCATAGGATATTGACTATAGTTCCCTGTGTTATACAGTAGGACCTTGTTGTTTATGCATTCTATATATAATAGTTTGCATTTGCTAATCCCACACTCCCAATCCATCCCTCCTCCACCCTCTCTTCCCATTGGCAACCACATGTCTATATGAGTCTGTTTCTGTTTTATAGTTAAGTTCATTTGTGTCATATTTTAGATTCCACATATAAGTGATATCATATAGTATTTGTCTTTCTCTTTCTGACTTACTTCACTTAGTATGATAATCTCTAGGTCCATCCATGTTGCTTATGCAAAACTTTTCTACTGCCTACATCTTCAGTGAAATGTGGGAATATCTGTTATTCAAATCAACTAATATCTGTTGTTTTTTAAATTGTTGTTCTTTTCAAAAAAAATTTTTTTTTAATTTTTTTTTTGGCTGTGTTGGGTCTTCATTGCTGCACATGGGCTTTCTCTAGTTGCGGCAAGCAGGGGCTACTCTTCGTTGCGGTGTGTGGGCTTCTCATTGCAGTGGCTTCTCCTGTTGCGGAGCACGGGCTCTAGGCACGCAGGCTTCAGTAGTTGCAGCATGCAGGCTCAGTAGTTGTGGCTCGTGGGCTCAAGAGTGCAGGCTTCAGTAGTTGTGGTGCTGCACAGGCTTAGTTGCTCTGTGGCATGTGGGATTTTCCCTGACGAGGGATTGAGCCCTTGTCCCCTGCATTGGCAGGTTGATTCTTAACTACTGTGCCACCAGGGAAGTCCCTAAATTGTTCTTGTTGATGATCCTGGTGCATGCACTGCAAGGTCCTGAAGTACCTTGTAAATCATAACAACTAAGAGATACATAAAGGTGTGTGTAATTTTAAGGGTAACGGTATTTTATTATTACACTTTTGGAAATTAATAATCCTTACAAATTACATATTGTGACTCACTCCTCAGCTGTTGCAAATAAATGGAAACTTTCTTCAGACCCATTCTAGTATTCAGTTATAATGTTCTACCCAAACTCTGAGTTTTCCTTAATTTATTGGAACTGAAACAGAAGTCTGTTACTAATCTATAACCAGAAAGGCACGCACGTTAAATTGTTTTCCAAAAGAAAATGGTGAAAGTGTGAGCTGTGCGTGATGACTTCCTTCCAGAGTACAGAGTGGAAAGGGGGCTAGAGGAGAGTCACTTTCCAGTGGAGAAACCTGAGAAATGCTACTTCAGTCAGGTGATCAAGGCCAATATCAACAGCTACAAATTATGCTGATAATATGTACCTTTGATATGATGTGATGAAAATGGCACTTTACCTCTGTGATCTTCCTTTCATAAACCCATAACCCAGTCCAATCATGAGCAAAATAGCAAATGAAGTTCAATAGTGGAGCATCCTGTCGTATAGCTGATCAGAACACCTCAAAACAGTCAAGGTCATCAAAAACATGGAAAGATGAGAAAATGTCACAGCAAGAGGAGCCTAAGGAGACATGGCAGCTAAATGTAATGTGGGATCCTGCAACAGAAAAAGGATATTAGGTTAAAAACTAAGAAAATCTGAATAAAGTATGGACTTTAGTTAATAATAGATAGATAGATATAGACAGTGGTTTTTTCACTCATTTTGCATTACTTTGTAACATGCTTGTTTCCGAAAATGTAGTTACAGTTAACAGTCTGTGGCTTTGGCACTGAGTAAAGGTAATTTAAAAGTTCTTGTAGTCATGAAAACCATGGCTATTTTTCTTAAATATCACTGCTTTAACCAACAGAACTAGCCCAGGACCAGAAGATTATTTGTAACAAGGGTGCTTTCTTCTGAGAAAATGATTTTAGCTGTTCGTATTGAAATGCAGTTGTTTTCAAAGAAACACATGGTGCTTAGAAAAAAGTACTATCAAATCCAATGGCCAAGTACAAATCCAAAAATAAAACTACAGATCACATTCTATTTTTTCACGGCATTGATTCCTTGCTTTAAAATGTTTAGTATAGTAAGACCATTTAAGAAACAATAAACATTGAGGGGAAAACTACAAATAGTTCAGTGTTATATGCTCCTGGTATGTTCTACATCCAGGCTACACACAAATGGAAAATAGCTTGTTTACAAATAATATGGTTTTCAGGGTAAAACACTTGGAAATTTGGAAGAACATTCTACTATGTAATTTAAGCTTCCTAAGACCATCAACAAGATTTGACTACAATTCAAAATAGTGAAGCTGTTGATGATTAAAGTTACGACTAGTTTTGAGAGGGAATAAATTGGTCAAATACTTTAAAATTGGCATGAATTCCTCAAGTGCTCCAAATGCTCACTTAGAAATAAGGAGATCTTCCCTGGAAGGATTCTTAGCAGTTATTTCTCAAATTACACTAAGGAATTCTTTTTCATTAATTTTTGATTTAGTACTACATCTGATGTACAGATTTCTTCATTTCAATCATCATGTGAAATAACAGAACATTTAATTGGCCAAATCTGAAAAGAATCTGAACTCATGTCCCAATATATTCATGTTGGTGAGAAAAATAATCATTAACTCCAAGCAATTGTCACAATGTTATAATACACTGAATCCTTCACTCCTCCAGGACAAAAACATGTTATCTTTCTGATTCTCACTGACTCTAGCACAGTGCCTTTCATACAGTAAGTACTCACAAAGTAGTGATACAGTAAATGAATCATTTAATGAACTATTTGACTTGTTTGCAAAAGTCATTTGAATTTTTGTCAGTCCAGTTACTTTCTTCATATTAAAATTATTTCTATTTTTTGACATAACAATTAAGAGCTTAGCTTGTTATGAAAGAAAAGCTAAACTGTGATAAAAATTTTCCTGTATATAATCCATAAAATATATAAATCATATACAGGTAACCAAAAGTTGAATATATAGTGTGATTATGCTATGTAAAATGAAATCAACAGACAAAAAGGAGGGGAGGAAATACATTACATCATTAACTACGGCTGTCTTTGAATGATGGATATATTGTTGGGCTTACGTTCATAGAATCTAGAATGAGGGATAGCTATATTTTCAGCAGGTTTTTAGTACATACTACTTCAACATCATTACACAAGATCTCTGAATCACCCAAAATATATTTTGAGAGACATGATGCAATAGCATTTCCCTCTCATTTTTTTTTCTCTAAACCTCTTTTTTTTTCCTTCATAAGCAAATTACCCTATACTTATTCCTGTTATAGTTTTCCAGGTAAGTATATTTTACATAAATTTCCCCTCACTAGGGCTTCCCTGGTGGCGCAGTGGTTGAGAGTCCGCTTGCAGATGCAGCGGACACGGGTTCGTGCCCCGGTCCGGGAAGATCGCACATGCCACGGAGCGGCTGGGCCCGTGAGCCATGGCCGATGAGCCTGCGCGTCCGGAGCCTGTGCTCCGCAACGGGAGAGGCCCGCAACTTTTTTCAAAAATATAAGCTTGTTTTCACATCTAAGGTTAGGTGTAAAACATATATATATATCTTCGAAGCTATATACATATACACTTTCACATACAAATACATATATTTAATACATATACAAGTGTATATGTATTTCTTTTACCTTAATGTCTTATGTATATGTGTTATGTATTATACTTAATATGTCATATGTATTAAAAATAATATACAAACATATATACTATCAAGCAAATATGTACTATTTTTTTTTAACTCATAGATGATTTATTGCTTTAAGTAACTAAACAAGAAAGAGAAGAGACAGGCTGTTGTCAAGATGGTAGGCACTCTCTCTCCAGGGTTTGCCAGTTGCATCTGCTTAAAGCCTCAACAATACTTTCTGGACGATATAAACACGTCATAGCATACATGGGAAGCAACTTGGCCAATGACACACTGCTTAAAATAACACATAACAAGGGCTCCCCACCAGTTGGTTTGCCCTGAAATGACCAAAAGAACGTGTGTTCATATGATGCGCTGAATACAAAACATTAAAAAAAATTTTTGGCATTAATACTAACACAGAATGGTTTCTTGGACATTCTGCAGGAGTGGGTACACACAGAGAATTACCTCTTCATTTACAGATTACCAGTATCTATGAGAACACTTGGAGAAAAGCCAAGAGGTGAGGCACCTCCCCTCCCAATGTCATTTTCTTTGCCAAAGCAGCAGGGTCGGGGGAAGGGGGGGTTAAATGGAGAAAGGCAGCTGACCGAGCACCAGAGGTTGTTACAATCACCAAGTAGCTGCAGCAAACAGCAGGGGCTGGACACTGCCATCTGGGGGTTTGGGGATGAACGACTCAGCCTTGAGCTGTAGCCAAGGAGGTCCAGGGATTTGGCCCAAAGGCCCGCTGGAGGCCCTGGGTGGATGGACACAGGCACTGGATGTTCCAGTCCCTTCTGGGAGGAGTGGTGGAGCCAGGGCTGGGCCTCCAGCCCCGGGGTCTAGAAGTAACATGTCCTCTCAAATACGTACTATTTTATGTATATCCCTTAACTACTTATTGTGAATATAGATGATTTTACTACTTTTGTATTTTAACCTCTCTACCAGCTTTGTGTGTGGATGGTTTCCTACCTTTATTGTATGTTTGGCTTTACCAGTGAGCTTTTCCATTTTGTAATTTTCTTGTTTCTAGCTGTGGGCTTTTCCACCTAGAGAAGTTCCTTTTGCATTTGTTGTAAAGACGGTTTTGTGGTGCTGAATTCTTTCAGCTTCTGCTTATCTGCAAAACTTTTGATTTCTCCATGAAATCTGAATGAGAGCTTTGCTGGGTAGAGTATTCTTGATTGTAGTTTTTTCTCTTTCATCACTTCAAGTATTGTGTGCCACTCCCTTCTGGCCTGCAGAGTTTCTGCTGAAAACTCAGCTGATAGCCTTATGGGAGTTCCCTTGTATGTTATTTGTTGCTTTTCCCTTGTTGTTTATAATATTCTCTCTTTATCTTTAATGTTGTTTATTTATTTATTTATTTATGGCTGTGTTGGGTCTTCATTGCTGTGTGTGGTCTTTCTCTAGTTGTGGTGAGCGGGGGCTACTCTTTGTTGTGGTGCAGAGGCTTCTCGTTGAGGTGGCTTCTCTTGTTGCAGAGCACGGGCTCTAGGCGCGTGAGCTTCAGTAGTTGTGGCACGCAGGCTCAGCAGCTGTGACTCACAGGCTCTAGAGCACAGGCTCAGTAGTTGTGACATATGGGCTTAGTTGCTCCACGGCATGTGGGGTCTTCCCGGATGAGGGCTTGAACCCATGTCCCCTGCACTGGCAGGCGGATTCTTAACCACTGCACCACCAGGGAAGCCCTTTATCTTTAATTTTTATAATTTTGATTACAATGTGTCTTGGTGTGTTCCTCTGTGGGTTAATCCTGTATGGGACTCTCTGCCCTTCCTGGACTTGGGTGACTCTTTCTTCTTCTAGGTTAGGGAGGTTTTTAGCTATTACCTCTTCAAATATTTTCTCAAGCCCTCTCTCTCTCTCTCTCCTCTTTCTGGGACCCCTATAATGCAAATGTTGGTACACTTGATGTTGTCCCAGAGGTCTGTTAAATGGCCCTCATTTCTTTTCATTCCTTTTTCTTTTTTCTGTGTAGTGGCAGCGATTTCCACTACTCTGTCTTCCAGCTCACTGATTTATTCTTCTGAATCATTTAGTCTACTATTGATTTCTTCTAGTGTATTTTTCATTTCAGGTATTATATTCTTCATGTCTATTTGTTTGTTCTTTATATTTTCTAACTCTTTGTTTAAACTTCTAACTTCTCTCTCTGTGCATCCATTTTCCTTCCAAATTCTTTGATCATCTTTATGATCTTTACTCTGACTTCTTTCTCAGGTAGATTTCCTATCTCCACTTCACTTAGTTCTCCTTCTGGGGTTTTATCTGGTTCCTTTGTATGGAACATATTCCTCTGCTGCCTCATTTTGTCTAAGTTGCTATTTGTATTGGGTTGGCCACAAAGTTTCGTTTTTCTCGTAAGGTGGATCTAGTAGTGCTTAGTTGTCTTTAACTTCATTTGAAACAATTTTGTTAAATTGTATTGTGACAGCTGCCATATCAGCGTTTATTTTAAAAAACTTATCAAAATAGGTGAATATTTGTGTAGCCATTTTAATATTGAAGATGGAAGAAAAAAGCAACATTTTTGGCATATTATACTTTATTATTTCAAGAAAGGTAAAAATGCAACTGAAACACAAAATAAGATTTGTGCAGTGTATGGAGAAGGTGCTGTGGCTGATCAAATGTGTCAAAAGTGGCTCAAAGTTTCATGCTGGAGATTTCTCACTGGATGATGCGCCGCAGTTGGGTAGACCAGTTGAAGTTGATAGTGATCAAATTGAGACATTAATTGAGAACAATCAATGTTATACCACGTGGGAGATAGCCGACATACTCAAAATATCCAAATCAAGCATTGAAAATCATTTGCACCAGCTTGGTTATGTTAATTGCTTTGATGTTTGGGTTCCACATAAGCAAAAAAAACCTTCTTGACCGTGTTTCCACATGCGATTCTCTACTTAAATGTAATGAAAACGTTCTGTTTTTAAAACAAATTGTGACAGGCGATGAAAAGTGTATACTGTACAATAATGTGGAATGGAAGGGATCATGGGGCAAGTGAAATGAATCACCACCAACCACACCAAAGGCTGGTCTTCATCCAAAGAGGTGATGTTGTATATATGGTGGGATTGGAAGGGAGTCCTCTATTATGAGCTCCTTCTGGAAAACCAAACCAGACCACCTGCATAGTGGGTGGACTTCTAGACTGGTTGGTTGCCAGGCCCTGCTTTGTGCACATGCTGCTGGCTACTGTTTAGTGGGGCTTGGTCATGAGGTGGCTGGTTGTGGAATCCTGGGGGGCCCTTGGGGCTAGTGCTGGCTCACTTGTGGGCAGAGTCAGGGTCCCAAAGACTCTGGGGCTGTTGCCCACCCACTGGCAGGTGAAGCCAGATCCTGGGGTTAGTGCCAGTCTAGTGACAGGCAGAGCTGGTTCCTGGAGTCTGGCTTCAGGACCCCAGGATCACAGAGCTTGTTTCAGATCATTGGGGGGGAGGGGCAGTTCCTGGCACAGTTGGGTATAGGACCCAGGGTGTCTGAAATGTTGCTTTGGCCTGTGAGTGGGCAGGGCCAGGGCCCAGCTGGTCCCAGGGTAGGGTCTGGCCTGCTTTGTGCAGATCGTAGTTTTCTTGCTTCTAGTGTCTGCCCACTGGTGGGTGAGACTGGCCTAGAGGTTTCCTGCAGGCTTCCTGGTGGGAGGGGCTGGTGCCTGTCCACTGGTGGGTGGAGCTGGGTCTTGACCCTCTGGTGGGCTGGGCCATGTCTAGGGCGAATTCAGGCCACTGTGGGCTCTTTAGTCTTTTTTTTTTTTTTAAGTTTTTTTTTTTAATGTATATTTATTTTTGGCTGTGTTGGGTCTTCGTTTACTGTGCGAGGGCTTTCTCTAGTTGCGGCAAGCGGGGGCTGCTTTTCATTGCGGTGCGCGGGCCTCTCACTATCGCGGCCTCTCTTGTTGTGGAGCATAGGCTCCAGACGTGCAGGCTCAAGTAGTTGTGGCTCACTGGCCCAGTTGCTCTGCGGCATGCGGGATCTTCCCGGACCAGGGCTCGAACCCGTGTTCCGTGCATTGGCAGGCAGATTCTCAACCACTGCGCCACCAGGGAAGCCCTTTAGTCTTTAAGCAGCCTGTCTGCTGATGGGTGGGGCTGTGTTCCCACACAATTAGTTGTTTTGCCTGAGGCATACCAGCACTGGTGCCTGCAGGCTCTTAGGTGGAGCCAGGTTTTGGTGATAATGAGGTAAGATGTTAGCAGCCAGCAGCAGCAGTGTTCATGCAGCTGAATGTTCCCTAGTATGAATGTCTGTGTCCCCAGGGTGAGCCACAGCCACCCCCCACCTCTCCAGGAGATTCTCCAAGACCAGCAGGTATGTCTGGCCCTAGCTCCTATAAAATTACTGCTTTTGCCCTGGGTCGCAGTGCATGTGAGGTTTTGTACACACCCTTGAAGACTGGAGCCTCTATCTCTCCAGTATGGGGCTTCTACAATTAAGCCAAATGCTCTGGGGGCTTGTCTTCCTGGTGCTGGACACCCCCACGCTGGGGAACCTGACATGGGGCTTAGAACTCTCAATCGTGTGAGAGAATCTCTGCAATATGTGTTTGTGGGTCGCCAACCCAGGGGGTATAGGATTTGATTATATCAAGAGAATGACCCTTCGTGGGCTTGCCTGGTGGTGAGAGGTCACAACGGTGAGAGGCCCGGGTACCAAAAAACAAAAGAGTATGACCCTTCCACCCGTCTTGTTGTTGTTCCTTCTTTATGTCTTTTGATGTAGAGGATCTTTTCTGGTAGGTTTCACACCTTTTCAACGGTGGTTGTTCTCTGCAAATAGTTGTGATTTTGGTGTGCTCTTGAGAGGAGGTGAGCTCAGGGTCTTTCTGTTCCTCCATCTTGGCTGCTCTCCCTGTACTATTTTATGGAGCATCTGAACTGAATGCTTGAAAGCTGAGTACCAAGACACTCACCCTTGGACCCAAAATGGCACAGTTACTACCAGGCTTATAACAAATCTATAGAGAACAGCCAACTGCTGGTGAGCTAATTCTCCTGACAGTCACCTCTTAACACTGAAGCCGGGAAAAGTAGTGAAATTCAAATCAGTTATCTTTTCTTCAATAAGTATATTTTGTGAGAGAGAAGGATGAAAAAAGTGACTAAAATAGGGCTTCCCTGGTGGCGCAGTGGTTGAGAGTCCGCCTGCCGATGCAGGGGACACGGGTTCGTGCCCCGGTCCGGGAAGATCCCACATGCCGCAGAGCAGCTGGGCCTGTGAGCCATGGCCGCTGAGCCTGTGCGTCCGGAGCCTGTGCTCCACCATGGGAGAGGCCGCAGCAGTGAGAGGCCCCCGTACCACAAAAAAAAAAAAAAAAAAAAGTGACTAAAATAAACTTTGAGTTATACGAATTAAACTAGACATGTTATTTTTAAAAATCAACTGGAGTTAGCCTATTGTTTGCTCATCCCCACCACTACAAAGATAGATCATATTTCTCAGGACAGAGAAAGAGAGTTTTAAGCTTCTTTCAGGCCTTGGAAGGCAATAGGAAACTACAGGGACCACCCAGTGGTAGGGAACCAGAGAACAGGGGCATGTCCTGAAGTCAGTAGGAAGAATAAGGTGAGACTCATGCCCGAAGCTGCCTGGAGCCTCAGGGCCCAAAAAACAGTAGCTGGGACCAGGCTCTATAGCAGCACTGCAGAGTCTTCAACGCAATGACAATGATGCAACCACCGAGGACAAAGAGCCAGTCCTAACCCATTTTCTGAGAGGCAGGAGCCCAGAATTCTTGTGTAATCCTGGGGAGCGAAAGGAGTCCTCAGATAACCGAGGTTGACTTTCCCCCTCCTCAAAGTAGATACATTTGATTTAGGGAAGTAAGTGTTTGTGACTTTTTGTACCCTACCATTTAGTGCCCATTAAGTATGGAATTTAATCTCTCAATAAAGAAGACTGAAAAAGAGCAGGAATACTTCCCTTTATAGGAACATCCCCAATGATCTTTATTAGTACTTTCTGCTCCTTGGGTGTTGTAGCCAGTAATCTTTAATTTATTCCTTCAGATCAAGAATAGACTCTAAGAGGCACTAGCTGTATTTTTTCTCCATATTGTATAATTTCTCTTAATATTGATTTCATCCCATCTTCATTGGATAAATAAATCTCAATAGAGACACATGGCTTTTCAGGTGCTTACAATATAAATTAAACAAAAAAAGTCTGACAAACAGGTTAAAGAAAAGTATGCACTAAATGGAAAAATGGAACCTTTCTGTCTATGCCTCTCCTCTTACAGGGTGACTGCAACAGGTGCTCAGTTTACAGAGGGACTTAGCTTATTTTGGACGTCATTCCCTCCTTGGCATTTTCTCCTTATTTATGATTCTCTCTCTCTCTCTCTCTTTTTTTTTGGTGGGGGGGCATGCTGCATGGATTTTGGGATCCTAGTTCCCTGACCAGGGATCAAACCCGGGCCCTCCGGCAGTGAGAGCATGGAGTCCTAACCATTGGACTGCCAGGGAATTCCCTATATGATCATCTCTTTATCAGTGTCCTTTTAATGCCAAGAGCTCCTAAGCAGGCCATCTGGGCTTTAGTTATCTTGATGACACTAAATTTCCTCATACACTTTTTTCCCAAAATGGGGCTTTCATTCTTAGCTTTTTATCTGTTTTTGCAGTTTTGATGATGGCCTATATCCCCATTAAGTCCATTTCTGAATTTTTCCTATTGTCTCTTATTTCAAGAGGTCTTCCAATGGAGGCATTGGAAGATCTCTTGGAATAAGTATAACTTTTCTAATTTAGTACACACTGGCTCAACAGACTCTATTCAGCCTCAAACCGAAGGACTGTCTTTAGACCAGCAAGGTTTTTTTTTTAAACATCTTTATTGGAGTATAATTGCTTTACAATGGTGCATTAGTTTCTGCTCTATAACAAAGTGAAACAGCTATATGTATACATATATCCCCATACCTCCATCCTCTTGCGTCTCCCTCCCACCCTCCCTATCCCGCCCCTCTAGGTGGTCACAAAGCACTGAGCTGATCTCCCTGTGCTATGTGGCTGCTCCCCATTAGCTATCTGTTTTACATTTTGTAGCGTATATATGTCCATGCCACTCTCTCACTTCGTTCCAACTTACCCTTCCCCCTCCCTGTGTCCTCAAGTCCATTCTCTATGTCTGTGTCTTTATTCCTGTCCTACCAGCAAGTCCTTGAAAGCAGAGAAAGTATTTTCACCTGAAAAGCACTGGTGGTGATCATATTGCTATTTGCATAATCTTTGCCCATAAAGCTGAAAGCAAAGGCTCTTCTGTGAACCCTCTTCCTCCCCTTCCTCTTCTGTAGGAAAGAGCTGTTGGCCCTTACTGTCTGCCTCCATTTCCCCCAGTTAGGATTCCACCCAATTACACTCTCTGCCTCCATTTCCTCCAGTTAGGATTCCACCCAATTACTCCACTGAACTGCTCTTACGGCTGTTGTTAAGTCACAGTGACCAAATTGCTAAATTCAATGGACGTTTACAGTTCTCATTTCATGTGGTCTCTCAGCATTTGATACAATGGACCATTCTCTCCTTTAAGCACTCTCTTCCTTTGGTTCTGTGGCATCACACTGACCTGAAGTCTTCTTCAAGACTCCCTTGAACCCCCTTCTTCAATCAGATTATTAGATGCTGGAGTTCCTCAAAGCTCTGTACTAAGTCCTCCTTTCCAGATAACACTAACCTAGATGATCACATCCACTACCATGGTTTAATGACCGCTTATATGCTGATGACACCCAAAGCCATATCTTGGACAATGTCCAGCCGACAGTTGGATTCAGGATCTTGAGTTCAGAAGAAACTCAAGATCTCTTATCCAACTGTCGGCTGGACATTGTCAAGAACTATGAATGGTCTGAGATTTTACCCCACTTTCAAGCGAACTAGTTAACCTGTCACAGTTTCACAGGTGCTGGCTGAAGACATGAGACTCCTGGGTCAGAAACAAAGGACTTTATTACTCATAGCAGAGACATCATGAACCTCATATTTCCATCTGTTCCTTTGTTCCCCAAGATCCCATGGGGGTGGTAGAGAGAAAGACTCAGATAGATTCTGCACATGTAATCGATTTATGTCCCAGTTGAGGAAATTTGAATTTAGGAAATCCCAATCTTTAAAAGTTGCTAATAGCTAACCTACCCAACCTTTGCCCTGGAGGGAAACACTATCTTCATTATCCTAGACAGCAAACATACCTGCTGTTTGTCCTGGAGGGAAACGCTATTTGAATCTTGCAAGGCTGTTTGCTATACAAACATCCTTGAACAGGTGATTCAGTAAAAAGCTGCCACAAGACCACAAAAATCCAAGATGAATTGCTCTCAAAACATCTTTCTGTCTCTCTGTTTCTTTAACATATACCTTACCTAAGGCCTGGTGCAAAATAGGTGGTTAATAAAAATTTGTTGACTAATATGCCTACATATTTCTATTTTAAAGGTAGACATATAGAACTTTCACTTATGGAATTATTTTCTTTTCAAATATATGCCCTCAGTTGTTTGTGCATTGTGGGAAACAGCAAAGAAACAGAAATTTCACATCCAAAGGCTGACTCATTATATTTCTTTCCAAACCTGTTTCACCTCCTAGCTTAGTGAATGGAACCCAGGGCTGAAGTTGGAAACTTAGGTCTTATCTTTAGCTCCTTCCTTTCCTTACCCTCACTCTTCCAACTGCACATATCCTCACCAAGTCATACTGAATATATAGCCCATGAGATATGGAATCTCATATTCATCCCTACTTTTTGGCCCTGCTATATCTATTCTTTAGTTTAAGCAGTCTTTTTAAGGGTTTGAGGTGGGGTGTCTGGGTTAATGCAGGCTTGGGTACTAATGAGATCACATAAGAAGAGATTAGAGCTAAGAACAGAACCCTAAGGAAAGTCAGTGCATAAGGAGCAGGATCAAAGGCGTCAAGGGCCACATAGACCACAAATAAAAAAATGATTGCAAAATGCCAATGGATTCAACAATAAGAAAAAAAAGCAGCAAGAATTCCAGTGTAAGGAAGGGAGATGACACCAGAAAATAGTTGATAAGAAGTCTGTGTAAGGGGGGTCTACTTGGAGGAAAGAGTGTGAGAGCTGATGTTCTTTAAAAATTTTTCCCAGAATTCTATCTTCAGTACACTACAAGAAGACTTAGTAGCTTTCGTGTAAGGCTTATTCTTGTTATATTCTTGTACTCACAAGATCCTGCCATACAGATAGTTTTATTGATAAAATTAAATAATAGGGCAATAATCTCAACTGAAATATTGAATATAATAAAATTATAATTTAATAATATTTCCTAACATTCTTTAAATATTAGGAAAACATTATGAAAAATAATGTCCTTCAATACTTAATAAAAAGAAAAGTTTACCAATTGCTGTACAGCAATCATATATTCAGGTTATGATTTTGGTATTATAGGGAATTTTCAAAAGTCTCAAATCAGTAATCTAAGCTCCCACCTCAAAAAGCTAGAAAAAGAAGAGCAAGAATAAACCCAAAGCAAGCAGAAGATAGGAAATAATGAAGAGCAGAAATCAAAGAAGTTGAAAAGAGAAAAATTCAATGAAACAAAAAACTGTTTCTTTGAAAGTATCAATAAAATTGACAAACCTCTAGTAAGACCAACAGGGAAAAAAACAGAGAAGACACAAATTTTCAATATCAGGAATGGGACAAGGGATGTCAAAAGAATAATTAAGAGGATAATACAAACAACTCTACACATGTAAGTTTGACAACTTAGATGAAATGGATTAATTCCTCAAAAAACACGAACTACCACAACTCACTCAATATGAAATAGAGCATATGAATAGCATTGTAACTATTAAGGAAATTGAATTCATAATTTAAAATCTTCCCCAAAAGACTCTAGGCCCAAATAATTTCACTGGAGAATTCTACCAAATGTTTAAAGCAGAATTAACATCAATTGTACACAATCTCTTCCAGAAATTAGAAGAGAAAGGAACACTTCCCAGTTCATTTTATAAAGCCAGTATTACCTTAATACTGAAACCAAACAAAGACAGTACAAAAAAGAAAACAAAATACCAATAGCCCTTATGAATATAAACAAAAATTCTTATCAAAGTATTATCAAATATAATTCAGTAATATTAAAAAAAAATCCCATGACCAACTGAGTTTATTTCAGGGATGCAAGGCAAGTTCAATATTCAAAAATCAACCTATGTAATCCACCATATTAACAGGCGAATTTTTTTTTTTTTTTTTTCCGGTATGCGGGGCTCTCAGTGTTGTGGTCTCTCCCGTTGCGGAGCACAGGCTCCAGAAGCGCAGTCTCCAGTGGCCATGGCTCACGGGCCCAGCCGTTCCGCGGCATGTGGGATCTTCCCAGACCAGGGCACGAACCTGTGTCCCCTAGCATCGGCAGGCGGATTCTCAACCACTGTGCCACCAGGGAAGTCCTAACACGTGAATTTTTAAAAATCACATAGTCATTTCAATTGATGCAGAAAAAGCATTTGACAATATTCAGCATTTATTCCTGATAAGAACCCTCAGGACCCTGGGAATAGAGGGAGACTTCCCTACTTGATAAAGAATATCTACAAAACTCTACAACTAACCTCATATTCGGTGGCAAAAGGCTGAATGCTTTCCCACAAGTTTGTGTCTTCCAAGACACAGCTGCCTATGAGGAGGAGCCAAGCCCAGCCTGGCAACAAAATAAAGGTATTTTTAAAAGCTCATAACAAGGCAAAACTCCTATGTTAATAATAAATGCATGAACTCAGAAGATTTCAAGGCTGAAACAGAACTAAGGACTGGATGTTAGCTAAGAACATTATATTGTCTACTAGTTGCTTTTCATAATTAAGAATTATAGGGGACTTCCCTGGCAGTCAAGTGGTTAAGACTTTGCTTTCCACTGCTGGGGTGCAGGTTCGATCCCTGGTTGGGGAGCTAAGATCCCACATGCCTCGCAGCCAAAACACCAGAACATAAAACAGAAGCAATATTGTAACAAATTCAATAAAGACTTAAAAAAAAGTTATAGACATATTTGGGTGTATGCGTGTTAGAGGTGCCAATGTCCTCTTTTTAAAAATAATTTTCACCAATGAACTTGGTGCTCAGAAGACACTATCAGAACATCTAATTATGGTCATAACTGATAGCAATATATTTGGAATACGATGACTGGTTAAAGTTGCCATTCTCTTTTCTTCCTCAGAGGATTGTCCCTTTTAAAAAAGGGACTTAAAAATATGTTAGAATATTAGATAATGGGACTTCCTTGGTGGTCCCGTGGTAAAGAATCCACCTTCCAATACAGAGGATGTGGGTTCGATTCCTGGTCAGGGAACTAAAAGCCACATGCCATGGGGCAACTAAGACCCCGCGCCACAACTACTGAGCTCTCATGCATCAATGAAAGAACCCGTGTGTCGCAACTACAGAGCCCAGGCGCTCTGGAGCCCGCATGCCACAACTAGAGAGAGAAAATCCACACGCCACAGCTAGAGAGAAGCCCGCACGCCACAATGAAGAGCCTGCACCACAATGAAAGATCCTGCATGCCTCAATGAAGATCCCGCATGCTGCAACTAAGACCCAATGCAGCCAAAAAAAAAAAATAAAGAAAATAAAAGAATAGTAGATAGTATTTTACTATTGACAGAAATATATAAGAAAAACAATGAAAAATGATAACATTATAAAAATACTTGTGTAAACACTTTGTTTATTTAAGATATGTAAAACTTTAGGTGGTTAATTTTATTAAAATTCTTAGATTAATAAGAAAATATGCTTCCTTTGATTAGATATTGTAATTGATATCAGCCCAGAGTTCTGACCAAAGATGTCAAAAACCATCTCTGCATGCTGATACATGTAAATTTAGTTCATTTTAATTTCTATACTATTACTTTTCAAACTATAGCCCAATTTAATTATTCTTTACTGATAGATTAGGGTTTATTTCCCACAATACTGCAATGTTGCAAAGAATATTACTGTACAGTCTACTTTTGCTCATGTGCAAGAGTTTCTATAGAGTTTATAAGTAAAATTGCTGGGCTATAAGTATATTTTCATTATAAGTTTTTTCCTATGAAATATATCAAACACACAAAGGACAACATATGATGTCTATGTATAACTTAAAAAATAATACTTAAAGTCATAGCAGTGTATCTACTGACCTGCTTAATAATGTTTGGGTTATAAAGGAAATAATATAAAAATATTTTTTAAAACTAAAATTAATAATAATGAAAGCATTTCCTATGAATATTTACGATCTACATCCACAGTATGTACAGGGAAATTTATAGCTTTTAATATTTTTTTTGAGGAAACAATAAGAGTTAAAAATAAACACAGCAAGGGTTCAACTCAAGAAATTGAAAAAGCACAACAAAACACTAAAAAAAGGGGGGGCATCAAAATAAGGACAGAAATTATTGAAATGGAATAAAAAAATAATGAAGATTAACAAACCCAAATCCAGTTTTTGGAAAAGACTAATGTGGTAGATCAAGAAAAAGGGTAAAGATACAAATAAACAAAATAGGATATTTCCCCAGAAAAGTCTGAGAATTACTAAATGGTACGTTTCTCTTAAATTAAAAAAAAAATTCTTTTTTTTTTTTTTGGTGGTACGCGGGCCTCTCACTGTTGTGGCCTCTCCCGTTGCGGACCACAGGCTCTGGACGCGACGGCTCAGTGGCCATGGCTCACGGGCCCAGCCGCTCCACGGCATGTGGGATCTTCCTGGACCGGGGCACGAACCCGTGTCCCCTGCATCGGCAGGCGGACTCTCAACCACTGCGCCACCAGGGAAGCCCTAAAAAAAAAATTCTTAAAATAAAAATAGAATGCAAATATCAGCACCTACTTCCTCATAAGATGAAGCTTCATAACAGACCAGTGCCAACCAAAATGCTGTACAGTATGCGTCCCTGTGAGAGAAGACTTAATTAAATATGGATTAGTGGTTAGTGGTTTCTTCGAGAAAACTGTAATTGTTAGAAAAGAACACTCAACTGACTGTGACACTCCTATGATGAATCTTTGTCTGAGGCCTTATTTGTGTTAAGAAACATTTTAATCATTACTTTCTACATTGATCAGGTTTGTGGGAGAACATTTAAAAAATAATAATGATGATTGCGTGATGATGATAAATCCACTCCTCTACTTCACTTTGATCTGGTGTACCTTTCTCCTTTATGTAAAATTACCTTTCTTTTTTACTTTCAAAATATCAATGACCCCAACTCCTGGATATCTTGTATACCTGGATTATTTGCTATTGTTCCCTTCCTTTTGGGACACGCTTGCTTCTGGTTAGTTTCTAATTCTCTCATCTAATCTGTTCCTACTCCTCAGAGAGCAATAAGACCTTAGCTGAGAGAGCCAGAGAATCTTTGACCATTGGTCCCTGGTCCAAAAGAAAGTTACTATCTCCACCTTGTATCTCCACTCCTCCATCTCTGTACCTTGTAAAAGGAACAGATGAGTTAGGACCCAGACGAGTTAGGATCCAGAATCACCTCCCTCTTTGTGCAATGCTTCTTTCATTATACTATCCTTACTTTTTTTAATATAAAGCTTCTCATAGTTTTCTTATTGGAAAGATTAAAAAGTGCCCCCAAAGCATAGACATGGAAAAAGGAATGAAAATATCCATAATTGCAGAATCCTTGGACAATCAACCTAAATACATTGATGAATCTCTCTGTCTAGATCCAATTCAGAGATTAAAGAAAGAAATATGAAAGATAAGAAATTAAAGAAATTTAGAAGACTTTTATCCATGATATAGGTAAGGATTTCTTAAATAAAACATAGCCACAATTAAAAGGGAAAAGTTTAATTAACTGGGCTACATTGAAATTAATAACTTCAGTTCAACTACCAAATGTAAAATAGATAGCTAGTGGGAAACAGCCGCATAGCACAGGGAGATCAGCTTGGTGCTTTGTGACCATCTAGAGGGGTGGGATAGGGAGGGTGGGATGGAGATGCAAGAGGGAGGAGATATGGGGATATATGTATATGTATAGCTGATTCACTTTGTTGTACAGCAGAAACTAACACAACCGTGTAAAGCAATTATACTCCAATAAAGATGTTAAAAAAAAAAAAAAGAACTTCAGTTCACCAAAAGAAACCACAAAAAAGTAAAAAAGCCAAGCCACAGAGTGGGAGAGAATGCTTGCAACTCATAATTGTCACAGGACTAGTGTTCAGAATACATAAAAAACTCCTATAAATCAATAATTTGAAGCAAAAGATAGGCACTTCATGAAAAGTGAAACACAAATGATTAACAAACATAAAAAGTTGACTAAACTCAGTAATCAAGGAAATGCAAATTAAAGCCACCAAGAGGTACTATTACATAACCATCGAATTAAAAAGTCTGACAATACTAAATTTTAAGTGCGACTATAGGGCAATAGAAACACTCTTACAGTAATGAATGGCACTTAAATTGGTACAACCACTTTAGAAAACAGTATGATGTGACCCAAGGGGTGGTTACATAGATTTTTAATTTTTAATCATTTGTTAAGTTGTACATATAAGTTTTATGTGTTTTTCTGTATATTTGTCATATTTCATAATTTTTTAAACAGTTAAAAGGTAGTAAATAAACTCATATTTTGATCTGAATGGAAACCAAATTTTAAAAAATAATATTTGGCTCATGGAATATATTTTAAAGGGGAAACAAGGTACTTATTTTTACTAAAATATCACTATTATAAAGAACTTAAAAAAAAAAATCTGTGGAACTGCTATGGCTTGATGGGGAAAACTTTTAGGGATCCAAGTACTTTGAAATCAAGAATCTAGTTCATTACTGTGAAGAATTTATTGGGAAAAATTTATTTGACAAAGAAATTTGTATGGGTTTTCCCTTCTTCCTAAGAGGATTATCCAAAAATATATATCTTGAAAGTTACTATTGCTGTTGGACAGAAGTATACTGACAATAGGGCTGGACATCTATATGTTTCAAAAACAGTTTGATTTTTATTGGAATTTGACCCTCAGGTATGAGAAAATATAGGGTTAAAGAACTCTGGACTAGGTCAATACTAATTATTGTTCCAGATTTTCACTAATTTCACACCTTGGCTTTTCACTGCCAACAAGTGATGGCCTAAAGATCCTTCCATGTATAAAATGCCATGATACTTCTCCAAATAAATTTACATTAACTAAAAGTATATAATAGATTGTTATCCACTGGAACCCACATGAAACACCTTTAAAAATGCCTTGTTTTCAGAAATTTTCATTTACATGTTTAGGAATTGGATAAAAAATATATATATGACCTTGTGGTAGAAGAACAATTTTATCACACATATAAAATCTTACATTCAATACTGAATCTAGAGGGTCTGATATAGCAGAGATCACTTGCTGTATCTGACAATTACAAAGCTGTAATTTATTTTAGCAAAAATTTTTTTCTTGGTAACATGTAGCACATATTTGGTAAAGTATAGAATGAACTGTACAATGTTTTATTTACCAAGATGGCTGGAAAACAGAATAGAGTAGATGGTAGTTTCCATTAGAGGGAAAGGCAAATGGAAAAAATATGTGATTCTTTTAGTAGCCCCAATACTGTTTAACTGGGAATCTTTTTCTTTTACTAAGGGCTATAACAGGAAAATTTTGTCTCTTAGATTATTTATAAAGTGATACATATTCCAGACATGAGAAAGAAATGTTTATGGCGTAGGGAGCAATATTTCAAATTGCATATTTTGTACTTACAACATATGAAAATTTCTCATGCCCTATGCTTCATTCATAATAGAACCTGTGGTGGAGATTGTGATTGTCTTTGTTGGGTTTTTAATATTCATCTCTCTTTTATCCTGAATGCACACGTGAGGTTTTTAAATCAGAGACAGATTATTATTACTTACATAATAATAATTATGCTAGTTCCCCTTGCTCCAAGTCTTACCCCTGGAGAGAGATGAGAACCAGATGTCACCCTACATGCAACAGGGCCTGTAATATAAGGGAGGAATGATGAGAAAAGGAATCCAGGCTTTTATGTAGAAAAGAAAGGCAGCTGTCCTTCTCCTCCTCTAAAAGGAGGGAGGAAAAAAACCCTCTGGATCCTGGGTTCTCACTATAACCCTTTTATAATGTATTGGGTTGGCCAAAAATTTCCTTTGGGTTTTTCTGTAACGGCTTATGGAGAAACACGAACAAACTTTTTGGCCAACCCAATAAATCTCTCCAGGAGTTATACAAGTCCAGTGTCTCCAGCTTTATAACCCAGAGGAGTCTCCCAATCCCAGGCCTCACCCCCAATTTAAAATGTGAGCACACATATCTAAAGTTAGGTAAGTCTTTTGAACACTTATTATCTGTACGGTTGGAAAATATCTTCTAGAGCTTGCTTGTAGTCCAGGATCTCAAGTTTCCATAAAATTTGCTTAGAATGCCCTAACTGTGCAGAAACAAAAATATTTTCTCTCCACCTCACATTGTTCCAAAAGTAATTCTTCTTCTGCCTGGGCAACATGGTTATCCAGCTAAAAACCTCAGTTCCCAGTTGCTTTCAGATAGATGTGGCCTTGTGACTGAGTTCTCACCAATGGAAATTTTTCTTCTGGGTATGGCGCTACATCAATCTAAAGTTGAAACTATGACTACCTTGAGTTTTTATTGTGTGCAACAGATGTTGCATATTGCAGTGTTTCTCTCAAAAACTTGAAAATCCTGCAGTTCTCTTGTTTGTTGTGGTACCAGGGGAACATTAGTGCACAGACGAGGAACTAGAAAGTTAGCCCCTTAACATTTGACAGATAAATGACACTGACAGAATTTGTTAGGTAATGCATATGAACAAGCTGAAATACAAGAAGTGATTGTTTCGTTCAACTATGCTGTAGTTTCTCATTTCATTCATTTAGCATCTCCTATGTGAAATTCCTGTTTGGAAATGGAAAAAGACAAAGTCTGAGGCTAGAGGGAACACTCATTTTCTTGAATATAAAAAAGTGAGGGTTAGTTGTATAACCAAATGGGCTTTTTCAACAAATGAGAAATGAGTTACTAATTCTCTCAGTTTTCCTCTACGTGAGAATTTATTGATTTCACCTTCATTCCTAAAGGATATTTTCACTGGGTAAATAATTCTGGGTTGACATTTCTTTCAGTTCTTGAAAAATTTTCATTTCCTTCTAGCCCCTGAGGTTTCTGATGGGAAAGTCACTGTCATTTGGATCATTGTTCCCCTACATTGAATGAGTCTTTTCTCTATAACTGCTTTCAAGATTTTCACTTTGTCTTTAGGTTTCAGAAATTTGATTATGAATGCCTTGAACTTCTTTGAATTTATACTATTTGAAGTTCACTCAGTTTCTTGAATCTGTAGGTTTATGCCTTTCACTAAATTTAGAGAATTTTCAGCCATTTTTTTCAATGAATACTTTTTCAGCCCACATTCTACCTTTTTTGGGGGGACTCTGATGACACCAGTGTTAGATCTATTTTTATTCCAAGTATCTTGAGACTGTGGGTTTTTTTCAGCCTATTTTTTCTGTTGGTCAGAATGGGTAATTTCTATTTCTCTATCTTCATGTTGATGGAATCTTTCCTCTGACATCAACATTCTAGTACTGAGCACATTCATTGAGTTTATTTTACAAATTATATTTTCCATTTCTACAATTTCCATTTGTTTCTTCTTTATATTTTCTGTTTCTTTGCTGAGAATTTCTATTATTTTTGTTTTTTCAAGTGTGCTTGTAATTGTTCAATGAAGCATTTTTATAATGACTGCTTTAAATTTCTTGTCAGATAATTCCAACATCTGTGCCATCCCATTGTTGGCACTTGTTGATTGTCTTTTCTCATTCAAGTTGAGATTTTCCTGATTCTTGATATGATGAGTGAGTTTTCTATGTTTTCTGGACATTTGGGGCATTGTGCTTTGAGACCCTGGATCCTAGCTAAATCTTCTCTTTTAGCAGGCTTTGGCTATGCTGTGCCAGCAGGGGGAGGGTATAGAAATCTAGGCTACTTATGTGGCCTTCACTGACATTTTACTCTGCTGGGAGAAGGGGCTCAGGGAGGAGCACCTTGTTACCATCAGGTGGGAGTGGAACTCCAAGGTCCCTTCTCTGACACCTCTGTATGTACCACCCTAGAAGAAAGAAGGAGGAGTGCTTCATTACTCCCAGGCAAGTGTGAAAGTCTAGTGTCTCTGTTCAGTATTTGCTGATGGGGCTGAGAGTGGAGGCATGGCATTTTTTATGCAGTTTGGCCAGAGTAGGGCAGTTTTTTAAAAAGGTTTCTGTCTTGCCAGACTGCTTCCTCATCCCTTAGCAAGAGGACGCAGGCTTGTGGGGGTGGGTGCACGTGCATTTTTTGTCTAAATGCATTGGCATTTCTGGGTTATCGGCTCCCAGCATATATAAGAGACAAAAAGGAAACTCAGGGAACTTAACACTATGCTGTTCTTTAAGTCTCAAGGTCCCTGGCCAGTACATCTCCTTATCTCCATCTTTCAGGGTCTTCTTACATTCATTTTATACATAATGTCCAGGGTTTTTAGCTTATCTAATGGAGGAATAGGGAGAAACAATTCTGCTCCATCTTTTCTGGAACCAAAAAGTTCAGCTCACTTAACAGAAGATACTGTTTTTTCCCTGAATAACTCTACTGCCCCCACCTGGAGTAATGAGAGGAATTTTTCCAGCACAGAACAAAATCTAGACACACATCTATTCTTCTAAAGAAGTCAAGGTGTCCTTCCCCAAGGGCCTCTGCTGCCTGGTATGCCCACCATTTACTAGTTGAGGAGCAAGAGAGGAATATTAGTAACAGTAGATCCAGGGAATAGGGAGATTTATGAGAAGAGAAAAACTGTTTAGGGGTGGCTCATCAGCTTTTTATTTTTTTTAACTCAACTACTGCCCACACTTCAGTGGATAATATCAATAAATAGGAAAAGGAATATGCATTTGAAAAGGGAGCTTTAAAGGTTCACAGTTAAAGTGTTATACACTTTTTTCCCCAGAACTTCCTCCCCAAGGTAATGATTAAATAAAGAAAAAAAACCCTTTCCTTTGTTTGTTGTGGTTTTTATTTAGATCTTTACTTATTTGGACCTGTAAATTCTCACTTTTGGTTTAAGTGTCATAGGATCTCTATCTAATAACTACAAAAACAGATTGTAAAGATGACAAATGTGACCAAAAGTTGACACTGATAGTCATTAAAGACCAAACTTACCTGACCACTGAGGTAATGAATAATGTTAAATGTTAATCTTCTTGTTCTATAGCTATTTCTTGGTTGAACCAAAAGGTCTATCCTAGGTTTGATGATTGACATGCCTGGAGCTGGATATACTGTAGTTTTTTAAAGAACTGCCTTTTCTTCTACTTTTGGTATTTTCTAACTTAGGCTGCTGGCTGGCCTCTTTTTTCCTACAAGAGCTCTTCTTGCAATATGAGTATTGAACAAATTATTACGAGCTTTCCTTTTATGACAAACATCCAGGCTTCTATAGAATTGGTCTCCTTTTTGAAACATTTCTTGCATGTTTTGCTTATGTATTTTGACCTTCTCTGCCTCTGATAGCTTCTGCTCTTTCTTGTTCTGCTCATAGTTTATCTGAATTGGCTCCCCTTGTAGAGGTCCCTCTTTCTGATGATGGAATTCCTTGAGAAGCTCTACCCTCTGCTCTAAGATTTGGCATTCATTCTCCAGCAAAGCTGCAATCAAATGCAGTGAATATGTGTCTTGTTTCAGTTTCCTCACTTGTTCTTCCAGCTCATGCTTAGCTGACACCCCATTATTCGTTTGAGTTGGGGAATGGGTGCCGTTATTTTCAAGAGTTTTGATGTCTGTCTGAGATTTCTGAGGGGATTTTATTAGTTCACTGAGCTCAGTGTGTTGCACACTCCAGTGTATTGCTTCCTGTAGTAACTGCTCCATGTTGTACCTCAGTTTGATATTTTCTTCTTGGACAAGAGGGAATCTGTACTTTGCTTTTTCCTTACTTAGTTGAGTTTCATGAAGGGCTCTTTTTTCTTCTGAACAGTTTACCAAATCCCTTGCACAACCTTGCATGGTGTCCTTGGAGTTTTGGTTTTCCAACATCATCTCCTGTTTCTTTGAATTCTGTTCTTTCCCTAAGTCCCAACTAGCAAGCAGCTTTTCCAATAGTACTTTATTTATTTTATCAAGTTCTCTGATTTTTTCTTTAAGTTCTGTCACATTCTCAGAGATATTGGTTTCCTCAAAAGATTCTTTTGTTTCTATGACCTTCTCTTCATAACTTGTCATATGTTTAACAATATCTTTAATTTCTTTTAAGATGTTTTCAAACTTCTTTGCAATTCGTTGTTCAGTTGCTTCATGGTCACTGTTTTTTAGGGAAGGGAGAGAACTGCAAGAAACAGGGGGAAGTGATCCAATTTCAAATAAGGCAGTGATAATCCTAGGGTCCAAAGGCTCTTCATTGAGATCAGGAGACTTAAGCGTTTTGGAGAGGGTGGGCACGTCCATCTCAGACTGAATTAGTAGGGCTGATGACCAGGGCATGAGCAAAGCAGAAAACCTTAGAGATTCCAGGAAGGGAAGGTGGTGGTCCTCTGTGCAAATGGGTAGAGAATGTGGAACTAAGCAGAACTCAGAGACTAGAGTTAAGGTCTGAAACCAGGAAGATGATGTTTAGGTGGAAGGTAACATCTTACACAACTTAGGGGGAAGGAGGGTGGGAAAGGGGACCAGGAGCTAGGGCTCCATCTCTCCTCCTCCAGGCTTCTGGTGTTTATTCCTTGATCCTGGAAACCAGGTCTTTATTCTGTCACTGAACCATTGTGGCCTGTCCCCAGATTCTGTTTCCTTTGAGTCACAATAGAAACCTCTTAAACTCCCACCTGGTGACTCAAAACCTAAAGCTACTCCCCTCTCCAGAAAGATCTCTACACTAGTCCTTCCCTTCCTTACTTTTCTAGGTTTTTATTCATCTCATTCAATGACTTTCATATTTATCATATTCATTGACTTTCCCCTCATCCCCACCATACACAACATGTTGTCAACTGTGGGATGTTTTTCTAACACTTAAGTGCATGGCTGAGAGAAGTCATCCCTGGTGAGGGTCCCCATTCTTTCATAGCACCTGGAGCCCTCATTGGCCCCATTCTAGGAGAGATGCTACTGCAAAAGAAAGTCATCCTTACAAAATAGAACCCAAAAAATGCTGCAATCTTTCTGTGATTTTAGGGAAATAACATCAGGAATTGCTCCATTAAAAAATATGCTAATGCAGTAAGAGAATGTCTGAATGGTTTCTTAACAATACAATTACAAATTGAGACTTTTCTTGGCTTGGAATGCAGGCATCCTTTTTTTTTTTTTTTCAATAAATGTTTACTTATTTGGCTGAGCCAGGTCTTAGTTGCAGCACGTGGGATCTTCATTGCCGCATGCAGGATCTTTAGTTGCGATATGTGGGCTCTTAGTTCCCCGACCAGGAATCAAACCCAGGCCCCCTGGATTGGGAGCATGGAGTCTTAGCCACTGGACCACCAGGATGCCCTGAATTCAGGCATCCTTTAGGACAAGCTTGGTAAGCTTGCTCCTGAATCATTTACATCAGGGGATATAAAAGTTTAATTACTCTTTACAAGAACTTGTTTAAAATGGCATAATTTACCTAAAGTATTTGAAACAATTAAATCTTATAGTGGCTTATAGAAAAGTAATTGAAGAGTATTAAACCAAGTGTACTCTTGTCTCTTTGTCCTTAGGAGTCAGGGCCTTAAGAATATTAAGTTCAACCAAAGAAAAGATTCCTTAGGTGAGACTTTTTCTTGGCCTTCAAAATCTTGCTAGCAGGCACTTTACTAACTAGAAGTTTGCTTCTAATCTTAAGGGAAAACTCATTATCCAGCAGTTTTTTGGGTTTTTTTTCCTTAGAGAAGAGAAATTTACATTTTTGTTCTTTCACAGCTCCCAACTCACTTTGACTTTAGTTTCCCTGAGAGTGATGCTCATCTTCCAGCCAGCTGGGCTCAGAGCCATCACCTCATGACCATCCACAGATGCAGTTGTGCTGGTCTTGCTTTTTACTTGAAGAAGGAGCACTTTTCTGACCCACACACAATGATACCACAGAGGCTAGAGATTGCCCTTATGCTCTAAATCCATCTCATAAGGTCCAACTTTGATTGATATTTTGGTTTTTCCCTTTGACTCAAGCCATCATTTAAGATACTTTTTAAATCTCCAGGACAAGGAAACTTTTTTTTTTCCTGATTTGGTAATTAATTTCTAGCTTTATCGTGTTGTAATCAGAAAATATAATATTTCTACTTTTGAAATTGATATTTTCTCTTTGGCCTAATAGATTAACAATGTTCATGGATGTTTTATGGATACTTGAAAGAAACTGAATTCTCTACTTTCTTCTTGTGCTTGCAGTTTTCTTAATGCTTTTGGACATAAATCTGATATTACCCTTTCTTTGATTTTTCTGGAAACTGGTTTGAAGGTAGCTTGGTCAAGATACCATGAGAATTCTCTTTTTATCAAAAGGGGATTTAAATATTTCCTTCCTCCTTACAAATACAATGAATTTCAAATAAAATTTCTGTTAATTTTACTGAAGTTTGAGTTTACTGTAGATACTGAAAAGCCACCAGAGTAGTCTTCTTTTCTTTATTGACCCGTAAGCCCAGTGGATAACTATGAATGTTAAACACATTTGGATTGTCTTACAATTGCTATCTACTAAGTGTCCTTAGCTTAATGACTTAAAAAAAAAAAAAAAGAAATGTGAAAAAGAAGAGCAAAAAGCTCTTAGTGAGAAAACATGCATAGACTTTTCTCTCTTTTTAAAACCAGTTTGTCTTAACAAGAATAGAAATCATATCAAAGGGTACATGATATCAACATGTCTTACTTCTGGTGATGTTAACCTTGGTCACTTCATTAAGTGATATCTGCTGAATTAAACTAGTATAAAGTTACTATCTTTCCCTTTTTAATTAATAAACGTCCTGGGGAGGATGTTTTGAGACTAGGAAATTATCCTGTTTCTCCTCAAACGTTTGCTTATACAGTATAATTTTAGTGTACAGAAGTGAATATTGCCTGCAGCAATTATTACAGTGGTAATCTAATGGTGATTTTCTATTTCTCTCATTCCTTTTATATTTATTGATTAGACTTATTTTGTAAAGAAGAGCTGTCTCTTTTCCTGTATTTACAGCTCCATTTTATTCATTCACCTATGTATTTATATACATATGGACTCACAGATATTTTATTTGAGGGAGGTTATAAATGAATACTATCATTTTCTTACTCAACTATGTGTGAATAATTTTAACATGATGGATTTTTTTGGTACAATGAAGTATATTTTCATTTCATGTAATTCTTCTACTTGCTTAGTTTTTTTTTTTTTTTTTTTTTTTTTTTTCTGTACGCGGGCCTCTCACTGTTGTGGCCTCTCCTGCCGCCGAGCACAGGCTCCCGACGTGCAGGCTCAGCGGCCATGGCTCACGGGCCCAGCCGCTCCGCGGCATGTGGGATCTTCCCGGACCAGGGCACGAACCCGTGTCCCCTGCACTGGCAGGCGGACTCTCAACCACTGCGCCACCAGGGAAGCCCCGCTCAGTAGTTTTTTGTTTTGTTTTGTTTTTGTTTTTGTTTTAACCAAAGCATAATAATAGCTCAGTAATGATGGCTATTCAAGGGTTAGAGTCTTTATATTTACAAGGCACTCTATGCAGGGTGTGATGTTAAACATAATGCCGTACGACTGCTTTTATAGGTATTATTGTACGTGTGTAGCCATTTTAGAGGAGAAATTGTCTGAAAATGTGAAGTTTTCAAACAAGCAAAATGTAGATGTAGCTGGATATGTCTATTAACACTCTTCCTCTGTCTTCTCTTTGACCACCAGGTGGTGCTGTGGGCTTTAAAAATTACCATATAACCTCCCCCCTCCCCCCACCAGTTCCCCCCGCCCCCTTTTTTTAAGTATAGGACTCTAGAGTGAGTGGACCGATGGAGATATTCCCATCCACAGTCTTATTTTATCAGAGTTTTAGAGTGGAGATTCTAAGTGACTTGCCCAAAGTTACAGCTAGTTATGATGAGAGCTGGAATTAGAGGCCACCCTCCTGCCTTAACTCGTTAAACTTGCCCAGGAAGCCAGGTAGACTGTGGAAGAATTTTTCAATTTCTGCTAAGGGTTTAGTAGAAAAAGAATTACGTGGAAGAACAGGTTTTCACAGCTGCTGAGACTGGCTTGTTTTGCAAGAATGCTGGCAAACAAACCTACATAATGCAAATGGTATTTTGACTGACGAAAATGGAAAATGTGACCAGAGACTCTCAAGAATCTAACCTTGTCCACATTTCCCTTAGAAGCAGTATTCAAGTATTGGCTAATTCAATGTTGGCAGCGACCTTATAGAACAAAACTGCTGCAAATAATGACAGTGGCTGTATGCAGGGGAAAATTTAACAAAAAAAAGTGCAAAACTTACTCTCTGCAAACTACAACATATTGTTGAAAGAAATTAAAGATCTAAAGTGGAAAACCTCTCATGTTCATGGATTTGAAGACTTGATTTGTTAAGATAGCAATACTCCCCAAACTGATCCACAGACTCAACACAATCTCTATCAAAATCCCAGCTGCCTCTTTTGCAGAAATCGACAAGTTGATCTTAAAATTCATGTAAAAATTCAAGGGATCCAGAATTGCCAAAACAATCTTGAAAAAGAAAAACAAAGTAGGAGGACTCACATGACCTGATATCAAGATTTATTCTAAAGATATAGGAATCAAGACAGTGTGGTATTGGTGAAAAGATAGACACGTAGATAGATGGAACAAAATAGAAAGCTCAGAAATAGATCCATACAATTATAGTCAACTGATTTTTATCAAAGACAGAAAGGCGCTTCAACAAATGGTACTGGACAAATTGGACATCCATACGAAAAAAAAGCAATAAATTTTGACACTCACACCTTACAAAAAAATTAACTCTAAATGGATTTTATACTTAAATGTAAAATGCAAAACTAAAATTTATACAAGAAAACATAGGAGAAAATCTGTATGACCCTGTATTTGGTGATTAGCTTTTGGATATGACGCCAAAAGCATAATCCACAAAAGAAAAGTTTGATAAATTGGAATTTCTCAAAATTAAAATATTTCATTCAGTGAAAGATACTGCCGAAGTAAGTGAAATGACAAGCCACAGACTGGGAGAAAATATTTGTAAATCACATGTGAAATGAAAGATTTGTATCCAGAATACATAAAAAACACTTAAAACTCAACAATAAGAAAGCAAAAAACTCAATTTTAAAACTGGACAGGAACTTCCCTGGTGGCACAGTGGTTAAGATGAGAACACAGTTTCGAACCCTGGTCCGGGAAGATACCATGCCGTGGAGCAACTAAGCCCGTGTGCCACAACTACTGAGCCTGTGCTCTAGAGCCCACAAGCCACAACTACTGCAGCCAGCATGCCTAGAGCCCATGCTCCGCAACAAGAGAAGCCACCACAATGAGAAACCTACGCACTGCAACTAAGAATAGCCACCATTCGCCGCACCTAGAGAAAGCCTGCGCGCAGCAACGAAGACCCAACACAGCCAAAAATACATAAATGAAAATGAATAAATAAATTTATTTTAAAAAAATAAAAATAAATAAAACTGGACAAAATATCTAACCAGAACACTTCACCAAAGAAGATATATGGATGGCAAATAAACCATTGAGCATGAAAAGATGCTCAATGTAATTTGTCATTAGGGAAGGCAAATTGCAAAACAATGAGATGCTGTGACATACCGTTTGAATATTAAAAAAAAAACCTCTGACAATAGCAAATGCTGTCAAAGAACAAGAACTGTGGGAAAGATGTACTTATATATATATATCTAAGGTGTATATATATATATCTAAGATGTATTTATGTATATATATCTAAGGTGTACATCATGATGATTTGATATACATGCTGAAATAAGCAGTAGAGTCAAGCAAATTAACATATCATCTCCTCACATAGTTAAACATGGACTTACCATATGACTTATCATGTCCCTAGGTATTTACCCAACTGAATTGAAAACTTATGTCTATACAAAAAGCTGCATGTGAATGTTTTTAGCAGCTTTATTCATAATCACCAAAAAATGGAAGCAACCAAGATGTCCCTCAATAGGTGAATAGATGAACAAACTGTGGTATACATGATGGAAAACTATTCAGCAAGAAAAAAGGAACATGCTATTCATCCACAAATTTACATAGATGGATCCTAAATGCATTTTGCTAAGTTGAAAGAACCAGAATGGAAAGGCTACATATTGAATGATTCCATTCATGAGACATTCTAGGAAAGGCAAAACTGTAAGGATGGAAAACAGATCAGTGGTTTCCAGGAGAAGAAGGGGTTAACTAGGGAAAGCACAGAGTATCTCTAGAGTGATAGAATTAACCTGTATGGTACTGGAGTGATAGATATATGACTGCATTTCTCAAAACTTACCAGCACAGAGTAAACTGTAATGTATAAATTCTTTTTCTAAATCAACCAAGAGGTCAGAAGACACAAGGAGTGAAACGCAGATTGTGACAATGCTTAATGACTTGCCTCCAAAGAGTAGAGTATGGAAAGAGAGAGCAAAAGTAACTTTACAGTGAAGAAAGCTGGCAAACTCTATCTGGGCCTATTAACATCATCAGTGTTGAATCATGTCAATAGCATGTACCCCTTCAGTGACTGCAGCTAATGTTAGACCCAAACGGTCTACGAGGAATTCCAACTCGCCCAAGAACCGCCAAGAGTCGAGAGCCGCTGCAACACGCAAGAGGTTTATTAGGAGCCGATGCACCGGGGTTCCCTGAACCTCACGCAGGAGGCCGATGGGGAACCCCTAAAAGCGGAATCACATACTTTTTATAGGTTTATTTACTCATAGGGTGGGTATATTCTCACAATGATTGGGTAAATGTGGTGACTTTTGAATTCATTGGCTTAGGAACTTTTGTCCCACCTTCTGGCCGTTATAGTTGTTTGTTCATTGTGGCGGTTAGGGCGTATACCTGTTACGGGCAACTGGAAAATTACCCGCTGTCTGGCAAGTCCCCGTCAACTGAAAAACTCCAAGAATTGGTTTCGATAGGGAGAAGGAGTGGCGCACGATAGGGAGAAGAATTGGTTTCGATAGGGAGAAGGAGTGGCGCACGATAGGGAGAAGAATTGGTTTACGGGAACAAGTGAGGGGGTGGAAAGTCCCTAAAGGCCCCACATTCCCCCCCTTTTTTTTTTTGTAACTAATTTCAATCATGGAATTTCAGTTTCTTTTTGCGAGTTTTGGTATTGTTGCCTTAGCATTAAAACTTGTACCGTACTAATGCGTTCTCTAATAAAGGCTATCAGGTGATTCAGAATGCATGGTCCAAAAGTTAAGAGCAACAATAAAATAATGAGGGGCCCTAACAAGGTGGAAACTAAAGTAGTAAGCCAGGGAGATTTATCAAACCATGATTGAAACCATCCCTTTTGATTTTCCCTTTCCTGTTGTCTTTTGTCCAGGCGCTCCCTAAGTTTGTCCATAGTTTTAGTAATAGCCCCAGAATGATCAATATAAAAACAGCATTCTTCTTTTAGTGCAGCACATAGTCCGCCCTCCTTAAGGAACAGCAGATCTAATCCCCTCCTGTTTTGCATTACCACCTCTGAAAGCGAGGTGAGGGATTCTTTTAACTGAGTTATGGAACTTTTTAACGCCCGGAGGTCAACATCTACAGCTTGTCTTAAGGCATCATAATAGTGGGGTTGTTGAATGAGGGCTGTTGCACCTGTTCTTACCCCGGCTGCCATTTTTAGTCCTAGGAGTACAGCCAGGGTGAGTGTTATGGGTTTCCTGTTAAACCTTCCTCTGCCCTCATATTTATCTAGAAAGGATGAATCTGAATGATAAATGAGTCTGGGGACTAGCTGAACTAACACATAAAAATCGGTTGAAGCTTTAAGGACCTCTAAAGAAATGCAGGGGGTCAATCCTGTGTTACATGCCCACCATCCATCCGGAGGAGGGAGGAGATACCCTGAGCCCTGTGGGAGGCTTAAATTGGCACAAAGATGTCGGTGGGACGAGGGGGGCGTTCCTACACATGTACCGTTTCCTAATACTGAGGCCAGGGTCAATTTACTATTTTCTTCTTGTTTCCATCGACATTGATCTGGAGTGTTAACATTATTATAATTAGAATTATATCCTATAGCATCATAATAAGGGGGAGGAGCAGCATAGCAAAGCCAACATGATTTGGTAGCCTCCGGGGTTGTGGCATTTAAAACCTCAAAAGCCGCCTGGACCAATGAGAGCATTCGGTCCCGGGTGGGGGGGGGGGGTTCTTGGGCTTGATTATCATTCCTTTTGGCTCAAAAGTTTGGTTTCTTATCTCTGGTAATGCTGTGGGAGGGGCCAAAGGTAGCAAAGAGTGCCCTATCTCAGGGTTGGGGCCTATAGGAACTGGAGTAGGGGTTTCAATTTTTAGTTTGATGGTCATTAGTAATCCATCATCATATCCTTCTTTATAAAACCTGATTCCCCATGAATGGCCATTTATCCAGTTTTTTTATCTTTTTTTTTTTCTGGTTCACTAAAAGAAATCTTAAGGGGATGGCACCATTTAGTACATTCAGGCCTATAAGTTAAGGGGTTGGTTGGGTGTGTATAATTGGCTGTCACCTTAATAAAGTCCCAGCCAGAGGTGGGCTTCCAATAGGTGTCTCCTGTGGTTTCATATCCCCAGCTTTTGCAATAAAAGTTTCCAGTTCCTCCATATTTATAATTAAGGGACCTGTGGCGATGGAACCCGGGCCATATGTAGAAAGCAGGAGCTCTGAGCCCAGTCCTCCGAATCCCGTTTTTGCAACCCTTTCCGGAGGAATCAGCTCTAGTTGATAAAATTTTTGGAACATTATGTTGATCATAATAGTCTTTTAAATCCCAACCGGGAGCCCCTATGGCCAGTTTACAAACATCAGGAAAAAGGTTTGGCCACCAGGTCCAAGGAGCAGCAGTATGGCTAACAGACCATATTACATCTCCAATTTGGGAGATTACCTGCCAGGTTAAACGCTGGGGCAGGTGAGGACTAAAATTACTCACAGTCAGTAGGGGTAACAAAGTTAAAGTTATAAGTCTGATGATCGCAGAAGCTTGAGCTTGAGCGGGTTGCTGGTCTTTTGGGCTCGCCATTCCGATGTTGCAGATGCTGGCGCGGCCTTCACGTGTGAAGCGTGGATCCACGCAGCGATGCCGTCTACCTTTATAGCCGTGGGGGTGGTGAGCAGGACGATGTATGGTCCTTTCCACCGAGGCTCTAGAGTCTGGGTTCGGTGCCGACGGACGTACACGGAATCTCCGACTTGGAAGGGATGAGCCTCTGCTGGTGTTCCTGGTCGGTAAGCCTCTGCCAGCTGGGACCACACCTCCTTTTGGACCAACTGGAGTCCCAACAGCCTAGCATATAAGTCAGTGTTATTCTGGCAGTCAGGACTTAATTTCTCCCTTAGCGTAAAAAGAGGAGGTGGGGCCCCGTATAGTATTTCAAATGGAGTAAGATAATAGCGGGAGGGGGTATTTCTAGCCCGGAATAGGGCTAAGGGAAGGAGCACCGTCCAATCTGTACCGCCAGTCTCTATGGACAATTTAGTTAGGGTCTCTTTTAGAGTTTTATTTATTCTGTCTACCTGTCCTGAACTCTGGGGTCTATAGGCACAATGTAATTTCCAATCAGTCCCCAGGTATTTGGCCACACCCTGACTTACCTGGGCGACGAAGGCGGGACCATTATCTGATCCTATTACCTTTGGTGCCCCAAACCGGGGGAAAATTTCTTCTAAGATCTTTTTGGCCACCATAGTAGCTGTCTTCTTCTTCGTCGGGAAAGCTTCTACCCATCCTGAGAAGGTATCTATAAAAACTAGAAGATACCTGTTACCGTACCTTCCAGGGCGTATTTCAGTGAAGTTGACCTCCCAATAGGCTCCTGGGCGGTCTCCTCTGAGCCTTTTTCCGACCTCAAGTTTTCCTTTATGGGAGTTTACCTGTTGGCATGGAATGCACTCTCGTGCAATCTGCTCAGCTAATTTAGTTAGTCCAGGGGTATCATAACCTGTCTTGTGTAGTAGGGACACCATCTTTTTGGTTCCCAAGTGTGTCCATCTGTGAATCTGTTGTAGCATGGATTTTGCTTGTTGAGGAGATAATGTTCCTTTAGTTATGGCTGGGGTACTTGTTTCCCTATCATTTGGTTTCCCAGGACTCTCATCTGACAGTTCTAGTATGATTTCCCGTAGAGCCACTTCTCGTGCCACCCTATCTGCTATGTTGTTGCCTCTTGTCACCGGGGTATTGTCCTTCTGGTGTCCGGGGCAATGAATGATGCTGACTTTAGTGGGGAGCATGAGGGCAGCTAGCAGTGCCACTATTTCTTCTTTGTTTTTAATTTCTTTGCCCGCCGAGGTGAGCAACCCTCTTTGTTGGTAAATGGCCCCATGGACCTGGGCGGTAGCAAATGCGTATCTACTGTCCGTATAGATGTTTACCGTTTTGTTTTCTGCTAGTTCCAATGCTCTAGTCATGGCGATTAGTTCAGCCCGTTGGGCTGATGTCCCTTGCGGTAATGTGGCTGCCCAGATGACCTCTTTCCCGTCTACCACGGCAGCTCCCGCCCGACGCTTACCTTCCTCTAGGAAACTGCTTCCGTCAGTAAACCAGGTAACGTCGGCGTTGGGGAGGGGCTTATCCATCAAGTCTGGTCTGCTACCGTGTGCTGCAGCCAGTACTTCCTGACAATCATGGATGACGGTAGTGCTTTTCAGGTCAGGGTCGGGTAGCAAGGTGGCCGGGTTGAGTCCTGTGGCTGAGGTAAACTTAATATGATCTGAGTTTAACAGCAGGGCTTGGTAATGAGTCATCCTGGCATTTGTTAGCCATCTGTCGGGTGGCTGGCGAATTACACTTTCTAATGCATGGGGGGCTGTTATCGTTAGGTTCTGCCCCAAAGTCAGTTTGTCAGCATCTTTGACCAAAGCGGCCACCGCGGCGATTATTTTTAAACAGGCGGGCCATCCTGCTGCCACAGGATCCAATTTCTTTGATAGGTACGCAACCGGGCGATTCCAGGGGCCCAGTTTTTGAGTTAGTACTCCCTTTGCAATACCTTTATTCTCGGCCACGTACAGATGAAAAGGCTTAGTGATCCTTCCCCCGTTCCTTTTTTTAGGGCATTCTCTTGCCCAATGACCTTTTTCTTTACAGTAGGCACATTGGTCCTTGTCTAATGGCCGCCTTCTATCCGTTGTTCGCCCTTCCTGTCTATTTCTGTCTCTACTGTTTCCTCCTCTGACTACAGTGGCCAGTATCTAACTCAAATGTCTTTCTTGCCTCTTATCTCATCTTACTTTACGAGCCTCTTGTTCCTTCTGCTTTCTTTCTTCTCTTTTTTCTTCTGTCTCCCTCTTATTATATACCTTATCTGCCTCTTTTACTAAGTCCTGAAGGGAGAAACCTTGTAGGCCATCCAGCCTTTGTAACTTCTTTCTAATATCAGGGGCCGCCTGGTCAATAAAGGCCATTGCTATGGTGGCCTTATGTTCCTCAGAGGTTGGATCATATGGAGTGAATCGTCTAAAAGCCTCCATTAAGCGTTCTAGGAACACGGTTGGCGATTCCTGGGGCCCCTGAGTTACCTCTCTTACCTTAGCCAAATTCGTGGGGCGCCTGGCCGCTCCATGGAGACCCGCCACCAGAGCCTGGCGATACATTTTCAGGTGCTCCTTACCTTCCAGGGTATTAAAGTCCCAATTCGGCCTGACGAGTGGAAAACCGGCATCAATCTCATTAGGCAACTGGGTAGGTTGTCCATTGGCGCCTAACACATTCTTTCTAGCCTCCAGGAGAACCCGTTGCCTCTCCTCAGTTGTGAGGAGAGTCTGGAGGAGCTGTTGACAATCATCCCAGGTGGGTTGGTGGGAGAAGACAAGAGACTCTATTAGAGCAGTAAGAGCCTGTGGGTTTTCAGAGAAAGTAGGGTTATGCATCTTCCAATTATAAAGATGTGCAGAGGAAAAGGGCCAGTATTGAAGGGGCCTATTCCTGTGGTTATCGGGGGGGCCGTATTCTCTAAGGGGTAAAGCAGTAGAATCCGGGGAAACAGCCCTCCGGCTTCTGGTGCCCGCCGAGGGACCCCCCCTTTCCGCCATAACAGGTGGCCCTACTGGTGCGGAGGGTTGTGAAGCTGGGGGTCCTAGGGGCGACATGGGATTTAGGGCCGGAGGATAAGGAGGTGGGGAATCTAGAAGAAGCAAATCAGACTGCAGGTCAGGATATATCGCCTTTGGCGGGTCCGGGGCAGCAGATGACTTTTCCGTGTCTGGGGTTTTCTTCAGGGCCAATATCTCCGATTGTGCTGGAGCGCATGCAGACGTGCCTGTTGAGGAAACAAAGGCCGGACCCACGGAGGCGGGGAGAGAACTAGATCTTCCCAGACCAGGATATATGGTATCTGGTCTGGGTGTCCGTGGGATCCTGTGTTAAAGACCCTAGACTTGACTAGCCCAACCTTATCTAACAAAAAAGATCCTTCGGGTGGCCACCCTGTCTGAAATGTAGGCCACTCAGAGGTACACAGCGTTTGCCATTTTCCTTTCCTTACTTCTACCGAAAGGTTGTGGGCCCTAGCCCTAACTTCGGTCCAGTGGCTTAGGGTAAGAGAAAGAGGAGTCGTCATAGTTTGTCCCATTGTCGTCCGTCAAAAGAAGATAATAGTACAGAAAAACAATAAAATTTCAAAAGACACACATTGATATTGCCGCCGCGAACTTAAACCCGAAACCAACTCAAATTCAGATGGCAGCTTATATAACCTGCCAGAACCAGCCGCCGCGAACTTAAACCCGAAACCAACTCAAATTCAGATGGCAGCTTATATAACCTGCCAGAACCAGATGAAGGGGAGACAAAATTTGTTTCTCCTTCCAGATGGACCACCAGGGCGTCCCCCGGGGCCCGTGGACACCAGCTTTCGGCACGTCTGCCTAGCCAGGAGTCCAATACAGATTCCACAGCAAGCCGGTTCGCACGGCTTTTTCCTAATGGCGGCTAGCAACAAACAAACGACAAACAAACAGACAATTGGGCTCGAGCCTACCTGATACCTCCGACTCCCGATGTTCTTGTGACCCAGGGGCGAGTGGGGATCCCGGACGAGCCCCCAAATGTTAGACCCAAACGGTCTACGAGGAATTCCAACTCGCCCAAGAACCGCCAAGAGTCGAGAGCCGCTGCAACACGCAAGAGGTTTATTAGGAGCCGATGCACCGGGGTTCCCTGAACCTCACGCAGGAGGCCGATGGGGAACCCCTAAAAGCGGAATCACATACTTTTTATAGGTTTATTTACTCATAGGGTGGGTATATTCTCACAATGATTGGGTAAATGTGGTGACTTTTGAATTCATTGGCTTAGGAACTTTTGTCCCACCTTCTGGCCGTTATAGTTGTTTGTTCATTGTGGCGGTTAGGGCGTATACCTGTTACGGGCAACTGGAAAATTACCCGCTGTCTGGCAAGTCCCCGTCAACTGAAAAACTCCAAGAATTGGTTTCGATAGGGAGAAGGAGTGGCGCACGATAGGGAGAAGAATTGGTTTCGATAGGGAGAAGGAGTGGCGCACGATAGGGAGAAGAATTGGTTTACGGGAACAAGTGAGGGGGTGGAAAGTCCCTAAAGGCCCCACACTAACATCACTGGTAATGGGACAAATAAAATTTTCTGTGCCTCCAGAATGCAATGAGAAAGACTTCTGTGGTATTCGTGGCCAGAAATGCATAATCTCAATCTGAACATGAGAAAATATCAGAAGAACAAAAATTGAAGGACTGTTCTGTGAAATAGACTATACTCTTCAAAAAGCTCAGAGTCATGAAAGCAAAGAAAGACTGGATTTGTTTGAAGGGGATTGAAGAGGCATGACAATTAAATGCAACATGTGATCCTGGACTGGATCCTGAACTAAAAAAAACTGACCTTTAGAAGATAAGAAACTAAATTTGAATGCAGTTTCTAGGTTGGAACCCAGGCATCAGTACGTTTTAAAGCTCCCAGTAGATTTGCTTGTGCAGCCAAGTTTGAGAACAAGTAGAGTCCTTCCTGTTTTATTTTTTAATGAATAGATTTATTTTTTATTTATATATTTTAAAATAAAAATTGTATATATATCTAAGGTGTACATCATGATGATTTGATATACATGCTGAAATAAGCAGTAGAGTCAAGCAAATTAACATATCATCTCCTCACATAGTTAGCATTTTGTCCAGTGAGTGCACCTGATATCTATTCTCTTAGCATATTTTCTGGTTGACACAGTATTATTAAGTATAGTCATCATGCCTGTACATTAGATCTCTAGACTTATTTGCCCTGGTTTTCAGTTAGAACTCAGTGCTTGCCCAATTAGACCAAGCAGTTTTCCAACTCCTGCATATGGTGTTTGAGAATCCCTAGGATGTTCTGAAGACAGATTGTCAAGATGACATGCTGTAAACCTAACATTGGCATACCTTTATGGAAATTGATGACTAATGATTATAAAACTACATTAAAAGAATTGCACAGAACTTGAATTATGTAAATAACCAATCTTCCCTCACAATGATGTTTCTTGGTCATCAATTCTGCCTTTTTTCTTAATTTTTAAAGACAAGCTTCTATCTCTAGAGCAAAAAGGGCCAACAGTGAAATCAATCCAAGAATAGAGTTAAGAAGAACCTGAATAGCTTGTCTCTAGGTGTCAAATTTCAGCTGTTTTGCCTATCAGGATGCCAGGCCTTTTCACCTCCTGAAAGACCAGGCTTTTTACCAGCTATATTGCACTATTTACATCTCTACAGAATAAAAAAGAGCACTGCATCCTCACCCATCCTCCAGCTAAAGCCCCATCTCTCTTGTCTTTCCAAGCAAAGGGCTGAACACTATTTTGGTTTCCTCACTCCTACTCACTCTTCAGACCGCTAGAATCTGCCTTCTTGCCCCAGTACAAAGCCCACTGTTTCTACTGAGATTCCGTCGATTTTCTTGAATAAATGCTTTTTGGATTCTTGCAAGCCTTTGGTTAATTTCCGAGTTCTAAAAAGTTGATTTTGACTTTTTTTTTTTTTTTTTTTTGGTCAGTGATCTTGTTGCTTACATGGAGGAGTGGATTTTCAGAGGTCCTTATTCCACCATCCTTAATCTAAAACCACTCATCATCTTCCCCCTAAACCCCAAACTGTCCTTCCTGCTTGGTTTCTTGTCTCCTTAAATGGTAACCACAGAGTTTCATAAACCGGAAATATGGAAATCATCTTTGACTCCCCCCACCCCCTCCTTTCCTCCCTCCCTCCTTGGATCCAATCAAACACCAAATCCCAATCATTCCACTTTCTAAACCTCTCTCAATCCCATCTCTTTCTTCTCAACCCCACTCTTATTACCAAGATCACATTACCATCCCCTCTCCCTTTAATCCCCACCTCTGATGGGTTTCCTTCCCACTCTATAGCCTCCATTATACTACATGCATATGGATCATTTAAAAGTGCAGAATAGGGACATCCCTGGGGGTCCAGTGGTTAAGACTCTGTGCTTCCAATGCAGGGGACCAGGGTTCGATCCCTGCTTGGGGAACTGAGAGTTCGCATGCTGCTCGGCCAAATAAAATAAAATTAAAATAACAGCTTTACAGGGACTTCCCTGGTGGTGCAGTGGTTAAGAATCTGCCTGCCAATGCAGGGGACACCGGTTTGAGCCCTGAGTCGGGAAGATCCCACATGCCACAGAGCAACTAAGCCTGTGCGCCACAACTACTGAGCCTGCGCTCTAGAGCCCACGAGCCACAACTACTGAAGCCCACGTGCCCTAGAGCCCATGTTCTGCAACAAGAGAAGCCACCGCAATGAGAAGCCCGTGCACTGCAATGAAGAGTAGCCCCTGCTCGCCGCAACTAGAGAAAGCCCGTGCCCAGCAACGAAGACCCAACACAGCCAAAAATAAATAAATAAAAATGTGGAATAGTGGAGGATAAGAGTTCAGGCTTGGGACTCAAGATGATATGGGTTCCTATGCCAATTTTGCTATTTAGTAGCTCTGGGTGTTTGGGCAAATGATTTATCCACTTTGTGACTCAGTTTCCTCACCTCTAACATTGAAATAACATTGATTCTTAACTCATAGAATATTTATGAGGATCTAGTGAGAAAAATCCTAGTATTTATTACATTGACAGACATGTGGTAAGGACTCAACATATGATAGTAATATGTTATTAAGACTAAAGTTTCAACTTTTTTTTTTGCGGACCTCTCACTGTTGCGGCCTCTCCCGTTGCAGAGCACAGGCTCCGGACGCGCGGGCTCAGCGGCCATGGCTCACGGACCCAGCCGCTTCGCGGCATGTGGGATCTTCCCGGACTGGGGCACAAACCCGTGTCCCCTGCATCGGCAGGCGGACTCTCAACCACTGCGCCACCAGGGAAGCCCTCAACTTTTTAACGTGACTCATAGTGTACGATAGCATCTGGTAGGGGTTTACCCTTCTACCGTCTTCACTTATAACTCCCTGCTTACCTTATTGGAGCCATTAGAAGTTTTATTTTCTCATATATATGAGAACATAGAATGTTCTCTCTCAGTTCTCACCTCTCAGCTCTCAGCCTTCAGACACGTAGTACTCTCCTTCGGAAACTCCTGCTGTTTCTCTAACACAACAAACATGCTTCTGGTTCAGCGCCTTTGCACGGCTATTCCCTCTGCCTGGGAGGATCTTTCCCAGATCTTCACATGGCTCGCTCCTTTTTTCCATTCATGTCTCTACCCAAATGTCATCTCCTTATGCAGCCTTCCATGATCACCACGTGTAAAGTGGTGCTCCCGTGACTACCCCTTCAATCTGCTTAGTTGTCCTTTGTAGCCCTATCCCTACCTGGCATTATATGATTACTTTCTAATTTCTTTTTTACCTACGTGTTTTCTCTGTTAAAATGTAAGCTCTACAAAGGCAAGATTTTTGTTTTGTTCTTTGTTGTATTTCTGACATTTGTAAAATCCCTGACTCATGAAAGATACTTAAATATTTGTGGAATGAATGAATACATGTGAGATCATGGTGAGTTTCCCTGGTAAGATTTACTGATGAAGCTATACCAGATAGATGCAGATAAGAAAGAAAGAAAGATGCAGATAAGAAATAGATACTAGTTCAGATACCTGAAATGGCCTCCTAGGATCAGCTATAGGACCAATGACAGACACAGGTTCACTTTTACAGATCTATGCCATTACGACAAGAGTAAGAGAGTCCAGGTAGAAACAATACCAATAAAATAGAGGCTTTCACTAGTTTCAACGGGTGGACCAAAAGACTGATCTTGGATTAGTAACTCTCTCTTTGAAAGTCTCTATCATTATGGTATTCCTGGGGTTGGTTGGACATTCACTGACTTTTGAAAAATTATTGTCCTTTGACACACACATATTAATATCTGCCTTGGGCTAGCAGCTTGCCTCTTCTCGCTAGAGCTCATTCTGCAGTAGGTGCAATCAGCCAGCTGTCATGACCTTTCTTATCATGAAGGGAAATCTGGGTTTCGTAAGATCTTTGTTTTCTGTACTTCATCCTCCGCTTCTTGAATTTTCTGCTTATGGAATCTTACTTACTCTCTAGCTGGTATTTCTGCTCTCTCTCTTCCTTCTCTTATTCTTCCTGAAACACCTTCTTCGGAAGAATGCTACCTTTCTGCCCAAGACTTTATTAAGAATATCAGCTTTCTGATGCAAAGTTTTGTAGTCATTTTCCAGTAGAACTTTGGCTTAAATAAGTCAGCAAGATTCATGTTCCAACATCTCTGTTTTCCAGCCCTTGCCGAGTTAGCATCTCAGCATTTAGTTTAGATTGGAAATGGCCTTTATCTTTTTCAACTATTGTTAACAAAGGCTCCTTTCGTGAGCCATCTATCATCTGTTTTTAACTTCTCAGTCTGGTCACCTGCCAGCTACTCCCACTGCACAATATCATTACTCAAAACCTGCGTTTCATTTTCTTTGTGAGCCAGACCACTTGCTTTGTCTTTTTGGAAATTTCTGACGATGTTTGATTATATCACTCAGCTCCTTTCAGTTTTCTGCTCCCAGTTGTAAGTGTCCAAGTCTCTGAAGTCCAGTATATTCTTTTTTAACCCTTGGGAATTCAGGTTTTGTCCCTTTACTAAAATTAACTTCATTAAAGGCTCTTTTCAACTCTGAAAGTTTGCAAAAGTCCTTGTAAAAATGAGTAATATTTCCACTCAGTTCTTGCATTCTAATATTTTATCCCGGTTTTTATATTCCTGTTCTTGGGGCCTAAAATAACAAGTGGATTTACCACTGGCATTTGATTTGTTCCTCCAAGCCCTTTGATTCCATCTTTAAGGCCATTTTCTCAAAGACATTCTTATTTGTATCTTGGGTTCCCCCCAAAACATCTTTGTAGCTTTGATCAGTTGATAATCTGACAACTCTAAGAATTTCTTTTTTCCCCCAAGAGGCTTATAAATTTCTGCACAGTGCCAGTCATTTCATATCGTTTTCTCTTTATAGACAGAAGCATTCCCCCTGGAAAATGCCAAAGTAATTACTTCTTAGTAAGACAGTTATGCTTATAGATTCCGAAGGCACTTATTGAAAATCAGGCTATGGAGGCTGCAGTGGGGGACCGTGATGAGGCAGAGAAGAGAGAATGCTGAGGCCAGCAGGCGCCAAAGATAGGAGCCGCGGCCCAGAATGGGCAGTGGGTATACTAGATGAAGCAGATTCCTGGCAGAGCCTGTTGAGAAGAAAAGTCCAGGAAGAGCTGGAGCTCAGGATTCATTGGTCCCCCAGGACCTCCTGCTGTACAGAGTCTGGGCCTGACACCCAGATCTTAATTCCAGAATCAGGCAGGGCTGGTCCATCTCCAGATCTTATTCCAGCCCTGCCATAGTCAGACTCTCCCTCAGCAGTACAGGTAGCCCAGTGGCACCTGTGTAGGAATTAGAAACAGACATTTCTTCCAGGATACTGTCCTGCTATCTGCCTCAAGATGGTTGTAATAAATGCACAAATCCACAACGAGTAAGATGTGACTGGCACCCACTGAGTCATGCCATCGCCAACCCGCACAATCAGACAGAGTGGTCTGCCCCTCCTGCACCCTGCGGTGGGACCTCCTTCTCCAGCGGCCCCTCGGGCTTCTCTAGCTCCCTACGCTAGAATGATCCTAAAAACAGGTATCGCTTTCCTTCTGGGAAGGTCTCCAGTTCATTTAACCCCTCTGCTGACCTCCTTTCCTCCAGCCTCTGCCGCTATTGCTACCTGAGATAAAAGGTAAATCCCCGAGGTTATGAGTGTCCAGAGAAGCCCAAAATATTTAAAGGAGATAGTTAAGCTGCCATAAGAAATTGATGGTTTAATATTAGAAAATCTATCAGTGTAATTCAACCATCCTTGAATTATTTTGGAATCATGTCCTTTTTAAATACACTATTGGACTGGATTTGCATATGGTTGTTTTTTGGTTTTTGTTTTGGCTGTGTTGGGTCTTTGATGCTGCACTCCAGCTTCCTCTAGTTGCAGGCAAGCGGGGGCTACTCTTCGTTGCGGTGCATGGGCTTCTCTTGTTGTGGAGCACAGGCTCTAGGCATGCAGGCTTCAGTAGTTGAGGTACACAGGCTTAGTTGCTCTGCTCAAGTGGGATTTTCCCGGACCAGGGATCAAACCCATGTCCCCTGCATTGGCAGGCGGATTCTTAACCACTGTGCCACCAGGGAAGTCCCTTGCTTATGTTTTATTTGGGACATTTCCATCTATGTTTGTAAACCATGTTCTAAGCACAAAAGAGAACATATTAGCCCATTTAACTGAAAATTCCAGTGTTTATAAGTGAGAATGATTTTTAAATTTCTCTTTTTGTGCTGACCTTGTCAGCACCTGGTTTTGGTGTCACGATTAAACAACTCTTTTAAAATGAGTTGTGTAACTTTCCTTCTTTTCTGTTCTCTGAAATAATTTGTATAAGATGAAGATTAGCTGTCCTTTGAAGTTTTATTAAACAAACCTCTAAAAATACCAGAGTGAACTTCCACTTGGGCAGGAGTAAATGTTTTTAAAATTATATAACTGTCTTGCTGAGGTGGCAAAAAAAAAAAAAAAAAAAATCAAAAGAGAAAGGAAAGTAGGAATTTAGAAAAAACAAGAAACCATATTCTTCCTTCAGGGCATCTTCAAATCCTCATAAACTTAAATTTCAGTTTTGACAGATGAGTTTAATGCAGGAGGATAGGTGACAAAACCCATCTCAGAGTCTAATAGAAGACTTCTCTATAAATCTGGGTCTGCAAAGTGCTAGGCTCTTTGTGTAAGGGTAAAGTAGAAATAAATGCACATCACGCAGGGGGCCAGTAAGGAAGCTTGCTTATCTTGATCTTGTTGCTGAGTGGAGAGAGACAGAAATGACTTCTTCAAGAATTTAAAACCAATTTTTGGGGAGGCACAAGGCTGCCTGGCGTAGAGTATATTTTCCAGTCTTCTTAACAACATGATATGGTCGTGTGACTGTATGTTCTGGCCAACGGAATGTAAGTGAAAGTGATGCTTGTGTTTCATTCAGGACTTTTCCAGGTATGTTCATAAATGAGATTGATTTTTAATGTTCTTAACTTGGGCTGACCTTGTCTGGTTTGAGAGTTCTCAGAAAGGGAGAAAGGTATTGAGGTAGCCAACTAGCAGTCTCTGCTGTCCTGGTACAAGAGGTGAAGGAGACATGGAGCGGGGTGTTAACAGAAACAGAATTTTCACCTGAGCAGGAAGGATGCTTCTTCTTTAAGGAAGATCCCAGCCCTGGGATTGTCTTAAGTTTCAGCTACGATAGCTGCCTTGAAAAAGAATAACTGCTGAATTAGTGATGGAATGTGAAGGGAGATGAAGTGAATTATTTTTGTCTTCATTGGAAAGTCATCTGGAGCATTTTGTGGGCTAGAAGTGGGGGGAGTTTGGGGTTGAGTTACTCAGAAAGGAGGAAAAAAATGTGAGTGTGTTTGTCTGCGTAAGACAGAGATCCAATACAATTTAAATATTTCTTGAATGATCTCTTTTCCTGGATGTGCTTGTCACAGCTCTTATTTCAAATAGGCCTGAATTCAACCTAAATCCAGTCTTCTGCCTTCCTCAGTTCCTCCTCTCATTTGTCTTAACCTGCCTCTGTGCCCCTCAAAGGCATTTCATATTAACTGCTAATCAGTGCCTCACTCTTGAGCAAACCAGGCCTCCCCCGTTCACACTGGCAGAGCTCTGGGCTCAAGGCCACGGTGCTGGTCTGAGCTGCAGTGGAGCAGTTTAATGAGTTCCTTTCTCTGGGAGGAACTGCTGACATAAGGACTTCATTCAAATACCAGCAAAAAGTAGAAGATAAAATATGCATAACCCCACTGAATTCCACTGGTCCAGTTACAGGCCTTATTTTCCTATCACTAGGTTGGATCCTGTGAACACCTACATGTTTGTCAATGTTCTACGTTTTTAGTCCTCAAATCTCTTTGCTAGTATTGATCTCAGAGAGGCAGCAGCAGTGAGCGGTGGCTTGAAGCGGGATCTTAGTTCCCTGCCCAGGAATTGGACCTGGGTAGCCTGGATGAAAACCAGGAATCCTAGCCACTAGGCCAGCAAGGGCTGGAGGCTAGAAGCAAATTTTTCCTGGCTCTTACCCCATTGAAAAATGCATTTCTCAAGTAGGCAAAAACGGTAAAAACAGGTACAAAGTTTATGATTAGAGACACAGCACAACAAGTGGGAGAGCACACAGAGAAACAGTTTGTTTAGTTAAGACAGAAGCAAGGCAGAGATACACACACAGAGAGAAAGGGTGTGGGCATCCTCCCTAATGAGGAGAAGCACAGTAAAGAGGTGGTTACATCATTTATATAGGGCAGTTCTTCCAGGTCTTTGTTTACCTTTGGCCAATCATCTGGTTTCTTTTCCCACACCTGACCTGCCCTAGGGCCCTCCCCAACATGTGTGTGCAACTTTTTTCCAAGGTGGATTCCAGCCCAGAGGGCTTTGGGGGGACTTGGCATCATCTATTCTGGGGTGGTGCCTCCTCCTTTTTGACCCCCAAGGAGCCTTTCTGTGCAGTGTCTCCCTTGCTCCAAGGATGGGAAATATGTGACCTCTTGATGCTTTACTCAAACAAGGTTTAGCCCCTCTCTGTTCCTGCCATGACTGTTATCTTCAAGTGTCCTAAGGAGACAAAGCCTGGAGGCTGGTTGTAAATATCTAACCTGGAGCCTACTTATCTCCTGTCTCAGGAGATGCAAACAGGAGGCTAGTTGTAAGTGTCCAGACTAAAGCCCATCTTTTTCTCACCAAGAAATGTAAACAGGAGGCCAGTTATAAATGCCTAGCCTGGAGCCCATCTATCTCCAGGCTCAGAACACTGCACATAAAAGTTTTTTGAAGTATGTATTCCCTCACACATTTCTAGTTTGACAGCTAAAATTTCTCATCAAATTTCATTTAAGTACATAGGACATTATTCCTGCATGTTAAAGTTTTGACATAGATTTAACTGTCACATCATTCTTTTAAATGTATCCAATAGGCTCTAAACACTATAGTGATTTTGATATGCACCACCATTCACTTAAAAAATATACAAACAAGCTTCTCTTTAACAATGGGAAATTTCTTATCCTTGTATTTGTATTTCCAATCCACCCCCTCCCCAGAATTTTATCCTAATGTAACATGTATTTATGCTTGAAAGTTTTTCTTACAATTCTCATAATTCTTTGCAATAAAAATGTGTGTATAAGTTGAAATATTCATTTTAATTTCCTGTGACCATAAAGATCTAAGTCTTATAAGTTACAATTATTAGTGATATAAAATTGAAATGTTATACATATTGAAAGAGCTTTAAAAAAATACTGATATCGTTTTTTTAACCTTGTAAAATAAATAACTGTGTCAGCGTGGCTCATACAAATCATGACTTCCACTTGGAGTCAATGTCCTTTGTTGTATGTCCCATACAACAGGGGTCAGGGGCATCAAGAGCATTGGTGAAGCAGCATTTCCTAAAAAAAACTGCTCCTCTGTGGTCTCAGGGGTTTTCCTCTAAGTTGTTATTTGTTCTTTAGAGTTTGAGACTGGCACTTTTTGTTTTGACCAGAAGGTGTCAGGCAAAGACAACTCTGGCAATACTGTCACTTGTGAAGGGGGAGGTAGGAAAGGAGAGCTATATGAAGCTAGGCACAGCACATTTGGACATTAGGGATCTGGAAACAGACTCTTTATAATTACCTGTACCTTGTATACACCTTGAATAGTGCAACCAGGTTGAAGACCATGCCCTAGAAGAACAGTTCTCAAACTCAGGACCCTTTTGCACTCTTAAAGATTGTGGAGAACAACAAATAGCATTTGTTTATTTGGGTTATAGCTATTTACTGTATCAGTAATTAATACAGATTTTAAATATTTATGTAATTCATTTTAAAAATAATAAATCCATTGCATGTTAGCAAAAATAACAAAATTTTTGTAAAATAACTATCTTCTACAAAACAATTACTATTTTACATTTTTAAAGACCTTTTTAATATTTGCTTAATAGAAGACAGTTAGATCCTCATATCCGCTTCTGCTTTCAATATGTTGTGGTATACTGTTTTGGCTGAAGGATATGAAGAATATTTGAACTCAGAAAGATATATATTTGGAAAAGGGAGGACCTCCTAGTTGCCATGAAGGGGTCTCAGGGACTCCTAGGTGTACTCAGACCACATTTTAACAACCACTGACCTAGAAAAATATATGTACTTCTGACCCAGAAGATACATACAAACCTTATGAGCATGAATTTTTATAACAGCATTGTTTTTAAAAACCAAAAACTGGAAATAAGACATACCCAGTAAGAGTAGAATAGGTAAACAAATTTTAGTATATTCATACAATTAAATATATATTAGTGAAAATGAATGAAAACAGCTAGATGTATTAAAATGGATCACAAAATCGCAATGACCAAGAGAAGTCTATAATAATACATACAGTATGATGCCATTTTTGCAAGGTTCAAAAACAGGCAAAACTAAACTAGTTGGAGATGCATACAATGGTAGTAAAACTATAACGAGAGGCAAGGAATGTGAATATTTCCAGGGTGGAGAAAGGAAGGTGTTACTGAAGACAGGCACAGGGAACTTTTATAGTACAAAGTTTCATTTCTTCATTTGGATGGAGGTTACATGAGTGATGGCTTTATAATTACTCTTTAAACTGTACATATATGTTTATATACTCACTATAGCTATTTTTAATTTTACAATAAAAAATATATGGTTTGCAATAACAATACAAAAGGACTCAAGATTATGTTTAATAAAAAACTATGTGGAGAAAATGATATAATTTTAATGAAAGTTAGTAAAAAGACTCAAACAAATAGAGAAGTATATACCGTATCCTTTTTTTTTTTTTTTTTATTGCAATACACGGGCCTCTCACTGTTGTGGCCTCTCCCGTTGTGGAGCACAGGCTCCAGACATGCAGGCTCAGCGGCCATGGCTTACGGGCCCAGCCGCTCCGCGGCATGTGGGATCTTCCCAGACCAGGGCATGAACCCGCGTCCCCTGCATCGGCAGGCGGACTCTCAACCACTGCGCCACCAGGGAAGCCCATATACCGTATCCTTGAATAGGAAGCCATTCTTGTAAAAATGTCAATTCTTTGCAATCTACAAAGTCAATGAAATTACAATAAAAATTCCAACAGGCTTTTCATGAAACTTTATAAGGTGATTCTCAAATTTACATGGAAGAGCAAAAGGCCAAGAACAGTTAAGACATTCCTGAAGAAGGGGTGGGACTTAATCTACCATACATCAATACTTATTTGGAGGGCAAAGAATTTTATAAAGCATATACAGTGCAAGGATAGACAATTACATGAATGGATTGTAGTGAAGAGCCCAGGAAACAGATCCATACATATATAAAAAACTTGATTTGTGACTTAGAGAGTATTGCAGATGAATGGGGAAAGAACAGACTATTCAATAACAACAAATATTTGAAAAAGAAATAAAGAAAACAATTCCATTTACAATAGCATCAAAAACAAACAAAAAACTTAGTAATAAACTTAACCAAGGAGGTGAAAGATCTGTACACTGAGAACTATGAGTTTGAGGAAGAAAATGAAGACATAAGTAAATGGAAAGATATCCCATGTTTATCAGAACAATTAATATTGTTAAAATGTCCATAATACCCCAAACTGTCTATAGATTCAATGCAGTCTCTTTCAAAATTCCAGTGACATTTTTACAGAAATAGACCAAACAATCTTAAACTTTGTATGGAACTATATAAGACCTTGAATAACCAAAGCAATTTTGAGAAAGAACAAAGCTGGAGGCATCACACTTCCTGGTTTCAAACTGTGTGGCAAAGCTTTAGTATTCAAAACAGTATGATATTGGGACTTCCCTGGTTGTACAGAGGTTAAGAATCTGTCTGCCAGTGCAGGGGACACGGGTTTGGGCACCCGTGCACCACAACTACTGAGCCTGCACTCTAGAGCCCACAAGCCACAGCTACTGAGCCCACGTGCCACAACTACTGAAGCCCATGTGCCTAGAGCCCGTGCTCCACAACAAGAGAAGCCACCACAGTGAGAAGCCCACACGCTGCAAGGAAGAATAGCTCCTGCTCACCACAACTAGGGAAAGCCCGCATGCAGCAACGAAGACCCAACGCAGCCAAAAATAAATTAATTAATTAATTTAAAAAAAAACAGTATGGTATTGGCATAAAATCATACACAGAGACCAATAGAACAGAGTAGAGAGTCCAGAAATAACCCCATGCATTTATGGTCAACTAATGCTTGACAAGGAAGCCAAGAGTACTTAATAGGGAGAGAATTGTCTCTTCAATAAATGGTGCTCAGGAAACTGAATAATCACATGCAGAAGAATGAGACTGGGCCCCTATCTTACACTCAAAAATAACTTGAAATGGATTAAAGACTTAAACATCAGATCTGAAACCATAAAACTCCTAGAAGAAAAAGTAGCGGAAAATCTCCTTGACATTTGTCGTGGCAATGATTTTTTAAAAATGACACAAAAAGCACAAGCAACAAAAGCAAAAATAAATAAGTGGGACTAAATAAAACTAAAAAGCATCTGCACAGTAAAAGAAACAATTAACGAAATGAAAAAGCAATCTGCACATGGGAGAAAATATTTGCAAACCATCCATCTGATAAGAGGTTAATATCAAAAATTTATAAGGAACTTATAGCCAATAAACAAAATAGCCAATAAACAAAAGCAATAGCCAAAAAACGAAAACAAAAAGTCAAAGATCTGATTTAATAATGTGCAGAGGACTTGAAATGACATTTTTCCAAAGAAGAGATACAAATGGCCAGCAGGCACATAAAAATTGTTCAGCCATCACTAATTGTCAGAGAAATGCAAATCAAAACCACAATGAGTTATCACCTCAATCACTTCACACCTGTTAGAATGACTGTTATCAAAAAGAGAGAGACAGCAAGCATCAGTGAGAATGTAGAGAAAAGGGAACCCTTGTACATTCTTGGTGGGAATGTAGATTGGTGCAGCCACTATGGAAAACAGTATGGAGGTTCCTCAAAAAAATTAAAAATAGAACTATCATATGATTCAACAATCCCACTTCTGAGTGTATGCCCAAAGGAAATGAAATCAGGATGTGGAAGAGATATCTGCGCTCCCACATTCGTTGCATTCATCACAATAGCCAAGATATGGGAACAATCTAAAATTGTCTATCTACAGATAGATAAAGATGATACAGAATATATATACAATGGAATATTATTCAGCCATGAAAAAGAAGGAAGTTCTGCCATTTGCAACAACATGGATAGACCTTGGGGGCATTATGGTAAGTGAAATGTCAGAGAAAGACAGACACCGTATGATCTCGATTATATGTGGAATCTAAAAAAGCTGAATTCATAGAAACAGAGAGTAGAATGGTGGTTGCCAGGGGCTGGAGGGGTGGGAGAAATGAGGAGATATTGGTCAAAGGGTACCAACTTCCAGTTATAAAATGGATAAGTTCTGGGAACCTAATGTACAGCATGGTGACTATAGTTAACAATACTGTATTACATACTTGAAAGTTGCTAAAGAGTATGTTCCCACCCCACATACTCAAAAGGTTGATTATGTGAGGTGATGGAGGTGTAAACCAACCCTATTATGGTAATCATTTCACAATATATACATGTATCAAATCATCACATTATATACCTTAAACTTACCCAATGTTATATGTCAATTATATCTCAATAAACCTGAAAAAAAAAAGAAAGCATAAAGTATTTAATAAAGAGCATACGGATAATTCATTGGCCATATTGGAAGAAAATTAGATCCCTACCTGGAACCGTATGAGAAAATAAGTTACAGAAGAGAGATTAAAGACTGAAAGCAATATTATAAAACTTTAAAAATATATACAAGGAGAAGATCTTTATTCTCATACAGGAGAATATCTATAACCTCGTGTAGGGAAGGATTTCTTAAAAGGACTGACAAATTCAACTATAGTAAAATAAATAATTTCTGTTAATCAAAAACATCATAAAGACAGTAGCCATACACTAGGAGAAAACACATATAACTGACAAAAGGTTAATAAAGGTAGTGGTATTAATATCATGATGATGACTACGATGATGATAACAATAATAGCAAATATTTATATAAAACATATGTCAGGCACTCTTTTAAGCACTTTCCAACGTTTTCAATACTTGTCATTGTATTTTTACAACGTGGTGGGTGTAAAATGGCATCTCATTGTGATTTCAATTTGCATCTTCTGATTATTAAATAATTTGAACATTTTATCTTGTGTTTATGACCATTCCTGTTTCCTCCTCAGTGAAATGCCTTTTGGGCCCAAGTTTTTGAAAAAAATTTTTATTTAGTTTTGGCTGAGATGGGTCTTCTTTGCTGTGCACGGGCTTTCTCTAGTTGGAGCGAGCGGGAGCTACTCTTTGTTGTGGTGCGTGGGCTTCTCATTGCAGTGGCTTCTCTTGTTGCCGAGCACAGGCTCTAGGCGCATGGACTTCAGTAGTTGTGGTGTGCAGGCTCAGTAGTTGTGGCTCGCAGGCTCTAGAGTGCAGGCTCAGTAGCTGTGGTGTACAGGCTTGGTTGCTCCAGAGCATGTGGGATCTTCCTGGACCAGGGCTCAAACCCGTGTCCCCTGCATTGGCAGGAGGATTCTTAACCACTGCGCCACCAGGGAAGTCCCTTGCCCCAATTTTTAAAACGTACATTTTCCTGTCTCATTAACTTCTTAAAAGTTCTTTAAACACTCTAAACTCTATATGTCTTTAATCACTCAGCATATTACTTAGGACAGTATAGTACAGTTGTTACACACACACGCTCAAGCTAGACTGCCTGGGTTCAAATCCCAGTTTCTTCCACTTACTGCTTGCATGCCAAAGTTGGGCAAGTTGCTTAACTTCTCTCAGCTTCAATTTCTTCATCTACAAAAAAAAAAAAAAAGGATATAATAATAGCATCTAACCCTACTAATTCATAAATTCTAGAGAGACCAGACTCTTCATCTGCACTGGTGGGGATAAAAGTTGGTATCACCAGGGACTTCCCTGGCAGTCCAATGGTTAAGACTCCATGCTTCCACTGCAGGGGAGTCGCGGGTTCCATCCCTGGTCGGGGAACTAAGATCCTGTAGGCTGCATGGTGTGACCAAAAAAAAAGTTGGTACAGCCACTATGGGAAGAGTTTGCCATTAGCTAATAAAATGCAAACTCCACCACCCAGCAATTCTACACTACCTTGGACATGTTCACTAAGAGAAAGGGCCAAGAATGTGCTGTCAGGGTCTGCAACTTTATCCTACAAGGATTTTGACATTCCCTGGGCTGGGTGATGTCCCCTCTCAAATCAGTGGTTGTGACTCCTCCACCCTTGTTTCTTTTTGTTTTTGTTTTTTTTTTAATAAAGTCACACCCGCATATGACTACCCCACTCCTCCTCATCACTGGTCTTGTTCCTTGGGGACAACTAATTGAATCTCAGTCTGTTTCTGTTTTCAGATCTTTGGGTGGTTAAGTTAACTTGTTTTATGGATACTGGCAGAAAATGAGATTCTTGGGTCAGAGACAAAGGACTTTATTATTCATAGCACAGCAAGCTGCCTGAGTATCATGTTCGTACAAGTTCTCCTTGTCCCCAAGTCCCAAGGGAGGGACACTGGAGGGGTTTACATAATGGGTTCCACATAATGGGTTTACATCACAGCTGAGGAATGCTGAGCTAGAGGGATCAACCTCTTTTACAGTGGGCCTGTTCTTTGTCCTGGAAGGAAACAGTATTTTACACGTTTAAGGTTTCTGGCTGTAAGCACAACCCTGAGAAATGGCCTAAGCAAAAAGCAATCAGGACCTTGTATTCCTGCTTGCGTGGAATGTACAGGGATGCTCTGGGCTTAAGGTAGATTACCTGTCCCATCATGTGCACAGCAGCATTCTTCAGAATGGCAGAAACTTGGAAATGACCTAAGTGTCCATCAACAGTAGAATGGATAAATCGATTGCAATTTATTTTTTCAAGGGAATATTATACAGCAGTAAAAATTAATGAACTATAACTACATGCATAATACAATTTAATTTCAAAAACATAATTTTCAGCCAAAGAAACTATTCATAGAATATATACAACGAGATTTCATTTATAGAACATTCAAAACTGCATACATAGTTGGTAAAACAATACAGAAAAGGAAGTGAATAATTAAGATAAAACTGAGGATACACATTAACTTTGGAGGGGAAAGGAAGGGCATACACAGGTGTTCCCTTTATTCTTTAAACTGCTACTGATTTACTTTAAGTAAATGACTGTTATATTTCACAGTTAAACACATGTAGACAGGTGTTCCCAGAGCATAAGCTCCTGAGGACTGTTTTAGGGTGGGTGGGTTTTTAACCCCAGCTCATTATTTAGGGTAAGTCTTCTGGCACAGTAGCTCCCTGGCTTTGATCCTTGAGACCCATGAGGAATGGCATTGACTCTTGGGACACCTCACGTGGCATACCAGGGCATTTGTTTTGTGTCCTAGTATGTGGTCAGTCCTAGAGAATGTTCCATGTGGGCAGTAGAAAATTCAGGCTCCATCCCTTTCTTGTCCACCCAACAAAACACTTGGGAATGCAACTGAGGGACAGATAATCTAGAATGACTCTAATTAATTGTTTAAAGTAAAACATTATCAAATACTGGTTTGTTAACCCTTAAATGATGAAACATTTGCCATAGACATCAGAACTGATTGTTTCTGTGGTCCCCAGGTGTAAGATCAACCTCCTCTTAAAGAAGTGCCCATTCAACCTTGGGATTTGGAAAATCTGACATTCCTTGGGCCTTTGTGATGTCCCTTCTGAAACCAGTATTTGTCCCTCCTGCCTTTGTTTTATAAAGTCACATCTGCATATGTCTAAAAATTCAACCTTAAAAGAAGAGTTTGATACTAAAAAGCAGCTTCCTCTACCCCACTCCTTCTCACTACTGGTCTTGCTCCTCAGGGACAACTTCTTTCAAGCTATTTTTAAAACTGACAAATAGAAACTATACATATTTAAGGTGTACAATTTGCTATTTTGATACATGTATACATTGTGAAATGATCACTACAATCCAACTCTTTAACATATCCATCATCTCACATAGTTACCACTTTCTTTTTTTGTGATGAGAACACTTAAGATCTACCCTCTTAGTAAATTTCATGGATACAATACAGTGTTGCAGAACTTATTCTTCTTGCATAACTGAAACTTGTACCCTTTGACTAACATCTCCCCAAATTCCTCTATCCCCACCCCCACCCTCCAGCCCCTAGCAATCCCCATCTACTCTCTACTTCTGTAAGTTTAACTGTTTAAATTCCATATTTAAGTGCGATCATGCAGTATTTGTCTTTCTGTGCCTGGCCTATTTCACTTAGCATAATGTCCTACAGGTCCATCCATGTTGTCTCAGATGGCAGAATTTCCTTCATTTTAAGGCTGAATACTATTCTGTTGTGCATATATACACATTTTGTTTATCAATTCGTTCATCAATGGACATTTAGGTTGTTTCCATATCTTAGCTATTGTAAATAATGCTGCAATAAACATAAGAGTGCAGATCTCTCTTCCATATCTAGATTTCATTTCCTTTGGATATATACCCAAAAGCAAGATTGCCAGATCATAAGGTAGTTCTATTTTTAATTTTTTGAAGAAATTCCACACTGTTTCCCATAATGGCTATACCAGTTTACATTCCCACCACCAGTGCACAAAGTTTCCTCAGGAACAACTTCCTGAATCTCAGTGTTTCTGTTTTAGCTCTTTGGACAGTTACCTCCTTATCCAAAACTAACACCCCCCGTATCGGTATTTTCATGCTGCCATCTCTCTGGCTCTCTCTCTTGTGCATTCCTCTTCCGTTTATAAGGAGCCTTATGATTACATTGGGCCTGCCCAAATAATCCAGGATAATCTCCTCATCCCTGGGGCAGCTGATTAGCAACTTTAACTCCATCTGCAAACTTAATTCCCCTTTGCCATGTAACCTCACATATTCACAGGATCCTGGGATTGGGATGTGGACATCTTTGAGGAGCCATTAGTCTGCCTACCACAACTCCTGACTCAGTAAGACAAGGATATTAATGGCTCCACTCTCCCTTTAACCCCCTCACCTCAAACCTCCCATCCTCTGACTTCTCTCATCTACACTTAGACATCACCAAACTTTCTGTCATTTACATACTGTTCTGTACCCATAATTAAACCATTTGTAGTACATTCATGGATTCATTCTAAAATCTGAAATATCAGTACCTTACTTTATTGTACTGTATAATTCTAGGCTCAAAGTAAGTTCCCCTCAGAATTTTGAAGGTGTTGCTCCACTGTGTTACTAACATCCAGTGTTGCAAATGAGATGTCTGGTGCTAACCTGATTTTATCTGGGGGAGTAGGGGTAGGGAGAATGCTGTTCCAAAGTATTTTATCCACAGGAGGTTGGGTGGGGGTGATGATGGGAGTAATTTACTGCTATTTAGGAATTTCTATTAATTTTCTTGCTTTTTCCTGGAGTTTCACCCTGGCCCTCTCTTGTCTCTAAAGGGCCTCTCCAGGGTTCTTTTTGTCAAACTAGTGCCCTCCCTGGGAGCATCTTCCTGGCTTGTGGCTTGTACTGTAGGTAGCAGCCTCCCCACCCAGCCTCATGCACCACCATTTTCCTCTTCCAGCTTTCTATCTTTCAGAAACTGTCCATATCTCTCATCCACTCTTATTTGCTTTAATGTGGGGAACTCATTCCTTTTATTCCTTTACTATCATTTTAAAGGAATAAATGTAAGATACCTATCTTACACCACTAAGATAACTCAAGATTGATTAAAGACATAAATATAAGACTTGGGACTTCCCTGGTGGTCCGGTGGGTAAGACTCTGTGCTCCCAATGCAGGGGGCCTGGGTTTGATCCCTGTTCGGGGAACTAGCTCCCACATACGTGCTGTAAGTAAGAGTCCACACACCACAACTAAGAAGCCCACGTGCCACAACTAAGAAGTCCGCATGCTGCAACTAAAGATCCTGCATACTTCAACGAAGATACCACATGCCGCAACTAAGACCCAGTGCAGCCAAAATAAAAAATAAATATATTGTTTAAAAATAGTTGAATTCTTAATTATACATTAATTAATTAATTAAAGAAAGACCTGAAATCATAAAACTCCTAGAAGAAAACATAGGGAAAAAGCTCCTTGACTTTGGTCTTGGCAATGATTTCTTGGATATGACACTTAAAACACAAACAACAAAGGCAAACAGACAAACGAACAGACAAAAAACAAATGAGCCTATATTAAACTAAAAAGCTCTGCACAGCAAAATAAACTACCAACAAAATCAAAAGGCAACCTATGGACTGGAAGGAAATATTCGCAAAACATACATCTGATAAGAGATGAGTATCCGAAATATACAAGGAATTCAAACTCAATAGTAAAAAATTAAATAATTTGATTAAAAAATGGGCAATGGACCAGAATACATATGTTTCCAAAGAAGATATTTGAACGGCTAACAGGTACATGAAAAGCTCAACATCACTAATTATCAGGGGAATGCAAATCAAAACCACAGTGAGATATCTTGTCACACTTTTTAGAATGGCTGTTATGAAAAGGACAAGAGAACAAGTGCTGGCAAGGACGTGGAAAAAAGGGAACCCTCCTACACTGTTAGTGAGAATGTAAATTGGTACAGTCACTGTGGAAAACGTTATGGAGGTTCCTAAAAAAAATTAAGAATAGATCTACCATATGATTCAGCAATTCTACTTTTGAGTATATATCTGAAGGAAGTGAAATCACTATCTGGGAGAGATACCAGCACTCTCATATTCATCACAGCATTATTTATAATAGTCAAGACATGGAAAAAACCTGAGTGTCTATCAATGGATGAATGGATAAAGAAGCTGTGAGATATATAATAGAATATTATTCAGCCATAAAAAGGGAAATCCTGCCATTTGTGACAACATGGATGGAACTTGACGGTGTTACGCTATGTGAAATAAATCTGACAGAAGAAAAATTCTGTATGCTCTCACTTATATATGGAATCTAATAAAACTGAATTTACAGAAAAAACAAATGTAGATGTTGTGAAAGAGGGGAGATAAATTCTATCACTAAATCTGCCCCTTTGAACCCCAAACCTCTTCCCTTTTGTTTTAAAATTATTTCACCAGAACAAAAATATAAGACAAGCCTCACTGTATGAGCTGTCCTCATCCTGAGGTGCCCTGTGACCCCTTGTCCTGATTTGGACATAAGAGCAGAAATAAGGCACTATGTTTAAGTTCGGAAATCAATGGGACATGATGGGTTTCCCTTGCCCCTGCCTCCCATCACATAAGAGCTGGTAGTTCTTGGCTCAGGCACGTCCCTGAAACCCAGGCGCCCCAGTATCAACTATGGTAAAAGAGAAGCCCAGGAGTTTATACCTTAACATTTTGCTTCCATCCAACTTCCAACAGCTGTTCAAAGGCCTGTTTGCCCCGAGCACTCCCTGTGTAACTGACCCCCAAAGTTAGAGAACTCTGATTAGGTTATCAATGAAAAAATGTTGCCTGCCATATCAGTAAACAAAGGATGTTGCAGCCATCAAAAGCCGTAACATTACAGCCATCGAGCCATGACATTACAGGGCCCCAAGAGTGAGCCCTGAGGGAACTCAGGACAGAAACAGGATGCCTGCCATCTAGCAGTCAGCTGCTGCAGTCACTCCAGACGGTGCACCCTGAGGAGACTTAGGATGACAAAGCACAGGATACTGGCCCCAGATAGCTGAGGTGTATACCAAAGGAATGATTTCGGTGAGCCCAGACTCTTGCATCTTCCCATACATAGAAAAGCGGTAAATGCCTTAACTTGAGATGGCTGGTTTTCTTCAACTAACAGTAATCTTCTGATGTTGTGACTACCTGGTCTTTCTTGCGAAAACGCCTATATATCCTGGCTCCTCCCTTACCTCTTCTGAGTAGTCCCTTAAAGCTATCTGAGAGGCTGTGTCCCGGGCTTAAGTCCTCAGTTTGGTCTGCCAAATAAGACATAATTTTCAACTTTTAGGTTGTGCATTTTTTTCAGGTGACAGGGTTAAGGTATTGTCACCTCTTGGAGATTCCCATGGAGCAGGGCTTGAGGAAAGATGGTGACAACATCACCTATGGACCAGGGTCCGGGCTGATCGCCACCATGCATATGGTTGCAGTGGACATATAGGTAGGGTCAGCATCTGGCATTCTTAAAGACATAAAAACCAAAAAGCTTTACATCTACTGGTATTTTTTTCTCCCAATCACTGAACCTCACACCTATTCTTAGGGTAGAAGCTAAAACATTCTACTCTGTCTCCTACTTTTCCAAAAGTCTCTGTGTTCCAGAGGAATTTAAAAATAACAGCAGCAGGAAACCTAGTACTTTTAAAAGGGAAAATCTCCCCAGGTTATCTCATGATAAAGGTATGAAGTCATCGCTATTAACCTTTCCGGGTCTAGAAGGTAAATCTGGAGACTGACTACGTACAGCACAGGCATTTCACAAATTGGTATCTAAGGTTTTCCTTGGGGGAGACTTTAGTCGAGACTTTTCTCTGCTAAATGGACAGTCTTCTGTTTTCTCCTTCCCTTGTCTCTACCTCTCCAGCTTCAAGTCTACAATGTGGCCTTAACTCTGCATTTCTACTAATTGCCCCTATGTCCCAGCAAAATAAATAAAAATTGGTGCTTGTTCCCTGCCTCAGTTTACTGAGCCACACACTCCCATTTGGATTTCATACTTTGAGGGATGGGTCAGAAATGAATGTGCCTAAGGCTCCATTTGCTTCTTCAAAAAATGTAGTCCAATTATGGAATAGAAGCCCACTGCTTTTATATAAAGCAAAGGAATAGGAGTGTTTAAACTTGCTTTCAACCTGTTAGAATCAGCATGGGAGAAAACACAGAAAAATACTGAAAATTGTTGATTGATGATGTCAGTTCAATAAATGCATTCATTTTTTCCCCCTTAAAGCAGCTGTTTTTAAAAACTTTTCATTTGGGCTTCAGAGTTATTAACTTTCTTCACTGGCTGTATTTCCCTTCCTTTCGCATTAAAGAGGGAAACAAAAATGAAATGTTCTTTGAAGTTTTTCTTACAATTTTTCTCAGCCATTTAAAATACCCCTACTGTTGAATCTAAAATGTTCTTCTGTAACTGAAATCCTATTATGAATAAAGAAGCTGGATTGTCTTTCTGTGGAACCTCAGGAAGCTTCTTTTGCTTTTCCAGTCTTCACAGAACAATGTAAACACCTTTCAAGTGAAACCCTCAATGAAAGCCTTTTATTGATTTTCATGAAACTGTATGGCTTCAGAGGCATTTAACTGGCCATGATTCTTTTAAAACCAATCACCTCCAAGGATCTCTTACTTCAAAGGATGCATCTTATGAAGCAAATTTAAAACAAACCAGCAGGAGTAGTTCCTTTAAATACACATTAAAAAGATAAGACAACACAAAGTGCTCTTATTTGAAGAAATGGGCTCACCTCTTGTTCTTCTGCTCAGGAAATTAATTAGAATGGATTAACCAGGAAAACTGAAAAGGATGCCTGCTCTCTTTTTTGTCCCCCTCCCAGCCCCCCAAACCCCAACCTCCAACCTCAAGCTTTTCTGAATGTGTTTACTTGAAATCAGGAAATGGAAAGTTTTCTGGATTGAGTTTTAAAACCAAAGAAGTCAGAATAATTTTCCTTGGTATGCAGAAGAACAGAAATGAGTTGTTTTCAGAAATGTTCATTAAAGTTCATAATACGATTGAATAGTGATTGTAATAATTATTTGCCTGATCTACCCAAATATTTATCTCTAAGAGAAGAAATTGGAACCTTTCAAAAATCTACTCAAAGACAACTATATAGTTTAATTAAGTTAGAGACGCAAAGCCTCTCTAAACATTCCTACTGAGTTTTCTTAGAAAGAGGTAACTTAAAATCTGAGTGTAAATGATACATCTCAGAGATGGGGGTGTGTGGGAAATATATACATATTATATATGAAGAATATACATATATATTCTTTCCACTGATATGAAGTCTAGGCCCTTAGTCCAAGAGGACTTTAAAAATATTAATTTGTTTCCAGAAGTGTTAAGTAATGCTGAAAAACCTGTTGAACAACGCTCTACCCTCTTCATTAATTTGGAATTTGGGTTCCCTGGGGTGTTATATAGGAGTATATTCCTTTGTATTATTTACACTCCAAGGACTTTCCAAGCAAATTAATAATGTGAAATGGATTAAAGGAAGAATCTTTAAAATACTGAGACAAAACTTTTAAAGCACCCATTTGAGTGCTGAAGAATCATTAGTTTTCTCTAAGTACAAAATAACTGAGGATGATTACAAAAGATTTCTCCGGTTTCCCAAAGCATTTACCCTAAAAATCTTGACCAGGTAACACATTGTTAGCTTATTTGTTGTCATTAGTTGAATTTGGAAAAATAAAAGCACATTTCTTTAAAAATTCCTCTAAACGGGAATTAGTGAAGTAATATTCAATTTTCTTTCTGTGTTTGGATAAAGAGATAGAAAGAAAATGATTTTAAGCAGGAGTTAAAGCAAATAGGAGGCTTAGGAACAGGAGCTGGGGGCCCCAGTGATCTCAGAAGCTGCAGCTTCGGTGGCCTAGAGGGACAGAAGCCAGGCTAGAGAGAGTTCAGGAGAGTGGAGCACCAAACTGTTTTCTAGAAGTTCTAAGATGAAGAAAAGAGGAAAGGGTGGTCGCTGAGTTGAAATGAGGTTTTCGTTTGTTGTTTAATTTAGGAGAAATCTGACCATGTTTGGAGCTTGAGAATGATTCAATAGAAAGCAAAGGCTTAAAACGCTTGGAAGAGAGAAAGTCGAGGAGACAGGAGGTAATGGAATCAAAGGTAGGATGAGGGTACAACAGAATGATTAGAGTTAAAAATAAAGATGAATAACTTTTATTTTAAGTTAAGCAGGTCAAGGAAGGTCAATATAGGGTTAAAAGAAGGGGTTTGGAGTCCCAAAGTGCTGATGTATTCACCAAAGCAAGGGAGAAAATCAAGAAAGAGGACTCCAGGAAGCCAGATATCCAGGAAGAGAGTAGCAAGGGGAATGCCAGGATGGCAGCCATCAGTAGCAGGCTGGAGGGATGCAGATTGCAGTAGCTTGGAGATGTCTGTGAGAAAGAAAGGACTCTTGGGGAAAATGGAATTGATAGATTATCTGACATGGTTGCTTATCTGGGAGAAAAGAATTATGACAGAGCAGATGGACAAATGGAGAAAAATCAAGATTAGGTAGAAAGAAAACCATGCGAGTCAAACACAACTCCAGACACTTAATACATGCTAGGTGCTATTTAAGTGCTTTAATCTGTATACTTTTATTAATCCTCCGCATTTAAAGAGGAAGAAACTGAAGTACAGAGAGAAGTCACTTGCTTAAAATCACAGACCTAATAAGCAACAAAAGCAAAGGTCTGATCGCAGGGTCTGGCTCTAGAGCCTCTAACCCTAACCACTAAATATACTGCCTCTCCAGGAAAGGGAGAGGGGAATGAAAAATAAAAAGAGACAAGAAAGAAATGCTATTATTATACACTATGTGGCTATGCAATGAATAATTTTTACTAGCCAGAGTTACATATTAATTTATGAAATTAATTACACATCATTTTATGAAAAGTGATAGAATTAGATTGGCAAGATAGCAGATAGAAGTGCTCAGTGGGTTAAGCTTTCAGCCCACATGGAACATAAAAGATAATACACAATAAATATAGTCAACAGATCAGGAAATAACAGCATAAAAATATTATTTAAAAATATGGAGTTGGGACTTCGCTGGCAGTCCAGTGGTTAAGACTCCGTGCTTCCACTGCAGGGGCCATGGGTTTGACCCCTGGTTGGGGAACTAAGATCCCTCATGCCGTGTGGCATGAAAAATAATAATAATAAAAAAATAAATGTTAAAAAAATATGGAGGTAATAAGGAAAAACTGCTAAAGTAATTGAAAGTGGTTGCCTCTGGGGAAGGGACTGAAAGAAAGGATGTGGAGAAGGGAGATGCTACTTCTTATTTTATGTTTTGTAATATTTGTGACATTTAAAATACATTGTACATATATTAATTTAATGGAAATAAAGGAGAATGCAATTACCATAAGGAGTGGGGTGGGGGCACTATAGCACGCCGATTGTTTTTTGCCTGGGTCCCAAATTTATAGCTATTTGTTTCTAAATGAATACTTTGTTGTTTACTTGTAACTGAAATTAATTAAACTTTCAATACTAGATTGAGATCCCTAGAGCTTTATGAGTGAAGATTGGAGAAATTTCTTCTTTTATATTTAAATACCAATAACACATCACTAGGTTTTTTTTTCAAAGTTGAGAAAATTTTAGGGAATTAGAATAATTAATTTTATTGGCTTTTAAGCCATTTCTTGAACTGGAAATTAAATTTGTAATGAAGTTTTCTAAATTCAAAGTTAGAAAAAAGCAAATGTATGACTTTTTTTCTTTAATAACATATGTATATAACTATTGTTTTCAGTTCAGTGAGTGGTGCCTTTAAGCTCAGCAGTGGCTTCTCCTTCCTAAAAAGGAAAAACCAAAAAAAATCTTTAAATTCAGGAGGGGAAAAAAGCAAATTATAAGCTGGTTATTTATAATATGTCATAAATATACGTGTATAATTAAATCATATAAAAGGAGCCAATTTAGTTAATTTAAGAACATTTTTGTGGGGGGAATATTTCACATGGTCTGCCAAGAGCTACAGTCTATTGAAACAGGTCTATTACTGCTTGTTCCTGAAAAATCCACATCGAAAGGGATGGACTGTAAAATTACCTTCCTGTTAGGAACAGCATACAACTGTCTTTCTTGAAAAGGCCTGCAGAGTACTTAAAATAAAATTAAGGTGCCACTGTTTTATGTTATGTCTACTGACATTACCTCTATTCTTTTTAACTGACCACAGATGCAAAGGATGCTATGGACCAGACCTTAAATAGTAAGTGCGAAGCCCTCAGAGCCAGGAAAGGAATAAACCTTCAGACCTAGCTAAAGAAAAAAATGTTGCCAGCCATTCCATTTCTACAGGGATCAAGCCATTAGCCACTGTCACCCACCAACAACGCGCGCTGAGGGGACTTCAGGATGGAGAAAAACAGGAAGCATTCTGCATTTTGCCCCTAGATAGTTAAGATGCGTATCTAAGGAAAAACATCCTGGCCCCAATATAGTTAAGAAGCACATCTACGGAAAAATTTCAAGAACCCCAGATTCTTGTATCTTCCCATTCATAGAAAAGTATTAAAATAATTAACTTGAGATGTCTGTTAATTGTGATTAGCAGGAATATTTTTATGTTTGACATGTTTGTTTTTTTTTCCAGCAAAAAATTCACATATATCCTGGCTCTTCCTTTATCTCTTTGGAGCAATTCCCCAATTTGGAGTTATCTGAGAGGCTGTCTCCTGGGCTATGGTCCACAGTAAGTTCTCTGAATACAACTCAACTCACTTTACATTGTACGTTTTTCTTTTGGTCAACGATAGTCATATTCCTTTGAGATTTTCCAGCAGGGAGGAGGAATCAGCTTTCATAGATTACTTGTTATTGTCTTTTTAACTCGTTTGTTAATACCAGTCAGGGCTACTATTTAGTCAGTGCTTATGACGGCCAGGCCCTGTACCGCATGGTCTGTAGGGGTGAGTTTAATGCACTATTAGTCCCCGTTTTGCAGATGATGAAACTGAGGCTCAGAGGTCACCCAGCGAGTTCTTGGTGGAGTTAAAATTTACAACTTTGTGGCTCCAGAGGCTCAGGCTTCTACTATGCTTTTTGGGTACCTTGGGCACAGTCTACAAATCCTCTAGTTATTAAGTCATATTCTCTCTTTGCCAGGCTGATGTTAATATTGTCACAGAATCCTCCCACGTTGGCATCCATTTGGAAAAAATGAGTTTAGGATTCAGGAGGCCTGGATCCTACTACCAGCTCTGCCTGTAACCCAGTGGTGCCTGATGAGGGATCTCATCTTCCTGAGCTCCTCCTAAAAGGTGAGGAGACCTTGCAGTCCCAGCAGGCTCAAACGTAGGTAGATTTCACATCTTCCCCCTCCCCAGAAGTTGCCTGGCTCTTCCCAGGGGATAGGAATCTCCTGGCACGCAAGTAATCTCCCAGGGCAAGAAATGGGGTCAGAGTGACCACGCCAGCCGACAGTGAACCTAACTAGACAGTCTTGGTGAGATCCTTGGCTTCTGATGAATCATAGGCAGCCACTAAGCAGGTGGCTGCACTGGTCTGATACTGCTTATGCTTTTTTTTTTTTTTTTTTGCGGTACGCGGGCCTCTCACTGTTGTGGCCTCTCCCGTTGCGGAGCACAGGCTCTGGATGCGCAGCCTAGCGGCCATGGCTCACGGGCCCAGCCGCTCCGCGGCATGTGGGATCTTCCCAGACCGGGGCACGAACCTGTGTCCCCTGCATCGGCAGGCAGACTCTCAACCACTGCGCCACCAGGGAAGCCCTTTTGTTTTTCTTTTTAATACTGTTATTTAAAAAATTTTAGTTAGAGCCAACTCTCATTACTTTCCATGGTTCTGAGTAGGGCCTGGTCCATTATTTCTCTTCCTCTAAACACTGGCAGCTGAGATTCTAGGAGCTTCTGTTACTCACCCGGGCCCTTGGACTCTTTAATCAATAGAAGTTGGTTAAGAAGTCAGAGGAGAATTTCAGGCAAGGCTTTATTGGGGCTGGAGCTGCAGCATCAGGGAGCAAAAGCAAGAAACAGGTACCCCTGGGCTTCCCTGGTGGCGCAGTGGTTGAGAGTCCGCCTGCCAATGCAGGGGACACGGATTTGTGCCCCAGTCCGGGAAGATCCCACATGCCCATGCCGCGGAGCAGCTGGGCCCGTGAGCCATGGCCGCTGAGCCTGCACGTCTGGAGCCTGTGCTCCACAACGGGAGAGGCCACAGCAGTGAGAGGCCCGCGTACCACAAAAAAAAAAAAAAGAAAGAAAAGAAACAGGTACCCTTGCCAGCTCTCGGAGTGAAGCTGCTTGGGTCCTTAAATGGGGTAACAACAGGGATGGATGGGTGGGTTTGGCAGGAGGCATACATTACGTGGTCTGTCCACCTCTTTGGTGGTGCAGTGGACAGGATCATGCACAGTACCATGCTTTAGCTCCTGGCACCTCAACAACTTGTAGTTTGTCCCTGGTCTTTTTGTATCCTATTGCTCAGCTTTGCCTCAACTGTGCATGTGTACAGTTATTTTTAGTCACTTATAATTTTTTGTATCCTATTGCTCAAGGAGACGTTTGTCCAGGTGCAAGCACTCTTGTAGAGGATCCCAGTTCCCAGCCTGCCTCAATTCTAGGAGATCTTGTGCTGCTCCTAATCCAAGGATTGGTTTCCATGCGACTTTCCTCTTAGTCTCCACCTCCTAAACTGCCCTCAAAGACACTACTTTGCCAAAGGCTTAAGGTCAAGCTTTGAATCATGCCCGAGGGGATCAGACACGTGGATTCCAGTCCCAGTATTGCTTCTTCAGCTTTGCTGTTAAGCTTAGGGCAAGTTATTTAACCTGTGTGGGCTTCAGTTGCCTTATTTCTAAAATATACACAGTAATGCTTATTTTAAGGAGTAAAAAGGCCTTGGCACAAAGTTTGTAGTAACAGAAATTCCTCTTCTTGGGGAGGTGGCCGCGAGGAGCGAAGATTTGGGTAGGGAGATAAACTAGGGGCACCCTCTCTGCTTTCTGCATGTAACAAACAAATATAGGGAACCCTTTTTTAGTGGAGTTGGGCGAGAGGAAGCAGGGATGCAAACCAAGTCCCTGGGCCAGGATGCGCTCTTACGCGGGTGGTGGAGGAGAGGTTAGAAAATAGATCAATATCCAGGGAAGCACAGAAAGGGTTCTCCCAGGATCCCCCAAGTGCCATGGTAATGTCAGGGCAGAACAGCCAAGCCCAGGGATTCGAAGCTTCGGCCGAGGGAACTTTCCCAAAAGTTGAGAAATTTTCTTGGCAGATGAGGGAGATAAAGGGATTTCTGGAACAGGGATCCCGTGGATAACCCAGTTTGGCGCGAGGCGCAGCACAGACCAGCACCCGGCCACCCCTATTGCGCCTGTGCAGTGCAGGACACTCAGAATCGCTCATTAAAGGCTCCAAGGTTTATTGGAGTCAGCAATCAGCTATTCCACCACAGCCGGGGACTAAGGGCGCCGCGCTCTTCTGGGTCGGGGACCGAGCGCCGCCAGGCCGTCGTAGGAGCCCGGTAATACCTGGCCGGCGCGTTGGAGCACAGCCTTCGCAGTCCAGCACTGCACCGGGAAGTGATGACCACCGCCCACCGCCTGACGCCAGCGGAAGCGAGAGCCGGGAGCTGGCGGGCTCGGAGGCGGTGCGCCCGGGAAGGGGCGGGCACGGGGCGGGGCTGCGGGCGGCCGCCGCGGCTGGAGCGAGGGAGTGGGGCGGGGCCTGGGGTGGCGGGGCGGGGTTTGGCGGCAGTTGTTTTTACCAAGGCCTCAGTGCATCGCGTTCAGCTGGGGCTACGCCGCGTGGAGGCGTGAGCGGGTTCGCAGAGGGACGCTCGAGGCCGGAGGGAGCTAGGAGGGCCAGAGGGAAGCTGGGAGCCGGCAAGCGCGCTGGTGGTGGTCGGCCGCCACGATGTCAGCGCAGTGCTGTGCGGGCCAGGTGAGTGGAGAGAGACAGGTCGGGAGACCGGGCCAGGAGCCGAGGCAACGCGGGCTTCTCTGGGTGCAGGTCCCAGCTCCGCCGCCGAAAGTGGGGTGGGTGACCCTGCGCCGCCTGGGTGAGTGCTCCGGGCCGGAGCGCGGCGCTCGGCCTTCGGGGAAAACCGTGTGCCGCGGCGGGCGGGCCGGCCAGAGGGACACGGGGAAGCCCTAGAGGCTACCCCGAGGTCTTCCCGTTCGGCCTTAGGAACTTAGCTTAGGGCGGGGCGGGCAGGGTTCGGGCGGAGGATCCCGACTGTTTCAGGAGCGTGTCGCCTCCTCCCCAGGACAAAAGTGTGTGGTGCTCAGCTCCGTAGGCCACCTGGCTCTGCCAACCCGATGAACCCAGGAGAAGACGTGGGTTTGGGCAGCCACTCCTTTTCCATGCCCTGAACGGGTCGTAAGTGGCCCAGACGAGTTGCGCTTGACATCTCGCCAGGCTCTGGAGCATTGGCTCCTTTTCTTCGAGAAAGTCTGGAAGACTGACTGCTTTCCAAACCGCGGTGCTCAGGTCTGGGCGCTGGGAAGACTCAGCCCTGCTTCCTGAGTCTCCCGACCCAACCCTGGCTGGACCCAAACGCGGCTGACTGGGTAGAGCGCGAGCCTGAAGCCATCCCTCCTTTCAGCTGAACTTGCCCGAGCCTGTTTTGTAACTCTCGGCTGTTTAACTCATGAGATCTTAAAACACCTGTGTCCGCTTGGGATGGGCGTCTTCTACCGGTTAGTAGTGCAGCAGGGCAGAATTAGTAGTAGTTTTTAACCTTTAATGTTGATTTCACTCCTTCCTGCAGAGTTAGAAAAAAAAAGAAGTAGGTAAAGCCTTCCGCACGTCGCGCTCCCTCCTTCCTAGCCGTGTTGATTATCGGCATTTCTGTACAGGTTTTAATGGTGCGTTTTCTCAAATGAGTCTAACTCCGGAGGGCATACCGGGCTATTTTTGCTTCTTAATACATTCAGCCTTGCGACAGTCAGAGGCCAGCCCGTAACTGATGCAGGGGTTAAGCAGTGGGTTTCTCTAACCCGCCGATTACACTGATAGGTAATCCGTCCTCTTTCCAGTGGCCGTGTGAAGTTATCACTTGGTTTTTGAGGTCTAATACTGTACTTGGCATGCATTCAAGCTGGCCTTTGCAGAGATGAGGAAATTGAGGTTTTTAACTTGAGGTGGAATGCCTTGCCCTGAGTCAGGCAAGGCGACAAGAAGACATTTAATACCTTCTCAGGGCTTTGGAGACCAAAGTGGACGGGAAAAGGCTGTTTTCAGAATATTCCAAATCTTAACAAAGCTTTGCAAATCGTTCACTGTTGTTATTTTGAGATAGTTCTAATTTGATGTGACACTTCATTATATAGTGATTACGTTACAGATATTTCGGGGCACCTGTTCTCCAGTCCCTTGAAAGCCCCTTGAGGTTTTCTGTGACTCCCAGCAGGTGATTTAGGGTTCTGAAAATTATTGCCAGTACTCAAGTGGGTCTTATAAAAGAATTATTGGTATGGTTGATATTTTGGCAGGGTTTCATGACTTGTTTCTTTTTGTTTAAAGTGAGAACTTTTAAAAATTATTTACTTTTTGGCTGCGTTGGGTCTTCATTGCTGCACACGGGCTTTCTCTAGTTGTGCGAGCGAGGCCTACTCTTCACTGAGGTGCGCGGGCTTCTCATTGCGGTGGCTTCTCTTGTTGTGAAGCGCAGGCTTCAGTAGTTGCAGCACGCGGGCTCAGTAGTTGTGGCGCACAGGCTTAGTTGCTCTGCGGCATGTGGGATCTTCTCGGACCAGGGCTCGAACCCATGTCCCCTGCATTGGCAGGTGGATTCTTAACCACTGTGCCATCAGGGAAGTCCTCGTGACTTGTTTCTGAAATCCCCCTCTCAGGACTTTGGAAAGAACCAAATCCTGGCCGTTCATCACAGGAAAATTAACTTCTGCTTTCTAGAGACTGCTTGAGGCTTCACTGTGGTGGCTCTCAACACAGGGAGGGGGTGATGGCACTATAATTTCGTATGAATGGGGCTGTTAAGTTTGCATTAAAAAAACAATGCAGCACTGTCAGAAGATATCTACGTCTGTGAATCCTTTGAAAAAAAATTTTGAGCACCTGTGCATTGTTTTTACCTATATCACTTATGACATCAGTGTACGGGTTTTTTGTTTTGTTTTTACCCCCGCACCAGCCAGTTCCCCAGCTCCCCAGATAGTAACTGGCTGTACAACAATTCAATTCTGACACTACCTGGAGTTAATATCCCACAGGTTAGGGGTCCGCCCTCCTCCCCCTCTCCTCCCCCGCACACTCCAGCTGCCAATCCCAAGTCTTCTGGGCCTCCCACACCGGGGTGGAAGACCGAATAAATATTTCTGATCATATCACAATATCACAGCACCTCCTGTGTGCCAAGAGCTGGAGATATGGCAGTGAGCCAGGCAAACATCATCTCTGCCCTCAGTGACTGGGGTGGGGCGGCATTTCATAAGCATGGAAGCAGCGAAACCAGTACCAGCAAGTGCTGGTACTGCCACAGGTCCTGGTGGCAGAGTGGCTTTGGGTAGGGTTGCTGGGGAAGTCTGTCTGAGAAGATGCCCTGGGAATTGAGACTGATAAAGGAGGAGAGGCACCCACGTCAGGGCCTGGGTAGGGAGTCTTCCAGGGTGTTGGAGGAACAGAAGTGGTCACCTTGGGTGCTGTGAAGACTTGACTCTCAGGGACTGGCATGGAGGGAGAGCAGTCAGAGCTGGCCACCCGGTGAATACTTTTTTTTTTTTTTTTTTTTTGCGGTACGCGGGCCTCTCACTGCTGTGGCCTCTCCCATTGTGGAGCACAGGCTCCGGACGCGCAGGCTCAGCGGCCATGGCTCACGGGCCCAGCCGCTCCGCGGCATGTGGGATCTTCCCAGACTGGGGCACAAACCCATATCCCCTGCATCGGCAGGTGGACTCTCAACCACTGCGCCACCAGGGAAGCTCCCCGGTGAATACTTTTAAGCTGCCTCCTCCTGCGTCTGAGCAGTGGTCTGGGCTTCCGCAGTGAGCCCGAATTCTTCTTGATGGAGCTTGAATCCTGGCAACCTGCTGTTGCCCTAGGCCAAGGAGGGGAGAGTGTGGTACCTTAATTTAGGGCGTCGTGGTGCTTACGGTGGGGCGTCATTGGCTTCTGGGCATATTGTAGAGGTAGAGCTGGACTTTTACATGGGTTAGAAGTGGGGTGTGGGAATGAGAGAGATTCGGTTTATGACCCGAGCAACTGGATAGGTGATAGTGCCTCACTGAGGTGAGGTAGGAGGCTTGAAGGGAGGAAGACATTTGGCAAGGAAAACCCATAGTTTTCTTCTGGCTCTGTTACATTTGAGATGCCTATTATAAATTAAATGGAGATGGCAAGTCATCGGTTGGATTTTTAAGTTGGGAGAAGTTTGAGGTTGGAGATAGAAATTTGGGGGACTTTAACTGATACTGTCAGAAACAATGTGTAACCCAGAAAAGAGCCTGGGCTTTGGACTCAGGTCTGGGTTTGAATTGGGAAATCTGGACACGGAGGGGTGGTGTGACTGTGCATGTCACTTACCCTCAATTAACCTCAGTTTTCGTCCGAGGTTGAATGGGGTTATTATGAGTATTACATGCGATAATGTCTCTAGTATAGGGTTTGGCACAGAGTAAGGAACCCCCAAAATCTTAGTGACCATTATCCACCTCTACCTGGACAGTCTCCGGGTCATTTTATCTTTGCATTGACCCTGATATACTTAGCTTTTGCTTAGGCTGTTGGCTGATCGATGCTAATGGAAGCAGAGGTCACAGGACAGTGGTCAGTCGACACCTTCTGGGTACCCAGCACAGTGGTAAGGCCCCTGGGCATTGGGTGATTAACAAAGTGCATCCTTGCTCTCCTGGAACTTAAGGGCTAGTTGGGGATTGGAAGTGTGGGGGAAGCTCACTACAGAAAGTGACAGGACACCCTGTCAGAGGTGAAGTGAGATGTGTAATTGGAAGATCTAGACACCCCATCAAGGCAATTTGAGAGTAAGGCTTGGCAGGGTTTACTCCAGGCAAGTATAAGCATTAATGATAATAGTAACAATAGCTGAAGCTTATTTCATGCTCACAAGTGTGCTGTTTTTACCTACGTTGTATCACTCATTCTCCACAGCAGCCCTACAGGGTTGGGGAATGTTCTAATTGGCCTCCTTTTGCAGGTGAGGCAACTGAAGTGCAGAGAGAGAAATTAACTTGACTGATATTTACATGGTGGTGGAGCCAGGCCTTCAACACTGGTCCACCTGACTCAAGTTGGAGCTCCTAACTGGGAAACTGTTATTCCTTATTATTCTAAATACAGTATGAATAAATCATGAGGAACTGTTGCCCATTGTTGTTGCTTATAATGACCCTAAGGCAGCTTTGAATGCATAGCTGTGAGGCTGTCTTGGTAGATATTGGTGGTTGCCAGGAGTTACCAGTGGGTGGGGTTTAGCTTCTTCCTCACAGTCTGGTCCAGGTTATAAAGACAGCAAGTCTCAGACCAAATTCTGTCACTTGTGCGGGCATTTATTGGCAGGCAGGCACAGCAGTTACACAGCCTGATCTGCGGCTTCACGAAGTTCCAGCTCTTTGCCCTTCTTGGTGCACTGACACGCAACTTGCATGTTCCCCTGAGGCAGATGTGACAACCTTCTAGAAGGAAGAACTTGACCAAGACTGCTGAAGCGCAGGACCTCATGGATGGATCAAGCCCACGGTACCACTCTCAGGCAGAACACTCCTTGTCCTTGTAGCCGGCTCATATAAGGGTGGGAATGCCTATGCCAGGGTGTTTCCAGCCAGATTGTATTACTTGATCCCTAAGATTTTCCCCAGTGAAAGCAAATTTCTAACGTCTTTTATATTAATTGATTGACAAAGCCACAGAATGCCCCCAGGGACTGTCCACTGTCGAAGATAAATAAAGCTGGACGTTAGTTAAAGCAATGAAAACAGATTTTGTTCAGTGACCACTTACTGACAGAAAGACCTGAGCTCCATCCTGATTAGCACAGATCACTGGGAGTTTTCAAGGGACGATGAGGGACTAGGGAGGAGTGAATGGAGGCCCAAGTAGAGTTAGGGAAGTGAGACGTTCCAGAGTTTGTTTGGAGTATGGGTGATGAGGCCAACTGGGTCTGATAGCTGGCAGGTTAGATTCTGTCCTTCCACTGAGACTAGGAGATAGACCCTATCCTTCCTGATTGATTACATTTCAAAGGAATGGCATTTAAGTCCTTGAGAAAGACACTCCAGACTTGTAGGAAATGTGTCCTATCTGTCCTTCTCCTCAGGGGCAGAGGAAGGATTCACAATTATTAGCCCTATTTAGTAAATGCTCTTAAGAAAGGGAGGTTAGGGACTTCCCTAGTGGTGCAGTGGTTAAGAATCTGCCTGCCAATGCAGGGGACACGGGTTTGAGCCCTGGTCTGGGAAAATCCTACATGCAGCGGAGCAACTAAGCCCGTGAGCCACAACTACCGAGCCTGCTCTCTAGAGCCCGCGAACCACAACTACTGAGCCTGCGCTCTAGAGCCCGCAAGCCACAACTACTGAAGCCCGCATGCCTAGAGTCCCTGCTCTGCAACAAGAGAAGCCACCGCAATGAGAAGCCCGTGCACCGCAACGAAGAGTAGCCCCTGCTCACTGCAACTAGAGAAAGCCTGCATGCAGCAATGAAGACCCAACGCGGCCAAAAATAAATAAATTAAAAAAAAAAAAAAAAAAAAAAAGGGAGGTTAGGGCCTATCTTAGGTGCTGGCTAGAACAAACAGTAAATTTCTTTTTACAGCCCTGAACTTTTCCAGACAAGAACTCAAAAAGGCAAAAGGCAGCTAGGTCATCCCAGGGATGCAACCTCAGGCTACTAGAAGCCTGTTAAAGTTTGGTCAAGTCCTTCATGCAGGGGTTTGAGTAGAGTTGCTGTATATCGAGAGTTCTTGCAGTTTTCACCATGTCTCATCATTACGCTGGTTAACAAAGCCTGGGGTCATTGGTGTTAGAAGTAACTGAAGCCCACGCAGGAGGCTTTTAGAGGTTGGCTTTTGTTAAGTGTTAGCTGGAATGGGTCTTCCTCATTAGGGCATCTGATCACCTCTAGACTGTAGCTTAAAACACACACACACACACACACACAATCCATGAAGACTTCTTTAAAAAGTAAATTACATACCACATAAAAGTACTAGTTTCCCTGAGATGTCCTTCCTCCTGTATAAAACCCAAATCTCTGCTTTTAAGGCCAAGCTCAGGAAGCATTTTCCTAAGAAGTGACCTTCCTCTTGCTTTAAGAGTTCTCAGAACTTGCACACAAAACCTGTCCACACCACCTAGTATGTGGTCATCTGATGCACTGGAGTTGTTTCCTGGTTACTGTGTGGGTGCATTTCCTCTCTCCTAGACAGAGCATGTACTGTGTGACCTAGATGAACCCCCTGTTGTGTGCTTTTGGTTACAAAACTTTTTCCCTACAGCTCTTTGTTTATAGTGATTGGAAATGTTAGGTCCTCATTATATCACGTGTTGCTTCCACCCTTGGAAGGGATCTAGGCACAAAAGTTCATTCTTTGCATGACTGATGCTTTTTTGAACAGTTTGGGGCATTTGTGAAATACGTATCATCCAGAGAGAACTGTATTTTGATATTTTATAACAGTCACTCACATTTAATATATATGATTTTACTTTGTGGAGTTGGGATTATGTTGTAGGTGCTATGTTTGATTCAACTCTGCTGAATTACAGGAGTTTTTCAAGTGCACCAGCCACTCATTTGCAGCCATGTTTTCTGGGCTTATACCCAGAAAGTAGTGCAGTCCTCTGCCTTCAAACATGGCAGTTTTTCCAGAGGTATTAAGTAAACGTAAATATGTGAAAGTCAGTTAATAGGCTTATGTGTTAATACGAGTGTGTGTGCGCGCGTGTTTCAGTTCCCAAAAGACTAAAAATAATGAAGAAAATCCCAGCTACACCTCCTTTAGATGCCATCGACAATAACTATTTTCAACATCATCTTTAACTTTGGTCTTTTTACAGTCACTTATGTGGATACCATCTGTCTAGATGGTGTTTTCTGTCTCTGTTTTCTTGCTCTATAAAGGTGCCCTTCTTTGTTTCAGTTGCATTAAATTTGAGTCCTGTGCTTATCACTAGTATTGGCAGTTTTATTTTTCTATGCGTTTTATAAAATGCGGGCAAGTTGCAGTACAATGGCCACATCGTTGCTCTACCATACTGACAAAGGTGGTGGTGATACAGCTGACGGTGAACTGTTGCTGATACAGAAAGAGTGGTTTGGAGATGCGTCTGTGTAGTTAGCCAAGTTCACGTTGTTGGAAAGATAAGTTTGTCACTGACCTTGAACAATGAAGAGAGTGAAGGTTGCCATTGTAGGTGGAGAGTCGGCATGAAGGTTGCTCATTCAGATTTGTTTTCTTGGGTGGCTTTAGAGCTGACCTGGGCAGGCTGGCAAAATAGCTTTGGGCTGCAGCAGGACTGAGTGGGATTGCTTTACTGGGAGGGCCCATCTGTAGGGAGTAGAGGGCAGCCTCTGATTCATCTCTCTGCTAATGAGATAAAAGGTAACACCCTCTTGCCTACTGCTTGCTTCCCACCCCCGTTTTCTCTATGAATATCGCCTGTCAATTTCCCAGAGATATTGAATATCTGGGAGTGAGTTAACTGTGAGACTCAGAAGCTTACTTTTCAGTTTCCCAGGTGTTTTAATGTAAATCGCCTTTTAGAAGCCTTTAGAAAGGACAGAGCAATAACGAGGGCATTGTCTACTTGTATTCAGAGCAGGAGAGCAGTATGTGGCCTGTTCACCTATGATAATTTAACATTAAAAAGGAAGTCCTAGTGTAGCATGGTATGTCTGCAGAACTAGCCATTGGACAAAAATTCCATTTTACCCTTTGACTAAAGTGCTTTCTGTATCTTTAATTATAATGGTAATTATAGATAAAGATCTTGTGTACTTTCAGTGTCCTGAGTCCACCGGCATTGTTAGTGAATTGTCATTACATACTGCTGTTGTTAGTTGAATTTGCGATTGCGATGGGATGCTGAGAGCAAGCATCCAATGGATCAAGTTACTCATCTAGACCACCTTGATTGTCCCTAACGATCAGGTTTTTCAAGTAGTCCAAAGTGAACCTTTGCAACCCTTGTTAAAATGAATTTTAAACATTTCCAGGGGGGACATCCTCTTATTTTCTAGCTTGTGTATTAATGATATTTTAGAAGATTTTAGAACATAATCTGGGAGTCAGTGTAGTGTGTGTGGGTAGGAAATTCAAACAATGGATTTGTTTGATTACATTAAAGCATCTGTTTGAATTTTGAAGGAAATAGGACTTTACTTTCGGCTTTTCTTCTGTAGTTTGCCTTGTGAGATTAAAGTTGAGCTGATGTTTAAGGAAAGCAGCTGTTATGGAAAAACTTAGGGTGGGTTCTTATCACAGAATAAATTTTGAAACAATTTTGGTTTGAAGTAAGGTTACAAAATATAGTGATTAGACAGCATTCTCCCCCTCATGAAAACTGTCTAGTCTAAACAAAAGTAGGAAAAACACATACACACAACCGCTTAAATCTTATTTAGGCAGAGATTACTAGGAGAGATGGAAAATCAGGCTAATGTTTGTTTAAATATCGTTTTTTATCAACTAGCCAGTTGCTCTTTGAAACAAAGCTCATGAGGTCTTTACGGGATTTTTTCCCAGTGTTCTGTTTCTTGCATTGTGTCTCAGTAATTTAACGGAGGGCTGAGTCGCCTAATGCTATGATCCTTAGCCCAGGTTGGGCTATTTGTGTGGTGATTGATGAGGCAGATGGTGGAATCAGAGAAACTTTTGGAAGAGGCTTTAAAAGGCATCCCTTTAAATTCCCCATCTGAAGCTGAGACGTCTTGTAAAATTGCCCCTCCTAAGTGTACCTCTGGTGTGTTTGAGCCTCTCCAGTGTTGGGGAGCTCACTGCCATTCCCAGTTTTTAAGTTTTCTGAGCCTTGGTTTCTTTGTTCATCAAACGGGGGAAATTTCTGTCTTGCCTCCCTTATATGACTGTTGAAAGGGATGAAAACAAGACAATATTAAGACTCTTTGTTATCTGTAAGTTGGTGATGCAGGTGTGTCAGGGTTCAATGCAGGAAACTGAGACCGCTCTGGGTATTTTAAGCCGAACGATTTAATGTAGGGAATTAACTGTTGAAGAAATGAAAGAGCTAGAGGAGCAAGAGTCAGGGGGCCGCCTTTGAACTCTTGGATTTAAGGCCACACCACTCCAGCAGTAATCCAGAAGTCTGAAAGCCCAGGCTGCTGCCCCCCCGCCTCTTGACACCCACACAGCTGGCGGCTTAACATGGGAGCCCCAAGTCTGGCCATTGTCCTAGGACCTCGCTGGGAAGCAGACACTGCAGCAGGAGGATGGCCCCCACCTTGTTTTCACCTGTTGCTAATTGTCAGGTCCCCAACAGCAAAGGAGTCTGAGAAATGTGGTTACATTTTCCAGGTTCTTCAGTACTGGAAGACCCATAGAAGAAGGTGGGAATGTAGGCTGAATGAGAGAACTATCCCTGTGGAGCACAAGCTAGGAGGAACTAGTGTAATAACCCTAGTGAGTGCTGTACTTCCTGCCCATCGTGGCTTGACTAAATGACAGCCTCACAAGTAAGGCCAGAGTGTTGAGGGGGTTGACTTAAAGGGAGGAAGATGGAAATACGTTATCGTGCAAACTGGTTTTCCTCTCCTAGTCTCTTCGCTGCCTGCTCCTTTTTCCATACTACCAGCAGGTTGATCCTTCTACCAAAGTATAGTCCTAATCATGTCATCCCCTGCCTGATTTTTCAACACCATTGGGGTTAACGTAGTGGATTTTCTAAATGCAAGTCTTTTGTAGGAATCTGTTAGTGGTCTGTATCGAGATAACTTATATTCTTAAAAAAAAATGTGCTTAATACGTCTCTTCAGTCATTCCTGATATTAGTAATTTGTGTTCTTTATTCTTTTTTTAATGACTCTAGAAGTTTATCAATCTGATTAATCTTGTGAAAGAAACGATTTTTTTATTTACTTATTCTCTATTTCATTGATTTCTGCTCTTTTTCCCCATTTTTATTTACTTAATCTATTATTATTTATTTTAAATTATTTTATGGATTTTTTTAAAGGTAGAAACGTAAACCCTTATTTTTTTATTTTTATTTTTTCGCGGCATGCGGGCCTCTCATTGCTGCGTCCCCTCCCGCCGTGGAGCACAGGCTCCGTACGCGCAGACCCAGCGGCCACGGCTCACGGGCCCAGTCGCTCCGCGGCACGTGGGATCCTCCCAGACCGGGGCACGAACCCACGTACCCTGCACCGGCAGGCGGACTCTCAACCACTGTGCCACCAGGGAAGCCCCGTAAACCCTTATTTTAAATCTTTTCTTTCCTCTCAAGGGAATATTTAAAATAATTTTACATCCCACACATTTTGATATGCTTTGTTTTCATTATCATTCAATTCAAAATGTTTTCTAATTTCCCTTGTGATTTCTTCTTTGACCTGTTGGTTATTTAGAAGTGTGTTGTTATTTTCCAAGTATTTGAGGATTTTCCAGGCGTATTTTTGCTATTGATTTCTAGTTTATGCTTGTGGTGATAAGAGAACATATTCTGTATATATGTATTTCTTTTTGATGGCTCAGAAAATGATACATTTTGATGAATGTTCCATGTGCTCTTGAAAAGAACATGTTTTCTACAGTTATTGGGTAGTTACTGTGCCCATCGTGGCTTGACCAAATGACAGCCTTACAAGTAAGGCCAGAGTGTTGAGGGGGTTGACTTAAAGGCAAGAAGATGGAAATGCGTATCGTGTAAACTGGTTTTCCTCTCCTAGTCTCTTTGCTGCCTGCTCATTTTTCCATACTACCAGCAGGTTGGGTATAGCGTTCAAGTTGGTTGCTAGTGTTGTGCAAATCTTCTCTATCTTTACTGATAGAGGGGTCTAATTCTGTCAATTACTGGGAGAAGGGTGTTAAATTTTTCAAATATGATTGTGTTTTTGTCTCTTTCTGCCACTGGTTATGTCAGTTTTTGTTTCGTATATTTTCAAGTAGAATTTTTTTTTTTTTTTTTGGCGGTACACTGGACTCTCACCGCTGTGGCCTCTCTGGTTGTAGAGCACAGGCTCCGGACGCGCAGGCCTAGCGGCCATGGCTCACGGGCCCAGCCACTCCATGGCATGTGGGATCCTCCCGGACCAGGGCATGAACCCGTGTCCCCTGCATCAGCAGGCAGACTCTCAACCACTGTGCCACCAGGGAAGCCCCTGTTTAGTAAATTTTGAAGCTCTATTATGTATACACACATTTGGGATTGTTATGTCTCCTTAATGAATTGATCGTTTTATAAAATGATCCTTTTTATCTCTGGTAATGCTCTTTGTCTTCATGTCTTTGTCTGATGGCCATACTACCCTTTTAACTTTCAACTCATCTGTGTCTTAGATTTAAAAATGCTCTTATAAACAACATGTAGTTGGGACTTGCTTTTTGATCCCTTCTGACAGTCTCTGCCTTTTAATTGGATGTTTAGATCATTTACATTTAATGTAATTATTCATGCTTGAACTTCAGGCCATATATTGTTGGTCATTTCCATTTCCTCGTCTGTTCTTTGTTCTTTCTTACCTTTTTTTGGGAGAAGGGGTAGGATGGGCATTAATTGAATGTTTTTCAGTATTCTATCTTCTTTATTACCTTTTTATTCCTTAAAATTTTGTAAAGATTATAGTATGTATTATAGCATCTTGAAGAAAGGATAAGAGTGGGTCAGTTTACTAGACTTTTTAGCAAATGACAAGTAACAAACAGTACTTTCTGCTTTATAAAAATAATATATAGTTATCATAGAAAATTTGGGAAATGTAGAAAAGTATAAAGAAGAAAATGAATATCATTTATAATCCTAGAGAGAACAAACCCTTGTTAGACTTGGAATTCTCTGGCAGTCCAGTGGTTAGGACTCCGCACTCTCACTGCTGATGGCCTGGGTTCAGTCCTTGGTCAGGGAACTAAAAATCCCACAAGCCATGCAGAATGAATGAATAAATAAATAAATGAATGAATATTAGATCACGCTTTATGTACTGTTTTATATCCTAGCTACTTTCACACAACATTATGGACATTTCCACATATTGTAAGAATGAGAACATTTTAATGGCAGTATCACATTTAATTGATCACGTGGACATTTATTTCACTATTTACCCTTTATTAAATATTTAGTACATTAAAAAAACACAAAAAACTTAAGTAACTCTTAATATAATCTTTCTTTAGTCCCATGCCCCTTTAGGTTAGAGCTCTGGAAATAGTCCTTCTGTAACACAACATGAATATGCATTCCTAAAAATCACACTATGCAAAATGGAACAGCAAAAACCACAGGTCTTGTGGGGAAAATGGGGTTGGAGCGCAGCATTGAACGTTTTGTCAGTGACGCGCGCACACACACACACACACACACACACACACACAAAAGGGAACCTGGTAAAAATGATATTACAGTTCTACAAATGTTAAATGGTTAAGAGATACGTAATAGTACGAAAATTTGGCACTTGACCTTGAAAAAGACCTGAAATTTGCTTGTGGAAGCAGGTGTCGGAAAAGTTGCAGCTGTGAGTTGTTGTGAAGTGGTGGATGGAGGGTTATCTGAAATTGGATGGAAAGTTGTTAACACCAGATGTGCTTTTGAGTGACTCATAATGCAGGTGGAGTGGAGGAGTGTGTGTTTCATATGTTCTATGTAGCTCAGTTCAGCTGGGCACAGTGTTCTGCCTTCAGTATATGTTTCTCACAGACAAAACTGCACGTCCTGTTTTGCTCATATTGTCCCCTAACGTGGTAGGGGAGGAAAAAGTTTTCCTTGACCCTTTTAGGGTCTCTGGCTGGATCTGAAAATTAAACTGACGAAGATTAACAGGAGAAAAACGTACACATTCATTTAACACAAGTTTTATGTGACCTGGGAGCCCTCATAAGGAAATGAAGAACCAAGAAACAGTGAAACCTACTTTTATATTAGATTGAACAAAGAGAGGCAGTTGTGGAAAAATGACTAAATTATGTGGGGAGGTGAAAGGAAGATAAAAATTATTTTAATAAGGTCTCTTTGTGTAGAATTCTCTCCATCTCGGCTTCTTGTCCTTGTTAAGAATGTCTTCCTTCTGGTACAGGGAGGGCACCTCTCACGTGGGAATGTTATCTTCTGCTTTCAGGAAGAAACATGAAGATCGGAGTGCCCTTCTTGCACCTGCTGTTTCTCGGTGCCTTAACTCAAAATAATCAATATGCCAAAGTGGCGTATCCTGGGGTGAGATGCTCTAAACTCCTTCCATTATCAATCCTGTTGGAACAAACTTGTATTTTCAGAGCAAGTATAGCAGAACCAACTATAAAATGCATATGTCAGAAGCCCTGGATGTTGCAAACCTTCAGAAAGGCCAACCAATTCGTATGTCTGTTAGCTGCGTGAGGGAGTAGCTGGGCCTGCTGCTTCTCTTTGGACCAACTCCCAGAAAGTTGGTACTGGAAGTGGCTGGAAGGGTCTTCTGCTCCTCCCACCCAGTTGTGCTCAGATTTCTTGTACTATAGTAAGTGAACAACTTCAGAGATAGGAACTCTTCCTATCTTTGGAAACAGCTCTACTTCATTTTAGGGAGCTCTGGTTGAATTCCTCTTCCTGCCAGCCTCCCCAGGCTGAAATGACTTGCTGTCCCAGAACTTGGAGAGAGTTGCAGTGGTTTTGTAGAATAGAAGAGGCAGCATTGAAGGTGGGAATGGGCTCTGGCTCCTGGGGAATAGAGGACCACAGTTGGGTTGACGCAGCTCTCCTGGTTATGAAAATCCTCACTGTCTACCCAAACCTTAAACTGAAAATTGAGACATGCTGACAGAGGGGAATTGTACCTCTGGGTATGAGAAGTTTCAGTTGGAAGCCAAATTATTGGAACTTCTAGCACTCCCAAATAGTTTTTAAGGATAATGGTCAGGCAGTTTGAAATTAGAACCATCATGGGAAGTTTGTGGTTGGCAGCAAGCCAGAGAAAGTCTCACTGCTGGCCATGAGATTTCTGATGTGAGTGATGCCTGTCACTCCTTTGGTGGGTTACCATTCTCAGGTACCTTATGGACTGTGAGAATCTGGTTAGTTACACCGTCATCTTCTGGAGCTAGATGAATCCTTAAGGGAGTGGCATGTCCACCCTCTCGTGTTATTGAAGAAGAGACAGGCCCGCAGAGCTCAGGCCTTCTTCCAGGTTCACACAGCTAATCAGCATGCAGCAGGGACTGCCACCCTGGCCTGCCACCCTGGCCTTTGGTGTGCCCCCATGGCCTGTACACAGTGGACATTTGGTAAATGACAAGAGAGAGAATGGGTGAGTGTTGGGCTTTTTCTGAAGACATCTGCAGTTCAACAGAGAGCTCATGGCTGCAGATTTTAAACATAATCTTATGGTTGAAATCTCACATTGGTTTTTTTCCACTGTATTTTGCTGCAGTAAAATCAGTTTAAACCTTTTGTCCTCTCTCTTCTCTTAAACTCCCAAGCAGTTGTTTGAATTTCTTTTTTCCAGGAAGTTCTGCTTCATCTGTGGATCATGGGCTTTAGCAGAAAGCGGTTTTTTAGAATGTGCTTTTCTATTTCTTACCAAGCCGTGTACTTTGTGAAAGTTGCAGGTTGCTGAGTAAGGGGTATTAGGCCATTTAGATTGAGCTGGTTAACCAATGAGGCGCTCTATGCAAATTGTCATACCCAGCAGTGGCTTCTGGCTGCAGGCTTTGGAAAGCATGAAGCAGTAAATTATTTCCTTATGATGGGGGGGAGAGGGGTGAGCGTTGTCATGGGATTGTATTTTCTTGGAAGCTAGCGGTGCAGCAGAGCTGAGTCTCTGACTGTTTTCCTGCTGTGACATGGCAGAAAGAAAGCAGGGCACAGAGCGCTGGAAGAGGCTGACGCTTATCCCATTTTCCCTTCATCGTGAGTCCGACCTGACTGAATTCCCAGATTTTAGAGAGATGCCCCTCTTCTCCACTTAGCACTGTGCTTCCATTCCCCCTTCCCGATCTTTCTAAGACTCTGAGGGTAATAAAACTGCTTGAGGTACTAAGAGAAAGTAGGGAGGGAGCTCCTGATCAAAAAAAAAGTATCTATTCTATAGGGCTTTTATTAGAAGAGTTAAAGAAAAAGCTCTAACTAATTGAGTTGTGGCATTTGGGAGGAATGTTCTTTAACTAGTGGGTCCCCGGGGCAGTGCTGTTGGAATTTTGGGTGAAGCAGTTCTTTCTCTTGAGGGAGTCCGGAGCTGGTATTTAGTATGCCTGATAACATTAAGATTTAGCGCCTAAGCTAAGCCAGTTAGATGTCAGTAGCACTCGCCAGTCTTTGTGAAAACAGTCTCCACCTTTATAAGCAACAACCCACAAGGCCACAGAGGGAGGATGGTGCTGCCCAGATAAGAACCACTTGGTGGTTTGGCCTTGATAATTTTTCCATGAAGTTTAGAACTGCAAAATGGACTGAATCCTACTTCCAGTAGTACATACAGAAATGAAAAAGGACACGGATAAGCAAGGTAGATGATTCTACCACAGCACCACCTTGACTTATAGAACATGCATTCAAAACTTGACATACAGACAGCAGGTTGTATTTTGGATGTAGTTTACTTTAAATGTTGCTCAGAAGTGTCATATTAAGATTGAGTGCTTAAGCTAAGCTAGTTAGATAAAGTTATGTGTTTGATAGGAGAAGGAAAAGCATGCTTTAAGGTGAGAGAGTTCATTTAGATGTATTTCCGGTATGCATTTTGTAAGCTTTTTTTGTGGGTAGTCCAGAGACAGTACAGTTGAATAATTAAGAGCCAATTCTGGTGACAAGAAGCCTGAGTCCAGAGAGACAGGAAACTGAGATTATCAGCTTGGTTGCGCCGTTCATAAGGGTGTGTGGTATGATTTATTATTATCTGCATTACCCACAAGTTACATATGTAAATGCAGGCTTTTCTTGACTAAAGTGTACTGAAGTGAATAGAACTAGAAAAAAAAAGTGTGCCACCCATAAAAGTGGGTGCCAAGATTATAGTTAAGCTGTCAGATCAGTCTTTGTCAGGGTGCTGCTGCTGGCTGTGGGTTACTAGGAAGTATTGAAAGGGCTGTTTTTGATACAAGAAAATTGTTAGAGGAATGGGAGCCTCCAGTACTGAGAATCAGCCATTTCCAATGTGCAGTCTCTTAAGAAAACTCAATGTTGAAAGATCCATGAAATACTTAATGTAAACTTCACAAAGCATTTTATAGCTGACCAATAATTTAAGAATCACATGGAACAATTTCAGCTCCAAAGTGCTGGGAATTTGCCCTTGGGGACACTTTATTCCTGTTTAAATTAACAGGTGTTCAAAAAAACCTCATAGTTTTATTTTTATCCTTAAAGTGAGTTGGAGCAATGCCCAAGCGTTTACTTCTCTCTTGAGCAGAAATGTCCAGCCTTTTAAAATTATTATTTTAGGTTTCCTCTTTTTTCTTTTTTTGGATACTTCCTTATTTGTCTTATAAAAATGACTATATTAGGTTTTTTTAATTAAAGAAATTCTTTATAAAATTTTAAGTTAGTTTTGAGATATAGTTCACATACCATATAGCTCATCCATTTATTTATTTTTAAAAATATTTATTTATTTGGCTGCGCTGGGTCTTAGTTGCGGTGTGCAGGATCTTTTAGTTGTGGGGTGCTGACTCTTAGTTGCGGCATGTGGGATCTAGTTCCCCGACAAGGGATCGAACCCGGTTCCCCTTCATTGGGAGCCCAGAGTCTTAACCACTGGACCACCAGGGAGGTCCCTAGCTCATCCATTTAAAGTGTAAAAATTCAGTGGTTTTTAGTATATTCACAAAGTTGTACAACCATCACTACAGTCTAATATTAGGACATTTTTATCACCTCTGTGACCATTAGCAGTTGTTCCCAGTTTCTCCCCAAACTTCCTCAGATCCCTGACAACTGTTAATTTACTTTCTGACTCTATGGATTTGCCTATTCTGAACATTGCATGTGAATGGAATTGTACAATATGTGGCTTTTATGACTTCTTTCACCTAGCATGTTTTCAAGGTTCATCCATGTTGTAGTACGTGTCCGTACTTCATTCCTTTTTATGCCGTATACCACATTTAACTCATCCATTTTTCAGTTGATGGTTGTTTAGGTTGTTTCCACTTTATGGCTGTTTTAAATAAATCATTTTCCAAAGAGGCTGCTGCATCTTATATTCCTACCAGCAGTGTATGTGGGTTCTAATTTATCCATATCCTCACCAATGCTTATTATTGTCTGTTTTTTCTTTTTTTTAAATTATATCCACCCTAGTTTGTGAAGTATCTCGTTTTGGTTTTGATTTGCATTTTCCTAATAACTAATGATGCTGAGCATCTTTTCAGGTGCTTATTGTCTATTCATATCTTCTTTGGAGAAATATCTGTTCAGATCCTTTGCTCATTTCTAAGTTGGGTTGTTTTTTCAAAATTGAATATTAAGAGTTCTTTTTATATTCTAGATACCAGCTCTGTAAGATATGTGATTTGCAAATGTTTTCTCATTCTGTGAGTTATCTTTTCATTTTCTTGATGGCCTCATTTGCAACATAAAAATTTTTTAAATTTTGGTGTAGTCCAATGTATCAATTTTTTCTTTCCTGGCTTGTGCTGTATCTTGTGTCTAAAAAATGCTTTGTCCAACCCAAGGTCATGAAGATTTAGCCCTGTGTTTTCTTCTAAGTTTCATAGTTTTAGCTCATACGTTTAGGTCTTTGGTCCATTTTTTGAGTTAATTTTTGTGTATGGTATAAGGAATGGGTCCAGCTTTATTCTTTTGCATTTGGGTATCTATCAATAGCTCTAGCACTGTTTATTGAAAATACTGTTTTTTTTCTCCAGTGCATTAACTTGGCCCACTTGTCAGAAATTAATTGACCATAAATGTTAGTGTTTATTTCTGGGCTCTCAATTCTATTAATTTTTAAAAATTGATCCTACATTGGAGGAATTATCCATCTGGGATTTAGACACAGTGGGACTGTTGGTCAGTGAGCTGGAGGTTGCAGTTTGGGGACTTGTGACCAGTCAGTCTTAGATGGTTGGCTCATTTCTTCGTGTGGTCATGAGATTAAATATTTTCAGATTTCTAACTGTAGGTTTCACAGGGCTGTGGTAGATGTTGGGAGGCATGAAAGGTGGTTTTGTTTATACAAATCACAAAGTATAAATACGGTGTCAGTGGAAACTGGAGTCGTCCCTATATCACTGTTAAACTGTGCTTCTGAGTCATGGAGTTGTCAGGGCTAAAGTACGCTTCCTTGCTGTATGTAGCGCTAGCCAGCTCTTTATGTAATATTTTCATTTATTAAGCAATAACTTCATTAGAAAATGAATTTTGATTGGATTTTCCAAAGCAGTTATTGTTTTTCGAAGGTGCTAATCCCTCTTTCCTTTTTTCTTTTCCACATTTAGTTTGGTGAGGCAGTTAAGAATGCTGACTTTAAATCACACCTGGGTTTGGGCCCTGTCCTCACCCTTAATGAGCTGTGACCTTGGGCAACTTATCTCCTTGAGCCCAAGTTTCTCATTGCGGCAGTGGGGATAATAACAAAAGTAAGTATCTCACAGGTTGGAAGAAACTATCCACACGTAAGGGTCCATCCTAGCATTTGGGAGTGAGTGCTGCAGAAATGGGAGCAGTTGCCTTTGTTGTTGTTGTTTGTTTACATAGTTACAAAACACCCCCCTCCCACCCCCCAACAAAATCCTTTTGGAAAAAGTCGGCAAACAGAAATGCAAAGGGGAATAACTTTTTGGTTAGATGTGAGGTTTGGGTGATGGGGCTGAGGATGCTGAAGCTGCACATTGCTGGAGCAGGTGGAGCTGCCAGGAAGAAGGGAGCCCGTAGGTTCCTTGTCCTTTGGGAACAAGCTTCCACAGGTTCCTTGTCCCCTTGTTCCTTGTGCCGTGGGAAGAGAGCTGGCAGCCGGGTAAATCTCCCTAAGCGTCAGCTCCAGCTTTGCGTCTGAGGAAATGAGATGCTAGCTACTTTGGAGCTACTGGGTTCAGACCCCAGCCCTGTAAGCCTCTCAGCTTCTTTTTTGAGGGCGCTGAGAATAATATTGGTAACTAACATTGTTGTTCTAAGTGCTTTACTACATTTTCTGTCCTAACAATCCTGTGATGTTGGAACTACTATTACCTCTATTTTGTAGATGAGGTGATTGAGGTGCAGAGCTGATAAGTAACCTTGTATTGATGGGATGAGCATTTAATACAAGCTAATGTTGAACACTTACTATGTGCCAGGCACGTGGGCTGAGCACTTTACGTGGCTGATCTCATGTCCTCCTTAAAGATGTCATCGTTATCGCCTTGATACTGGGGAACAAGTCTGTTTGCATTGCTCCACTGGCCAAGGGATTCCTGCCTACAAAGGAGCAAGTTTCTGTTGTTTGTTTACTTTTACTCTTGCCTAGTGTTGTCTTAAACTGTGAATGTTTAATGTAGGTGACTTCAAATTCTTGTTTGTTTATATTGATCACTTTTCAGTTATTTGATAACTTCAGAGGTTGGTTGAAAAACTATTTTGTTTTATGTAGTCTCTGAAGAGATGATCCCAAGAAGTTAAATTAAAAAAAGAAGTTTCTATGTGATATTTTGAGGGAAAGGGAGTCTTCTGAACTTACCATGAAATTTAGTTTAAGCCTAAATGTAATTTTTGTTTTCTGTCTTTTGCTTAAGTATCTTGTTGTTGTATAATTCGTTTGGAAGAGTTCAGAATGATCTTTTCATTTCTATTAGAAAGCGTGGGAGGTGTTCTCATGTTAGCAATGGGAAAAATGTGAATCATGGGACAGTTTAGAAATGGACATTTTGTGCAGTATCATAATGATTGAGAATGTAGGCAACCTGAATTTTTTTTCCTTAACGTAATAGTTGAAAGAAGAAGGCGAATGATAAAAGGAGATTTGGATTGTAGTTCAGATTTTAGGCTTGCTGCAAAGTGCCAAACTCAGTTTCACTCTATTTTATGCTTAGTGTCTGTTTTTAAAGCTGGAGTCCAAAATAATTGCTAGAAACTTTTAAACATCATCCCTCTCTGTAGACTATAATTTTATCCTGAGTGTATGCCAGTAACTCTTGATGGCTGCTCCATCCTAGAGATGGCACCATAAAGGTTTGGGTTTGAGTGTTAGGACCTGGCTGACTGAGTTCACATCTCAGGACCTTAGGAAAGTTGCCTCACTTCTGTCCACATCAGTTTTCTCATTTGTGAAGAAAATGGAATCGACATTCTTTTTTCCTTTTTCTCTCTTTTCTCCTTTCCTCTGCTTTTTCTTTTGTCTTTATATCACTCTTTCAAAGTCAGCATAACTTATAAATTTTTTCTCTGATTCTAAAAGTGGTACCTTTTCATGCCAAAAAGTTAAGTAATACTTTCTCATTTGTGAAAAGATGGCAAAAATACCAGTGAAAAACTGGTAAATCATTATCTGCCTCACAGGACTGTGAGGATGAAATGAAACTATGTTAGGAATTTAGGGCCCTACCTGGCACCTAGAGAATACAATTTTCTATTATTAAAAAAATTATTATGACTACTGCTACCACAACTTATAAGAAGAATAAACACTGCCAAATATCTTTCAGAATGATACTTGATGCTGAAGGCCTTGGCTGTATTATACTACAGCAAGCCTTTGGAATGGTGCTGAGTGAGGGCCAGTGAGGACGATGCATATCTAATGGGCCCTTTGGACTGCCTCAGGTCTTGTGTGCATTTAGGTGCTTTTGGGTCTTTCTTGATTTTATGTTTCTGTATGGGGGCAGGTGGAGGAGGCTTTAAAACAGTGTACTCCAGGTCTCCTGGGGATGTGGTAATGTAACAGCAGTTTTCGAAATCCTGATGGGCTTTGCAATCAGAGATTGAGGTTTCCTTATCTGTAAAATGGGGATTGTGATACTTAAATCATAGGGCTCTTCTGAAGATTAAATCAGGGAATTCCCTGGCGGTGCAATGGTTAGGACTCCGCTTCCACTGCAGGGGGCACGGGTTCAATCCCTGGTTAGGGAACTAAGATCCAGCATGCCTTGCGGCCAAAAAAAAAGATTAAATCAAAGAATGTCTTGAAAACACCTTAGTGTAGTACCTTGATACAGAGGACGTGTTTAAGAAATGGTAGGTAACTATTATTTATAATGAGTACTGGGTAGAAGGATCTCCCTGGTTGCTTAAGACACTCCCAGTCTTTTTTTTTTTTAAGACATTCCCAGCTTTAATTTTCAGTGTTTTGATGGCAGAACAGCATATAATTCTTTGGATTGTTTTTTTTGAATTTTATGTCATTTTTTTAAACACCTTTATTAGAGTATAATTGCTTTGCAATGGTGTGTCAGTTTCTGCTTTATAACATAACAAAGTGAATCAGCTATACATATACATATATCCCCGTATCTCCTCCTTCTTGCGTCTCCCTCCCACCTTCCCTGTCCCACCCCTCTAAGTGGTCATAAAGCACCGAGCTGATCTCCCTGTGCTATGCAGCTGCTTCCCACTAGCTATCTATTTTACATTTGGTAGTGTATATAAGTCCATGCCACTCTCTCACTTCGTCCCAGCTTACCCATCCCCTTCCCCCTGTCCTCAAGTCCATTCTCTACATCTGTGTCTTTATTCCTGTCCTGCCCCTAGGTTCTTCAGAACATTTTTTTTTTTTTTAGATTCCATATATATGTGTTAGCATACGGTATTTATTTTTCTCTTTCTGACTTCATTCTGTATGACAGTCTCTAGGTCAATCCACCTCACTACAAATAATTCAGTTTCGTTTCTTTTTATGGCTGAGTAATATTCCATTGTATATATGTGCCACATCTTCTTTATCCATTCATCTGTCGATGGACACTTAGGTTGCTTCCATGTCCTAGCTATTGTAAATAGAGCTGCAGTGAACATTGTGGTACATGACTCTTTTTGAATTGTAGTTTTCTCAGGGTATTTGCCCAGTAGTGGGATTGCTGGGTCATATGGTAGTTCTATTTTTAGTTTTTTAAGGAACCTCCATACCGTTCTCCATAGTGGCTGTATCAATTTACATTCCCAGCAACAGTGCAGGAGGGTTCCCTTTTCTCCACACCCTCTCCAGCATTTATTGTTTCTAGATTTTTTGATGATGGCCATTCTGACTGGTGTCGTGTCCCCTGCATTGGCAGGCAGATTCTCAACCACTGCGCCACCAGGAAAGCCCCCTCATTTAGTTTTGATTTGCATTTCTCTAATAATTAGTGATGTTGAGCATTCTTTCATGTGTCTGTTGGCAATCTGTATGTCTTCTTTGGAGAAATGTCTGTTTAGGTCTTCTGCTCACTTTTGGATCGGGTTGTTTGTTTTTTTGATATTGAGCTGCATGAGCTGCTTACGGTATTTCTTCCCTTCTGATATTCTTTGATTTTGCCAAGGTTGTCTTGTTTTTTTAATGTACCCCAAGAGAATGAATTTTTCTTTTTTTTTGTTTTTTTTTCTCACCGTACTGCGCGGCGTGCGGGATTTTAGTTTCCCGACCAGGGGCCAAACCTGTGCCCCCTGCAGTGGAAGCGCAGAGGCCTAACCACTGGACTGCCAGGGAATTCCTAGAATGAATTTTATAAATAAAATAGACAGCTAGATAGCAAGTCATAGCGTATGTGGAAGGTAGCAAATTAAATGGGCTTTGTACTTTTTTCCGGGTCGGAAGACTTCTACTCTTTTATTCTTCACTGATTAAAATTTTGCATGATTTTCTTTTAATTGAAAGAACTTGTTATGAAATTCATCCTAATGTTGAAAACCTGGAAAAATCGGGACAAGGTAAAGAACACAAAGATGATTTAAAAATCACAGCTCTGGTTAATATTTTAGTGTGTTTACTCTGTCTTTTCCCAGGGATGTGTCCATGAGCATTTTCCCATATTAAATTATTTAACGACATCTTTTTCAGGGACCGCATACTTGTCTGTCGCAATCCCCTTTTCTTGTCATATTGAAGCAGTGTTTGATCCCCCTCGAAACGTGCGTTCCCTATTCACCATCCCTGAAGAGTCCTCCTGAGTGGAGAGCTCGGGAGCTTCCTGTGAAGGGTGTGAAATGTCTTCCTTAAACACACACCCGCACCTGCCATTGGCTTGTTCCAGATCCGTGGAAGAGGAGGCCCTGCCGCTGCAGAAGCAAAGCCCTCACCCTAGTTCCCTGAGCTTGGGTACAGCATCGAAGGAGCCACAGATCACCTGGGAGCTTATTATTGAATAAGCACAGGTTCCAGTTCTGAGTGGTAGTTGGGGGCTGGGACCTGACGGGCTCCCAGCAATGCCCACACTGCTGGCCCAGGAGCCACACTTGGCACCTTGAGCTCGGGCACCTCAGAATTTGCCGAGCGCTTTCCGCTCTTGCTGTCTGTGCCTTAGTCGACTCTGGGCCCGTCTGTTTGGGGGCCTTCCTGCACTTCCTCTCTCCATCCCCTCATCCAGGCTCTTGTCCATAGCCCTGTGCTCTCACCACATCCCCACCAGATGCGCTCTTGTCACTCCAGCAGCTCTTGGCTTCCTGGGCCTCCCCCTTCTGCCACCACCAAGTCAGGGGCCAGGAAGGTTTCTTCGCAACTTCCTTGCTGCCCCCATCACCCCAGCTTCCTGTGCGGGCGCTCGGGCCTTGTGCTGGCTGATTCCCTCTCTCTCCATGGAGGGTCCTGCTTCAGAGGCACCCTCCGTCAGTCCTGCCCTGGCCCCAACCTGGCATTTGCCCCACTTGGGCCCCTTGACCCTTGGATTTCCCTGGGGGAAGGAAGGAGGGGCGAGACAGACCAGACTTCTGCAGGGAACCCTCTAATCTGTCTACCCGCTATCCACTCCACCCAGCTGGCTTGAGAAACACCAGGTGTGACTGAACAAATCACAGTAATTCAGGTCCATTTCCTGAACCGCCTACCCCTTGGGCCTTTTTACCTTGCAGCCCAGTAACAGTTCACTGAGTATGTGCATCAGCCCAGCTTTTTGATCCGTGGCGTTTGGTTTTGATGCCGGGGTGCTGTTCTTCCACAGTGTAGGGCCAGTAGAAGGGCTGTACCTTTGTAGTTCTAAGTGGCAGAGGGAACACCACTCCCAACTTGGGAAGTGACTTCTTTCATTGAAAAGAATGCCCCTGGGAGAACCTCCCTGAGACTCCCCTCTTCCCTCCTTGCTGGCACAGCCAGTGCTCTCTCTGATGGATTAAAAATATGAAGGTGAAGGTTGCGGCGGGCGGGGGGGGGGGGTGCTATATAAGAATATTTTCATTTCTGTTGTTATTTTGATAGAAAAAATATGATTCATGCACTCCTTCGTGTGTGGCCTTGGTTCCTTTTGCAGAGGTATTTTAAGAACATTAACAGGAAGCTTCTCAGGATGGGGGTGTGGTCGCAGGGGGGAGTTGCACGTGTGTGAGAGTTCTCTGCCGGCTGGTGTGGTGAAAGCTGCCTGTCGCTGAATAAAAGCAAACTCACAAACCGTGACACCTAGGGTTTGGTGCCTGCTGGCCTTGTCATGAGGCCCAGGTTCAGAAGAGGGTAGGCGGGTTGCTGATAAGATCCACTGGGCCCCTGGGCAGCTCTTCAACCAAAAAAGGCAGTTAACTGTGGATATTTGCCTGGGGGAAGGGTACACACCTATTCATTCCTTCCTCTTCAAGCTACAAGTATGAGGGAGGAGGTAAACTTCGGGGATGGAAGGAGAGGGGGGCTGGGAAGAAGGCTTCCTGAATCTTTGAGGGACTGAGGAACGGCAATCTCAACTGTGAGAAGGTGTTTTCTCAGCTGTAGGAAAACAGTGCAGCTGTTACTCCAGCTCTGAGAAAAGGCTGCGGGACCAGGACCTTTCATGTGGCCACCAGGCTTTCATGTGGAGAGAAGGGTGAGGGCGTCCCTGTAGGAGGGTCCCCGTGAGAGCTACTGCGGCCCTTTCTCTCTCCCTTCCCTGCCCCTGAGGGCTGGTGCCATACGGGAATGGGGTTTTCCAAGCCAGAGGCCTTTGTCTGACATTTCTCTTTTCCAGTTTTTCTATTCGTTTATGTGAAAACAGGTTTAAAATGTCACCTTCTATCAGGCATTCTGGGAATCCTAAAGAATAGGATTATATGAAATCCTGACTGCTGGAAAATCTAGGGCAGGAGGCGTGTGTGAGCCTGTCCTTGCACAGAACCACTGCAGCTAGTCTCACCTTCAGAGATAGCCAGCTTGTCACTTGTCAGGGGTCGGAGGTGTCTTGAGCAGTGGCCTCTTCCTACGGCGGGGAGGGAGAGTGACCAGCAGTTGACCCTGCGGTTGTGTGAGGGATGCGGGGAGGGACTTGCCTGCTTCTCAGAAGTAGGGAGGGAGGTGCCTCAGGGGCTTGGGCACTTAGCAGCCATAGCCCGTAGCTTCCAGAGAGGTCAGTTTTGTGGCCACCCCAGGGCTGACTCATCGTGAGCCATAAAATGCCATCACTTTAACTGTGTTGTGATGGAAACCTTTCAAACTGTACTAGACACTTAGACACTTACTGCCTTCTTGCTAGAGTCGACAGAGCGTTGTTTAAACTACTTATGGTGCCATGTTTTAGTGGGTTTGCGTGTCTGTGAGTTGATTGTGCTATGGATGCAGAAGTGTGGGACCCACAGACTGAGTTTTTAGCTCGTCCTGCCTCCAGACTGCTGAATTGTCTCAAATGCTGTGTTTTTTGCTGGTCCACTGATGCCCATCACTAGATTTGTCCTTCAGTCAAATAACCTAAACTTTCTGGGCCTCCGATTTCATATCAGGAAAATGAGGGGACTGGACTGGATCAGAGGTTTTCAACCTAGGTGCTGCGACATGTCCCAGTTTGGGTGGAATTTGGGGGATGCCGTGTTTGATATAAATCGACTAGAATGTAAGCTTCATGAGGGCAGCAACTGTGCTACTAGCTCCTAGAACAGTGCCTGGTCACTAGTCAGCATTTGATAAATATGTGTTGTATGTATATATAAGAACATTTGTAGTGTTTTAGTGCACCCATATGTTTTATACATTGGAGTTGCCCATGGGATTTCACTTGGTAGGGAAAGGAGTGCACTGCTAACCCCTGGAAACTGCCGGCCCACCTGAGCTCTGAGGTCATGCCTGCTGGAACTGTCTGTGAAATGAGCCCATTTCTGTTCTCCTTCCCAGAGCACAGATCTAGTTGGCTCTGTGGCCTCCATCACCAGGATTGGCAGCCTCTGGGGATTGGGCTGGCGTAAAGCACCTCTTAGAAAGGGCTTGGCAGATTTCTTCATTGCGGCATAATCTCCACGACACCATCAGGCAAATTCTGGGCTTTGTGTTTCATTAACTGCTTGTTGATAAGCTATTATGAAGTGGAACAAGCAGGATTTCCCCCCCTCTCTCATTTTGATGAGAAGCCTTAAAACTGACTTTTAAAAATGGTTTAAACCTAATGAGCACTTTTCTTCCCATCGTCCTACACTTTTCCATTTTGAATTTCAAGGTTTTGTTTTCCTACAGCATTTTTTTCCTGGAACTTGCTTAACTCATCTTTCTCAGAACTGTTCTGCTGCAGGTATTTGTGGCTTCAGTGGGTGCAAATGAATGTTCTGATTGCCTTGCTTGTTCCTCAGTGGAAATACAGAGGGCACGTGGGAAGTGCTTCCACACACATGACAACTTTTCCCCAAGTTGCTAGGATGCTTTCCTGGGTTTAGATCTCAGAAGTTTTATTTCTGAAAGTATTTTCCTTCAACAGATGCATTTGTCATTCACATTAGGGCAGGAAAATGAAAGCATTATTGTAAGTGAGGTAGTAATGATTTATCTTTACCTCTTTCCATATCTACCTGATGGACTGAGGAGGGGGGCCTCTCTGGGGAGGAGGGACATGACTATTGATGATGTAGATAATAAGTACAGGTGGCTTTCTTGGGAAAGTGGATGGGTACCCTGTATTAGGCTCTGCGCTGAGAGCTTTTCCTGAACTGACTCATTTAATCCTCACAACAACCCTGTGAAGTAGGTATTTTTATTCCCATTTAACAATGAGATAATTGAAACCTGGAGAGGTAAAGAACTGGCCCAAGGCCGCTTAACCAGGCTGCATTGGAGCTTGGGTGTGAACCCAGACAGCCTGGCTCCATCGAGAACAGGGGAGGGCACTTGTCTGAGACATTTCTGATCATCTCCACTTGTGAGGGAGAAGAGGACGGGTTGCTACTGGTATGTAGTGGGGAGAGGCCAAGGATGCTGCTAAACATGCCACAGTGCACAGGACAGCAACCGCCCCCCCCCAAAGAATTATGGGGCTCCCAATGGTGCCCCAAAGAGTTTGACAAACTTTGCTCTAAATGATCTGTCTCCCACGAGTGTTTCTGCTTTCTGGCAGTTCAACAGAAAACAGTTAGTTTACCTTTTAACCTTAAACCTTATAGGTTCTTATAGGTTCTCTCCACCAACTTACTAAAGTATATCGAGTGTGGTATTTTTTAGAAGATGCATAAGCGGAGGGTGGTGTGAGGGAATGACTCAAAGAATCCAACTGCTGTCTGAGAACAGAGAACTCAATCAGCATTCTGTAAGTAACCCTAACCTTGTGAGAAAGAGACTCCCAACAAGGAGAACGGTTGTGTCCAGATTCGTTGTGACCCAAAAGCCAGTGATGGCTTGGTGGGTGTTGATGACCTGTCCTTTGCCTGTTTCAGATTCGGTCCCAGTGGCTGTGGGTACTCAGTGCTCATGAAGGAAGGACACTGACCCTTGACAATGCTTTTCATGGAAATGCTGTTGAAACCAGCACATTCTAGAATGTTGAAACCTGTGTGAGAAACCTCCTGTCCCAAACTCCTTTCCGACAACCCTCCAGAATCGTGTCGTGACAGTTATGGAAAAGATTGTGAAAACCTTGGAGCTTTAAGTGATTCTCTGAACTCAAAAGAGAAAAACTTAAGAACCTGAAATGAAGGAAACACAAGAGCCAATTTCCGGGCCAGGCAAATACACAGCTTCTTGTTCAACTTGCACTCTTAGGTAGCCATTGAATTTTTCCTATTTCATTTTCATTTGCTTCAAATTCTACCAAGTAGAGGTTTATTTATAGCAATTAAACTCTAAAAAACATTATAAGGGTTAAAGAATTTTTAAATTGAGGTAAAAACAAAATTCACTGTCTTAACGATACTTAAAAATACAGCACAGGGCTTCCCTGGTGGCGCAGTGGTTGAGAGTCCGCCTGCCGATGCAGGGGACGCGGGTTCGTGCCCTGGTCCGGGAAGATCCCGCATGCCGCGGAGCGGCTGGGCCTGTGAGCCATGGCCACTGAGCCTGCGCATGCGGAGCCTGTGCTCCGCAGCGGGAGAGGCCATAACAGTGAGGCCCGCGTACCACAAAAAAAAACAAACAAAAAAAACAGCACAGTAGAATTTTTTAGTTTTATGCCTCATTTACAGTGATAGTTCACTCTGGCTGTTTTCTACCAATCACGTAGCAGAAGTAGATCTCATTTACTCGCTGGCTGATGCGTTTAGCAAATACTTGAGTGCTTACTACCTGTAAGGTAGAAGAGAAATGTTGTTTTGTTTTCTTCCAAAAGAGAAACTTGAAGTGTTTTTCTAATTACAAGATATGTGCTGGTTACAAAGAGTTCAGAAAATACAGAAAAGCTTAGTCACTCATAATCCTACAATTCTGTTAACTACCATTGACATACTGGTATATCCTTTTAGATTGTTTTTTGTTGTTGTTATTGCAGATCTATACCTTGTTATAATTTTACCCCAAATGCTATCATGCTCTATACTGTTGTGTTATTATCTATTTTCAGTTAATGCAGTGTGGACATCTTTCCATGGCCGTAACTTTTCCTGTATAATCATTTCAGTGGGTGCATTGGATTCAATGATATGAATGCACCATTATGTCAGTGATCAGTACTCCTTCCAGTACAGAAAGGAGCATCCAGGTTCCTTTCTTCTAAACAACTTGTTATGTTAACGCAAGTTCGTGTGCGCGACACACAGTGAGGACAGACAAACCCAAACATTGGAGTTTGGAGCAGAGAAAGGTTTGTTGCAGGGCCACGCAAGGAGACGGGTGGCTCGTGCCCCCTCCAAAACCCCGAACCTCCCCGAAGGGTTTCAGCAAAGCACTTTTAAGGCCAGATGAGGGAAGAGGGTCACAGGGTATGTGATCAGCTTGTGCACAGTTCTCTGATTGGCTGATGGTGAGGTAACAGGGCAGTGTCACAGGGGTTAGGCACCAGTCCTTAGGCACCAGTAGGTCTGGGGGCTATGTGCTCATGGTCATCAGGTAGTTCACGTCTTTCATTTGGTGGAGGTTTTCACATCTGCCAAGCAACTCAGGAATGTGCATTAGATGCTGTTACCTAGGTACTTCAGAGAGGAGCTGAAGCAGAGGGTTTGGGGGAATGCCCCATAGGGTCATTTCACGGGAAGGAACAAGGTCTGTTGTTTATTGCTGCATTCCCAGGAATTAACGTTGCACAACTAGGTATGTAGTATACTAACCGTTAGTTGAGTGAATGAATGGCCTGGTTATTTCCATAGGATTAGGGGTAGGGCTTTTAAAGTGGGCTAGGGCTTGGGGGTGAGAGAGGGGGGAGCTTGGTAATGGGAGTGGTTGAGCTGCTCTGGCAGGGCGCTAATAGAGGGCATCCAGGTCCACTGCAGCCAGAGGTTGCCAGGAGAGAGGAGGGGCACACAGAGGGAGATGCCTTCTTCAGACACCTGTTGAGTGCTTACTGTACCCCTGAGGGCAGGAGAGAAAAACTGCTTCCTCACTTGCTGCTTCCTTCCCACACAGCCAATTTCCCTTCTGTAGGAAACCAAGGTTTCAGGCCAGTGTTGTCTGTCCAGTGCACCCTCTGTATATGCCAGCAGTGAATAGAGCAGAATGGCAAAGAGCCTACAGATTCAAATCCTGGCTCTACCACTCACCAGCTCTGTCCGATGGGGTTGATATAACAGCTAATGATAAGTTGTAGTACCTTGCAAAGAGCAAGGGGTTAATAAGTGTTAGCTAATATTATTATGGATTAAGTAAGCTTTACTAGGTTCCCCTATATTCTTTTGTGTGGGAGAAATCCACTGTAAGCTCCAAACAAACCAACTTACTAACACATGTATAATATGTGTTGAGGTTTCTAAAACACAATCCTTTTGTGAATTAGCGACTACCTGCCACCTGTATTTCTTGTGCAGTAAGATATGCCTTTATTGAGCAGAGGAATTGTGTGTTCTTGTTCTCCCAGCTTTCAAGTCGCATCATTCTCGTATAGCTACCGGTAAAGGGCAGCACATGGCACCATGGTGGCAAGAGTTGCTATTTACCACTGCCTCTGCCTCCTGACTGTAGTGGAGAAAAAGGCCTGTATAAGCTCAGTGGGAAGCTGTTTCTGAGCATCTAGTGAGGAGAATGAGGTGCAAAATATTGGTTGTGTAGTCCAGAATTTAAATAAATACTGCTATCAAAGTAGAATCAATTGTTCCTTACCTCTCTGCTGACCGCTGGTGATTCATAGATAATCCTAAAACCTCAAAGGAGAAGGAAGGAAAGTGGGCTGTGACATGGCATGAGTAGTATTGTGTGTTACCAAAAGATGTGGAAATGGAAATTAAAAGATAGCACCGTTCACTTTAATAAAATAATCTGAACCTGGTTTTATGTCTTGTGTGTTTTTCTTCTCTTTCCTTGATATTAACACCCCCCCCCCACCAGCTCATAGAGGAACACCTGGGTTCCAGCAGCTTCACCAACTTCAGTTCTTTAGGAACTTCCTTACTGCTGCCCCGCCTCCTCGCCATTTATTAAGCGACAATATTGTAATTATTGTAGTTAACAAACAATCTCTTAGGTCTTTCCTCAGCTCTGCTAGGGCTCCTGCATTTCCAAGTCAGGAAAAGGGACTGAATGAAGGTCCGTGTCAGATTTGAAGCAATCTTTCCTTTTGCAGTTTCAACTTAGTTTTGACGTGCGTGCTAAAGCCAACTAGGCTGTCCAGAGCTCTCAAGGAATAAGTCTGAATGAATGAATGTTTTCCACTTTGCTGAGGGATTTACACTCCCCCAAACTAAAGCATTGGAACTGAAAAAACTGTGATCCGTGTTTGCGGTGATTCTTGCGACAGAAGTGTCGTACGCAACTCGTTTGCCTTCCTCAGTGGAACGAAGGGAACCCGAGTTAATGGGGTGCCTGAGCCATTATGTTGAATGTGAGTTATCTCACTGCCGTGGGAGCTGAACATCGCAGGATGTAGCCCAGGAAGCAGTGGGGTGATGCTCATAGAACCCGCGCCTGCTTGAAGAGCTTTTGACTGCTCCACTTTTTAATTCTTCTCTTTCTGATCGATTTTTCTCTCTCTCTTCTTGCTTTGGGTTTAACCCAGTGTGCTTGCCTCTTGCAGGTCATTTTTCAACATCTAAGAACTTGTGGATGGTAGGGATCAATCAGATCACCTCTTACAGGGATGACCAGACTGTAGCATGGGTGCCACCATGCACATGGTGCTCATTGGTCCTTGCATTTTCCCTGTGGATTGAGACATTCAGCCTTAAAACCTACCTCAGGACCACCACTGCCAATGAGTTGAGCATCAGATGAAACCTGTTTACCTATCCTCTGTCATCTGCCTAGGCTCCTTCAATGTGCAAGTGAGGAAAACCAAGACCCAGAGCTGCACAGAGTTAGAATCCAGGCCTTCTGGTTCTCAGACCTGTACTCTTCCCACCAGTGGGCTTAAGCAAGCCTGTTGGAACTGTGAAAAAAAAGACCTGAGGGAGGAAGAGGGGAACTCTCACAAGATACATGAGCATGTGTTTGTGCTGATTCTATGACATCTCTTTGGCTTTCTTCCTGATTCTTTGCTGTTTCCAGTTGGTGGTGTTGTCAGCAGGGAATTCTAGGTAATAAAGGAATTGTGCTTTTTAGTTTAACAAAAGAACCCGGAAGTTACTACCAGCCCTAGCTCATGTTTCGCTTCTGTGATCACTTCCTCACGTGCCTGGCATCAGTCCGTAGAAGAACTGTCAGCCCAAGGCCAGTGGGAGGACAAGGAGAGTGTATTTATTTACTGTGGTTTTGGTGGTGTGTGTGTGCACGCGCCCGTGCCCACGAGGGCACGCACCTTAGACAGGAGAAGAAAACTAACACTAAGGGGGAGGCCCAGCTCCAGGTAGCAGCAAGAGGCTGGCTAATCCTTTCATTTAGACTCTGCCCCGGCAAGGACAAAGCACCTTCTATTTAGAAAAGCCTTTGCTATTCATGCTGTTGCCATTGCAAAGGAAGTTAGATAGAGGGTGTGAACGGCTCTTTGAAATTTTTCTCTTTCAGTATATTTGAGGGAGGGAAAGTTTCTTCAGAAAGAAAGAAAACACACAAGTCAATACCACACTTCAAATACTTCTATATCATTATCTTGAAACTTAGTTACTTTTCTTAAATAGTCCGTTTTCTTTTTCTAATCACGAGAGTAATACGTACACATGGTAAAAACCCAGACCAGGAGAGCAAAACAGTGAGACATGGCTGTCTTAGTTTCCTCCCCACATCTAGGCCCACTCATCTAGGCCCAGGTGATTGATGTTAGCGGTCTTTGTGTCCACACACATATTCCCCACGTACAGATATGCGTACGTATAAAATATCCGGGCATACTGGCTGTCTTCGTTTGCTGGAGCTGTCATAACCCAAGTACCACAGACCAAGTAGTGTAAACAACAGAAATTTAATTTCTCACAGATCTGGGAGATAGAAGTCCGAGATTAAGGAGGCTTCTCTCCTTAACTTGTAGATGGCTGTCTTCTCCCCGTGTCTTCACATGGTCTTCTTTCCGTGTGTCTCTGTGTCCTAATCTCTTCTTACAAGGACACCAGTCATATTGGATTAGGGTCCACCCCAGTGACCATATTGAATCTTAACTACCTCTTTAAAGGCCATCTGTCTAAAGTCATGTTTGGAGATACAGGGGGTTAGGATTTCCAACATATAACTGGAGGGGCAGGGGCAGGGACACAGTTCAGCCCATAACACTGACTTATTCTTTTAAACTGTGTCCTATTGTATGGATAGTCCATAATTCATTTATTCTGCCCCTGTGTAGCTGGAGAATAAGACCTTTTTTATGCTTTTTTTCTTTTTTAATTTTATTTATCTTTGGCTACGTTGGGTCTTCATTGCTGCAAGCGGGCTTTCTCTAGTTGCGGTGAGCAGGGGCTACTCTTCATTACGGTGCGCAGGCTTCTCTTTGCGGTGGCTTCTCTTGTTGCGGAGCATGGGCTCTAGGCGTGCAGGCTTCAGTAGTTGTGGCACATGGGCTCAGTAGTTGTGGCTCGTGGCCTCTAGAGTGCAGGCTCAGTAGTTGTGGTGCACGGGCTTAGTTGCTCTGCGGCATGTGGGATCTTCCCAGATCAGGGATCAAACCCGTGTCCCCTGCATTGGCAGGCAGATTCTTAACCATTGCGCCACCAGGGAAGTCCCCGTTTTTATGCTTTTAATGAACAACCTTATACCTAAATCTCTGTGCTCTTGTGTAAGTATACCTGCAGGATGAACTTCTAGAAAAATTGTAAGCATCGTCCTCCCAAAAGATTGTCCTGGGTCCCTCTTGAATGTCTACTGATTTCTTGTGGAAAAAGATTGTGTGCAGTATCTACAAATTAAAGCCCTTAATAATGAACTCTTTGTGATACAATGTGGGTGTGAGAAATTCAGAGTGCAGTGCATGACTTGTGCCCTTGGCCCTGTGGAGTGGGATTGCCAGCCCTTTTGTTTGAGGAGTGTTGCTGTTAGGACTTTATCATATATTATTCATTCAACATTTATTGAGCCATTGATGGGCACTGTTTTGTTCATATGTTGTTTGTTTTTTGATAGACTTTATTTTTAAGAGATATTTTAGGTTCACAGCAAAATGAGAGGAAGGTACAGAGATTTCCCGTATACCCTCTGCCCCTACACACGCACAGCTTTCCGCATTATTCACGTCCCTCGCCAGAGTGGTACATTTGTTACAACCAGTGAACCTACATGGACACATCATTATTATTTAAAGTCCATAGTTTACATTAGGGTTCACTCTTGGTATTGTACATTCTACCTTTGTTTTTTATACCTTGACTTGTTCAGTAAAATGTTTAGGTCCTCTGGAGTCGGGGGTAACAAGACAGAGGCACTTCTCTCCAAGCTTGTGACAGCCCCAGAAGTTAGGTTGGCCAGGAGTTGCTTTCTCCAGTTTTGAGGGTGAAGAGTAGGGGAGTGACATGTTCACAGTAATAAAGCTGTAAGTGGCAAGGAATAAAAGGTAAACCCATTTTATTCTAAATTATGCTCTTCCGGAAAGAAGTAGTACGTCAGCAGGGCTGTGAGATTTTCCTCACTGCTAACATAACATTGCTTGTGTGGATGCTGTTTTGAATTTCCACTTCCGTATCGGCGTTTAGCTTGAGATAATGCACTTGTACTATGGTATTGGTGATTGGCATCGTTTGCTTTCATAAATAACTTTTAGGCTAGTAGAGAAGTGCTCTTTGATTCTAATATTAGGCATGTGTGTATGTATGTACACTTGTCTGTATATATGTATACACACATACATATCATAGCACCACTTGTAGGGTGAAAGTGAAAAATAAGGAGAGTTTAAAAAATTAGATCCATACAATGACACATGACTTTAATGACAGAGTAGGATTAAACCAATGTGATTTTCTCTTCACGTTTTCCATGATCACATTCCTCTGTCACTACTTGTCTTTAAATGACCAATTAGGCTGACATTATGTCTGTATGTGCTCATTTTTCCCCTCTGTGGAGATAGTAAGTGTAAATGTTGATTCTGCTATGGGTAAGTTCTCTCAGAGGATGTATCAACTGCTTCTAAGTATTTCTTTTTCCAGATAGGATAAATATTTGATCACATTTGAAATACAGTAAAACTGGTTATCTAAGACCATAGAGCTTAAAGAGTTAGCAACCGTTGAATGAGGCAGTTTGGAAAGAATTTGGCAGGCAGAGGAGGAGGGAGGCGGGTCTGGGCCAGAAGCCAACTAAGCCAGTGGGAGCGGAGAAGAGGGAGCCGGGGAGGGAGAGGAAAGAAAAACTGGGGCATATGAGTGGAAAGGGATCAATAAAATCAGGGACAGAGAATATGGATGAGTGAACTGTAAAGGAAGGTGGCCTGTAGAACACCACACAGGCAGTGTTAGGATCCCACTTGGGTGATCTCTTAGCTCAGCCCGATAGAATAGCTTGTCTTGCAAAGCAGTCCCAGCCTTCTGAGGCAAGAAGAGTCTTGAGAAAAATGGCTTAGAAAACTGAATGTAAGATGGAGAGAGTACATTAAGAAATTACAAGTAATGAAATAGTACAGAATGACAAAGGGCTCCAACAATGGCGGTTCCATGAAGTAGATGAAATATCTTGGGAAATGCGTATGTTTCTAAGATCTGTCCTAACGTCATTATGATTATAACCTGTTGTGGTCTTACACCTGTGATCTCTTCTTACTGTAAGTGATGTTTATAGTGTAGCCTTCTAATTGATGCTTGTTTTGAAGCCATGCAAAGCTCTGAACTTCCTGCTAAATAATTATCAAGAGATTGCATTGTTAGGTTTTATGTATAGTGTTAATACATGTAGGTTTGGTTGTTATTCGTGGTTTATGGTAATCTCTTTTGTATTATTCCCTATTTGCTAAACGGATATCCCTCCCTAACACCAGGTGTGTCTGATTAGGTTGTCCAAGAGACCACCGAGTACACTAAGTACTGTTAGCACCCTCACTTTAAAAAAATGAGGAGTCTGGGGCTTCCCTGGTGGCGCAGTGGTTGAGAGTCCGCCTGCCAATGCAGGGGACACGGGTTCGTGCCCCGGTCCGGGAAGATCCCACATGCCGCGGAGCGGCTGGGCCCGTGAGCCATGGCCGCTGAGCCTGCGCATCCGGAGCCTGTGCTCCGCAACGGGAGAGGCCGCAGCAGTGAGAGGCCGGCGTACTGCAAAAAAAAAAAAAAAATGAGTCTGAGTCTTGAAAATGCTCATAGCTGGTAGGTGGCAGAGCAAGGCCCCAAACCCAGGCTTACTAAAGATCTGGTTTCCTTTTAGGGCAGTGAAAATACTCTGATACATAATGTTGCATATATGTCATTATACATTTATCTAAACCTGTTCAATATACGACACCGAGAGTGAACCCGAAATGTACCGTTCTGGTGACTGATATTGATAATGGGGGAGGCTATACATGTGTAGGAGTAGGGGGCATATGGAAAATCTCTGTGCCTTCCCCTCAGTTTTATTGTGAACCTAAAACTACTCTAAAAAAACAAGCTCTTTGAGAAGAAGAAAAATATTAACACCAGACCCAAACCTGAAAACTTAATCCCCTATTTTATTTAATATTCTCAAATAAAATTATGTCCGGTTGCATTGACCAGTAAAGCCCAATCCTGCGCCACTCATTAGCCTAAAGCCTACCCTTAGGGGCGTGAAGCTGTGGTCAACAACACACGTGTAAGAGGCACCTGTGCCTTTTGTGCTTCAAGTTACCCCCCCCCCCCAATGCAGTTCATTCTTTGGCTCATGGATTTTGACAGGTCCCTTTCTTGGGCCCAACTTCTTGGTATTCCCGTCCTTCCCACTTCACTTAGTCCTTTTTCTAGTTCTTGGCTTCTTCTCCTGCTCTTCCCTGATTGATTTTTGTCTAAATGATCACAGTGCTTCAGGTGAAGTGTGCCTTTTCTGTTTAAGTATTGGGCATCTCCCAAGCCATCATGTGTATTAAAGACAATGTCAGACCAATTCTGGCGAAAACTTTGTTCACGCACGTAACTGTTCACACATGTCCTATGGGCAGGACGCCTTGGAAGAACGGTAGCTCATCTGCAGAGGTCTGGGGTAAGCAGGTTTGTGAAGGAGAGGCTCCGAGAGGATGTTCTGTGTTCCTTTCCTAGTTGGCCTGCTGCTGTGGGAATGCTGGCTGCTCCTACTGCTGCGGCTGCTGCCCCAAGATCCGCCAGTCCCGGAGCACCCGCTTCATGTACGCGCTCTACTTCATCCTGGTCGTCATCATCTGCTGCATCATGATGTCCAACACCGTGGCCAACGGGATGAGGGAGCATGTAAGTCAGCCCTTCACCTCTTCCTGCTGCTGATGAACGGTCGATGAGGGTGTGTGGGAAACATTCAGTTTAGAGGATGGTTTAGGGTTATACCTGCTCTCCCTAAACTTCCCTGAAGCCTCTTCAGTGCTTTCCTTCCAAGTGGGCGAACCCTTCACCATCTCTATCTTTGGTAGAAGGACAGATGCCATCTGATGCTTTTGGTGCAGAAGGTTGTGTGTGTTGTCTTGGCTTCATTTTGGGGTTTTTTTTGTTTGTCTTTTTTCCTTTTTGGCCATGCCGTATGGCATGCGGGATCTTGGTTCCCTAACCAGGGATCAAACCCACGCCCCCTGCAGTGGAAGCACGGAGTCTTAGCCACTGGACCGCCAGGGAAGTCCCATCTTAGCCTTGTTGATGGCCTTTCCTGATTAGATGTGTAGGCTTTTCTTATAGACCTTTGTACTCTTCCCTTGTCCTAAGGCTGTCTGCCAGTGTCTCTAGTAGCAGCTGTTATATATAAACAGTTAATGTGGCCAGTATGGTAAAGCCTACATAATCCCACAGGTAATGAGGAGTGGGCTATTGGGTAAGTTTTACTTTTCTGGACATGTCACTTGTGGGGTGGGTGTCTCCGGGGGTGAGGGATGGATTTGCTTCCAGCCATTTCCTGGGCAGTGTCTACAAAGGTATCCCTGGTACATGATGCTGATAGAGACACATATAGGGCCTTTGTCTGGAATTTCCTCATAGTAGGCCTGATTATGGGGGGAGGTGTTGGGGGTTCTGAGGGAGCCCAATAAATAACACCATCCTTTCCCTCTGAGGTTTTGAACAAATTGACAAAAAAGACTACAATTTCAGCGGGTAGATGCCAAACATCACCTTTATCCCCCCAGAAGTTGATGGTAAGACATTGTGACTTGTATCTGCAAGGAAGTGGTCTTCCTACTAATGAACCCAAAAATGAGTCAGACTTAACCCATCTGGGGACCCCCACCTGAGCCAGGGAGCACTTCCTCTGCAGGGGCACAGTTCGCTGGGAAGAGCTGCAGGTGTGTTCACTGGGGGCAGCTCTCCTCGGAGGGAAAGCCGGAGAAGAAAGGCTCGCCAGCCAGACCCCACTTGTCCCACAGCCTTAGTGCTGAGCACTGCATCTTCCTGGGGCCAGCAGAGTGAGGGGTCAGGGGGGCAAGGTCAGGGCAGTGCCCTACCGGAAGCCTGGAGATGGCATCGCCAGGAGCAACTCCTGAGGAAGTGTTTGTTCTCCCCAACCTTATTCTGAAACTGCAGACTACTTTAAATGCACTGAAGGGCTTCAGAACAACCATGTTTTTAGAAGCACTTGTTATATTCTTATCCGTTAAAGTAGTCCCTTTGAAGCTTTCTGTTGGGTAATCCTTTTATAACTGTGGTGGTATGATCTGGAATATACTGGAACTAATGTGAAAACTTGTGAAGTTTAGATTCTCCTCTGATTGCTTTAAACAGTGGATCTCTGTTCAGTAAGGCCCTGCATGGGAGCCATGGGCCATTCAAACTTGAGAGGAAAGGAGCTTCTAACCCAGAGACAAGTATGAAGTCTTCTGAGGCTTAAAACCAGGTAGAAGTTGTGTCTTATGAGAGCATGTGTGAAGTGCTGTGGAAGTTTGGAGGCAGGGAGACCAAGGGCTAAGGCTGCCTTGTTCGTCTACACCAGGTCCTACTCCATCTCGGTGGTGTTTTCCACTCCTCTCTTCTTCTTAACTTGGTTTAATCTTAAATGTTTGTGACAAGAAGTTTGAGAGGAGGAATACTTGAAAGGGTAGATTTTAACTCTTATTCTGAAGGTCTGTTTAATCTCCCACTTCTTACCTTAGCTTTTCAGGTAACTTAATATTCTCTTTTTAAATGAACAAGCATTGGCTTAAGGACCCAGCGTGGGGCTTCCCTGGTGGCGAAGTGGTTAAGAATCCGCCTGCCATTGCAGGGGATACGGGTTCGAGCCCTGGTCTGGGACGATCCCACATGCCGCGGAGCAACTAAGCCCGTGTTCCACAACTACTGAGCCTGTGCTCTAGAGCCCGCGAGCCACAACTGCTGAGCCCACGTACCACAACTACTGAAGATGGTGCGCCTAGAGCCCATGCTCCACAACAAGAGAAGCCACGACAATGAGAAGCCCGCACACGGCAACGAAGAGTAGCCCCTGCTCTCCACTAGAGAAAGCCCACGTGCAGCAACGAAGACCCAACACAGCCATAAATAAAGAAGGAAGGAAGGAAGGATGGAGGGAGGGAAGGAGAGAGAGAGGGAGAGAGGGAGGGAGGGAGGAAGGAAGGAAGGAAGGAAAAATTAAAAAAAAAAAAAAAAAAGGCCCCAGTGTGTCACTGTGATAGGAACTGCCAGTGTGTCCATGGTGCTCTTAAGAAGCTTTCAGTTTCCGTAGAATTAGGCTTTGGATCCCAGAAACATTATCTGAAACTACAAATGTATAGTACCTCTTAGAGATGAACCCATCAGAAACATTGTTACTGGAGGTAAAGATAATTTGGGAACCACAGGACCTATTTTAGGATATGACCTTCATAATAAAAATTTTAACATTTGATTACCATTCCAAGTAACCTGCCTTATGGAACAGTCCCTAACAACTCCAGTCAGTATCTGACTGTTCATAGAACATTTAAGAAACAGAAGATTTAAAAAAAAGAAAAGAAAGAAGAGAAACAGAAGGTGTTGACTGGTGTTGCTAGGGAGGGCTTCGTGGAAGAAGCGACTTGTGTGATAATAATGAGTATTTCGATTGCTAATATCTGTTGGGTGATACCATGTACCAGGTTTTATTCTAGGCGTTTTACATTATCATCTCAGTTCATGACCACTGTACTCACCTGAGCAGTATTACCCTGCTCTACAGATGAGGAAACTGAGGTACTGAGTCATTTAAGTACCTTGCCCAAGGTCTCCAGCTCTAAGTGGTCAAGTTGGGATTTGAATCCAGACTGACTGAGTTCTTAGCGACTAGGCTCTGTAGGTAGAATAAGGACAATACATGTGTAGAAGGACAGGGAGGAAACATGGGAAGTTAGAATGACTTGCAGGAATCTCAGTGCTAAGGTGAGGCATTTGGCCATAGTCTCATGGCAAGTGGGAAGCCATTATAGATTCTTGAGTAGGAGGCTGTTGTCATAGAAACAGGCCGAGATACTCAGGGAGGTGAGCCCAGCAGTGGTGTGTGTGCAGTGTGACTTGGGGTCAGAGCAGAGGGAAGGAGGGCGAGAGGGAAGGAGCAGCCCCGAGGCCTCACAGAGGCTCTTGTAAATGTTTCTATGCCTGTCCCCTGAAGGTACTGATTTGGAAATGGTTTGGCTGGGCTTCCTGAATAGGGAATGAGGCCCCTGTGGGCGAAACCAACACTTTCCCATCTCTAAGGCCTCACAGGGGGCCAGCCAGCTGGTCACCAAGTCAGCTTGTTTCTGGGCCTATAGAATAGAGGCTGGCCTCACCCTCAGGCAGTGCTTGAGGGCGGGCGCTGAAAGGTCCCTTGGGGGATGCACACTGGGCTTCTGCTGCAGTCCTCCCTCCTTGTTGGCCTGGGGAAATGGTTGAGGGTGTGACAGGAAGAGGGGAAGCACATATCCTTGTAACAGCCCAGATGGGAGAGCGCAGTTGCCTCCTACCCGGCATCCTTGCCTTCCTGCGCAGTGGCCAGGGCTCCGTCCGGAGCCACGTGGCCTTTGGTGTGCGGATTTTGAACACAAGGCAGCACCTTTTCAGTTGTTTTCAGTTTTTGCCTTGGCTTCCCAATGCGGCCTGTGTTGTAGTTTGAGCAAGAGGGAACTGTAGAGAGCTGCTGGGCCAGACTTCGTCCCGCCTCATCTCTCTCAGGAAACTCCTCTTTCCCGTGAGAACTTCGGCTCTGCTGTGCTGGTTGAACGGGACGCGATTTCTGTCTTCTCCTGGAGCATTTTTCCCATCTCAAAACATACCAGCCATTTTATTGCAGGTCATTCTTGTCAGTGACCATGTAATTCACGCAGGAGCGGTCTTGAGATATTTGATGCTTGTGGGGATTAAAAATCCATTTTAGAATGTAGAACAGCAACCACAAAATGGGCGAGAGATTTAAGCCTCCTGACCGGCACCACTAAATCAAGGTGTAACTTCTGTGTGGAGACCAATGATGACACTTTGAGTTTGGGCGTCCTAGGAAGCTGCGCGGGCATTTGGGGAGGGAGGAGAAAGGAAGGCTCTTCTTGTTTCCTGTGGGACAGGAGCCCCTAAGACTAAGCCTGCATTGGAAAAGGGAGGACAGGGCATCTATGTGGCCCTCAGGGCTTCTTTCCTGTGAGCTGTGTGCCAGGCCGAGGGAAGAAGAGCCCTAAAGGTTCCTGAGTGGAAGAATCCATTTTCTCCATCCCGCATTCCACTTGGTGCCCAGGCTGCTCTGAGGCATTGACATGGGTGCTAGGTAGTACCTGAACCTTTGCGTTTTTTTGTTTTTTTCTTCCAGAACCAAAACATACCTCCCACATCGTGGAAGACTCGTTTGTGTTGTTGTTTTAGTGTGTTTCTTTGCTTGCAATTTAAATCTTGAAGAATCATTCCTTGTATTGAGAGGAGAATCTCCTATGATGTTTGTTTTTGGTAGCAATCTTTTTTTGTTCCTTCAGTTGTTTGTTTGTTTGTTTTTTGCCGTATGCGTACGCGGGCCTCTCACTGTTGTGGCCTCTCCCGTTGCGGAGCACAGGCTCCGGACACACAGGCGCAGCGGCCATGGCTCACGGGCCCAGCCACTCCGCGGCATGTGGGATCCTCCCGGACCGGGGCACGAACCCAAGTCCCCTGCATCCGCCGGCGGACTCTCAACCACTGCGCCACCAGGGAAGCCCCCTTCAGTCGTTTTAAAAGGTGTTAACGTTTTGTTTGTACTCTTACTGAATCTCTTTTGGAGACATGGTTTGCTTTATACATTATTTTCTGCTGGTGGGTTTGGGTCAGTTTTCCTCTGAGTGAGTAAGAATGTGGAAATTGAACCATTCCCATGATTGGATGAGAAGAGCTTTTCCGTTCTTTTCAGCACAGGGTGATAATGTTGCAGGGTAGAGTGGGCTTCAAAGGAGGGTTGGACGAGAGCTGACAGGGCCCAGAGGTGAGGGGGGCTGAGGGCTGCAGTCTCCTCAGTGTCTTAAAAGCAGCTTCTGAATTCCATTCTCTCCCTGGACTTAATGAAAACCAGCTCTTGTTGGTAGAACCCCTGATGCCCCAGCCTCCCCCACTAGCCAGTGATACACCCAGAGACTTCAGGTGCGCCTGGAAATCTCCTAGCTCAGCCATTGTTAAGTTGGCGTACAGGCTCTTGTTTGGCCAGCAGAGTTTTCTTTTTTTAATGTGCACTTGGCCGCCTGCTTCTTGCATTTGGCGAGAAGGGGCTAGCATGCTGTAGCTCGCCACAGGCCCCATCACTGGATGTTTACTTACATCAGGTCCCATACATTTACCCTTATTTCTTGCCCCCCAAGAATAGCATTTGGATTTGAAACTCCTGAAATAGCTTAAATTCTTTGAGTTCATGAGTTTCTGAAAAGGCTGTAAATGTCAGAACGGACACCAGGCTTCTTACCTACCCCAGACAGTGAGCGGTAGGGAGGTTGCTGAATGTGCTCGAGTGGTCTTTGCAGATCTTCACGCACAACCCCAGGCCAGGGCCCGAGAAGCCTGTCTCTGCCGTGACTCGTCTACCCTTGGCACGCTGGAATCTGGCATTTTTATCCAAGTGACTATTTAGAAATTGTTCTGGTCACTTTGGTCCACTGAACTCAATGGACCACTCAGTTTCAGGACTAAGTGGAGGTGGGACCCTGATTGGATCTAAATCTGCCCCTCCTTCAGTTACATTCCCAAGTTACAGTCATCACCTCCCCCCACCCCTTTAAAAAAAATCTTAAGTAGGTATTCTACTCGCGATTTCTACAGTTATCATGAAGTCCATAATTTGCCAGGGAAGGGGAACAGGGATGAATGTTGAGGCTGCCAACTGTGGATTTAGGCCCCTGGAACAGAGGTAGCAGGATGGGCTTAAAGGACTTTTCTCTATTTATTCAGAAAAATCCAGTTCTCTCTCAACACATTCCCTAGAGGTGATATATAAATTAGCTTTGGTCTGTATTTCTCAGTCATTTTCACTGTTCATTAGAAGGAGAAGGAGATGTGGTAATGGGAAATTCATGTATATTAGCTGTATTAACATAGATTACGTGGAAGTAGGTGGATGAAAATGGAATAAAGGAGGACTGTTTATAGCCAGGCTTGTTCCGAGGCCATATCCACATCTGGTCATCCATCGCCCCCACCCCACCCCACCCCCGCGCCGAGTGTAGTGGTCACCTCCTGGCCTGAGCCCTTCTCCTCTGCCTGCTTTCCCTGAGCCGTGCTTTCATTTCCGGCTTTGGTTATTCCTAATGTTTTTCTGCTGGCTGAGGCACACTTTTCTCAGGACAGTGCTGGGGACAGATCCATTCTCGCCCTTTTTCTAGGTCCAGTGCTGACGACATACTTGCCCCAGGCAGGTCATAAAAGGGTTGGGTTTCTACTCTGCATTCAGGCAGTCCTGATTCGACCCCACCAGGGCTCCTTGATGTCCTGTTCCAATTGTCTTATTTAGACTTGGGTTGTCCCCACGTCCCTAGCTTCACACGTTCACTTCCCCTCAGACTTCTTTCTCCAGAGAACTAACCCCATGGGTGACCCCATGAGGTTGCTGTTTGTACTTGTACGTCTCCCAGATGATACTCCATTTTCAAATTCTGGAGTCCCCACAGTGTAGCAACTGTAGATGAACACAGAAGCTACTTTCCTTAGAGATGACTTAGATTTCAAAATGCTTTCCTGAGTACACCCTGTGGTCAGTTCACAGTGACATTTAACCATACTTGGGTGGTTCCTAGAGTTGACAGAGCTTTGATCCAGCATGTTACAGATGCTGAAATTTGGTAACGAGCTACTCTACTTTTTTTTAACCTACAGTATTAGGAATATGAAAGCATTAGAATAAGTATTGGTTTTGGGAAAGCCCTCCCATTCCCGTTCCCGTGCCAGTCACAGGGGGTAAAAAAAAAAAAAAAAAAAAAATACATGAAACAAAGTTACTAGTTAAAGGACCTAGTTAAACAGGTAAGAAATGGAAAAAAGGATGCAGCTCCCATTCATAAGCGTTCTGCCCAGTGAAGAGACAGCAGATACTATGCGATGTTAAGGGTCATGCAGAGAAAATATTGCTCTCTTTTTAGAGTATAATTTGGATAAAACATTATTTTAAAGTGGAAGAATCTTGTTATAACCCTAACCACCCCTCTCGTTTGACAGATGAGAGGATGTGGCTCAGGGCAGTGAGGTGGCTTGTCCAAGGCCGTGACACCAGGTAGAGCTGGGACAAGGACCCAGGACTGCTGGTCCCCGGCCAGGGGTGCCTCTCTGGCCTGTACTGCTGGGGTCCGCTGTTGCTCAGATGTTCACAGAAGTAGCAGAAGAAGCCTTAGCAAACTTATCCTTCCTTCTTTCTGATCTTTCTTCTGGACTTGGTGGTGAGGGAGAAGTATTTCCTCTGGAAATAGTACCACCTCGGGCCCTCAGTGGCTTTCTTAGCTTATCTTCCTCACGTGCCTCCTTCCCTTTGTAAAGCCAGAAGCTGGGCTCTAGGGATGATGGTTAGTCTGAAATAGAAAATAGGGGCAACCACAAATCCAGTATTTATTTATTCGTGGGCGTTGCATGGGAAATAGAACCTGCCTTCAAGTTGTGTTTGGTGTGACCATCTTTTCAAAGTAAACAAACAGCAGCAACGAAAAATATTCCAGTTTGATCCCAAACACCATGTAGTTTGTCGCAGCGTAGAATGACAGGTGTTCACGCTGAAGCTGGGAAGTCTGGCTCCTGTCTTGATCTTGGTCTTTACTGGTTGAATGTTAGGAGAACTGTGTACCTGAGACGTAGCGTCAGGTGTTGCTGTCGTGCATTGAAGTTCTAGGAAGTAGAACTCTCCATTCTCAGCTGGCATTATATGCTTTTGTGTTAGAACAAGTGTTGAATTAGCGCCAAAAAAGATATTGCTGACCCAGTTATTTGAGTCTGGAGTATTTTTTTTTTTTTAATCCAGCTGAGATAGAATGCTTTTCAAAAGTCCTCGTTCTGAACAGCAGCTGAGTTCTTTGTACTGTTGTACCTTATATGTGTCCAGTGTATCAGTGAGTGTGTTTCTGAGGTTAAAGGTGGGCCTGGGCCATTGAACTTCAAGTTCTTTGTAGAACACGGAGGGAAGATTCTCACTGTGGCCTGATCAGAGTTTCCCTGGGGTGTGCTGGCAGTGAGGTTCCACCTCTTAAATCTTGTGGGTCCCCTCCTCTCTAAGTTGGGGTGACTCTGGGGACACATGTTTCCAAACAGTTTTATCTTAGGTCTCAAGTTCATCTAGGCATAACACCACCTGGAGAAAACAGTCCCTGCAGCCCTCCCGTCCCTCGCTTCTCTCATGGCTCAGGCCCCAACCTCCTGCGCTCAGTGAATGCGGGGAGAGTGATTGTGGGAAATAGTCTGGTTCTACAGGCAGTGATTTGAACTAATGTAAACCCTGCTGAGAGCCTTTTTGAATCTGAACCAAAGACAAAGAGGTTTGATCCTAGTCCAGTAATAATGAGCTTACCAGGAGCCAGAAAACAAGAAACAATAGTTATTGTCCTTGGTCTGGAGGATCTGTTACCCAGAAGCTTTGGGGGAGCATCGGATGTTAACAGGATCTCTGTTTCAGGATCCATCCAGCTGTAGGAGGGGTACGATGATAAGATGTGAGAACTGAAGTTTTCTTGATCCTTTTTTCTGTGACCATCAAAGGCACCTGTTAAGCAACTGTCCATAGACGGGACCACGCAGCTCTCTGCAGATAAATGGGACAGACAAGAGCTTATGGTTGGAAACAGCTCTGTTATAAAATTGGAGCCAGAGGGAACAAATAGCACAATACACAAACAACAGTAGCCTCAGATCGCTGGGAGCAGGAGATATAAATATTGTGAATAGTTGAGTCTTGATACTTGATAACAGAGTTTAAAAGGGTGATCGTGTTACTTGGTTAAACTGTAATCCGAGTTCATGTTTTAAAATATCTTTTAAGTCACGTAATTGATTCCTTCCTCCCTCCCTCCCTCCCTCCTTTCTTTCCTGCCTATGTAACTACCAAGCACTGTGGCAGGTGCAGGGGATGTGGGTGTGAGTAACATACAGTTGTCCTTAGAGAACTGGGCCTCAGGTGGAAACTGTATAAAGAAGGTGCCCCCAGCGTTAGGCTGCATAGTTAAAAATAATCTGGGGCTTCCCTGGTGGCGCAGTGGTTGAGAGTCCGCCTGCCGATGCAGGGGACACGGTTTGTGCCCCGGCCCGGGAAGATCCCACATGCTGCGGAGCGGCTGGGCTCCTGAGCCATGGCCGCTGAGCCTGCACGTCCAGAGCCTGTGCTCCGCAACGGGAGAGGCCACAGCAGTGAGAGGCCCGTGTACCGAAAAAAAAAAAAAAAAAAAAAAATCTGAATTCCATTAGCAACTGTTGGAGACGGTGGTGTCAGCTGTCCCTTCTGTTGACCTTTGGGGTGACGTTAGGACTCAGGAGTGCTTTTTCTCCGTCCTCATGAGAGACTGGGAGCCGAGGTGAGGTAGGTTTGTAAAAGGGACTGGAGTGTGTTGCCCTCTAAAGCAGGGTTGAGCTTAATCACAAGGGGGGTTGGGTATTTGGAGGGTGTGGTTTTTAAATGTCAGTGAAGCTGTTTATACAGTCTTAAAAGTAAGTCTAAAATTATCTCTCTACATGCCGGCTTTCATCAGTGTGGGTTTTATTTTTGGTTCTACACGCCATGTTTGTATAACAGATGTGAGGTTTTTTTTCCTACTATGCGGGCTTCTGACCCACAGAAGAAAAAAGCATTGAACTCGCAGGCATGCCCTCCACCACCTCCTCCACAAAGCTTTTTTTTTTTGCAGGCAGATAAATTAAAATCCTTAAGCTGCAGCTCTGAAAATGACATACGGGAGATGTACGATTTAATTCTCTCAAAGCCCAAGTTCCGCCCATCGCGTCTCCGCTGTTCCTTTGACTTATGATCCGTAGAGTAAGTCATCACCAGTTGTCATTTGCCTTTGAGATGCTAATTCATGCTTCAGCAGCAGCTCAGCGCAGCTCCTCAGCTCTGCTTCCTAGTCCTGGGCCGGGGGAGCTTTTCCTGTAAAGAGCCAGCTAGTAAACATTTCAGCTGTGAGGGCCTTGCGGCCTTTAGCAACTACTCAATCTGCAGCCAAAACAAAATGCCAGCAAATGAGCGTGGCTCTGTTCTCCATTTACATGAACAGGAGCTAGCTGGATTTGACCCACACTCTGTCCTTTGCTTCGCTGGCCTGTGGTAGACCTCAGTGGCCCTGTGCCTGTCATATGCAGTTATTCTCCCCTTCTCCCTGAAGGGGAAACTTGAGTGGCCTCAACTTTGTGCTGAGGGTACCGGAGCTCCTGATGAAGTTGCAAATACTGGGCTGTGTGAGCTCGTATGTACTGGGTTGACTAGGCAAGAACAATGTAGGGGTAAATTCAGTGTGACACGTTCAACAGTATGATGTCTTACTCTTCCTGGCCTTTTGAAATACGTGGTAAATCATTCACAGGTTAAAAAATAATAATAATCAGCCCCTCTTTTTAGGTAGCCAAGCCAATCATTTTGGTGACTGGGAAGAAGTGGGGATGGAGAAAATGAGTGTGTGGGTACCCCAGTTCTTTGCTCCTGGGGGCCCCCAATTCCTGGTCCAGTGTAAAATGGGAAGGATGCTGGGCCAGAAACTGAAATGTCCGCCTGCCTGGGGAACAAGTGACTAGGGACTCTCAGAACCTTGAGGGTATAGGTTTGGTAGGATTCAGTCTTTTGGAGCATATTAGGTTCTTGTGTCCCACCTAAGGCAAAATCACGGATAGTTGAAATTAAACCATGAAAATGCCTGAAATATCCATAAAGCAGAGCACACGTGGCTTTGTGTGTACAGCATTTCACTAGAAAGGGAGCTCCTTGTTAGCATGGATCTTTTAACCTGTTTTATATTCTCTGCTTGAATCTCCATATCCTAGAACAGTACCTGTACACAGTAGATATGAATGAGTCAGGGAATGAGCAAACCCTGTGCTGTGACGCTTAGGTATAGTTATGTAATACATCATGTGGGATGAAGAATACACACGTAAACTCTAATTTCACTGGGCTTTTAATAATTATTTACAGAAAACAGCCATGAGCGTAGCTGGATTTGCATATGATATGTCACCACTCTATTCCAGGTTCACAAGTTCAAGAGGTAGTTAGCTGATTTGGTGCTCACTTAGGCCATAAGCACATCTTCCCACTGATGAGTGGTCTGACTAGAAAGCTCTGCCTGTTTAGACATTTAGTGCTCTTAATTGAAACTTCAGCATCTCTGTGTTCAAGAGACAACTGTCAGTGGGCCTTGTTTCTCTCAGGGGGGCACAGAGTTCTCTATCAGACCCTGCATTCTGTGGGAGGGAGTGTGGGCCAATAACCGTATTTGCCATCTAAAACAAAGTCCAGGCCTCCATAGCTGCAGTTTTGTCTCTGAGGTTAGGTGTGGATTTGTTTTCTGGACTCAGAGGGCCTCCTGTTTCCACCCCTTTTCTCTTGATTATGGGGGGCAGTGCTTACTGAGGTGCTGACCCTAGGGGGGAGCAGCAGAGACTTTCCTGGCTCCGAGATGGGTGTGTAGGGGGCTCTGTGGGCATCTCTGTGTCTCTCTCCTGCTCTCCCTGTTCCCCCCAAACCTAGGGTTTTCAGAAACCCTCCCTGGGGAGAGTTTGGCAGTGTCGGTTAAAATTTAACCAATTTTATGACTCAGTATTCATCTTGTGGATGTCAGTCCTCCTAAATGCTCTACATGTGCAGAGAGAGACATGCACAATATGGGAACTAACCATTGTACATTGTTTATAAGAGTGAAAACTTAGAAACAATGTAAATGTCTGCCACTAGCATCACAGAAACTAAATTATGATTGGTCTGGGTTGTGGATTTCTGTATAGTAGTTAAAAAGGATGCAAATAGATTTATGTGTTGAACGTGCAACAATCTGTGAGACGTAATGAGAGGGGAATAACACAGCAAAGGGCCTAAAAGGATACACATGAAAGTGTGACAATGGTTCCCTCTGAGAAGCAGTCAGGTTAGGGTTGGAGTAATGATGGGCAAGGAGATTCAGTTATCTGTATCTGTTATAATTTACATTTTCTTTGGCAATGAGAATATAATTATGTATTGCTTGTATAATTGTAAATAAATATATTTTAGAATGATGCTTGGACTCTTATGTTTGCAGTTAGATTTCTTGAAAGCAGGGGTGAAAGGACTGCTGGGTTCAGTTCCTGCCCGCTACCCAGCCCTCCTGACTGTCTCCTCTGCTCAGCCTTCAGCCATCAGTCTGGCTTCTGCCCGCATCTGCTCGAGAGAATATTCTGATCACTGCCCCAGATGACTCTGTTGGCAAATCCAATCTGCGTCGTCATCGCATTGGTGGTATTTGACACACTCTGCTTCTTGAAAGCCTCCCTCAACTTCTCTCTGGTTCTGTACCTTTTCAGTTTCTTCCTTGGTTTTTTTCCCCTTCGTCCCAGTAGTCCCCAAATGTTTGTATTCCCCAGCATTCTGGGCTGTTCCCACCTGTCTCCCTCCCCCTCCTCTACCCACATTCCTCTCCAGGTGAGTTTATTTACTCCACTGAGTGCCTCCTTTGCCATCTCTGCTGGTCACTACCAAGTCCTTCTCTCTAGTCCTGCTATCTTTCTGTAGCACTGCATCCTTGCTTAGCCATCTGCCCACATTTCCCCCGGATACTGGCCGCCTGTCGTTCAGTGAATGACTGCCCCTCCATCCTGAAACCGCTCTTCTGTGATTCCTATCCACTGCTGGGCCGCCATCCAACCAACTGCCAAGCTAGGAACTGGGAATCTTAGTTCTGGGTTCCTCTGCCTTTCTTCCTAGGCCCCATCAAATCAGCACACGGGACCTGTCTATTCCACGGAACCTGTCTATTCCACGGCCCCAATCCCCACTGCCATTGCCTAATTGAAGATTTATATGAGTTTTCGCTGGGATTAACTCTTATCTCTCCTTCAAGATTAATAACTGGCGTGATTCTTGTTAGTACGTTCTGCCTTCATGTTACCTTAATTCCCTGAGCAGATCGACGTTAGCTGTCGCCTGCTTCCCTCCGGAGGAAGAGCCCTTCGTGCCATCATTATTAGTCAGTTCTCTGCAAGTTGTCTTGTTTGGGTTGAAAGCTTATTATTTAAAGTTTGGTTGGAGTTGTTTTCTAACTGTCTAATCATATTTGGGGTGGTTTGATCCTGACGAAATGCTCATGGTGGAGGAGAAGCTGTGAGCACCAGTGCTGTCTCTGTCTTGCATGCTTCCGAGATTCTGGGGAGTTACTATTTGGGGATGTTAAGTTCCTGATGGCAGAGGTGGCAGGGTCAAATAAAACCAGGCTCGGTGAAATTTTAGTTCCCCTTATGGCTTTTAATAATGGCACAATGTAGACTTTTCTTTAATAATGGCACAATGTAGACTTTTCTTGTAAAAATGTCTAGAAACCCGAACAAAAGAGATGTGAGATTGTTACTGTTTTTAAAAATAGCACCCCCCCCCAAAAAAAAAGGGCCTCAAAGGTAATAATTTACAGAGAAATGAGCCTTGGTTGCTAGAGGCCGCTGAGGGGAGGATGGAAGTGGATCTTAATGTTCCCTGTTTCACAGCTCCTGTCCGTGGGTGGGTAACAGACAGGCATCACTCTCATGGACACTGGAGTTTTTCCACAGACAAAAAGAAATTGTCTTAGAAAGTTTGAAAATAAGTGGAATATCAAAAAGGGGAGAGGGTCTCGATTCTGAAATTCATTTCAAGTAAGAGATACTAAACAGAACCTACAGACATGGTTCTTCTAGGTTCTATGGTATCACTCCTGCTCAGCTGCCCAAAGCTTTCTCTGCAGCTTGGTTTCATTCAATGCCCTAAAAATTTGATGTAATGAACTGTAAGACTCATTCGCTTTGCTAATATGCCATTTTCTCATCTCTCCCAAATAATATTTCAATATTATAGGAACACGCCGCTCCTTTTCCTCTTCATTTCTGTAAGAAACACTCCCAAATTCTATACTTTATTTCTAAGTTTGCAGCATGTGGGCCCCTGGCCAACTAGACCTGTAAGCCTTTCTATAGCTCTTCCATTGTTTGTTTATATTTATCTACCTGAGATTGAAATTGTTTTGGAGGCATAGCTAGCCTCTCTTCTATATAGATGAGTTACAGGGATTTTCTAGCTTCCATGTCTTTGAACTTAATACTTGTGTTGATGTTTCAAAATGTCTTCCCTGATTTGGGAGTTCAGACGTGTTTTCTTTTGGGCGGCAACTAGGTCTCTGAAAGATAGGTAGTGAGCACTGTTTTTTAGAACTCAGTTCTTATACAGGCATACCTTGTTTTGTTGTCCTTTATTGCACTTCTGCAAATACTGCGTTTTTTACAAATTAAAGGTTTGTGGGAATGCTGCATCTAGAAGTCTATTGGTGCCATTTTCTCAACAGCATTGTTCACTTCATGTCTCTGTCACACTTTGGTAATTCTCACGATATTTCAAACTTTTTCATTATTACATTTGTTATGTGATCAGTGATCTTTGATGTTACTGCCATGACTCACCAAAGGCTCAGATGATGGTTAGTGTTCTTTTAGCAATAAAATATTCTTTAATTAAGGTCTATACACTGCTTTTTTTTTTTTTAAAGAAAAACACATAGTGCCATTGCACACTAAATAGACTGCAGTGTAGTATAAACATAATTTTTATATGCACTGGGAAACCAAAAGATTTGTGTGACTCACTTTATTGAGACATTTGCTTTATTGCAGTGGTCTGGAACTGAACCCACAATATCTCTCATGTATGCCTATATATATGTGCCAGGGAAGGATTCATCTTATTGAAAGTTACCCGGTACGGTTGTCTTTTGTTATCTGTGGGGGATTGGTTCCAGGATGCTATCGGATACCAAATCCACCAATGCTCAAGTACCTTACATAAAATGACATGGTATATTACTTAAGCACATCCTCTTATATTCTTTAAATCATCGCTAGATTATTTATAATATCTAATACTATGTAGATAGTTACTGGTACATGACAAATTCAAGTTTCACTTTTTGGAGCTTCCTGAAAAATAAAAAAATTTTAAAAAATATTTTCCATTTGTGGTTAGTTGAATCCACAGATGCAGAACTGGCAGATATGGGGGTCCAACTGTAACTTTCAATATGAATCCTTTGTAAAGTGAATAGAGCATCTACTGAGTTCTAAGATGTTCATGTCCCCCCATGTTTAAATCAGTATGCATCAACCCGTCAGGGGTTCATGTAATGTGCCTAACTCCCTCCCCGAGAAGTTCTTTTTATAAAATAGTACCTTAGAGTTAAGGAAGTTTACTTAATGGCTACTATGGATTAGGAACTGTGATGAGCACTTTTTACAACGATTCACTGATTTAATTCTCAGGGTTGGAAGTCCATGTGAGCTTTTTATTCTTCCTGATAATTTGTGGCTCTGAGTTTTGTTGCTTGAGGCTTGTGGGGAAACCGTTGCCCTTGGGTCTGTACAGAACCAACACAGATGCAGCGTCCTTGGATGTCCAGAACCAGACGTAAGAGGTAACACCCTTAGCAGGCCTGTCCCCTCTACCCCATGGTGTGGAATCTGTGTGTAATGTATGTTTTCTTTTTCTAAAACCGGGATGGAGCTTGGAACAGCAAATATTTAATCAGAGCAGATTCCCCTCGCAAAATCCTGCCAGCTTGTTCAACTCGGAGATTCTTTGCCAAAAAATATTCACCACGTACTGAAGGCTAAATGACTAAGTCACCCACAGAGCATAAAGCAGGTCTTAGTATTTGAGCAGGGGGTTGTTTGCCTACTGATATTTTGGATGAAGTATGCAGTGCCACATACGCACCCTTTGATGAGCCTAAGGGCCTCTGGCAGTAAACAAGGGTTTTAGGGGAGGGGGGATTTGTGGGGGATGGTAGGGTAGGCGGTCAGGCCTGCTGGCAGTAACGTTCTTCTTGAACTGATCTGAGAAGAAGAGAGAAGTGGCTGTGGGGTAGGGAGGTGGAGAAGAGTCTAATCGGGAAAGATGGGCTGGTGTAGACGAAAGGGATGCTGCCACGCACGTGTTACAGTGGAAGTGAGGGCAGCGGTGTGCAGCAGGGATTAGCTTTGCTGATAGAGTGGGACACGGAAGGGAGGGAAAGGAAGAGTTCCATGAATATTACAGAACAGTAAATCCCATATGAACAAAACAGGAGTGAGTGAGGCGGCATGGCGCCTCCTTTTACAGATTTAATGCAGTGTTACCTCCTTATTATCGGTACCATTCATACGGGTGCAGCTTTTGTTTCCTGCTAGAGGCTCTGAAACGTTCACTTGTGTGGCATCCCCCATTACTTCAGTATATGAGGATCTTAACCATGTGAGTTTGCTCACTCACTGTGAAACACTGCTAAAAGTTCAAGGTCCTTCAGAAGGCCCTTCCTGACTTCTCGTTACCTGTGTGGGGGCACTTCCTGTATCCTGTATCCTTATCGCTATATTGAAGCAATTTCCAGACCAGCCGTTCTCACTGGGATGCTCCAAGGCGCTTCCAACCCTATATGTTAAAAGCAAACTCCCGATCTGTTCTTTTCAGTTCCACTCTTCGTCCTCTGCCAACCCTACTCCCCCACCACCCCAAACAGCTTTAATAAAGCAGAAGAGGGGCTTCCCTGGTGGCGCAGTGGTTGAGAGTCCGCCTGCCGATGCAGGGGACACGGGTTCGTGCCCCGGTCCGGGAGGATCCCACGTGCCGCCGAGCGGCTGGGCCCGTGAGCCATGGCCGCTGGGCCTGCGCGTCCGGAGCCTGTGCTCCGCGACGGGAGAGGCCACAACAGCGAGAGGCCCGCGTACCGCAAAAAAAATAAAATAAAATAAAGCAGAAGAGAACCCTCCCCCCATCCTTCACTTTTCTCGCCATCCCTACAGTCCTGCTAACTATGACTTCTAGCCACACAATTTCTGTTTTCTCTGCGAGTAGTTTACCTTCTTCGATTGTTATCTGGACTGTTAATCCAGTGGCCCTCTAATTTATCCTCCTGCCTCAAACCTATCCCTTTCCCATATGTTCTCCACTCTGCAGCCAAAGGCATTCCAGCTTAAATAGTTGTTTCCCTTACAGGGTGGGAGCCAGACTCCTTAGCATGGCATACACCTGGCCCTTCCCACCAAGACCCTTCCTTCTTTTGAGCTTCATCTCTTCCCAAGGAATGCTTTTTTAGCATACATATGTCCCATGCAATATTTAGTCTAAGTATGTCCCAAGTGTTGTTATATTAAAAAATTAGTTATTATTTATCCAAAATTTAAATTTAACTAGACATTCTGTATTTCATTAGGCTTAGTATTTTACCTGGCTTGCTCAAAAATATAGTAGTGTCTCTCTTTATGCATTTATTTCTTGCTCTGATCAAAAAGAAATTGGAGTTGCAGGAACTTGCTGACTGCAAAATATTTGGCATTTCTTTATGAAATCTTTTTGTTTTTTTTGGCTGTGCCACGTAGCATGCAGGATCTTAGTTCCTCGACCAGGGATCAGACCCGTGTCCCCTGCAGTGGAAGTGCGGAGCATAACCCCTGGACTGCCAGGGAAGTCGCATGAAATCTTTTGTAGCTATTCATGGAAATGGAGCTATCCTAATAGGGTCTCAGTATTAGTGCTTTTTTGCCTGAGACACTAATTTTGAAAAACATGCTTTGTTTGGAAAAGCATGTTTGAGATTCAGGTATAGTAATGATTGCAGCTCTTTTCTGAGGGAGGGAACCCTCGTGGAGGAAGATGAACTGCAGTTAAGTGTAGTCTTCCTTCTGTTTATGGAAATCTTAATAACCTCCACTGTTGTTGTTTCTTTAGGATATTTTCTGGAGAAGAAACTAAATTATCATGCTTCAGTTTTACCTCTAGTTTTATGTCATTTTTTTCCTGGGTTTTTTTTTTTTTTTTTGTCTTGTGAGTAAAGGCTGTACTGTGATTTTCAACTTATTTTCTGTTCTAAAGAGTGTTCAGCTTTGATGTTGGTAAGAAGCAAGTTTTTTTTTTTTAACACTGACTAAATCTTTATTTTCTGACATTAATAGAAACGTGCTGCTTGTTCTCATAATGTAAGATTTTAATTATTCTGATAATGTAAGTGGGTTTTACATTAAAACCTTCTAATTGTACTAGAATAAACCATTATCAACATTTATCAGAAGATTAAGGTCCGTAAATAAAGAGCTCCAGTGGATCAAGAAAAAAAATCCAATTAACTGCCAATTCACAGAGAATAATACAAATGGCCATAAATTTAAGAAAAGATGTGAACCTTACTAGTAATGAGGAAGACGGACATTAAAACAAGATAGTGGTTTTTAACCTTTAAATTTGGTGCTCAGGTTGGGAATGTGAGCAGTCTCAAATATTACTGGTAGGATGTAAAGGCAGCCTTTAAAAGTGTGATTTGACTTTATCTCTTGAAATTTTAAAATGTAGATACTACTTGACCCACTGATTTCATTTCCAGGTCAGGAGCTTATCCTATATAAATAATGGCAAATGTGCAATTATTCTCCATATTTATGCATTTCAAGAAAAATGTACCTGTGGGACTTCCCTGGTGGTCCAGTGGGTAAGTCTCTGAGCTCCCAATGCAGGAGGCCTGGGTTCGATCCCTGGTTGGGGAACTAGATCCCACAGGCCGCAACTAAGACATCTGCAGGCCGCAGCGATAGATTCCGCGTGCAGCGACTAAGACCGGAGCAGCAAAAATGAATGAATGAATGAATAAAGAAAAATATACCTGTGTATTATAAGTATCATTTTTTAAAACTCTGATGCTGGATTTCAGAATTCATTAGGAGTAGGTGGAGGTGGAGTGGTATGTTATGAGCACTATATTTTTAAGAAAGATTCAGAGAAAGAAAGAGGTCTTTGGAAGAGAGACTTTCTTCTCAGTCTTAATTTCTCTCTGCACATGGTGTATTTCATATTGGATTTTGACTTGTAGGCTGAAAGAACACTCCATTGGCAGCCCTTCTTTTCCTAGTTTTAACAAATTACTTTTTCTCTTTTTCTTCAGATCCCTTTTTTCGAAGATATGTGTAAAGGCATTAAAGCTGGCGACACCTGTGAGAAGCTGGTGGGGTATTCTGCGGTATATAGAGTCTGTTTTGGAATGGCCTGTTTCTTCTTTATATTCTGCCTCCTGACCTTGAAAATCAACAACAGTAAAAGTTGTAGAGCCTATATTCACAATGGGTGAGTCTTTGTGGGGATCCTTTCACCCTTCCTTATATTCAGAGCAACATTCCAGGACCTCTTCCACTCTTCAGACCCTCTGACTGCTTTCCTCTAGTTGAAATTGTTGACACTGATTTTAGAGAAGGTGGAACTTATACTTACCACACAGTGGCCTAAGAACTGGAATCCTATTTGTAACACCTGGTACCATAATGAGAAATGCATTGGAGATAAGAGTTTATTTCTTGTACCAAGAGCTTCCCCCAGGTCACTTCCACCCCTGCAACAAAATGGTCTTGCATAATCAGAGGCCACACCGAAGTCTGTCTAATTATGGGAAAAGGCAGTCTCCAGTCACTTAATTACTTCCCCTCCATTTGGAGAGAACAGAATCGTGAATTGACACGCTTACCTCTAAGAGGTCTTTTGTCCTTCCTTGAATATCATTTAAATACATTTCCTTTTTTTTTTTTTCTTCCCCTCCAGCTTTTGGTTCTTTAAACTTCTGCTGTTGGGGGCCATGTGCTCAGGAGCCTTCTTCATTCCAGATCAGGAGACCTTTCTAAATGGTACAAATGGGGTATTGGGGGGTATCTATTTATTGTGTTTTTATTCACTTTGTAAAACTGTTCGAAAGCGTAGTCCAGGGTGCCTTTGATATTGTAGGTTACTAACTTTCTTGTAGCTTAAAAAAAAAAAAAAATCCTACCTCAGCTGCCCATACTTCACCCACCCTCTGTACTTCCTACCACCCCACCCCCCCCCCCCCCCCCACCTCCACTTCTCCCTCCCTGGGAGGGGTGAGAGGACCTTTAGTTACTCTACCGGTTGAAGAATTGAAATTAAGGTTATTAGCCTGAAGGGAAAATGAAGCACTTAAAACTTGATTGAAAACTAGTTTAGCATGTCAGCGTGACCCAGGGAGACCTTGTTCTTTCTGAGCACTGCACACAAACCCAAGGCTTCTTAGCAGCTTTAAATCTGCTGTAGCTATAATGGGGTAAGAAAGGCATCCTCCAGACCACTTCTAAACTTGCCTTATGTGAAACTGTACAACACTGAATTATATTCCTTATCGATAGAACCTACCAAAGTTATTTAATATAATGCATTCAATCATAGCTGAAACAAGGGTCCCTTCTTCATATGAGGTAGGGAGGAGAAAAAAAGCCTGAGTTTTAGAGGTTCAGAACACTGTTCAGACCCAAATGGATTCACTTTCCTTATTAAGATAGTAAAAATACTCACATTGTGAATAAGGAACAGCCATAGTCCCTCAAATAGCCACACATCAGGCTCCAGCTAGTTTCTTAGGGTCATACCGGTTTTATGTACTCCTTCAGGAAGTTGTATCCAAGTTGTCTTTTTACCTAAAATACTGGTAACTAGTTTTCTATTCTCCACAGAGGTCCTTGTATATATTAGAATAATATACTTAGAATGGGACAGGACCTAGCTGTCCATCCTCTAGCACAGCTCAGTTGTATTATAGACAACCCAGAGATGTGATGCGCTTATCCAAGGTTTGGGCTTCTCTGTGGCCAAGCCAGAAGTAGAACCTGAGTCCGTGGCCCCCCATGTGAACCTCATTTCCTCACTGGACATTGGTGGGTCTCCGGTAAAATTTGAATCCTTGGTTTTTCTGGCATCGTGTGATTTTACTTTTAAATTGAGGGTCATTGTTGATTTTATGAATTACTGCATCTGTTAGGATATCTGGCATTTATTTATAGCATGGAGGTGAAGCTTGGATGCTGTGGTGCCAGATTGCCTGTGTTCACATCCCAGCCCCACCCTTTACTGGCTATGGGACCTTGTCAACTTACGTGTAGACTCTCAGTTTTTCTCATCTGTATAGTGGGGGTAATAGTAGTACCCACCTTGTAGGGTTGTGTGGGAATTAAATGTGTTACTGGTACAGGGAGCCTGCAGTAAAAATTAACTGTAGTCATTACTCTCTTTTGAGTTAAAGACTCGGGACAGTCACCTCATCTCCTTTCGGACGGTCTTCTTTTGCAGCCTGGCGCTATGTGGGAGCCATCGGAGGCTTCCTGTTCATAGGCATCCAGCTCCTCTTACTTGTGGAGTTTGCACATAAATGGAACAAGAACTGGTATGTGCCTTTATGGAGAGCTTCCACGTGAACTCACTCTCTGACTCAGAAAGTGCCCATTGTTGAAATGAGCTCTTTCTTCCCCGAGTTGTATTGCCAGGAATTAGCAGCCTGCTTACACCAAAAACAATTTTTGCTTGTTCTCTCCCTTCCCTCCTGCTATTTGGACCTCTTCATTTACTCCTCTCCCATACTGTTTTTCTCGCCTTTCTACTTTTCCTTTTTCGACTTCATTTCTTTTCACTCTTTGGCTCTCTTTTCCCTGCATCCTCTCATTTGGGCTCTAAGACTTAGCCACACTCAACCCCACGGCTGGCACCTCGCAGCCCCTGCTCCGTGCTTGCGTTAGTGGCTGAAAATTTGGGTAGGCTATATCTTAGGCTCCCATCCTTAGGAGATTAAAAAGAAAAAAGTACTTTGGAGCTGGAGGTTCAATGTTCTGCAAAGAATATTCAATGAAATAGTGATTTTCTTTTTAAAAAAATTTTTGTTCCTTCTCAGCTGCCTAGGAGGGGAAGGACCCCTTCATTAGGAAGATCTGTTGTTCTACCTTAGAAAGCCTCCCCGACTTTAAAAAAAATACAGACCCTTTTTAAGTGCCTTGAAAATAGAATTCACATCCTAGAATACATGGGGAATGCCAAACTATTAATGGCTCGTTTTATTTCTTGCTGAGCCACATTGAGGAAGTGACAGCTAGACAGGGGTCCAGCTCCTTCGGTGCTAAGGTTGACTCTCTTTGTGACTCTGGGCAAAGCACTGAAGTGCTCTTACTTTACTTATAAAATATGAATGAAAATAACTGCCTGCTATATCCAGTAAGGCTTTTGTAATTTTGTAGATTTTGTAGGCATCATGTTATTTTGTACTGTTTGGGCGGGTATCTGAAAGTTCTATATGAATGTGAATTTTATTTTTTATTTTGGACAAAACAAAATATACTGTCCAAATTCTCTCAAAACACTTTTCATCGTGATTATATTCCTCAGCTTGGTAGTAGTAGTAGTTGTTTTGTTTTGGTCTTGTTTTTTTGAAAATCGAATCATGAGATGCCTGAGTGAAAAGATAGGTTAAACATTTTATTATTTGGTAAATATTGGAGTAAGCACCCAAATACCAATTTAAAAATGTTTGCAGCACATTGAATAGTCATACAGGTAGCACTACAGGCGTGTTTTGGTATTTTTTCAAATCTTTATTTTGGGGGGGGGGGCGGGTGCCGCGCTGCGCGGCATGTGGGAATCTTAGCTCCCTGACCTGGGATTGAGCCCGTGCCCCCTGCATTGGAAGTGCAGAGTCGTAACCACTGGACTGCCGTGGAACTCCCCTCAAATTTTAATCTCTATGATAATACAGATTTCTAGGTCTGAGTACATATATAAGTTTATTATTGCATGCTGTCCTGCATTTTGAGTCATCCCTGAAACCTAGTATGTTTGGGGCTTCTACTAGATCTTGTTTCGAGGCAGCAAAGTTTTCCTAAAGATAAGTCAAATGGTTGACTATAGTTTTATGTGACCCTGTTCTCAGTTATGCAGAAGAAATATGCACAGTAAGTTGGAAATGCATTTTAATTGATTAAATACCATTCTTTCCATTGATGATGATTCTTTTTTTGGGGGGGGCGGGGGGCGCTATACCATGTGGCTTGTGGAATTTTAGTTCCCAGACCAGGGATCAAACCTGGGCTCTTGGCAGTAAAAACATGGAATCCTAACCACTGGACTACCAGGGAATTCCCTGGTGATTCTTACGTACTTTCATTCTGAATTTTTTATTTGACAAAAGGAATGCATCACACTTTTTTCTAAAATTTTTACAAATAAACTTCGAGTAAGGAACTTATGATAAAATATTAATATCTTTGATACTGAGTGCCTGACTTGCCCATTAAATAGTATGCTTCCTTGAGAATACTTGTGCTTTTTTACTCTGACTTTAATGTTTTGATTGATTCTGAAGCCATTTTCTGGGACTAATTATCGATGCCAAGTTTTAACGGGCATTTTGGAAGAGTTTGATTGCTTTAAAAACTTTCCAGAAACCACCCAATAGGAATGGCTTAAGAGCTTTGCAACGATTGATGTTGCTGTTGTCCCGGCTTTGAGGCCAGTGTCCCAATAAAATCTCTTCTGTCCACATACTCACAGCTGGTTGGTCTGCCTAAAATTAGGATTAAGCTAGGAAATGTACAAGTATTGTTATTTTTATGTAAATTCATCTAATTTAGTTTAAGAGTTTGTCCGAGCAAAAATTGATTCAAATTGGGCACCCTCCAATCTGGCAGATAGAAAGGAGCTCCGAGGAGCTGTACAAAATAAAAGACGTTTATAGGCAGCAGAGAGCAGGGACAAGGAAGTTATATTAGGCAAAAAAGCAGGTTGGTTATTGTGAGGTAACTTCCCTTCAGGGGATGGCAGGCATCTACCAGTTAGGTGACATAACTAGTGCTAATCAGGGGATTCCTGATTGACTGGTTTAAGATTCTGTTTCTGGGAGAGCTGAAACTCTAAGTTGTGTTGGTTTGGTGATGTGGGGCTTAGCATAAGCGACTCCTTTCTAAGCCTGTTGTCTTGTTTTTGACACTTTCTAGGTCAATTTTTATAATTTGAAGCATCAGTTCTATATAAAAACTGAAATAACAAAAAGTAAACAGTATATTTAGGTGTTTCTTTTTTGGAGGGAGTTGCATTTTTTTTAAATAATTAATTAATTTTTATTTCTTTTGGCTGCATTGGGTCTTTAGTTGCGGTGAGTGGGGGCTACTCTTCGTTGCGGTGCACGGGCTTCTCATTGCGGTGGCTTCTCTTGTTGTGGAGCACGGGCTCTGGGCACACAGGCTCAGCAGTTGTGGCTCACGGACTCTACAGCATAGGCTCAGTAGTTGTGGTGCACGGGCTTAGTTGCTCCGCGGCACGTGGAATCTTCCCGGACCAGGGCTTGAACCCACGTACCCTGCATTGGCAGGCAGATTCTTAACTACTGCGCCACCAGGGAAGCCCTATTTAGGTGTTTCTAATAAAGACCCATTTTCTAGATTTTATTTATTTATTTATTACATTTTATGGATTTTAAATTAATGTTGTTGGGTTTTGTTTACTCCTAACCCTCACCTGAAGCCTGAGCCCAGACATCTTTCCTAACCTGATAACCTGCTTGCTTCTGTGTCCATACACTCCTCCCCACTGCCCGGTCTTTTTCTAATCTCCATCCAAGTGCTTCTTATTGAGCACTGATTCAAAATTTTTGGAGTATTAACTGTGTGCCGGGCACCAAGAGTATAAAGATAATAAGTCACAGCACTTATTTGGGGTGTCTATAGAAGATGTCATTGGGAGGACCAACTGAGTCTGGAGCAGCAGGAATCACAGCCACTCTGCCACCATTGCTGCATCCAGTTATCCTCTGACAGTTGGCAGTCCTTGCACCAATATTCATTAAGCACCTATTATTTGCCGGGCACTCGACAGTAGGAGAGCAGCAGTGAATGCAACCGTGTCCTGCTCTGTGGAGCTTACATTCTCCTGGGGAGAGGGGGGAAAGATAATCAACTTATAATCAAGCAAATACGTACTAGGTTCAATGGTGAAAAGTACTCTGGAGAAAAAGAAAGGGTGTGGGAGTTGGGGTGAGCAGAGCAGGGAAAGGCTTTCATGACGAGGTGTGAGGGAGACGAAGGAAGTTGGGGAGAGCCTAAGGTAGGATCGTGCTGGCTTCTTTAAGGGGCACAGGGACATCCACTGTGGCTGGACCCCAGTGGTGAGGGAAGGGTGCAAGCCACATGGTAGCAGCAGTCAGATTCTGATGTAGTCTGAAGTTGGAAGCAGTGGAATTTGCTGCTGGGGATGGCGTGGTGGGGAGAGGAGAGGAGCAGGGAGAGAAAAAGACAGCAGTCAAGAGCAACTGCAATTCTTTAATCTCCCCCCACCCCCACCCCTAATGGGAAGAATGGAATTGCCATGTTCTGAGGTTGGGAAGATCACAGAAGAGCACGTTTGGGGATGGAGGTTTGAATATTGGGAAGTTAATCTGGACCTGCCAAGTTTGACATGCAGATTAGACCTCCAAGCAGAGACGTTAACAGTTGGATAATAGGAGCCTGGAGTTGAGGGGAGAGATTAGGGTTGAAGATTTAACCTTGGGAATCTAAGCATAAATTAACTGTTAAGAAAGTCCTTCTTATAGTAATAACATAGCCCAAAAGACTAGTGAGGAAACAGCTGGACCCCACCTACACACTGGTCAGCAGTGTTCACCTTTTTCTACTTAATCCGTTTTCTCTCCCTGTCGTCAATGACCATTTGGCTCCTTCCTTTCTCTAGTTTCATTTTCTCTTCATTTGCTTTGTGTGCCTTCCCTGTTAGAATAACTCTGTGGTCCTCGGAGCACCTGGCTCCGTTTCAGGAATATGATGGTCATTGTCATTTTGGCCTTTCCTCCCTGTTTTCTTTGTCTCCGGGCTGCAGTAACTTCATAATTGAAACATTTTAGCTGGGTTGCTTGAACACTCTCCAGCTTTGTGAAGACAGTAAGTATGTTGCTTTCTCTGTGAAGGTTTGTGAGAGTGTGGTTACAAAGGGCAATTGAATCGTAAGGCAGATGACAGTGATTCAGTCCATCCCCCTGTTGTTCTGTCCTCTTCATCTAGCATCAATAAGCCCTCTTTTCTTTGTTCTGAACGGTTTCTGTAGATTGTTAAATCACTACTTATTTCTCCCATCCCTTTATTAATGTTTACATAAACCAGAGGGCACATTAACCTCCTCTTTTAGATTCTTTATTGTAAATCCCATTAAAATTTCTACTCTTTTCCCGGCTGATTTTATTCTCCACCCCACCCCACCCCCCCTTTTTTTTTTTGGCCGTGCTGCGAGGCTTGCGGGATCTTAGTTCCCCAACCAGGAATTGAACCTGGGCCCCTGGCAGTGAGAGCACTGAGTCCTAACCACTGGACCACCAGGGAATTCCTGTCTTCACTTTTTCTAATGTCAAACTTCTCCTTAATCATACCTGGCATTGTTTGGGAGAAGCAGTACTGGTACAGATTCTCCTTTTCAGTGCAGAGACGGAAGAGCTGAGGTCAGCCAGTCTTTCTCCGGGTGAAGTTCATTTGCTTCTCTCTCCCTAAAGGGAAGATGAGTGTCAGCAGGAACTGCAGCACTTGGCTAAGAGACTGGCACCTCCAGGCTCTGTGTTTATGGGGAAAACTCCAACTCCAGCAAAGAGCCACTTTTTAATACTGCCAAAACCTGTCTCGGGGTAATTGACATCCAGAACGGGGAAGCTAGAATAAAGTCTGTGGTGTATTCATTTTAGCTGATGAATACACTTGAGTCAAAGATGGAATTTTATCAGTGTTTAGAAAAAATTCTATCCTTGAGCCAAGAAGTTTTTGCATATTTACCTGTACCTTCTAGCTTCTAGTGGGTAAAATGATAGGCCTTCTGGATAACTCATTACTATGGGCTGGGGCCTGATAGCATTAGTGAATAATGCCTGAGGGATGATAGATGCTGTCGGAGAATCAACTGACCTGTCTTCTCTCCCCTTGCTCTTCTCCACTTCCTGGAGAAACAGGACCGCAGGCACAGCTAGCAACAAGCTGTGGTACGCCTCTCTGTCCCTGGTGACTCTCATCATGTACTCCATCGCCACGGGAGGCTTGATTTTGATGGCAGTGTTTTATACACAGAAAGATGGTTGCCTGGAAAATAAAATTCTTCTGGGGGTAAACGGAGGCCTGTGTCTGCTTATTTCAGTGGTAGCCATCTCACCCTGTGTCCAAAATCGTAAGCACAGTTTTTTTTCCATTCTTCCTTATTCATATTATAAATGTCTTTGAGCAACACCCCTCCCTTTTTGGAAATTATGGTCATTCCTTAATTTACCATGGGTGGGTCAGCAATAGGAAAGGTGGGACCCCAGTGTCCCTTTCATGCCCCACACTGGGGCAAATGTGATAGTCACGCATGCCTTGTGCCCAAGATTTGAGTGTAATGAAGCCAATAAATAAGGAGATAGATGTTGCCATTACATAATGTACTACAAGGAGCCTTTCAATGGAAAACACCTTTAGTGGATACTCAGCTCTTCCCTGTGATCTCTGTGTAAAACTTGAATGAGTGAGAGGGCTACGGAAGGAGCTGGTCTGGGACTCATCTTTCACTTAAGACCCCTGTGGACCACAAATTGAGGACAGCGTGGTCCCAGAGTCAGGAAGCAGGAAATCTGATCCTGGCTCTGCCAGCAGCTAGCTCCGGGAGCTAACCGTTCTCATACCCCAATCCTTCCTCTGCAAAGCCAACAGAAACTTGTGAGCCTGATCTTGCTCATGGTTGTTCCAAAGCTAAAAGGAAGAGATGATGGAAGTTCATTATTGAAATTGAGATGGTTATTACTCCTCCAGTTCCTTTAATCAATTAAGAATTTCCTAAAGCATTAGTATTCAGATTAAAATGTTCTTTGGGTTAAATCCTACTTTTTGAAATAGTTATAATATTTTGAAATATTTGGTTTAATGCCATTAATTGTTAAGGTGAGTCTTATTCCCATGCCAAAGAGCAACATTATAAAAGGGCCTATTTTTTACCTTTATTGGTCATTATAATTTAATAATTATAACTCTGGGAATAAATTTAATCAAATGGAAGACTGGGCGAAACTAAATCCTTTTATGTCTGCAGGTGGTTGAAAATTTCACCAAAAAAAGGATAAATCCCTTTTATCACATCTTGGTTACTCTTCAACCATCCGAACAGTTTAAGTATTGTAACATTGAAGCCCTTTTCCCAGTGAATGCTCAGTCCCATAGCCTTCTTCTTTGGTTTGGACCAGCTCTGGTATTCCCAAAGGATTTTTTGTCCATTGACAGATATGAGCTTTCTCCCCATCTGGAATCCAGGCCCTCCCTATAAAATCCATCATTTACCCCACTAAACTATGTGATCTCACAAATAACAATGGTAAATTTTCTTTGGAGGTTTTGTGATTTAAGAACTAATGTTATGAACCTTACGGAGACCAGGCAATATGTTTCAGTACAGCTGTAGTTATTATCAAAATAGGGTGTTGGGAGAGAACTCGGTAGAACTTGTCATCTCTAAAACAGCAGTTAGGTTCAGTGTATCACTCCCCGCCCCGCCCCCTCCCCAAATGTTTTGGTGTCATCTGAGAAACACATTACGTACCTCTTCTTACGTTGAAGGGTGGGGCTCCAAGTTGGAGGGATATCATTTGGGGGAGACCTGTTTTTTTAAGGCACATATGCTTTCTTATCATTGATTTAAAACACTGTCTCTTCTCATTCTCCAGGACAGCCGCACTCTGGGTTACTGCAGTCGGGTCTCATCAGCTGCTACGTCACGTATCTCACGTTCTCAGCTCTGTCCAGCAAACCTGTAGAAGTAGGTAAGCCAGCTTGTTAGGGAGCCTGTGCTTGCAGGATGAATGTTGTCATTTTTGGAGTGAGCACTATGTCTCTGTGAGCTATCGTTTAAGTATCAGGGATACGACACATCAAAATAGAGAGATGATCTAGACTTCTTCATTAAATGAGGTCCTCAACATGGGATATGAACATGAAACTTCCTTCTCCTGAGTCTTCCTGCTGTTCAGGAAAGACGTGAACTAAGGAGGGCTGTTGAGTTTGCTTCGACGCCTAATCTGCATTTTCCTGCTCAGAAATACTCAAATGTTCAAGAAATAATCAAAAATATTCAAGAAAAAATTTTTTGCTCTATTTTTTTAATTATTATTTTTAGATGGTTATTAATTTTCTTTAGGTGATCATTTCTCTGACTGTAACAGAGAGTAGAAAGAGCATGGGAGTGGATCTGCCACTTAAGTAACTTGTATGAAGTCACTTTTCTCTCCCTAGATATCTCGCCTTTAAAATAAGATTTTTTTTTTTTGGTTGCATCTGGTCTTTGTTGCTGCATGCGGGGCTTTCTCTAGTTGCAGGAGCGGGGGCTGCTCTTTCTTGTGGTGCGTGGGCTTCTCACTGTGGTGGCTTCTCTTGTTGCGGAGCACGGGCTCTAAGCGCGCGGGCTTCAGTAGTTGTGGTGTTCAGGCTCAGTAGTTGTGGCTCACGGGCTCTAGAGCACAGGCTCAGTAGTTGTGGCGCACGGACTTAGTTGCTCCGTGGCATGTGGGATCCTCCCGGACCGGGGCTCGATCCTGTGTCCCCTGCATTAGCAGGTGGATTCTTAACCATTGCGCCACCAGGGAATCCCCTAAAATAAGAATTTTAATTATTATTTTAAGAAGATAATTAAATAAAATTCTTCTTTTATAGGGTGGTTTTTAAGATTTCAATGAGTATGTGTGTGTATGTAAGTATAAGTACAGTTCCTGGCGTGTAGTAGGTGCTATATAAAGCGTGCCTATTATTCTTGTAGAGTGGTTGGAATGAATATTTGAGAACTATAAAAGCACTATTATATTATAAGCTTTCCCAGTAAAGGACCAAATTTTCTTGTGTTGATTTCCAAACTCATTATATTTCATCATCTTTATCACTTTTGTGATCTATAAATGTGTATATAAATGTATACTCATATACATGTGAGTATGTTTGGGTACATTTTATCTTATATACATCAGGTGAAATACATGTACTCTCTTTTCTCTAGAATAGAAAATTGAAGTTGTTTTCCTTTTTTAAATTTAGAAAGCAAATGCAAAGATAATTTGAAACTTTTAACATATACATGTACTACATATGGGTCTTGCCTTTATAGCTATTTATAGTACAATGCAAATATAATTGTACATCTTATATTAAGTATAGTCTATCCTGGATATTTTTTTTTTAAATCTCTCTTGACTCTAAGTTTATTTAAGTCTACTCTATTTAAGACTTTTATGAGTGTTTTGACTGTTTATGTATTAATCTCTGTTTTTAACTTAACGGGGGTTTTGGTTACAACATTTTTCTTTTTAATGGCAGGTATCACTTAAATACAGAAAAAAACTTTTATTTTTAATTTTGGGTGGTACTACTTAAATAGCAAAGTTCATATTTTGGTCAGTTTTGTAAAGAAAATTTTCATTGGCCTAAGAATAAAGATTCCTTAAACCACAGCACACACAGTTTACAGTTTCAAGTGGGAGCACCAGTAATAATTTTAGTCCAACTTTAAACTCTTAGAATGTGCATGTTTGTAAAATGGTTTCTAGCCTGTTATTTTATGTTTATGTTCCTTATTTTGGGGCAGAGTTGGCAAACAGACCCAGCTTGGGTGTTCAAAATTGAAGACTCTGTGATAGATAAAAAGTAAACGACTAGTGATGGTAATATGATCCAAATCTTTGTTATGTAGCCTCTCACAATTTTTTTTTTTTTTTTTTGCCTCTCACAATTTTTTAAAGCTCTAGACCACTTGAGGAGGTTCCCAGGTTACAGCCGTAAGATGTCATGACTGTCCTATTACCAACAGTAAAATGACTTCTCATCTGGGTGGAGGCTGTCGGCCAGATAGCAGTTCCTGCAGGTTCCTGTTTGATGTAATAGTCTTGACACTCCTCCAGGGAGGATAGACATGGAGGATGCTCTCAGTATCCTGCACGCTACCTGCCAATCAACTGCCCAATCAACTGAAAAATGACCTAAGTTTACTCTTTACTATCGTTTGAATGGTACTGAAAAATAGCACGACTCTTAGAAAGTCCTGGGACTGAAGATCCCTTTAGCACTAAGCTGGAACCCGAGGGTCTTGCTCCGAGAGGCTTCCTAGGTGGCAGAGGGTGCTTCACAGTAGTGACAATCTAGTCTGAGCCGAGTGGGACAGTAGAGGAGAAGCTTCCAGTGCTGAGTCTTCAGTGTTCTGCACTGCATGAATTTTCCCAAAGTGAATGCATCCCTGAGTTACAGCGGGCTTTTCTAATGTGGCTCTGATTCCTTTCCCTTTTCTTCACAAGTTCTAGATCAACATGGGAAGAATGTCACCATCTGCGTGCCTGACTTTGGTCAGGACCTGTACAGAGACAAAAACTTGGTTGCTGGACTGGGTACCACTCTGTTGTGTGCGTGCATCTTGTATTCCTGGTAAGTTTCAGGAGTTACCTAAGGCCATCTTTGCAGACTTTAAAAGTATAAGAGGAGAATTTAAATACGTTTTGGCGGTATGAGGCAGCCAAACAAATACCATCTGAGGAACAGGGAAAATGTAGCCTGAAGTAAAAAGGTGGTATTACAGCATGCAATCTAGGTGTTCGGACTTCATTTGCCTAACTTGTATTTCTATGTGGTAAATAAAATAAATATATATGGTACGTTGCAATGCTTTAACAGACAGTTGAGTGCTACTTGCTAAAGCATTTTTGGAGGGTAAGGGAGCACAAAGTGAGGAAGAAGTGGAATGTGCCAGAATGTTTTGGCAACTTTCTACTCCAGCGGAAATATCGTTTGTTCTCTTGTTGATGGAAAGAGTACAAAGTACTCCATGCACAGTCATTTTGTGCTTGGTCCAGGAAAGACAGGAAACATCCCTTTTCTTTTATGCTAAAACCCACATTGCTATTAAGGAGGCGAAGTCATTCCTCCAAAAGTAAGTGTGATACATAAACAGGCTGTGTTGCAGATGCTTGGGGTGAGGTTTATTCCACCTTCAAAATCTGTAGAAGATACGAGAAGGAGAAAAGTAAAGGGTAGGAATGATAAGTTTCTTACTTCAGGTACATATTTCACTGATGATCAAGCTTCCCTTTGACAGTAACCCTTTCATGTTTAGGTTTTACTTCTGTGTTTTACATTTCGTTTGTTATATTTCTTCTTTATTTTTATTTAAAAAAAAAAAATATATATATATATGTATATTTATTTATTTATTTATTTTGGTTATGCTGGGTCTTAGTTGCGGCATACGGGATCTTCGTTGCGGCATGTGGGCTCTTAGTTGTGGCATGCATGCGGGATCTAGTTCCCCAACCAGGGATCGAACCTGGGCCCCCTGCATTGAGAGCATGGAGTCTTACTCACCGGACCACCAGGGAAGTCCCTCGTTTGTTATATTTCAGTGTCTAAAAATTTCAGCTAGTCACAGGCACGTGGTAATCTTCCTCTGGCCAAAACTGTACTATCCTGGTGGTGATAGCTTGTATAAATAGAATGTCTCTCAGAGCATGTTGGCTTTTTCTCTTAGAGCTTCTAACACCCCCTAATGCCACAGAGAGGGACCAACAGACATAGACGACAGACGTAGACAAGAGAACTGAGTTTTATAAAGCACGTGTTCACAGTCATGCATCAAGCTTTCAAACGCGTGCAAGCTCTCAGCCTGTCTGTGATGTGGTGACAGCCTTTCCATGATGCAGCAGAAGGGACTGTGGTGACCGGTTTCTGGCCTTGCACCGTTATTCCATACTTGTTCACTGATTCGGGCCCTCATCAATGAATGTTTTCAGGAAAGCCATAAAGGCCACCCACATTTTAATGCTGATTCTCAGCCCTTCCTTTCTTAAGTTTTTCCTTCCTGAGTCTGTTATTGTTGGGCTTTGGGGAGAAGTGTCAGCAACATGGCTAATTTTGCAATTTGTCACTCACATTTTTTTCTGTATTGGTAAATCCAGTGAGGAGAAAGTAGGTTACTAAACTATAAGTGTAGAATATTCCATTTTTAAAATAAAATATAGTTGTATTTACACATGTAGAAAAACTCCTGGAAGGAGATAAACCAAGCTTGTAAGAGTGGTGGTATTAGGGATAATGTTTTTTTCTAAAAAAAAAAATTTTTTTTTTTTTTTTTTTTTTACAATGAGCTAGTGTTTCTTTTGTTTGTGCTATCAGAAAAAAAAAGGCTGTAAAGATATTGGATACAATAAAATCATGTGTTTTTTGAGTTGCTGAATGCCTAATCCTGCATGATAAAAAATGTTTGTGCCCTTAGATAAAAATAGGGCATAGATTTGCTATAAGCCCATCAATGGAAAAGATGGCAAAAATGCTATTTAATGTGCTGATGGAACTGCCACCAGTGGTGTTGGTTTGTGGTGTGGAATTTCCACCCTGTTAGATTTTCACTGCCACCCTTGAGTGAGAAATGATGAATAAAACATTGCTCCTTTTGGAATTTAGAGGCACTTTAGTGGAGGTTGGTATGGTCTAATCTGATATTCCCAAAAGATAACAAATTTCAAAGCTGACAGCTGCTACTTAACATCTGTCTAAATGCCAGTAACAAAGTGTCCTCCCCTCGCCTCCTGGTACACGGGCCTCTCACTGGTGTGACCTCTCCCGTTGCGGAGCACAGGCTCTGGACGCGCAGGCTCAGTGACCATGGCTTACGAGCCCAGCCGCTCTGCGGCATGTGGGATCTTCCCGGACCGGGGCGCGAACCTGTGTCCCCTGCATCGGCAGGCGGACTCCCAACCACTGCGCCACCAGGGAAGCCCAACAAACATTTTTGAATGCTGGTAATCAAACTGCAAAACCATAGTGTGCAAAGGAACGAGGAGACAGAAAACAGCAGCCACACCGAGTGGAGATGAGGAGTAGCCAGGCAGCTCCAGGGTATTGGTGTAACACATGGCGTGGACACACTGCCTGGTGATGACAGGTGATTCCTCAGGGGTCAGTGAAGTGCTGCACAGGGTGGGGTGAGGGTGTCTGAGTGACTGATGTTTGCTCTGATTACCCACCACAGCTCCAGGAGGAATGGGCTTTGAGAACTTTATACCAAGCATCTTGGAGCTCAAGGGGTACTGAGTTCAGCCTAGGAGGGCCTTGAACAGGGAGGTGTGAGAGGCAACCCAATTAGGAGTGTTTCAAATCTTGACTTTCCTAGACTCAGAGGATTGAGAGATTGGAAGATACTACAGAAGGAGGCTGCACTGCCTGGGCGAAAACTGTCATTTGAAGATGATTGCAGGAATATCTAGAATTCTCCATAGACTCTGTAGGAAGCCAGAAGATTGGGTGGTGTGTGCGTTGAAGGGAGAAGAAATCACCTGTTTTCAATGGAAGTCCAGGATTGCTTGGGATTGGGGTTAACTTTTTTTGGTAAGATCTTAGAGGCTCACTGTGCTATGTTCTCACCCAACTGGAGTCTCCTCACCCCCGACACACTCTCTCTCTCTCTCTCTCTCTCTCTCTCTCTCTCTCTCTCTCTCTCAAACACTTCTTTAGGAGACTCTCATGATGACCTCCAGTCTCAGTTTCTGGCTCTCTGTCCCAAGTCCTGCTTCTGGGCACTCACTATGAGGATGTTTTTTTACTCTTGGCTGTCTTAGCTTGGAAGAAGGGCTCAGCCAAAACTCACTCGCCAGCTTTCCAACTGAGGCTGCCCTTTCTCCCAAAGCCTCTTCTACTGTACCCAGGCATTATGCTGTAAAGCAATGTCACAGCCCGGACCCCGTCAGGAGTCCCCCGATGGCTCTTCTATAAGCGGGTGCCCCTGTACCCGCTTAGGCTGGATCCTTGCTGTCATAGGCCCTGGCCTCCTCCAGCTATTCCTTAAGTCCCTCCTTGGTCTCTAGATTTTGACTGAAATTGTTATTCTGTTGGATTCAAGTTCACAAACTGTCAGATGAGACAGGATCATGGAGTCGATCAAGTTCAGTTCCCTCTTGGAAATTCTCTGACGGTCCAGTGGTTAGGACTCTGTCCTTTCATTGCCGACAGCCCAGGTTTCATCCCTGGTTGGGAAGCTAAGATCCCACAAGCTGTGCACCCCACGCCCACCCCCCAAAAAAAAGAAAAGTTCAATTCCCTCATTGTACACATAAGGAAAATTGACATGTGAAGACTGCTCCTATATTTCTCCCCCAGTTCAGGAAACCTTTCCTTACATCTCCTTTGCTGGCATATTGGGAGAGACAGCTTCATAGTCATTCCCCCCCCCCCCCCCGAAGACTTGGAGTAAGGTCCTTCACTTAGGTGGAACAATCAGCTGGATGACTTGCATAATTGCATCATTAGGAGGCATTTGTGCTGTAAAATGTTTCCCGGCTATTTCAGTTTTGGCTATGCTTAAGAGAAAAAAAATAACTCTTTTTTCAGCTGTCTTAGGAATTTGAGAACAAAATTGGAAAAACTAAGAATCTTTAATAAAGGTCAAACAACTTGCTAGTTCCAAATGGGACATTTCACAACACTATAGCAGACCATATGGAAATAGGTGCAAGATTGGTAAGATGGCACTGGAGAGATTGGTTTAAATGGAGAAAAGTTGGCAAATCAAGGAGGGTTATCTATTCTTTTGGTGTGTTCTGGACCTACTGCTTTTATTTAAGAAGGGGGTGGGGGGAGTACCTTTTGGGAATCCTGTTACTGCCTAACCTGCCAGCTAGAAGTTTTCATGTCTCTGCATCAGGAACATGTTGAGGACCCCTTTCCACCAACTCTGGTTTCCACTGGGAACATAACTGAACTTGATTATACCAAGTCTGAGAACAGTCACAGGATCTCTCAAGGGCCCTGTAAGTTTGTCGGGGGCAGAATCTGTGGTCTCCGATAGGAAAGTCTGGACGTGTTGTCTAGAGATTTTCTGTGACCAAGTGGAGTTTGGCCAGTTCCCGAACCGCTGAAGCAGATGTGGAGGGGCACCTGCATTGCAAATCATTCTTCCAATATGGAAGAGATTCTGGGCATGACAGAGGTTGGGAGGGGTTGGGGGTAGCAGGGAGGCGTTTTTTTTTTTTTGGTTGTCACAACAACTGCAAGATGCCCCTGGCTTTTGGTGAGAGAGGGCTCAAGATAGTAAACAAATAAGGTGATTAGACCTTCTCTGTCCACTGAAGCATTGTCCCAACCAAATGCTGTCAGGCTCCTCCCACCCCCACAGGAAGTACTGGGTTAAAGTCACTCAGGCCTTAGCCCTGGAAGGGAAGAGGTTATGGATAATCCGGGAATTGTTGTCTTGTGCTGACCAGATGGGTCTTAGTAATAGCCAGAGTGCAGACAATAAGAATTTCCTAGGCTTTTAAAGAGTTTGTAAAAACAATATTTTCTCAGTAATTTTAAGAAGAGTGTTTTGTGAGTAAAGGCCATGATTGATAAAGACCTTATTTTATGGTAACATCTACTTATAGAAGTCACATGTCACTAATGATGAACTGATTATAGGTATTTTTAGAAGAACAAAAGCTTCCCCTTTTAAAGTGCTCTCTGATGATGGAAGCAAAGTGGCAGAGGTGCCAGGATCAAAAGCTTTGCTTTTCTGAAACCATTTTATTCCCAAGAATTTATGAAATGGAATATTTATTTGAACTTTTTTAAAGAATAAATATCATCTTTCAGATGAAAATTCCAGATATTGATCTCTTCCTAAAGTTAAGTTACATTTTCCTCCATGGAAACAATATACTGTGTTAAATCATAATTCATATGCACAAAATGTAGCATGCCTTGAGTGCAGGAGCAAGATGTATGTGTTTCTTGGGCGCACAACCATTGGGAATTGTTCCTGTCATTCCTCAGACCAGGTTCAAAGTCAGGAAGTGGGAGTGGAGTGGGCCTCCATTAACATCCATCTGTTCAAAGCAGAAGTGAAAGTGATGGCATCGGACTTGAGTGGACCACAAAAGAAGCAATGCTCTTGGATCCCAGAGGACCTTTTTATGAGGAAAACTTTTTATTGTTTATTTGCATCTCATTGATCTCTTCTCTCCTTGGGAGAGAGGATGAGAATGAGCAGAGAAGGTAGTGCTGTGTCTTGCAGTTTATTTGGTTGAAATGAGTCTGCTAATTCCTGCCTCTCCACTAGCCCCTCCGCCCCCAGGCTAGCGCATTTGCTGCAGGAGGGCAGGGATTGTTGTGTGTTTCCCCGAGTCCCCAGTGCTTAGAACAGGGCCTGGCGCATGGCACACCTTCGGTAAATATTTGCTAAATCAATCTGTAAAGATTATTCATATATATTGAATATTTTTCTATTTGCTTAAAATGGTCCTTTTTTCCCCCAGGAAAAATAAATACTGTTTTTGTTTTTTTTTTTACCACCCCTGTAAGCCAGATTTTATAACATTTTACCTCTCTAGGCATGGGGAGAGTGGCAGGAAGAATTTTTTTTAATCACACTGATAACTACTCTGTGCTGAATTTCCAAACAGAAAACCTTGCTCTGCCAAAGGCTGATTATCACAGAAAATAGTGATGACCTTTGCTTTTCATGCCTTTGCGTTTTGTTGCCATTTCTGGCTTCTTTCATTGCTTTTGATCCCTTCTAAGTGAGACTAGTCAAAGGGAGGGGAAAGATAAAAATGAAATCTGAAAATTATTGGCATTTGAGGGAGGAGAAGCGGAAACCAATAGTGAAAAACAAGATAATAGGATCAAAAAAATGACTTTTATCTTTTTTAACCTATAAACTTCTCTTTGCATAAAATGATCTCATGCAACATGGGAAAAAAACATCAGCCATCAAACAGGTTTTGGAATAAAGTGGGTTGTTAGAATAGACAACTTTTATTTAAGCAGGACTGTAGGTTAGAGTGAGCCTTTCACTGGAGCCTCCGCCAGGAGACTCTGCCCTCCTTCTATGCGATATAACACGTTAATAGGCCTTGCTGACCTTTTTTGTTTATCTCTTAGCTTGACATCGACGACCAGATCAAGTTCGGATGCTCTGCAGGGGCGGTACGCAGCTCCTGACCTGGAAGTAAGCTCATTTCCTTTTCTGGCCCTGCTTCATCTCGGAAGACCCATTTTTCAGAAGGCTTTTTATGTGTTTATTTGCATCCTTAGTGGTCTGTATTCCACGATCCCATTTTTCTCCTCAGGAAGGAATACAGTTTTCGTCCAGGAAAAGAAATGTCCTGAATATACTACAGGATTAAAATAAATCCTTGATCTTCCTCCAACAAATTTGGCCTCTGGTGTGGCATTCGGCCGCCCCACTCCCACCAGAGGCCTGGGTAGCTCGTTGGGCTGCCCTTTGCTCGTTTCCTCTGTTGTAACAGAATGTGTGCGGGTTGTCTTAACTTCTAGCCAATCCCCCTCGTCTTTACCTGTCTGCGCTCTCCGTACACGGCACGGCCATGATGTCATAGGGTAGCTGTGGGAAGGAGAGGGGAGGAACGCGCCTGCGCTCTATACCGCCCTGCTGGGCACTGTCTGTACGTGAGTTTGTTAACTGCAGCAGCGCCAGCAGGCGGGCCATCCCATGGGGCGAAGAATGGTGAACAGTCGGCGTCCGAAGAACCAGGCTGGTCAGCATTTGCCTGTCAGTCAGCAGAATGTCATTTTCTTTCTTGTGCAAACGTCTTTTTTCTGGGGCCCTCAGTGGAACATCCACCAAGGTCACAAAAGGTCTGATCAGATGGAGGCAGCCAGGAAGAGACTCAGCCCTGACCCCAAGAATGGAACGAACAGGAGGTTCCGATGATGGCTAAGATTAGCTGTGTTCTAAGTGCTACATCTGTGACTTCATTTAATCTCCAAAGAAACCCAAGGAGGGTTTTATCTCCATTTCACAGAAGGGGGAAAAGTTAAGTCCTTGAAACTTTTGATTTGCCAGCATGTAAACCGTGCCCTCCGGTTCCAGAGTCTGTGCTGTGTTCCTAACCACCACTGCCCGAGATTCAGCTGCTCTCTTCTGATTCTGCCTGGCGTCCAGCCCCAGCTGCATGGAGGAAGAGCCCTGGCGTCTGTCCAGATATGCGCACTTTGTTCTGCAGTGGGTCTCTGGGGATGGTCCTCCCTGCACCTGACCTGGAGATAGTGGACCATTATGAGGGGTTGTCAGTCTGCCAGTATCATTCACCAGCTCTTTCTGTCTCTTGAAGAAGGAGAAAACTGTGCTGAGTTTGAATGGGTTACTGCCTATTCTCCAGAAGAGAATGGCCTCTAGAAGGCAAGTGGTCGTTCACACCGCTGACTGGGTCACCCCCCTGCTGAGGTTGGACCGCTCTGGCTTCAATATCCCCATTGTGTACACAGTTAAAGTGCAAAGAACAGCAAGTCTCCGAGTTAGATTTAAGAGAGGATGTTTTTCTTCGCATTCCAAGGAAAGAGCCCCAGCGTTTCCCTCTGAACTGGAGAGCACACAGGATGGAAGTTGGTTTGCTAACTCCTTGCCTCACATTTCACAAGATATGCCTTTGAAAGAGAGAGTTAGTCATTTCTTGTAACTTAAGCTTCAAAAGAACTGGGACCCCAGCATACCATGTCTTAGCCCCATTGAATGAATTAGTGAATCTTAGACTGTATCACTTGATCCAAGATTCTGTCAGAGCCAATCCCTCTATGACAAGTTTCCTTGATGCACGAAGGAAAAAGGGCTTGGCTTTGAGATGTAGAAATGGGACGAAGGCTCAAGCTCCTACGTCCTTGCCCCTGGCTCTCTGTTCTTTGTCGTGAAACTGTTGTTAGCCGGAAGGTGCTGAGGACCCAGAACTTCGCAGACTGTCTTGGCGTGTGTAGCATTTCTTATTCTGTTTACCAGAGTACTTCTGGAATCATGGAGTAATTTTTCGTAACCTGATTTTTTTAAAAAAATCGTTTATTGTTTTGAGTAGGTCAGAAACATGGCATGACATTTGGAAGGAACCAAGGACTGTTAAAGGAAAGCATCCCATCCATCGCTGTCTCCAGCACCCCTGCCCCCATGAGGCAGCCAGCTCAGAGCCCGATTTTAATAGGAAATGTGGGCAGGCCTCCTGGCCCCAGATCCCTTAGTTGTTTTACCCTTTCTGAGTCTGTCAGCCCCACCATCTCCTACATACCACGTGCTGCCTATTGGGGTTCACTGCGTTCCTCTCCCAGGTCTGTCACCTAATTTTGTGACTTCAGGCCAGTTATTCAGCCCACAGGACCCCAGTTTCCTCACGTGTAAACAGGATAATGATCCCAGCCCCAGGCGCTGAAGAGGATTTCATCAAGTAGCAAGTAGAGCAAAGCACCAGGAGTGAGCTCCATGAGTGTGGCGACCTTGTCTCATTCACTTTGTGTTCCAGGTTGAGTTTTCCAGAAGCAGCCACCGAGGCAGAGCCTGATATGCAGATGTTTATTAGGGATCAACACATGTGGAAGGAGGGAAGGGGGCAGCATGGGGCAGAGGGTGAGGTCGAAGGGCACTGCAGGCTGGACAGAGCCACTGTTCACCCCCCGGGCACTCGGAGCAGATACACGACCCATCAGAGCTGTCCCCCAGGGGTCAGTGGCTGCGCCTTTACAGCCCTGCTGTGAGCGGTCATTCTGTGTGGGTTGCCCAGGATAGGCTCCCTTGAGGGTGGGGCAACCCACAGCTGGGGCAAGGCCTGGAGCTGCCTTCTAGAGCCTCGCAGTAGCTGAGCAAGCACTAAGGGAGCACCTTGGAACAGGATCTGGGTGGCTTACCTCCATGTCCTTATTTCCTGTCACTAGCGCCCAGAGCGTCTTGGAAGAACACACGTAATCAGAACCTTTCGAAGGAGTGAAGCATGCAGTTCGGGGCTTGGGATATAGTTCAGGTGGAGAAGGTTTGGCACATAGGTGGCCTTTAGTTCTTAACCAATGTGGAGACAGAAAAGCAGAAAGCAAGCCGCCTGACTGTTGGTTTTGCCCTCGCAGGTAGCCCGGTGTTGTTTTTGCTTCGGCTCTGGTGGAGAGGGTAAGTAGACAGCTTTCCTTCTGTGCTCCGTGTGGCCCTGCAGACCTGTAGCTCTAGTCTGTAGGCATTTGGGATTCAGGCACAAATAACTTGAGTGGTAAGAGGAAATTCTTATTCCAGAGCTGGTTTATTGTTATGTGTTATACTTTACACATTCTTCCCAAAGGGTTGCCGGGATTCGTTTGTGTTGATATTCTGGCAAGCGAAGAACAGTCTATATTTTGGGTCATGTTTATATAAGTTACATTACCCAGTGAGATTTCAAGGAGCAGGAGGTGCATTTTTTAAAGGAATGATAATTTAGAAATTTTATTTCGTTCAGCTTACTTTTCTTCTTGAATTAGAGCATCCCAGGGGCTTGAGAGCTCTTGCTCTGCCCTCTCATTTTCTTCTGAGCTTATAATACGTTTTGTGTGTTTAAGGGCTCTCTTCTGTTAAAGTAAACATGACCGACATTAGGTAACTCATCCTGTTATAGAAGGTTTTGGGGTGAGGTGGGCGTTTGGGGCTTATGGCATAGATGAAATTGCCTGAGGGTACAAATGATTTTTGACAGCTTTTCTACTCAACAGCCCCTGGGATGGAAACTAGCGAGTGTGGCTTTGCGGAAATGGTAAACATGCGTGTGTTCACTCACTGGGCTTGTGCTCGCTTTGTGGTTCACAGACACAGAAGAGCAGCAGAATGTGAAAGAGGGCCCGAGGGTCATTTATGATGAGAAGAGAAGCACTGTCTACAGCTATGCCTATTTCCACTTCGTATTCTTCTTGGCTTCCCTCTATGTGATGATGACCGTCACCAACTGGTTCAAGTGAGTGCCCCCGTTGTCTTAGATGTTTTAGAAGTTGTTAAAAAAAAGTCTTTTAAAAACATCCTATTCTTTTTTTTTTTTACATCTTTATTGGAGTATAATTGCTTTACAATGGTGTGTTAGTTTCTGCTTTATAACAAAGTGAATCAGTTATACATATACATATGTTCCCATATCTCTTCCCTCTTGCTTCTCCCTCCCTCCCACCCTCCCTACCACCCCTCTAGGTGGTCACAAAGCACCGAGCTGATCTCCCTGTGCTATGCGGCTGCTTCCCACTAGCTATCTATTTTACGTTTGGTAGTGTATATATGTCCATGCCACTCTCTCACTTCGTCCCAGCTTACCCTTCCCCCTCCCCGTATCCTCAAGTCCATTCTCTAGTAGGTTTGTGTCTTTATTCCTGTCTTACCCCTAGGTTCTTCTTGACATTTTTTTTTTCTTAAATTCCATATATATGTGTTAGCACATGGTATTTGTCTTTCTCTTTCTGACTTACTTCACTCTGTATGACAGACTCTGGGTCCATCCACCTCATTACAAATAGCTCAATTTCGTTTCTTTTTATGGCTGAGTAATATTCCATTGTATATATGTGCCACATCTTCTTTATGCATTCATCTGATGATGGACACTTAGGTTGTTTCCATCTCCTGGCTATTGTAAATAGAGCTGAAATGAACATTTTGGTACATGACTCTTTTTGAATTATGGTTTTTTCAGGGTATATGCCCAGTAGTGGGATTGCTGGGTCATATGGTAGTTCTATTTGTAGTTTTTTAAGGAACCTCCATCCTGTTCTCCATAGTGGCTGTACCAATTCACATTCCCACCAGCAGTGCAAGAGTGTTCCCTTTTCTCCACACCCTCTCCAGCATTTATTGTTTGTAGATTTTTTGATGATGGCCATTCTGACTGGTGTGAGATGATATCTCATTGTAGTTTTGATTTGCATTTCCCTAATGATTAATGATGTTGAGCATTCTTTCATGTGTTTGTTGTCAGTCTGTGTATCTTCTTTGGAGAAATGTCTCTTTAGGTCTTCTTCCCATTTTTGGATTGGGTTGTTTGTTAAAAACATCCTATTCTTTACGGCCCAAAGATCAGATCTCTTGGAGTCAACTAACTTCTTCTCCAAGTGCTGCTGTACTCATCTTCACAGAAACAGTCCACGTTCCTGACAGTCTGTCAGCATGCTTTTTTTTTTGTTTTTTTGGTTTTTTGGTTTTTTGGTTTTTTGCGGTACACGGGCCTCTCACAGTTGTGGCCTCTCCCATTGCGGAGCACAGGCTCCGGACGCGCAGGCTCAGCGGCCATGGCTCACGGGCCCAGCCGCTCTGCGGCATGTGGGATCTTTCCAGACCGGGGCACAAACCCGTGTCCCCCACATCGGCAGGCGGACTCTCAACCACTGCGCTACCAGGGAAGCTCTAGCCTATATAATTTTTAAAACATAAATGTGATTACACATATTCTCCCCTTGCGGGTTGTTTTTTAACTTACGTGATGGACAATACATGATGGGCCTGACTTTCACTGTCACTACATGGAGGTTCTTTTTGATTCCTTTTGGAGATTTCTTTGACCAATCCAAAGTTTCTGTTGCATCGTAATTTGTTGTGCCTGAGGATATACCTAAGATAGACATTAGAATAACTTAGGATAGACATTAAGACTCATTGTACAACAAACATGTGAGTGGCTCCTTCACGCCACACTGCTGTGGGTGGTAGGGACTATATTCTAATAGGGGAGATGGACGGTGATCCACATCAAATACAGCGTGTCAAACAGTGATGACTACTGGGGAGAAAAATGAAGAAGAGGAATGAGGAGTACCCAGTGGGGTCAGGGATGCTGGGGGCAGCGGTTTCAAATAGAGTGATGGGGATGGCTTCCCTGAGGAGATTCTTCCCCAACATCCTGAGGGAGAAGAGGGTGTTAGAGGCTCTAATGCTTCCCAGTGATACCTGGAGAATTCCTAGAAAATTTTGGCTTCGGAAGTTTAAGAAAGGATGGAGGGAGAAAGTAACATGTCAAGGATGTGGAGAAACTAGAACCCCCTCTCACTCCTGGTAGGTAAAATGGTGCAGCCACTTTGGAAAATAGTTCCTCAAAAATGTTGAACACAGAGTTATTATATGATGCAGCAATTCCACTCCTAATTATATAACCAAGAGAAAAAAACCCCACATATGTCCACGTAAAAACTTGTACACAAATGTTCATAATAGCATCATTCATAATAGCCGAAAAGTGGAAACAACCAAATGTCCATCAGCTGACACATGGGTAAACAAAAGGTGCTATATCCACGCAATGGAATATTCCTCAGCAACAGAAAGGAATAAAGTACAGTTACATACTACAACATGGATACACCCTGAAAACAGTATGCTGAGTGAAAAAGCCAGTCCCAAGAGGCCACGTGATTCCATGTATGGTGACATGTCCAGAATAGGCAAAGCCATATGGACAGAAAGTGGATAAATGCATGGCAGGGGCTGGCAGGAGGAGGGAAATGAGAGGGCAGCTGAAGGGTGCAGGGTTTCTTTCTGGGGGGATGAGAATGTTCTAAAATTGATTGTGGTGATGGTTACACAAGTCTATGAATATAATAAAAATCGTGTACTTTAAGTGGGTGTGAATTACACCTGAATTGAGTTGCCAGGGAAAAAAGAAAGGCTGGAGGTGGTGGAAGCAGGGAGAGACAAGACTTGGTGGAAGAGACCTTCTCAACCACCTGTTCTCTCCCTGCACTGATCACAACTGGGTCTCTTGTTTCCGCAGCTATGAAAGTGCCAACATTGAAACCTTCTTCAGCGGGAGCTGGTCCATCTTCTGGGTCAAGATGGCTTCCTGCTGGATATGTGTGCTGTTATACCTGGGAACGCTGGTCGCTCCCCTCTGTCGACCCTCTCCGCACTTCTCCGTGTGAGGATCTGAGCAATCTCCTAGGTTCTGCAGGCTGGAAGTGACGTCCTTTGAACAAACGTACCAGGAGTCTGAGCAGTGACTGGTACTTTGTGACAAGCTGGCATTCCCCCTGGCTGGCTTGAGTGGGTCTAAAAAAACTTACAGGGGGAAAAAAAAATCACCTGCTTATCTCTTTTAATTCTGAAATTTGAAAAGAAGCTACCAGTTTGTCCCCCGAAAATTGAAATTTTCACCCGAGTGGATCCTGAGTGATATATTTTGTATGTGTCTTACCCCTAAAAACTGGGATAGTAGTTAGGCAAGTATTTTCCTTCTGCATGTTTTTACCAAAACAGAGTTTGGGACATGACATTTTATCACAGGGAGAAAAGCTTACCTTGTGTGGCCTATTATTCCTATCCTTGAAATAGAAAGACGTGACAGAATCTGGGGCCCTAAGCTCCTGACAGAACGTAGACCCCTCTCCCACACCTCGGCCTGCGGGACCCCTCCTCCTGGTTCCCTGCTATTTATTGGCTACAAGAGGAAGCATCTCCTTTTAACTCCACCCTTGTGCTGTTTCCTCCCAGCCCCCAAACGTTTCCCTTTGAAGTTGTGATGCTGGGAATCACAAACTTCACTCTGTCCTTGCCCTTCCCAGAGCTCCCCTCACCCTTTCTGGGTTCAACATCTTTGTTATAATGTGAAAAAGCACAATTTGCCATCACCACCCATGGGATCCCCCACCAGATTATCACTACCTGATCTGAGTTACTGCAATACTATGACTCTTACACGTGGTGTTACTCACATGATTAGAGAACAATATTCGTGTTGTTTTCTTTGCTATAGTTCTTTCTTGTTTGTGGATTGATATTCATGATACTTTAGGACCTTACCTGGGAAGTTGCTTCTTGACTGAAGCCTGCTGCGCCCCTCTTTCCATTACTAAAGTCAGCCAGTTTTCTCTTCCACTTGAGGCCTTCGAAATTGTAAAAGCAAAAGGACTTTTGTTTTCCAGACCTGTAATGTGACCACACCATTAATGTCCATTATGATTTTGGGGGTGGATTTGCTGAGGTGAGGACCACAGGCAACACCTCAAACAGGGCTGACCAGGTAAGGCCTCCAGTTATACAAGTTGTACAAGTGACCAAATATACTTAGAAGAAAGGGTGGGTGCGGGAGAGGTATTTAACTAAGCCATAAGCAAAAGCCGCAGAAATTTCCAAAATACATACTTTTAAGGTGATACTGAAGAAAGATTTGACTCTAGGCAGCTGCCCAAGAAGACGTCTATTTTCAGTGCTGATACTCTGAGCCAGGGAAGAGTTTACGCAGTGGAGAGTCCATCAGAGACCCTGATGGAGGACGGTGGGCACCCTCCTCTTAGTATTTCATGCAGGATGGAAAGAATCCTCTCCGCACGCGGGCAGAGAGGGTCTGAGGATGAAAAGATTTGGCCTGTACTTTTTGTGCCCTGCTGTATGCATTGGGTCCCACCTAAGCTGGCCTCCAATGTGCCAAATGCCGGCCTGGGAAATTAGTCCAGTTCTTCATTTCCACTCACTGCTTTGCCCTCCTTTCAAGAAAACTGGGGGGCGGGGCCCAAACAATGGATAAATTCCTCCAGGAACTTATTTACAGTGTTGGAGGTTCGCTCATTGTGTGTGTGTGTGTGAGAGCCTTGTTTTGTAAACTTTATCAAGTTGTTTTCAGACCAGGAGCTCTTCGAGCTCGGTGGTCCAGAGATCTTCTGTAGGCACAAAATGAATGGCCGCTATGCGTGGGAGTGTGAGCTCTGTGGGTCGGACAGGTTGTGTGTGTCGCAGCATCCTGGCAGAGGCCACCGCAGCGGCCGGTGCAGTGACACGGGCTCTGGGTAAGCCGAAAGGAGAGGCAGCTCAGGAGCCGGGGTGCCGTCAGTGACTGGTTTCGTTGTGTCTTCTCCCTGCTGGGGTCTAGTGGGGTCTGGCATCCTGCCGTGTGACTTTAGAACTGGCCCTTCTGGCAGGTCAAGGTCAAGCCGACTGGGCCCTGTGTTCCTTAGCGGGCCTTCGTTGGGCCCTTCCTGTGCCGAAGGAAGCTCAGGGAGACACAGGGGAAAGGACATTGCCAGTGGCCAGGCCCTCGGAGTTTCCTTCCTTAGCTGCTCAAATTCTCCTACAGCCAACCCCCATTTTCCAGCTGCCTGAGACTAATAATGTTCCCTTCTGAAGGTTGGTCTGACACAAGAAGGAGAGTTACAGTCACTCTGATTTTTATTCTCAACTGAAAATTTAAGCAAGCTTATCTGAATGATCAAGGGATGTAGGTGTTCTCTGAGGACAGAGGGCATATAAATAAGTTGACTTTAATTATTAATTGTAATAAACAATACTCAGGTGATAAGTCAACATTCATGGGTTTAGAAAAACCTACATTTTTGTGCTATTGTGTTTTAAGAAACTGGAAACATTGTGCCAATTGCTCTGAGTTGCTCTTAAGGATGATGTTCATTTGATAAATTCACTGATAATCTTTTTAAAATAATAGACTTCTGCTTCCTACAACTTTTTATACATGATTTAAAAAGTGCATTCCCAGAAGCTGCTGGTCAGACTCCTTTAGTGATGAAAGCCGAAGATACTTTAAAACTGTGTATGCTTTCTCTGTGCCGTTCATCCGATGAGGAAATTTTTTCCCCTCTCATTTTCACGAGTACAGACACTTAAGTAGGGGAAGGGATTCTTCTGGGAGTGTTGCAGTGTATGTCTAGATGTGTCACCTGACTGAAGACCAGAGACGTTTTTATCAAAGGCTTTTGGAAACCCTACTTTGTCCTCACTGGGTTGAATTTTTTAATACTGGTTAGTTGGTTTTGTCTTTGTTCTCACAGTTTCTTGGGAAATGGCTTGAAAGAATTGTTCCAGAGGTCTTTGGAGCTCCTTTGTAGAGTAGATGGGCCATGTGCGTGTGGACTGATGGAGGGTGGGGTTATTGGGGATTTGGGGTTCTGGTGCCCATCAGAATGGCTAACAGAGGGGCTCCCACACCCCATTGTTTATTTCCAGTTGCTCAGCGGTGCCTTCATTATGGGTGACCTCTGTGCAGTGCTAATTCCCCCCAAATTGTCACCTTCTGCCTTTTTAAGATTATGTGCTTAATTTTGGCCAGAAATTTACTACCATTGGTGCTTCCTGTTACCCTGCAAAGGGAATTCCAGAGCCTGTGTGCATTTAAGCTGCCTAGGCCTTTTTTCTCCTTTGACTGCCTTTCTAATGAGCATCTCATCGTGGTATGTATTCGTGTCCTACACTTCTTGGAAGTGAAAGGCGGTTTTAGTTATAACTAAGAAGGTTGTGACCTTGGGCCAAGACCCCATGTGTCCAGAGAGCACGCTGGGCCCTCCTTAATCAGGTGCAGTGCCAATGCCCCTGGATTCATGGCATTCTCTATAGGGTATTCTCCTTAATTTACTAAATCCCTTTGGCCTTGTTCTTAACTGTGTTTCCTGCCATCTTTAATATATTTGTAAAGCCTCAGACATTTTAATCCAGTTTTGCATTTTAGGCAGAAATGCATTCTGTAATGTTAGACCTGCTTCACAGGACACAGATCTTTTGAATTGATGCTAGCCATTCTAAAGACCTCTCGCTCTTTTTTCTTTTTTTCACCCTTCCTCAGTAAATCATTTGCAGAGGTGTTCATTTTGAAAGGAGGAAATATTTGGCTTTTTACCAAAGAGGTGTTCTTTTTTTAAAAGCAAAATCCTTTCAGCAAAAACTTACTTGGGGAAGGGTGGATTAAGAATGCATTTGTCCACATCCACTTCTATAGATGTTTAATCATATTTATGTGAGTAAAATGTTGGAAGAATTCTTTTTTTTTTTTTTTTAGAATTCTTTAAGGTAATCCTTTGTGGTGAAGGATCCTGGGAAATTCTCTCAGGTAAAGAAAGCTTGTAGCAGATGGGTAATATATGTCTTGAGAGCTATTTATAAGAAATTTAAGGATTGTTTTGTTTTCCTTTATTAAAGATTTAAGGTTTTTTTACTTTGCAAAAAAAAACTACAAAAGTTTTATAGTCGTAACTTTGTTACTTTTTTTTTTAACTTTTCTGAAATAATTAGATGTAGCCAAATTATGTGGTTATGTTTTGCTATGTTAGAATTTGAAAATGTAATATGTGTGGTAAATCTACTGTTTGAAATTTATAATGCTCTCAGATATGGTTGGAGTTTTGGTAACTTTTAAAATAGTTATTGTTTTTCCTTTAAGTCACAAAGGCAACTATGGATTTATGTTTGTTATCTTGGATACTAATTTTTCTATGAAGCAGCTGAAGTTGACCAGTCTTTTCCTAGGTAGAAAACTCAAAACTTGTTAACTTTAATAAAATTGAAAACTGTTGGTTTTTTCTCCCTTCTGTTGAATGCATTTGTAATTAAAGTCTTCCAGGTACTGTTTTCCAAAGATGTCTTCAGGTGTTAATTTGCTCTCTCTTAAGCTTCATAGAGTCTGTTCTGGTTCTAGAGAATGAAAATTCAAACAGGAAAACCCAAGCTTTTTGCCTTCTTTCTCTCTGAAAGCCCCTGCAACCTGCTTCCTTTTTCTTATTTTTACGATAACGACACTGTCTTAAATATGAGAATTAGAGTAAGTCTTTAAACAAGGTAGTGTGAGTTCTCCAACATGGTTCTTCTTTTTCAAGATCTGCCTATTCTAGGTCTTTTGCGTTTCCCTCTGAAGTTTGGAATTAACTTGCCAGTTCCCTTGATTGGGATGGCATTGAGTCATTAGATCAATTCAGGAAGAACTGACATGATAACAGCATTAAGTCTTCTGATGTATGATTGTATCTTTCATTTACATAGGCCTTTTAAAATTTCTTTAGCCGTATTGAATGATACTTTTGTTTCTATTAAAATATCTTTGTATGGGATTTAATCTTGATACTTCCAATCCTCATTTGTATGTGAGGTTAGTATCCTGATTTTTTTAATAGTATGTGTCGCATAATATAAAACTTACTATCTTAACTGTTTTTTAGTGTGCAGTCAGCAGTGTTAAATACATGTCGACTGGAAAAAAAAAAAAAAGCACAACGTGAGAGTTGTGAGTTATGTTTTATTTGGAGCAAAATGGGGACTATAGCCCAAGAGACAGCATTTCAGATAGCTCCGAGGAACCGTTCCGAAGAGGTGGGGGCGGGGGGAGATCAGTATATTAGGAGCAGACGTCACCATGAAAGATTTTAGTGCTTTTCTAGATATGAGGAGGTGCAAGAATTGGGCTCATAATCTTCTCCTGCAAACATCTAACTATCTGAAGGCCTGTTCTGCCAGTTTTTCCCGGAGCACAGAGTGCCTCATTCCTGATCTCCACCCTGAACTCCTTTCAGGGGGTGTCGAAGGTCAGCGGTCCCCGCAGCTTGTGATTTAATCCTTGTAGAGGCATGTGGCAGGTGCCAACCTTGAGTTGGCATACATCTACATTGTTGTGCGGCCAATCTCCAGGATTCTTTTCCTCTGGCAAAGGTCTAACTCTCTACCCATTGAACAGCAAATCTCCGTTCCCCTCTCGCCAGCCCCTGGCAGCCACCACCCACCATCCTACTTTCTACCTCTATGAATTTGCCAATCCCCACCCTCTACCTCTACCACTTCTTCCCACATAAATGCTGACATTGCTCAGGTCTTCTGGCGTTTGTGTTTTGAGGTTCACCACTTTTTGTTTTAAGTGTTTTCTATGGGGTTTTTGGTTGTGTTACCCTCTCGCACTGTTTTTGTGTCGGAACTCAGGAAGATCCAAAAACTATGCTTCTGTCATTTCTTTTATTCACTCTTGAATTGAACCGGCTGCAGTAAAGCTTTCACACATACCTTTTTCAGAAAGTGCTTTTCAAAGTCATTGGTAACCTTCATGTTGCTGAATCCATTGTCCTCATCTTACTTGACCTACCAACACTTGGCAGTATTGACTGTCAACTAAATTACAAACCTTGTTCAGATTTTACTGGTTTTTACATACACTCATCCCCACCTTTTGAAAGGGATTGTCTATTGTATTTATCCTGTCCCTGTTCACATTGCCCTTAAGATCATGGGAGGCAAATAACTTGTCTTTTGGGACTTCCCTGGTGGCGCAGTGGTTAAGAATCTGCCTGCCAATGAAGGGCACACGGGTTTGATCCCTGGCCCGGGAAGATCCCACATGCTGTGGAGCAACTAAGCCCGTGCGCCACAACTACTGAGCCTGCGCTCTAGAGCCCGTGAGCCACAACTACTGAGCCCGTGTGCCACAACTACTGAAGCCTGAGCACCTAGAGCCCGTGCTCCGTAACAAGAGAAGCCACTGCAATGAGAAGCCCACGCACCGCAACAAAGAGCAGCCCCCGCTCGCCTCAACTAGAGAAAGCCCGCGCGCAGCAACGGAGACCCAATGTGGCCAATCAATAAATAAATAAACAAAAAAACTTGTCTTTTTAGTTTTCCAGTCTCTGCACCCACAGAACGACATCCAAGGAACCACCCCTGGAAGCATCATCCACAGCAGGACCTGACTTAGTTCTAAGCCCCACCTTCTGGGTCATCCTTCTTTTTCCTTAACAAAAGGCCTGATTTGTAGCTGAATAGTTTGCTCAGCCTGCTTCCTGCCCGTAAGTGGTTGGGAGCCCAGTGGCTTCAATTTGAACCGTCTCTGTCCCTGTCCCTATTGGTACAAGCTGGTGGTGCTTTTGTTAGTTCAATTCTCTTAAAAACATTGTGTGACTCTTACTGGGATTCACTATGTTAGGTAAAACCATCCCCGCCAATCTTTTCCAGATACACTCCCCTCTACTTTGGGCTACAGGTCAGAGTGCTGTGTGACAATACCCTTATTCTTACAGAAGCCCTTTTATCTAGCTGAGATTAGGAGACACACTAGCCAGGAGGACTTGAGACGCACTTCCTTAAATCTTTGAGGTCATAATAAGAGGCTTTATCTTGACCTTGAGGCCACACTTTATTTGTGGCATCTTAGAAATGATGAGTAGTTAAAAAAAGTGTTGTTGAAAAAATATTTCATCGAATGTGTTTCAGTGTGTTGTTAAATGAAAAGTAATTTAGAAAACCATATATACAGTGTGATCCAAATCCTGCCTGTGTGAACTCTTAAAGAGAAAATTATTCTCATACTTGTTAAAACAGTAATACTTGGGAATTCCTTGGCAGTCCAGTTGTTAGGACTCGGTGCTTTCACTGCGGGAGCCTGGGTTCAATTCCTGGTCGGGGAACTAAGATCCTGCATGCCCCATGGTGTGGCCAAAAAAAACACAAAAAACAATGACAACAACAACACAGTAAGACTTTTTATTCAAGTCCATTCAATAGGAGTTTTGCAATAGGGCAGAGAGATCAGGCTCAACTCAATACAAGGACAGTGGGGATTGATAACCAACAAGCAGAGGGAGGGGGTCCAGTAGATGGAAAATTATAAGAGGAGACCTCAGGGGGTGGAGAGATTCTTGTTAAAGGTAGGCCAAGTGTAAGCAGATAGGGTAGGGGGCCCCCAGAGAAAGAACCAGACTTAACTGTATTAACAACATAAGAAGCCATTTTAGGCCTCAGCCATTTTGTGATCTAAGCCTGGCCACAGTGCTTGCCTTTGCAGAGGGATAGGTCTCAGTAGTCAGTGATATTAAGGGAAAAAAAGAAGGTAAAAACAGTTCTACCAGGACAAGGAGATAACCTAACTATCAGAGACAATATATCAGTTGTAAAGACTACCAGTTCTGTTTGAAAGGTAAAGATTACCCTGAAGCACGTTCTTGAGTTGTTTTGCAGAATTCAAACCCCCCTGGAGTCCTCAACCATCAGATTAACTGGAACCTAAGGGATGATGTTGACATTTTCTGACCCTCATGACTTCTATCAACTAGGGCCTGGACTCTGTCAACCTTTGTCCCAAGTCTATGCTGAATTCTCTGCTCACACCCCTTAATGAATATGCATATACCACACAAGCCCTTCCATGAACATGCATGGACCCTTAGCTTAAAGCTTCCCCAAGTTTGCTATTCAGGGAGACACTGCTTTGAGAAAGATCCCTGGTGTTCTCCTTACTGGCTGCAAGTAATAATAAATTCTTCTCTCAATCTGGCTTGGTTGTGTCTTTTGGCTCAACACCCGTGAAGAGGCAAACCCAGTTTTTGGGTAACACAAGGACTTATACATTAAAGGTAGAGGGGATGAAGAACTTGGTCAGATATCAAGGGTGGGGAGTTTTGCTAAGACTAGGCTGTGCCACCTGGCAAGGACAGGCTGGATATGGAAGACTGAGGTTGAGGTCTAGTCAAGAAGAGAGCTCAGAGGAGCCTAACATTTGGTCAAGGAGAGGGACTTGGTTAGAACACACATGCATGCTTGCGCACTCAGAGAGAATGCACCCAAAGTGTTCACACTGTTTTGTCTTCATAGCAGCACCTCCGCCCTGTGTTTCCCTCTCCACATTTTGGGAACTGTTCTGATGCCTGTAGCAGGAGCAGCTATTTTCTTTCCACATAATTGTCATAGCTACAGTTAATTGATTGAGGAATGGACTTCCCATTTAAGTTGGGCAATCAGCCTCTCTGGAAATTTGGACTTGAAACAAGGAGTTGGGAAACTTAAAAGATGGTTGCTAGTGACTAGTTAGAACACAGGGAGAAAGACAATTTGCAGGAAGATCTAGGATTAAAATGGATGTGTAGAGGGGTAGTTGTGAAAGAGAGAAGAGGTGGGGCAGAGAGAGAGAATGGACTTCTGGATTTCTTAGGGTGTTTTTAATGTTCCCCACTTGAATTCTGTTCTGGAACCCCAGCTTGAAATAGTAATGATAGCTCTTATTCACTGAGCACTTGATGTATGCCTGGTACAATTCTCACAATGATCCTGTGGAAGTTACTGTTCTAATTCTCATTTTACACGTGAAGGAAAAAGGCGAACTTTTCTTAAAATCCTTACTAAATGCAATTGTTTTTACAGAGGTTGCCAGATCTCACCTCTCCTCACCCATCTTTCCCATCTCCTTTTCTCTTTACCATTCTCCACCTCCCAAGGTTTCCTTTGTAGATCAGTTTTTCCTTTTAGCATATAGAGCTTTCTCTTGGTTTTTCTATTTGCATAAGGATTGTATCAGTAAGGACTTGCATTTGAGTAGCAGAGTGAACCTCAGTGTCTTAAACACCTGGGATTTTGGTTCAGCATCTCAATGTCAGGCCAAAGGCTACTGTGAATTTCTGGCTTTTCTTTTGTGGACTCCAGGGACTGCTTTGCAGATCCATCCTATCTACATTACAGACAGAAAACCAAGGAAGGGTGCAGGGCTCCCTGAAGAGAAGCACACTGCACATGTTAGGGCAGGAAGTATAAAGGTCTGGAATATCTTGTTATTACCAGAAGACAAGAATAATTTTAAAGATGCTCTGATGACAAGCTAAGTTATGTCTAGCGATGACTATTATCTAGAAATAAGGTTTGTAATCATTATAGTATGTTATGCGTTTTTCTGCCTTTTAAGGTGAGAAAGTGAGTGAAGAGACTGATGAATTAGACTTATAATATTAATAAAAATTCAAAAGAAGATACAGGTAATTAAGTTTAAAGCCAATGTTTAAGTTATTATAGTTTATTAAGTTCATAAGGTTAAACTTTTTAGGTGTCATGTGTTTTAAATGTTTAGAGAGTTTTATCTGTACTAATGTGAATCATCTTTATTGGGTTTTTGAAGGGCTTGAGAAAATCAAATGTGTTAAAATTAGATTGTACTTTGAAATTTTTAAGACTTAATTTTTAAAACGTGATAAACATTTGGGTGTATGTATCACATTTATAAGCCAAGGAGACATTAATCAAAAACAAAATTGACTAATAATATTAACACAAAATTAATCAATTTGTAAATAAAATGACATGAGTTTAAAGGCTTAAAAATTATTTTAAAAATACATATAATTTATATAAAATGTAAGTTGAAACTCTTTCAATGCATAAAAGCTGTCTTCAGACATAAGAAAAATTTAGTTGATACTTTGGGTGTGTCAGTCAGTATAGGCTAAGATATGCTGTGGTAACAAGCAAGTCTAAAATTCTCAGTGGTTTACAATGACTAAAGTTCAGTTCTCGCTCACATTACATTTCAGTTGTAGACTGTCTGCAGCTCTGCTCCAAGTTCTCTTCACTCTGAGAGCCGGGCTGATACAGCAGCCCCTATTTGGGACATTGCTGATGAAGGTGGGTGAATTTGCCACTCCAAACTATGCTACTTTGGAAGAAGAATTCTTCTGAGCTGGACGCAATTGAGAAGATACAAGAAAACTTTTTTGCCCTCACCCATTTGCCTAAGAGCAGAACATAAATTTAGAAAAGCATCCTTCCTCCCCTCTCCACGAGTAAGGACAAACATTAATACCTGGGGACAACTTTGGACCCTTATCAATGGAGAAGACATTGACTTAAATCTGCATAATAAAACTTACTCTAGTTTACCATGCTTTTCCTGGTCACCTCCTCATACTTGGCTTCTCCCATACTTTTCCCTTGTCTTTAGCTAAAGATGGTATATAAGCCTGAGTTCTAAACTACTTCTGAGAACTACTAATTTTTCCAGTATATCTCCCATGTATACATGTGGTATAGAATGAAGGGTAGCAAAACGTGCCACCACAGAATATGCCACTTTGGCATACTGATTGTTTTGAGCTATAGCAAGTAGGGAGAAGCTTTCTCTGAATGCCCCTTACCTGCCTACAGACAGACCCTCCAAAAAAAGCTCAGTAGTCGTAGATCCCTTCCCTGGGAATTTCATCAACCAGAGGAGACTAGAAGTTGACACCACACCCAGACAGACTTCAACATAAACTCCCATCTGTTCTTCTAAAGGTCCATTCATCTTTCCTAAAAATCATTACTCTCCCCTAAAAGGCCTACATCCTCTTTCTTCTTTCTCTATTAAGATGGTATTTAAGTGAATTCTAAGCCACTTCAGGGAGCCATTTTTCCCTTGGGTATCTCTCATGTATACATGAGGTATGCATGTTAATAAATGTCTTTGTCTTTTGTTAACTGTTTTATTACAGAGGTCTCAGCCAAGAACTTAGAAGAGTAAAGGGAAAATTATTTTTCCTCCCCCACACTGGTCTCATGGAAGAAAGAGAGAACATGGCAGAATCACATGGTGACTCCCAAAGCTTCTTCCTAGAGGTGGTACACATCACTTCTGTTATCACTGCATTGATCAAAGCAAGTCCTGTGGCTACTCTTGAGGTCCACAGGGTGGGGATATATAATCTTCCCACAAGGAGGGGTGCCTCAAGTCATAGCCAAGGCTGATGCAATGAGGCAGGGAAGTATTACCCTCCCCCAGGGTGGGGCAGCTGATATTTTGAACAATAATACAACCTACTATAATGGGGAATAAGGAGATTTTAAAAAATTCTTATAATTTACTTTTTTCCCCTGTCATACATGATGTCAATGTGTCTTAAATTACAGAAGTGATTGCTTCTGGGTATTGGAATTAGGGTGATTTTAATTTTCTTCTTTGAAAATTTCTATAATGAATATATATAGTTATTTTGAAACCAAATTAAAAATTTTAAGTTTTAATTAAAATTTTCATAGCCAGATTAAAATTTATAAATTTTGTTTGGACAGAAAAGGCAGTGGATAACTTGTTTTTAATATAGGAAGGGTGATGTGTGTAAAACTGTTTTAATATCTCACAACACAGAAGGAAAAAATGTATGTTGGAGAGCTTGTGTTTTAGGTATCTCTCTATCCAACCTGTCAGCTCAGAAAGAGTGTGGCTATAAAATGGAATGTGTTTGTTAAATACATACCTCAGTAACTGATGAATGTTGGTTAGTTGGGTGGGGAGAGCATAGTCTCATGATGGCATAGAGGCATTTTGTATTATAAGATACATTCTTTTGTGGTTATCTGGCTGATGTCATGAAATTCTCATTTTTGCCACCAGGGAAGATGATATTTCTCTTTGGCAGGAAACTTACACTTAGTACAGCTTGGATCTCTTTGCATATTATCACAGCGAAGCTTTTGTGCTTAACTGACTCTTCATTTGCTTCTGATTTTTACAGTCAGTACTGATCTTACTGATGAACTAGCTTTTTGTAATCCAAATTGGATTTCTGCCTAATTGGTTGTTTCTGTCCCAAATCTACTTGGTGGTTGAGATGAAATCAGATTTTCAGTTCTCCCCTCTACCCCACCACTTTGGTTTTTCAGTATATTTAAATGAATTTTCATAATTATAATCCTAAAGTGTTCTTCTCTTCCTTTTTTGTCTCTTGGAGACAAGAAAGCTCACAAGACCACATTGACAGGTGACTGACTCATTAGCTCCTCCTTGCTCAGATAGAATCTCTGAACTGAACAAACTTTAGATTAGGTTGCAGGAAGGCTCATGATCGAGCCTGTGATCCTGCCGAATAAATGGTGATAGAATCAATCTCTCTCAAACCTTCTTCCATTATTTCAAGTAATAACTTTATTTATATATCTTCCCCCCACCACCTCATCCACTACATGGCCTTTTCTTAATCCATGTGGTAACATATCTTGAATCAGTTTGCCTTCTGTCTTAGTTCACCTTAGAACCCCAAGGTTACTGCACAAGTTGCCCACCTGGCTCTCTCCATTTTCAGGTACACCCAATCCTTTACCAGCCGTGGTGACCTTTCAGGAATGTAAATCTAGTAATCTAGGTCACTCCTGTGTAAGGGGCCCATTGCCTTCGTCATATATTTATGGCATTCAAGTCCCTTTGAAACAGGAGGGAAGGAGGCAGGGCACAACTTTTGAAAGAATAACATAGCCTGAGGACATGACATAAACTGATTAGAACCAAATGGGTCCAAGATGGCAGACAAGTCGACTTTTTCCACTAGAACTTGAGCCTCAGTATATGCTCACATCAGCTAGCTAAATGACACACCCACAGGCGCCATGACAGTTCCAAGGCCGACCATAAGGATCAAAAAGTGAGCCCTGGCCCAATTCTTGGAAATCCCCGCCCCTTCCTGAAATAGCTGGAATACTCCTCCCACTCATTAGCCTGGGAAATAACCCACTTCTATAAAAACTGACATCTCCTTACCTTCGTGCTTTTCTCACATTCTGAGATGACCCACACTCTGTGGAGTATGTTTCTCTCTAAATAAATCTGCTTCTTACCTATCACTTTGTCTCTCACTGAATTCTTTCTGCGATGAGACATCAGGAACCTGAGCTTCATTAAGTCCTGAAACCGGGTGTGCAGTATCAGTTGGAAGACTGTGGGTTTTGGCCAGGTTCGAGTCCTGGCAGTGTGGCTTCAAGTCCCAATCTGAGGGTCATGGTTTCACCTTTAGACCTGGTCTCTGACCCCCTCTCTAGTCTACCTCCCCAGTGCTCTCACGCGAATACTCCTCGTGTCAACCTTACTATACTACTTTCAGTGTTCCTAAATGCCCTTCCTTGACAGTGAAACTTGCTTCTGCCTGGAACATTCATCCTTCTTTTATTTCTACCAACCTCCCTAATTTTCAAGATTTCCTTTCGGATATCATATTCTTTAAGAAAGCATTTCTTGAAACAGCTCCCTCCTCAGCCCCACCCGGATCAGATTTGGGTTATAATTTGAGCATAATACTCTTCACCGTATTTTAATTTTCCATTTATGTGGTGATATCCTCCTCTCCATGAGGGCAGAGATGATGGGTTTTTTCACCATTGTACACCTAGCGCCTAGCGTAATGCTGGGATGTGCACTTGCTGTCTGTTAAATGGATGGATGAATCTCTTCCCAACGAAAATCAGTGACTAGACCATGTCAGTTAGTGATACTGGGAGGCACAGAATCTAGCACCACATAACTACTCTCTCCCTGTGCCATCAGGAATGGAGTGAACCCCTACTGGGTTGTCTGCCCCTGTACGTTTTCTCTGGGAACTGTCCCCATCCCCCCTTCCCCTCAAACAGTTACAGTGATGGGCTCCTGATTGCCGTGGTCATAAACAAGACCGCCCACAGCCACTGACCACCTGGGTTCGGGGTTGGGGACTATTCTAGGATGAATTATTTTATTCTAGAATAGAGAATTATAATAGTTTGTGAACTGTTCTAAGATGGCCCTAGACCCAGTGGCCTGGTCTGTGTCCCTTACCCTGGAGCTTGCAATTAGGACCGAGACAGAGAAAAGAGAAGAGAAAAAAGAAGGGGAAGGTAGGGGAGGGGAGTTCTCTCTGCAGATAACTCCCCCTTGGCTGGACAAGAACCATTAAACACAGGCCCTGTTCATGGTCACGTTTTCTGCCCTGTGGGCCAGAAAAGCAGAGATTTCTGTTTGCAACAAGATAAGGTAGAGGAAACTTTCTGAGATAAGATGCAAGATAGAGAGCTCTGATGGCTTTTCCAGACTATGGTTCTAGGTCTTCCTGTGGCCCAGATGCTCTCTTGACCCTGAGTTTCCAGTAAACACTCCTGTAGCCTACTATGAAAATTTCCTTTTATTATTGGAATTAGTGTGAATAACGTAACACTACTAAAAACAATCAGTATGTCACTTTATGTCTCAAAGTTCTAAATCTGCTTGAAAAATACGTGCATAAATGAAGACTACCTAAAAGAGAACAAGCAAAGGCTCTCCAGATCTTGCTGTATCGCAGGGGAGTGAGCCACTGTCAACAGTGCTTGGCAGGCTCAAAAAGACAAAGGAGTGGGAACGCTTTATAGTGGAGAAAAGAGAAGACTTCAGTGATGCTCTTATTGGAAGCTGCTGCCATGAGGAAGCTGTTTGCAGGCTAACGGGCTAACTAGATGCAGGCATCCTGTGTGATTGGTGAAGGTGACTATTTAGCTTTCTCTGGTTAGTCCTAAATTGGAAATGGGGGCAAAAATTAGGGAAGCTATCAGTTATTAATCAAGTCCTGGCCATTTTGAGTCATTTGCTACAAGGGTTGTTTGGATTCCTGGTCTGGTTGCTGCATGTTGTGTGTCAGAGTTCCTTTGTTTGTTTGTTTTTTGGGGGGTTTTTTGGCCACACCACACGGTTTGTGGGATCTTAGTTCCCTGACCAGGGATCGAAGCCACGGCCCCTGCAGTGAGAATGCTGAGTCCTAACCACAGGACTGCCAGGGAATTCCCCAGAGTTCTATTTTTATATATAGTCTGGCCATTGTCCATTTGTATATTCAGTATCTCATGATGATACTTGTATGTATTGAACTCCTTTACTTCAAAAAAAAACTTCTTAAATTCATCTTGGTCAAGGGCGTAATATGTGCGGGAACACTTTCTGCGTTTGGAGGGTGTTTTAGGGTAAGAGACATGGAAATAAGATATATGCATCAGACCAGGAGGGTTCCAGGAGATGTGATCAGAATAAGCCACCTTCCCCGTTCATGACACCCAGAGCTGGTAGAGAACAGTGGTAAAGGCTGGATCCTCCACATTTATCAGGCTTGGAGATCTGCTGAGAGATTGAAGGTCAGCACAGTAGGCTTTGGAATCACTTTGCCCAACTTTGTTTTCTTTGACAGCAGTGCTACTTTTAAGATTTGGATTTGGGGGCTGGTGAAGTGGGAGTGGATCATCTGCTCATAAAGCTACAACTAATACCCAGACTGTGCCATGTTCACACCAGATTCCAAGTGCCGTAGGGCCATGGGACTCTCTAATATACAATGGAGACATGGAACTGAACAAATGTAAAGCTAAAAGGATGCCTGGATATCACCTAACCTACTTTCTACCACCACCCCACAGAATTCTTAAAAACATAGGTGAGGAAACAGGTTTAGAAAATGTATTGGTTTTCTGTGGCAGCTGTAACAGATTATCACAGATTTAGTGGTTTGAGACAACACAACTGAATTCATTCACAGGTCTGGAGGTCAGAAGTCTGGGTGGGCTTGGCTACGTTCTTTTCTCAGGGTATCACAAGGCCAGAAAGCAAGCGTTGGCTAGACGGGGCTCTTATCTGCACCCTCCAGGAAGAATCTGCTTCCAAGCTCTTTCAAGTTACTGGCAGAATCCAGTTCTTTGTGGCTGTAGGTCTGAGGTCTCTGTTTTCTTGCTGCCTGCCAGCTAGGGGCCACCCTCAGTTCCTTCTCAAATGGTGCTCTATCTCCAAAGCAGCAAGGGCATACGGAGCCTTCTCACACTCCAATCTCTCTGACTTCCGTATCTGTCCTTTAAAGGACTCATGTGACTGGATCAGGCCCACCCAGATAACCTCCTTATTTTGAGGTCAGTTGACTTGGAACTTTAATTATATCTGAAGAATTCCTTCACAGAAGTCTCTAGATTAGTGTTTAATTGAATGAATAACGGGGGTGGGGGGTGGGGGGAGTCGGGGGACAGGAATCTCAGAGAGGCCGTCTTTAGAATTTGCCTACTACGAAGAAATTCCGAGTGGAGATAAACTCTTGAACCAGTTCTGGGTTACGTGTAATTATTATTTGAAGGCCGAGAAAGAAGATGAACATCTTCTGACCACCTATACATTAGTTGTAAAAAATAGATTCCCGAAGTATAGGGACTTAGTTCTCATTTGCAAAAAAAAAAAGTCCAAGGCAGGTATTCTGGTTGGTGGGTAGCTTTCCTCTACCCAGTGATTCAGAGACCCAGGCTCCTTCCATATTGTATCTCCTTCCATATTGTATCTCCTTCCATATTGTAGCTCCTCACTTCCCTAGGGCCGTCACCTACATCCAGTTGGTGCAAGATGAAAGAACATGAGGGAGATGCATCTGTTCCTCAAGCCTTTGTCTAGTGGAAGTACACATCACTTAACAGTCATTCCCTTGGTGACAGCTAGTCACATGGCCATGTCTAGCTGTCAGGGTGCTTGGAGATATAGTCTAGCTGTATATTAATGAAGAAGAAATGGATTGGTGAACAGTAGCAGTCTCTGCTTCAACCTACTGTGTACTGGCACCTTACATAATTTTCATTTAATTAACACCAGAGCCCTGAGAGGTATATTGGTCTGCTTTACAGAACTGGGAGCTGAGAGCCAGAGAAATAATTTTCCCAGGGTCCCACAGCTGTTATGTGAAGCACCTCAGTTAGGATCTCAATCCTATTTGACTCCCAAACTCTTACTCTTTCCAGTCTGACATATAATAGTTCTTCGGTAGAACGTTTGGAGATCAAGCCCATGTTTAGGGATGTGTTGGTTGGATTATAATTTGATTATCATGGCTGGTTTTCTCCAAATGAATCAGAATTACCTAAGTGGTTTGTTTGAAATGTTTAGTTCCTAGCCCCGCTCCACTAAAGTTTTATTCAGCCAGTCTGGGGTCGGGGAGGGGGTAGGAATCTGCATTAACTAAGCACCCTGGGTTATTCAGATGTGTTGAAATGAACATGAGTAGGTGAATTCCCAGTTCTGGTCTGGAAAAGTGCTCCTTGCTAGGAATTGGGGTTCTGATCTGTTTATGAAATTCTGGGGCTTCTCCAGAGTAGCTTCCCCTGCCCCACTCCAAGGAATCATGTCACTGGGGAGGGATTTTTTTTTTAATGGTAACAACAGAGATGAGTGAGGCCAGTTGCATGCCTGCCAAATGGTCCTATTCTCTGCCTAAAGCCCACCCATCTTGACCCTGCAATGCTCAGGTTCGGGTGACTGTTGGACTCCTCTAACAGCCTCCTTCAGATGTGGAGAACATGAACCCAACTCCCTATCATCTGTAGAATCACATGTCATTGGTGATGTTGGTTGCCTGGGTTGCTTGTTCAGCCAGTTTCTCACCCTGTCTTTACTGAGGATGGACTGCTTGCAGACTTGTACTAGAAGGACCCATGAACGAAGCAAAGCAAGATGCTGCCCGGTCTTGCAAGCTTTTAGCCTGGTAAGGTAAACCTACCATTAATGAGAGGCAGTACCATTTACAGAGGGAGTTTACATATTAGCTTATTTAATTCTCACAAAAAACACTGAGGAGTTGGCATTGTTTCCAAAAACTGAAGCTCAAAGATGTTAAATAATTGAATCAAGGTGACTCAACTAGCTAGTGGTTGTGGATCTGGTATTTGAATCCAGGTCAGTTTGATTCTAAAACTCATGTTCTTAGTTTCTCTGAGCAGTGGGCTGAAAGAATATGTCCATATCCTAATCCCCCAGAACCTGTGAATGTGACCTTTGCAGAAGTAATGAAGGTACAGATCTTGAGTGAGGAGGTCATCCTGAACTATCCAGGTGGGTAACAAGTGTCCTTATAAGAGACACACAGAGGAGAAAACAGACACAGAAGAGGAGATGTGACGTCTAGACAGAGATTGGAGTGATACAGCTACAGCCAAGGAATGCTGATGGTCACCAGAAGCTGGAAGATGAAAGAAATGGATTGTCCCCGAGAGTATGGAGAGTGTGGAAAACACCTTGATTTCAGATTTCTGTCCTCCAGAACTGCAAGAAAATAAATTTCTGTGTTCTACGCCACCAGTCTATGGCTGTTTTGTTTTTGTTTTTAACAGCAGTCCCAGGAAACTAATACACCCTATTTGTTTTAAGCAAAATATTCAGGGAGCATATAATTCAAGGATGAATTATGTTGTGTGCTGACAGATGGAAAATCAGAGACAGACATCACTGAAATTAGGGGTCAGTTAGCCCTATGTAATTATCTGTTAGTACCTGCCTGTCTCTTTCTCTGTGTTGGACTTACATCATCATCACCTTCATCATTTCTGATATTGTTGACTACTTAATATGTGCTAGGTACCAGACTAAGTGCTTTACTTGCATTACCTCATTTAAAACTCCCATCAATTCTATGAAGTAAGTACTAGTATTATCCTATTTTGCAGATGAGGAAACTGAGGCTCAGAAAGGTGATTTCCCACCTGTGGTTGTACAGTGAATAAGTGCCAGTGGGAGGCCTGGAACTCAGGTCTGTCTTGCTCCTGAGTCTTGGCTTAAGCAGTTCCCTACACCGTCTTCCCTTTTAGTAAATTTTTACATGCTTAGTCATTGTAGTTAAGGGCTCCACCATTTTGGGTGACCAGAGCCAGAGGGGTGGACCGAGCAATGGGCTCCATGAGCCTGAGTCCTCTAGTGTATGGCATGCCCCTCCAGGCCACAGCAGGCGTGCCTCCGCAGATGTTTGTTAATGAGTGAGCTGTAATAGGACGGGATGCCAGCTGATCTCTGGCTGCTACGGGGCCATTGGAGAAGTGTATGGCATCCTCTTGGAGGTGAGCCACCAGTTTCTGCATTCAGTTACGGAGCTGCTGCACACAGGGGTGGGGAGAAAGCAGGTGAGCGCTGCCTCTCACTGCCTGGAGGGAGGTAGAGCATGCAAATCCCAGTGAAGGAAATAGGGAATATGGACTGAAGTTTCCTCTGGGCTGGTGGTGATCTGGACTGACTGGGCCTGTCCCACCCTCTGTTCAGTTGAGGAGAGGGACACGAGGCTGGATTTTCATTTATATTCCTTTCTCAGAAGCTCTCAATGTTATGGACTTAAGACCCAGGTAAAATACCCTCAGTGCAAGAGGGAATGGAAAATTCCTGGGCCTGATTCTGACAGGAAAGCCTGGTTTTAGAATTTGAAAAGGTGATTGAATACAGTTTGCTTTTCTCCAAGTAGGGGAGAGATAAGACGGAGTGCTGTGCTGGAGGGGCCAAAGGTAAGGGGCCTGATTTTGCATTTTGCTGCAGCCAAGAAATGGCTTTCTGCTCTGCCCCTACACTCCTCCCCCATCTGCCCCCGCCTTCCCCAGCATGGGTTTCCATGAGGCCAGACTGTTGATTTCTTCTACATTTGTGTGGAATTGACATCTTCTATCCTTCCAATGTTGAATTAACTTTGTGAATAATCTGTTAAGCATCCCAATCAAAAAGACTTCCCTCCTTTCTAGAATTTTCCCCATTTGTCAGTGGAGGTAGGAATCCCACTGAAGGTTTGTTAAAGAGCCATAGAAGAGTTCTAGATGGCCCTGCTCGCAGACGGTAAGTGCACTTTATATTTTTTGTAATACTCTTACCTAGCCTTCAGGGATTCAAGTGGGATTGAAATTATATTTACCAAATTTCAGCATATTGATACCTTAAAAGAAGTAAATGCAAGACAGCAAAAATGTATAGACTTTTATGCGGTAAACATAAACTCAGGAAAGTTTCGTTTATTCAACAAAGTGTTGTTGCGTACCTATTGTTTGTCAAATTCTAGGAATATGGAAAAAAACAAGTCTGCCTTCAACTTGCTCAAGGTCTATTTGGGGAAACTATTATGCAACTCTTGAAAATCATTCTTTCTGGTGAGATTACTTAATGGTTTCTCCAAAGTGGAGAAAAGGTATTAAACGAATGACAGTAGAAAAAGGTAAGGAAGCTAGAAAGTAGCTGGATTTACTGCACGATATGCAATAGCCAATATTATTTTGAACTAAATTCCAAGAGTTCTCTGATCTCTGTATACCTAATGTATACAGGTCTATCTATGAAAATACTGTGGAATAAGCCCAGGAGGGATGGATAGTGTTCCAGCCCTTCTGTAAGTATAAACAATCAGAACACAGGCTTTAAATTGTCAAAGTGTGATGGGAAGCTTTTATCGAGTAATGATCAGTAGAAAGTTAAGCAACTGTCTTAGTGATTTATTCAATGCCACTTCTTGCCATCATTTTGAAATTGATAAACTGGGCATAGTTCAGAAAGTAAACCTGATGCCTTTATGGGGATTGGAGCCACATTCATGCTCTGGGTGGGATCAGCTCTGCAGGAGAACATTACATTTTTTCTTGAAGGCAAAATGCTTATAGGTTTTTTGCCTCTTTATTTTGTATTTACTTTTAAAGTTGCACTTGTTCACCTACCAGTGTTTACAAAATCCTGTATTTGGGATGCTTTTTCTATAATAAAATGTTAATCATTTGAAAAAAGAAAACGCTTTCAAAGAATTTGGGGAGCCCAGTGCGTAACTGCATGCCGATGACATTTATGCACATAAAGAACTGGAAGGACATTTTTCAAAATGTTAAAATGGATTCTTTTAGAATTGTAGAATTGCAGGCTTATTCCTTCTATTTTCAATGTTTTCTAAATTTTCTCAAGTGAGTTGCTGCATGATTTTGATAATTAGAGGGAAAAAGATGTCATTAAAAAAATGATTGCACCTGATTAGCTGCAGCCCATGCTCTCTGTTGCCAGCTGATCCTCTGCCTTTGGCAAGAGGTAAATTTCATGAGCCTGGAAGCCCTGCCAGGAATAGTGCAATTACCCAGAACGAATCCACCCTGGGGCCTGGCCAGCCCCCACTGGAGGGAGGGAAGGTGCAGAGAAGCCCATCTGGAGAGGGGCTGCGTTGTTTCTCAGGGACACCCCAAAACTGAGCTGCGCCCGCCTATTGATTCCCAGGTTCCTAACTTAAAGATGAATTGCTGGTGCTGGACTGCCAGCTGGCTAAACGCTGCTTTGACTTGGGGGCTATGTGCCCACCTGGAAGCGCAAGGAAAAGCGGCTGGGCAGAAGCCTGTGTGGATTTGCATCCCCCTCGGAGCTGCGGGAGAGAGCATCACGTTTCCCTCCTAACAGTGGTCAAGCTTCTTGACTGGGAGTGCTGGCCTCTGCCAGAATGCGTTGGGGACTATAATTCCCTCCCGCTGTATTGTCTAGCGCTGTTCCACTCTGGCCAGCGACATCTGCATCACCAGGGGGAAAGGCAGAAGCTCAGGGCCTTGGGGCAGATTTGCTGAATCAGACTCTGCATTCTAACAAATCTGCAGGTGACTCAAGAGCACAGCTGCCTTTGCATAGCTCTGCCCGAGTCACCTCTCAGGTGGCTGAATCTCAGACAGGCTGCAGGGGAAGAGGGGCGGGGTAGGAAGAGGACACCCCTGAGGAGCGGAGCCGGTGGGAAGCCTCGCCTTCAATCGGGTGGCCTCCGAGCAGAAGCGGTTCCAGAGGCCAGGCCAGGGCAGCTGGCGAGAGCCCTGATGAACGTCTTACTTCTGCTATTTAGGGCAAAGGAGGCTGGGCAAGAGCCCATTCCAGGGCAACCTTCTCCAGGAATGTGGGGGGCTTAATGGATAATCTCTCCCTGTCTCTCGCAGAGTCTCTGGAGCCTGGTAGGAAGCAGAGGCATTATTTTCATTTTCCAGATGGTTTGTGGGTGGTGGGGAGGAGGCAGGCGGGGATGCAGCCAGCTACTGAGGAAGCTCAGAGCTCTCTCCTCGGCCTAACAGTGCCAGCTGGCTCTCGGGCCAGATATGAAGGCTGTGTCCAGACACACCATCCTTCCAGATCTCCAGAGAGTTGCTGTTTGGGCTGCTGGATTCTCCCAGGGGCTGCCTAGAGCTACAGACTCCTGGGCCACTTTCATTTTTTGAGGAGGGGTGGTGGTAGTTTCCAATACATTAAAAATGCTAGGGAAAAACAGGTTAAATGTTATAGTGTTTAAAAAATATATTTACATTAAAAAAATTAATGTTTAAGACTTCCCTGGTGGCGCAGTGGATAAGAATCCACCTGCGGGTCTTCCCTGGTGGCGCAGTGGTTGAGAATCTGCCTGCTAATGCAGGGGACACGGGTTTGAGCCCTGGTCTGGGAGGATCCCACATGCCGCGGAGCAACTACGCCCGTGAGCCACAACTACTGAGCCTGCGCGTCTGGAGCCTGTGCTCCACAACAAGAGAGGCCCGCGCCTCTGTGGGCGATGGTGAGAGGCCCGCGCACTGTGATGAAGAGTGGGTGGCCCCCACTTGCCACAACTAGAGAAAGCCCACGCACAGAAGTGAAGACCCAACGCAGCCAAAAATAAATTAATTAATTTAAAAAAATGTTATTTAAAAAAAAAAAAGAGCCCATGAGCCACAACTACTAAGCCCACGTGCCACAACTACTGAAGCCCGTGCGCCTAAAGCCCGTGCTCCGCAATGAGAGAAGCCACCGCAATGAGAAGCCCCCGCTCGCCGCAACTAGAGAAAGACTGCCTGCAGCGATGAAGACCCAACGCGGCCAAAAATAAAAATGAATAAATTAAAAAAAGAAAAGTACACTGGAAATAAAATTTTTTTAAAAGTTAATGTTTAAAAACACAGACAATGTGAATATAGATTTAACACTGTATTAGTTTGCAAGGGCTGCTGGAACAAAGTACCACTAAGTTAGTGGCTTAAACAGCGGAAATTGTCTCACAGTTTTGGAGGCTGGAAGTCTGAGATCAAGGTGTCCGTCTACAGGGTTGCCTTCTTTGAGGGCTCTCTGTTTGGCTTGTAGATTAGCCGTCTGCTCCCCATGTTGTTACATGGTCTTCTCTCTGTGTGTTTGTGTGCAGTTGTCCTTTTCTTATAAGGACACCAGTCATATTGGATTAGGGCCCACCCTGATGGCCTCATTTTAACTTAACTTCTTTAAAGACCCTATTTCTAAATACAGTTACATTCTGAAGTCCTGGGTGTTAGGAATTTTTGGAGAATACAACTCAGCTCGTAACAAACATTTGGAAATAACATCGAAAGGCTAAAATAAAGCCCTTTCATGAATGTAAGACCCAGGCCCAGTGGCCCTCCTTCCTCCACCCTGTCTGTGTCCTGGACCCATAAACCATCCAAGTGGGCAGCAGGAGGTGTCTGATTTTTCTTGTGTTTGTATGCGGGGGTGGAAACAGGGAGAAAGGTTCTTCCCTCCCCCTTGGCCTACTCTGGCTGCTTGCTGCCCTCTAAACCAGTCTCCACTATCGTCCTCATGTGGATCCCAGAAGATTTCCCCTTTGGTGGGAAAATCTAAAGGCTTGGCTTCAGCCGTTGCACACGGCTGGGGCCAGGATTCTGTTGCCCCCAGACTCGGGACCTGCGTGAAGGAAGCCTGCCCAACATGGTGTTCTCTGGTCCTGATGTTCCTACAGGATTTCAGTTCCAAATCCTGAAAGTACTTCCCTGTGGGATTGTTCAGTAATCATAAAATTCTCACCCTTGCTGGGGGACCTGATCCTTCAAATGGGCAAATTTTTTGAGTCTTTTAAGTCCTCCCTGAAGCCATCTATTATGGGTTGAATTGTGTCCCCTAAAAAAGACATATCGGTGTCACAACCTCAAGTACATCAGAATGTGACCCTATTAGAGATGGGATCTTTACAGAGTTCATCAAGTTAAAATGAAGTTATAAGGGTGGGCCCTAATCCGATATGACTCATGTCCTTATAAAAAGGGGAAATTTGGACACAGATGTGCATAGAGGGAAGATGATGTGAAGAGACAGAGGTAGAAGATGGCCATTGACAAGCCAAGGAGAGAGACTTGGAATAGATCCTTTTCTCAAAGCCCTCGGAAGGATCCTTGATTTCCAAAACCAATTCTCCAGAACTGGGAGACATCAAACGTCTGTTGTTTAAGGCAGCCAGTTGACAGTACTTTGTTACAGGAGCCCTAGCAAATGGATTCACCACCTGTGGTAACTCCTACCCCCTACCTCTTCTCTCTCCTTATTTGCTCAGCTCACTTTCCATTACACACAGACTTGACTTGGCCAAGGCCTTGTTCCGTCCCCCAATGGTGTCCGGCCTAATTTACTTATGTGACAGTCTTGGTTCTCTTCAGTAATCATAAGCTTCCTGAGGGCAAAGACCAGGATTATGTTCCTTTAAAAAATTCCACTGGCCCTTGCCCAGTGCTGGTCAGAAGATCAATAAAACCATGTTGATCTGAAGAACTTTCCTCCCTTCCTGTTCACTTCTGCCCATAGACTTTCTGGCATGGTTAGGGTGAGAGGCTGAGCCTCATGTGGTCCTTCCAGGTGGGCCTGGGCACAGCATTGCATTCATCGAGGCTGCAGGTTCTTGTGACCTCATCTCTCTGCCCTTCCAATCTGATCCTGAGAACGAGCCCTCTTGGTTGTGGAGTGCGTTGCCATGACCTTGAAAAGATATCCAAGAAGCCCTTGGCTCTGGAGAAGGCCTCTATGGCTGTTGAGTGGGGTGGGGAGAGCGATGGCCTGGTTGGTTTGCAGGGCCTTTTGCTGACCCCTCCTGGAAACCATCTCTAGGTCCTGGAGCCTGAGCTGTCACAGAAGCCCAGTTCTGCTCCAGTGTCCATGGGCACCCTGGGTCTCCCTGCAGGCCCTTCTAGGAGTGTGTCTGATTTGAACTATGATGATGGCATCCTCGGAGTCTGGAATGCCAGCCTCTGCTCCGTCGTGAGGGGCAGCCCTTGCAGCTGTGCATTGTGTTGGGAGGAGCTGAGTGGGACAGCCAGAGCCTCAGGAGTCTGGGGTGGGAGGCAGGGAGACACTCAGGGGACCAAAGAGGATGAGGAGCCCCTAGAGGGAGCGGTGGTGGCATTTCTGAGGCAGAGACGGGCTGAGAGTTGTAATCCCGGTGGAGGGAGTCTGCTCTGAGGATCTTGGTTGGTTTTGATTTAACACAGGCCGAACCCCCTGGCCGTGTGGTCAAAAACAAGTCAAAGAGCTTTGGGGGCCCAGAGTAGGGAGTGCTTACACTTACCTGAAGGGAAGGAGAGGACGCATAGAGAGGTGACCTCTGAATTAGGCTCTGAAAAGTGAACAAAAAAGACTGCAAGGTGCAGGCCTCAAAGCTGCCCACAGCCCCTCCTGGCCTGGCACTTGAAGGCACAGCCTGGGGCTGGGGAGACGCTGGCTCCAGCTTAGTGCCCCAGGATGGACTCCTGTGATGGGCCGCATGCCGAGGGCATTTTAAAAAACAGGCCAGGTCAGGAGAGTGGCAGGAAAACATGTTCGAAATATTAACTCAAGTGTTTCCCTGCTTTGCCGTCCCTCTCCCTCCCTTCGTCTCCTACCCCGGCAACTTGAACTTTAAAGCAGCCATCTTCCAGCCCCTTGGCTCCAGGTGAGGAATGTAACAGAGAGGAAAGCAGGACTGGACCTCTGGTTCTAAAAGCCTAAAGCCGCTCATGAATGGACAGGACTCTGGATGTAGCCAAAGCATTTGGGATTTGGGGAGTTTGGTGAGAGGATGATTTCACTTAAACACGAGAAAAGACTCCTCTGGGATGGGGGAAGGGAGGAAGAAGGAAAGCCATGACTACAGAAATGGGGGTTCCTATGGTGGGGGGGATGTCCTATGTCCTGTGAACTAGAAAGAGCCCTGGGAGACCCCAAAGAGGAAGTGGCTTGTACAGTGTGTTCAGGCAGAAGTGACATCTTGGCCCCCAGAGCTTCCCGTCCCAGTGTGGTTCAGAGCATAGCAAGTTCCTTCCTGAGATGGCCATGAGAGTAGCAGCAAAGCGTCAGCCTTAAGAGGACCATGACCTTGAAAGGAGGTCTTGTGTTCCAGGGGCTGTGGGCTGAGGGGGCAGGTGATGTCTCAGTGGCCATGCAGGGTGGCCGCACTGCATGCCTCCCCGGGTGCCCTCACAGGGTTTGTGTGGTAGGTGGAATTGCAAAGATCCCTTTGCCTTCCCTGAGCCATTCTCCCGTCCCCTGGTTAGTCAATCAAGCATCAATCTAGTACAGCTGGGAAGGGACTCGGCAGGTGAATTAAGGTAACTAATCAGCTGACCTAAAATAGGGACATCAGCCTGGATTAGCCAGGTGGGCCCAATGGAATCAAGCAGGAGAGGAAGTCAGAGCTGGTCAGAGAGGTGCAGAGGACGCCAAGTCAGAGAAGATCTTCCAAGGGTGAGGAGTGTTTGCTGCCTCTTTGCTGGTGCTGAGGGACCCATGGGCAAGGCCCAGAGAGAGACTTTTAGGAACTAGGGGTACCCTGGTGGACAGCCAGCAAGGGAATGGGGATCTCAGTCCCTTGACTACAAAGGACTGAGCTGGGCCAAAAACCTGGATGTACTTGGAAGTGATTCTTCCCTAAGATCTCCAGTAGAAGCCCCGCTTTGGCCAACACCTGATTTTAGCCCTGAGAAACCCGTGTTGGACTTCTGACCTACAGAAACTGTGAGTTAATATATATTTGTGTTGTTTTAAGCTGCTAAGTTTGCGGGAATTTGTTCCAGCAGCAATGGGAAATGTTCGGATGGTGAGCCTGCAATTGTGCAGGCCACAAGTGACAATATGTGACAGCATCCAGACACACGGACAGCCAGAATATTGAAGACCCCAACCCTCAAAGCTTAGGGGGACTTTGACAAGATCTTAGGTTCAGGCAGGGGGTAAATTCCAAACTGAGATTATGCTTTTGCCACATTGGTGGGATGGGGATCAAAACAAATTAAATTCAGTAATAGAAAAAGTGTGTGTATTCTGCACACCTGGACTTGTGGCCTGAGATTGGGAGCCACTTCAGGAACTTTTATAGAGAGCTCACATTTGATGGAGTTAGAGTGAACGTTTCCTAAGTGCTGAGAGCTTCTCTGTCCAGGTCAGCATTTTAAAGAAAAGCAACAAGGAAGAGTAAGGCAAAAAAGAGGCACGTGCTCCAAGGCGGGTCTCCACCTGACCCACAGCCTGTGCCCGTGGAAGCTTCCACCGGCTCAGAGATCAGTGTGCTCTTTGCGTAGCCGCTCTCATGCTGGTGAAGCACTGCGGCCTTGTGTGTTGCTGCTTGGGAGGAGGTGTCAGCGGTCTGGGGGCTCTCAAAACTGCCCGAGCTTCTTTCTGTTTCGTCTGGCTTCCCAGCTGGGGAGGAACAGGCGTTCCTGTTCCATAGCCTGAGCAAACCCGCAGGCAGAGCCCCTGAGTGAGACCTGAGACGAGAAGGAGGGGTGAGACTGGAGGTTACCAGAGGCGGGGGTGGGAGTGTAGTGAAAGGTGTGAGAGACATCCAAAGGTACAAGCTTCCAGTTACGAAATAACTAAGTCATGGGGATGTAACATACAGCATGGTGACTATAGTTCTTTTTTTTCTTCCAGGTTTATTGATATAATTGACATACAGCACTGTATAAGTTTGAGGTGTACAGCACAGTGATCTGACTTACATACATCATGAAGTGATTATCACAATAAGCTTAATGAAACATCCATCATCTCATATAGATAGAACATTAAAGAAATAGAAAAACATTTTTCTTGTGATTAAAGACTCTCAGGATTTACTCTTTACCAACTTTCGTATATAACATACAGCAGTGTTAATTGTCTTTATAATGTTGTACATGACAGCCCTAGTACTTATTTACCTTATAAGGGGAAGTTTGTACCTTTTGACTGCTTTCATCCAATTCTCCTTCCCTCCAACCCTCTGCACTGCCCTGCCCCCCACCCCGACCCCGCACTGCCTCTGGTAACCACAAATCTGTTCTCTTTTTCCTATGAGTTCATTTGTGTGTTTGTTTATGAAGTATAATTGACCTACAACACTGTTAGTTCCTGTTATACAACATAGTGGTTTGATATTTCTATATGTATCAAAGTGATCACCACGATAAGTTTAGTTACTCTCTGTTATCATACAAAGATATTACATAATTATTGACTATATTGTACATTTCATGCCTGTGACTCATTTATTTTGAAACTGAAAGTTTATGCCTTTTAATTTCCTCACCTGTTTCTTTACCCTGCCCCCCTCTGGCAACCACCTGTTTGGTCCCTGTATCTATAACTCTGTTTCTGTTTTGTTACTTTGTTTGTTTGTTTGTTTTTAGATTCCACATATAAGTGAAATCATGTAATATTTGTCTTGCTCTGTTTGAGTTATTTCACTTAGCATAATACCCTCTAGGTCCATCCATGTTGTCACAAATGGCAAGATTTCGATTTTTTTTAATGCTGAGCAATATTCCATTGTGTGTATATATATGTACCATATCTTCTTCATTCATTCATCTATCAGTGGGCACTTTGGTTGCTTCCATATCTTGGCTATTGTAAATAATGCTGCATTGAACATAGGGATGCAAATATCTTTTCTAATTAGTGTTTTTCTTTTCTTCAGATAAATACCCAGGAGTAGAATTCCTGGACCATGTTGTAGTCCTATTTTTAATTTTTTGAGGAATCTCCATACTGTTTTCCACAGTGGCTGCACCAATTTACATTTTCACCAACAGTGCACGAGGTTCCCTTTCCTCCACATTTTTGCAACACTTGTTATTTGTTGTCTTTTTAATAATAGCCATTCTGAGAGGTGTGAGGTGATATCTCACTGTGGTTTTGATTTGCATTTCCCTGATGATTAGTGATGTTGAGCATCTTTTCATGTACCCATTGGCCATCTGTATGTCTTGGGAAAATGTCTATTCAGATCCTCTGCCCATTTTTAAATTGGGTTGTTTGTTTTTTTTTTGCTGATGAGTTGTATGAGTACTTTGTATATTTTGGATATTAACCCCTTATTGTATATATCACTTGCAAATATCTTCTCCCATTCAGTAGGTGGCTTTTTCACTTTGTTGATAGTTTCATTCACTTGGCAAAAGCTTGTTAGTTTGATGTAGTCTCATTTGTTTATTTTTGCTTTCGTTTCCCTTGCCTGAGGAGACATATCTGAAAAAATATTACTAAGACTGTCAAAGAACATACTGCCTGTGTTTTCTTCTAGAAGTTTTATGGTTTCATGTCTTACATTTAAGTCTTTAATTCATTTTGAATTTATTTTTGTGTATGGTGTGAGAGAATAATACAGTCTGACTCTTTTGCATGTAGCTGTCCAGTTTTCCCAACATCATTTATTGAAGAGGCTGTCTTTTCCCCATTTTATGTTCTTGTCTCCTTTGCTGTCGATTAATTGCCCTTATAAGTATGAGCTCATTTCTGGTCTCTGTATTCTGTTGATTCATTGATCTACCTGTCTGTTTTTTGCTAATACTGTTACTTTGTAGTGTAGTTTTTTTTTTTTTTTTTGCGGCACGCGGGCCTCTCACTGCCGTGGCCCCTCCCGTTGCGGAGCACAGGCTCCGGACGCGCAGGCCCAGCGGCCATGGCTCATGGGCCTAGCCACTCCACGGCACGTGGGATCGTCCCGGACCGGGGCATGAACCCGCGTCCCCTGCATCAGCAGGCGGACTCTCAACCACTGCGCCATCAGGGAAGCCCCTGTAGTGTAGTCTTAAATCAGGGTACATGATATCTCCAGCTCTGTTCTTCTTTCTAAAAATTGTTTTGGCTATTTTGGGTCTTTTATGTTGCCCTATAAATTTTAGAATTATTTGCTCTAGTTCTGTGAAAAATGCCATGGATATTTTGATAGGGATTGCACTGACTCTGTAGATTGCCTTGAGTAGTATGCTCATTTTAACAATATAAATTATTGCAATCCATCAGCATGTATATACTTCCATCTGTTTGTGTGGTCTTTACTTTCTTTCAGCAGTATCTTACAGTTTTCTGAGTACAGGTCTTTTACCTCCTTAGTTAGGTTTATTCCAAGGTATTTTGTTCTTTTTGACGTAAATGGGATTGTTTTCTTAATTCCTCTTTCTGATAGTTTGATGTTAGTGTATACAAACGAAAACAGATTACTGTATATTAATTTTGTATCTGTATATTAATTTTGCAAGTTTACTGACTTCATTGATGAGTTCCAGTAGTTTTTTGCTGGCACTTTTAGGATTTTATATATATAGTATCATGCCATCTGCAAACAGTGACAGTTTTACTTCTTCCTTTCCAATTTGGATGCCTTTATTTCTTCTTCTTATCTGATTGCTGTGGTTAGGACTTTCAATACTAAGAATAGTATTGGAATGTTGAATAAAAGTGGTGAGAGTGGACATCCTTGTCTTGTTCCTGATCTTACAGGAAATACTTTCAGCTTTTCACTGTTGAGTATGATCTTAGCTGTGGGCTTACCATATTTGGCCTTTATTATGTTGAGGTATATTCCTTTTGTACCTACTTTGTTGAGAGTTTTAATCATAAATGGATGTTGAATTTTGTCAAAAGCTTTTTCTGCATCTATTGAGATGATTATATGATTTTTATTCTTTAGTTTTTTAATGTGGTATATCACATTGACTGATTTGTGGATATCAAAACCCTGGGATAAATCCCACTTGATCATGGTGTATGATCCTTTTAATATATGGTTGAATTTGTTTGCTAATATTTTGTTGAGGATTTTTGCATCTGTTTATCAGGGATGTTGGCCTGTGATTTTCTTCGTGATATATTTTTTGTCTGGTTTTGGTATCAGGGTGATGCTGGCCTTGTAGAATGAATTCAGAAGCATTCCTTCATCTGCAATTTTTTGGAATAGTTTGAGAAGGATAGGTGTTGACTCTTCTCTAAATGTTTGGTGGAATTCATCTATGAAGCCATCTGGTCCTGGACTTTTGTTTGTTGGGAGTTTTTTTTTGTTTGTTAATAAAAGCCAGCATTTATTGAGCTTTGCTTCATGCCAGGCATCGTTCTAAGCATGATCCATGTGTTAATTCATGTAATCCTCAAAATGATCCCATGAGGTGGGCACAGAGAAGTTGTGCCCAGATTACATAGCAGAGCTCACATTCAGACCCAGCCTGTCTGGCTCCTAAAACTGCATTCTTAACCATGAAGCTTAAGGATATCAGATGAGTAGCCCAGGAGAGACTGGGGACCGGGAAAGCCTGCCACAGTAAGTGGTGGTGGGTAGGGCTTTCCTCTTCCTGAGGTGCAGCTGTTTGGGCCTGGGCAGGCCCCTCGGGGTGCCTCTGAAGCCTGGAGAGGCACACTGGCCACCTTCCTCCTGGGAGGCCTGGGTGAGGCCCCCCGGCCAAGTCTGCAGAGCCAAGAGCCCTCCCCACCCCTAAATACAAAGCAGATGATGACAGTAGTCCTCGTCATTCATGATGATCATTCTTATTAAAATACACATAGGAGCCTCTGGGAGGCTGATGGGATTTTTTGTTGTTTGTTTGGTTGATTTTTCTTTTATTCAAATATTCACAAAAATTATAATCATCCTCGTCAGTTCACTCAGTCCCATGTAATTAATTATTTTTTTCATCTTGATCTTTTGTTAGCAGTTTTATGAATTCGTCAGTTTTCCATTAGAGTTCTGAAAATGCTTATTCATTCAGTTCAGCAGTATAGTCAGTTACCAGAAACCTCTACTTGTCAGAGTCTTTTCCATGAATTCCTTGAAGATGAAACCCTTTTATAGGAACATTTTTGCAAAAGCATCAGAGTACACCCAGAACTGTCTGTAAATGACAAAAGACATAAAAATGACCACGGCGCAGTGGTTGAGAGTCCGCCTGCCGATGCAGGGGACACGGGTTCATTCCCCGGTCCGGGAAGATCCCACATGACGCAGAGTGGCTGGGCCCGTGAGCCATGTCTGCTGAGCCTGCGTGCCCGGAGAGCCTGTGCTCCACAACGGGAGAGGCCACAACAGTGAGAGGCCCTTGTACCGCAAAAAAAAAAAAAAAAAAAAGAAAATGACCACGGTTAAAGATTTGATGAAAGTTCATAATAATGCAATTGACAAGGAAATTTAGTTATTTCTGAGATATACATTTTAAAGGAATAACTAGAATTATGACTTATTATATCAGAACATATAAGATTTTTAGAAGTTTCATGTAATGTCTGAAACATTTATATTAACATATTTCCATACAAATAACCCAAAGAAAGTTTAGTATTAGTTGCTTTCTTTTTGTTGTTTTTTCATACTGCAGGTTCTTGTTAGTCATCAGTTTTATACACATCAGTGTATACATATATATCCCAATCGCCCAATTCAGCACACCACCATCCCCACCCCAGTGCGGTTTTCCCCCCTTGGTGTCCATACGTTTGTTCTCTACATCTGTGTCTCAACTTCTGCCCTGCAAACCGGTTCATCTGTACCATTTTTCTAGGTTCCACATACATGCGTTAATATACAATATTTGTTTTTCTCTTTCTGACATACTTCACTCTGTATGACGGTCTCTAGATCCATCCACGTCTCAAAAAATGACTCAATTTCACCCCTTTTTATGGCTGAGTAATATTCCATTGTATATATGTACCACATCTTCTTTATCCATTCATCTGTCGATGGGCATTTAGGTTGCTTCCGTGCCCTGGCTATTGTAAATAGTGCTGCAATGAATATTGGGGTGCATGTGTCTTTTTGAATTATGGTTTTCTCTGGGCATATGCCCAGTAATGGGATTGCTGTATCATTTTTCTATTTTTAGTTAATGGTAATTCTATTTTTAGTTTTTTAAGGCACCTCCATACTGTTCTCCATAGTGGCTGTATCAATTTACATTCCCATCAACAGTGCAAGAGGGTTCCCTTTTCTCCACACCCTCTTCAGCATTTGTTGTTTGTAGATTTTCTGATGATGCCCATTCTAACTGGTGTGAGGTGATACCTCATTGTAGTTTTTTTTTTTTTTTTTTGCGGTACACAGACCTCTCACTGTTGTGGCCTCTCCCATTGCGGAGCACAGGTTCCGGACGCGCAGGCTCAGCGGCCATGGCTCATGGGCCCAGCCACTCCGCAGCATGTGGGATCTTCCCGGACCGGGGCACGAACCTGTGTCCCCTGCATTGGCAGGCGGATTCTCAACCACTGTGCCACCAGGGAAGCCCCTCTCATTGTAGTTTTGATTTGCATTTCTCTAATAATTAGTGATGTTGAGCAGCCTTTCATGTGCTTCTTGGCCATCTGTATGTCTTCTTTGGAGAAATGTCTATTTAGGTCTTCTGCCAATTTTTGGATTGGGTTGTTTGTTTCTTTAATATTGAGCTGCATGATCTGTTTATATATTTTGGAGATTAATCCTATGTCCGTTGATTCATTTGCAAATATTTTCTCTCATTCTGAGGGTTGTCTTTTTGTCTTGTTTATGGTTTCCTTTGCTGTGCAAAAATATTTAAGTTTCATTAGTTCCCATTTGTTTATTTTTGTTTTTATTTCCATTACTCTAGGAGGTGGATCAAAAAGGATCTTGCTGTGATTTGTGTCAAAGAGTATTCTTTCTTTGTTTTCCTCTAAGAGTTTTATAGTGTCTAGTCTTACATTTAGGTCTCGAATCCATTTTGAGTTTATTTTTGTGTATGGTGTTAGGGAGTGTTCTAATTTCATTCTTTTACATGTAGCTGTCCAGTTTTCCCAGCACCACTTATTGAAGAGACTGTCTTTTCTCCATTGTATATCTTGCCTCCTTTGTCATAGATTAGTTGACCATAGGTATGTGGATTTATCTCTGGGTGTTCTATCTTGTTCCATTGATCTATGTTTCTGTTATTGTGCCAGTACCATATTATCTTGATTACTCTAGCTTTGTAGTATAGTCTGAAGTCAGGGAGTTTGATTCCTCCAGGTCCGTTTTTCTCCCTCAAGACTGCTTTGGCTATTCAGGGTCTTTTGTGTCTCCATGCAAACTTTAAGATGATTTGCTCTAGTTCTGTAAAAAAAATGCCATTGGTAATTTGATAGGGATTTCATTGAATCTGTAGATTGCTTTGGGTAGTATAGTCATTTTCACAGTATTGATTCTTCCAATCCAAGAACATGGTATATCTCTCCATCTGTTGGTATCATCTTTAATTTCTTTCATCAGTGTCTTATAGTTTTCTGCATACAGGTTTTTTGTTTCCCTAGGTAGATTTATTCCTAGGTATTTTATTCTTTTTGTTGCAGTGGTAAATGGGAGTGTTTCCATAATTTCTCTTTCAGATTTTTCATCATTAGTGTATAGGAATGCAAGAGATTTCTGTGCATTAATTTTGTATCTGGCAACTTTACCAAATTCATTGATTAGCTCTAATAGTTTTCTGGTGGCATCTTTAGGATTCTCTATGTATAGTATCATGTCATCTGCAAACAGTGACAGTTTTACTTCTTCTTTTCCAATTTGTATTCCTTTTATTTCTTTTTCTTCTCTGATTGCTGTGGCTAGGACTTCCAAAACTATGTTGAATAGTAGTGGGAGAATGGACAACCTTGTCTTTTTCCTGATCTTAGAGGAAATGCTTTCAGTTTTAAACCATTGAGAATGATGTTGGCTATGGGTGTGTCATATATGGCCTTTATTATGTTGAGGTAGGTTCCCTCTATGCCCACTTTCTGGAGAGTTTTCATCATAAATGGGTGTTGAATTTTGTCAAAAGCTTTTTCTGCATCTAGTGAGATCATCATATGGTTTTTATTCTCAATTTGTTAATATGGTGCATCACATTGATTGATTTGCGGATATTGAAGAATCCTTGCATCCCTGGGATTAACCCCATTTGGTCATGGTGTATGATCCTTTTAATGTGTTGTTGGATTCTGTTTGCTAGTATGTTGTTGAGGATTTTTGCATCTATGTTCATCAGTGATATTGGTCTGTAATTTTCTTTTTTTGTAGTATCTTTGTCTGGTTTTGATATCAGGGTGATGGTGGCCTCATAGAATGACTTTGGGAGTGTTCCTTCCTCTGCAATTTTTTGGAAGAGTTTGAGAAGGATGGGTGTTAGCTCTTCTCTAAATATTTGATAGAATTCACCTGTGAAGCCATCTTGTCCTGGACTTTTGTTTGTTGGAAGATTTTTAATCACAGTTTCAATTTCATTCCTTGTGATTCATCTCTTCATATTTTCTGTTTCTCCCTGGTTCAGTCTTGGAAGGTTATATCTTTCTAAGAATTTGTCCATTTCTTCCAGGTTGTCCATTTTATTGGCATAGAGTTGCTTGTAGTAGTCCCTTAGGATGCTTTGTATTTCTGCGGTGTCTGTTGTAACTTCTCCTTTTTCATTTCTAATTTTATTGATTTGAGTCCTCTCCCTCTTTTTCTTGATGAGTCTGGCTAATGATATATCAATTTTGTTTATCTTCTCAAAGAACCAGCTTTTAGTTTTATTGATATTTGCTATTGTTTTCTTTGTTTCTATTTCATTTATTTCTGCTCTGATCTTTACGATTTCTTTCCTTCTGCTTTGGGTTTTGTTTGTTCTTCTTTCTCTAGTTCCTTTAGGTGTAAGGTTAGATTGTTTACTTGAGATTTTTCTTGTTTCTTGAGGTAGGCTTGTATAGCTATAAACTTCCCTCTTGGAATTGCTTTTGCTGCATCCCATAGGTTTTGGATCATCATGTTTTCATTGTCATTTGTCTCTAGGTGTTTTTTGATTTCCTCTTTGATTTCTTCAGTGATCTCTTGATTATTTAGTGACGTAGTTTTTTGCCTCCATGTGTTTGTGTTTTTTACGGGTTTTCCCCTGTAATTGATTTCTAATCTCATAGCATTGTGGTCAGAAAAGACACTTGATATGATTTCAATTTTCTTAAATTTACTGAGGCTTGATTTGTGACCCAAGATGTGATCTATCCAGGAGAATGTCCATGCACACTTGAGAAGCAAGTGTAATCTGCTGTTTTTGGATGGAATGTCCTATAAATATCAATTAAATCTATCTGGTCTATTGTGTGATTTAAAGCTTGTGTTTCCTTATATATTTTCATTTTGGATGATCTGTCCATGTGTGTAAGTGAGGTGTTAAAGTCCCCCACTATTATTGTGTTAGTGTCGATTTCCTGTTTTATAGCTGTTAGCAGTTGCCTTATGTATTGAGGTGCTCCTATGCTGGGTGCATGTATATTTATAATTGTTATATCTTCTTCTTGGATTGATCCCCTGATCATTATGTAGTGTCCTTCCTTGTCTCTTGTAACATTGTTTATTTTAAAGTCTATTTTATCTGTTATGAGTATTGCTACTCCTGCTTTCTTTTGATTTGCATTTGCATGGAATATCTTTTTCCATGCCCTCACTTTCGGTCTGAATGTGTCCCTAGGTCTGAAGTGGGTCTCTTGTAGACAGTATATAGATGGGTCTTGTTTTTGTATCCATTCAGCAAGCCTGTGTCTTTTGGTTGGAGCATTTAATCCATTCACGTTTAAGGTAATTATCGATATGTATGTTCCTATGACCATTTTCTTAATTGTTTTGGGTTTGTTTTTGTAGGTCCTTTTCTTCTCTTGTGTTTCTCACTTAGAGAAGTTCCTTTAGCATTTGTTGTAGAGCTGGTTTGGTGGTGCTGAATTCTCTTAGCTTTTGCTTGTCTGTAAAGCTTTTGATTTCTCCATTGAATCTGAATGAGATCCTTGCTGGGTAGAGTAATCTTGGTTGTAGGTTCTTTCCTTTCATCACTTTAAGTATATCATGCCACTCCCTTCTGGCTTGTAGAGTTTCTGCTGAGAAATCAGCTGTTAACCTTATGGGAGTTCCCTTGTGTGTTATTTGTTGTTTTTCCCTTGCTGCTTACAATTATTTTTCTTTGTCTTTAATTTTTGCCAATTTGATTACTATGTGTCTCGATGTGTTTCTCCTTAGATAGCCTGGATGAGGCTATCTAAGAGGCTTGATGGGAGGGACTGATGGTGGGTAGAGCTGACTTTTGCTCTGGTGGGCAGGGCTCAGTAGAACATTAATCCACTTGTGTTGATGGGTGGGGCTGTGTTCCCTCCCTGTTGGTTGTTTGGCCTGAGGCAACCAAACACTGGAGCCTACCTGGGCTCTTTGGTGGGGCTAATGACAGACTCTGGGTGGGTTCATGCCAAGGAGTACTTCCCAGAACTTCTGCTGTCAGTGTCCTTGTCCCCACTTTGAGTCACAGCCACCCCCCGCCTCTGCAGGAGACCCTCCAACAGTAGCAGGTAGGTCTGGTTCAGTCTCCCCTGGGGTCACTGCTCCTTCCCCTGGGTCCCGATGCACACTACTTTGTGTGTGCCCTCCAAGAGTGGAGTCTCTGTTTTCCCCAGTCCTGTCAAAGTCCTGCAATCAATTCCCACTAGGCTTCAAAGTCTGATTCTCTAGGAATTCCTCCTCCCATTGCTGGACCCTCAGGTTGGGATACCTGACATGGCTCTCAGAACCTTCACTCCAGTAGGTGGACTTCTGTGATATAAATGTTCTCCAGTCTGTGAGTCACCCACCCAGCAGTTATGGGATTTGATTTTACTGTGATTGCGCCCCTCCTACCGTCTCATTGTGGCTTCTCCTTTGTCTTTGGATGTGGGGTATCTTTTTTGGTGAGTTCCAGTATCTTCCTGTCGATGATTGTCCAGCAGCTAGCTGTGATTCTGGCGTCTCGCAAGAGGGAGTAAGAGCATGGCCTTCTACTCTACCATCTTGGTTCCTCTGTGTTGGGAGTTTTCTGTTCTTTCCCTCTTTCTTTCTTTTTTTTAACTGATTCAGCTTCATTACTGGTAATTGGTTTGTTTGTATTTTCTATTTCTTCCTGGTTCAGTCTTAGGAGATTTTACATTTCTAGAAATTTGTTAACTTCTTCTAGGTTGTCCATTTTATTGGTGTGTAATTGCCCATAGTGATCTCCTATGGTCCTTTGTATGCCTGTGGTATCATTTGTAACTTCTCCTTTTTTATAACTGATGTTACTGATTTGGGTCCTCTTTTTTTCTTGATGAGTCTGGCTAAAGGTTTATCAATTTTGCTTATCTTTCCAAAGAACCAGTTATTAGTTTTATTGATCTTTGCTATTGTTTTCTTTGTTTCTATTTCATTTATTTCTGCTCTTATCTCTATGATTTCTTTCCTTCTACTAACTTTGGGTTTTGTCTTTTTCTTCTTTATCTAGTTTCTTTAGGTGTAAGGTTAAATTGTTTATTTGAGATTGTTCTTGTTTTGTGAGTTAGGCTTGTATCACTATAAAATTCCCTCTGGGAACTGATTTTGCTGCATCCCATAGAATTTGGATCACTGAGTTTTCATTTGTCTCCAGATATTTATTAATTTCCTCTTTGATTTCTTCACTAACCTGTTGAATGTTTAGTAGTATATTGTTTAGCTTCCATGTGTTTGTGTTTTTTGCAGGTTTTTTTGTTGTAGTTGATTTCTAGTCTCATAGCATTGTGGTCAGAAAAGATGCTTGATATGATTTCAGTTTTCTTAAATTTACTGAGATTTGTTTTGTGGCCTTGCATGTGATCTATCCTGGAAAATATTTCAGGACTATAGTTAATAATAATGTAGTGCATATTGAAAGTTGCTAAGAGAGTAACTCTTAAAAGTTCTCATCACAAGAAGAAAACATTTGTCTCTGTGTGTGGTGATGGATGGTAACTAGACTTATTTTGTGATCATTTTTCAATGTATACAAATATCAATTGAATCATTATGCTGTACAACTGAAACTAAAGTAATGTTTTATGTCAGAAAAAAAGTGCCTGGAGAAGGCTCATGGCCCTCCTGTGGGTGACCATGGATGCCAAGGGCTTTCTGAGCTGAGATGCTGAGCTACATGCTCCTGGTACATGGCTCTGCTGAGGCTCTGGGCCATTTAATGAGCTGCCTTACATCCTCTTTGGAGTCCTGAGTAAGGTGGGACATCTGGGTCTCTAGGAGCACTGGGAAGCCTTTTGGGAGAGGAATATCAAGTCCTGTGGTATATGGGTAAGGGGGCATACTCCACAATCAGGTGAACTCGGTCCAAATCCTGGCTTTTCTTCTTATTAGATGGGTGAACTTGCTTCATTTATTTTTTTGAATTTTACAATTTTATTTATTTTTTTATACAGCAGGTTCTTATCTGAACTTGCTTCTTAACCTCTCTGGGTAGCTGTTTCCTCATTTGCAAAATGGGGATATTAAGAGTATTTACCTTTTTGCTTTGTTGTAAGGCTTTAATGAGATAACTTATATGAAGCAACTGGAACGTAGGACACCACAAGAAATCTATCCTATGATGATACACAAAAGATCTAGGATGGGAGATTTTGCATTTGATAGGATTCTAAGGTGTTCTATCAGAAGTTGGAGAAGAATGTTTTCTAGGAGTCAACATGTGTTCCTGTGTAGTGACATTAGTAGTTTTTGTCTGTCCATTATCTAAACTTCATTTCCTAATAGCACCTTATTACTTTCTCTCCTGGAGACGATACTCCTGGGTATAGCTGTGGTGGAGGCAGTGCCCTTTCTCTAAAGAACTCAGAGGCCAAATCCTCCCCTCCCTGCCCAGCTGTGGGCAGGGCATATGCCTTTGCCTTGGCCAGTTAAATTCCCTGTTCTGGAAATTGTCTCTGATCTCTCTTTCTGGACTCCTCTTAGGTAGATACTGAGCCTTCCAGATTAGTCACCTTTTCTCTCCCACTTTCTATTTATTGTGTTCCCTTTATTGGAGATTTCTCTATTTTATCTTCCAGATTTTCTGTTGAATTTATTATGTTAGCTATCATAATTCTATCTACCAAGAGTTCTTTTCTGTTTTCTGATTATTCTTTTCCCTCCCTAAAAATAGCATTCTGTTCTTGTTTCATGGATGCATATTGTCTTAGTCTGTTCAGGTTGCTCTAACAAAAAAAAAAAAAAAAACACTGACTGGGTGGCTTATAAACCACAGAAATTTGTTGCTTACACTTCTGGAGGCTGGGAATTCTAAGATCAAGGTGCCAGCCTGGTTGCCTTCTGGTGAGGGCCCTTTTCCTGGCTCATACCAGCACCTTCTTGCTGTGTCCTCACAGGGTGGAAGAGGCTGGGCTGTCTCTGTAGCCTTTTTATTTTTCTTCATAAGGCAGTAATCCTGTTGTTGAGGGCCCCACTCTCATGACATAAACATCTTCTAAAGACCCAGCCTCCTAATACTATCATCTTTGGAGGTTAGGATTTCAACATATGAATTTAGGGAGGACACAAATATATGGACCATAGCACATATCTTCTCATACTTCAAGGTGGGTGGTATTATTATTATTATTAGGCTGTGCCACGCAGCTTGCGGGATCTTAGTTCCCCGACCAGGAATTGAACCCAGGCCCTCAGCAGTGAAAGCATGGAGTCCTAACCACTGGACTGCCAGGGAATTCCCAAGGAGGGTATTATTTAGTTTTTTTCTTTTACTTGTTCCTCTGGTCCTTTTATGGCCTCTTTCTCACCCCTCTGAGCTGCTTTTATTGTCATTGTTTGGTCTCACATTTTAGAGTGAGGCACTAAAAAGCTAATTAAAACTCTCTGGGCGTTCCTGCCCTATCACTCCATAATTAACAACAATCATGACTTTCTTTCTCTGTTACACGTTTTTTCTCTGAATATTATTATAATGCTTTCCATTGTTTGATATGTTGCATTATTAATAACTATATAATTATCCCATTGTTTTCTGGGCATTAAGTTTTTCCTTTTTTTTCTCTTTTGCTCTTAGAAGTAAGTTTGCTATGAATATCTTTCTATATATGGCTTTTATTTCCACATAAATCATTGTCTTGGAATAGATTCTGGGAGTGGAATTGTCAGGTCAGAAGCTTTTGGGCATTTTCGTCACTCCTTCCTGTGTGTTGCCAAATTTCTTTCTAAAGGTAGTGGATGTAGGTCCAATGCCAGCAGCAACAAATGAGTACAACCCTCAAGCACATGATTTTTAAGTCTTTCTTTATTGTTGCTTGTTTTAAGTACATAATAGCACTCATTATTGTTTAATCTCATTATTTTTAAAATTTGTCTTTCTTTGGTTACTGGGGGGAGGGGTGGTTGAATATTCTTTCATAATGGAACTGGGTGAATTTAGCTTGGAGAAACATGAGGAAGCCCTTTGGATACATAAAATCTCCTCAAATGACTTTCAAGTAGAGGCAAATGCAAAATATTCTGTGTTGGTGTGTTGGTAGTGGTTCTTAACCTGCGTGCCATGGGCTGGGCAGGTTGACTCCCTGAAATTATATGCAAAATGTTGTGTCCATCTGCACATTAGCAAAGGGAGAGGGAGGGTCCTTGGCTTTCATCACAATTTCACAAGGATCTGGACCTACAAGGGCTTATTAGTTAATATGGTGGGAGATTTCTACCCCGAGTAAAAAAAAAAAAAGGCAATAAGGAAGACCCTGGTGTGAGATTTCCTTGATTTGAAATCTCCTTCTGCCAGTTGCCAGCTCTGTGATAGTGGGCAAGCTATGAACTTCTCTGTGCTCTGAAGTGGGGATGATAACGATAGCAACTATTTCATGGGGTTGCTGTGGTGATTAAATGAATTCACACAGGTAAAGCACTTTTAATAGCACTTGGCATATAGTAAATGTCTAATGGATGTCTGTTATTCAAAACTATTATAATTAGAACCTTCCAACAAAAGGATAGTGTCTACCTCTTATGGCCTATCAGGTCAAACGTTTGTAGGTAGTGAGTTCCCTGTCACTTGAAGTATTTATGAAATAGCGAGATGACAACTGTCAGGGAGGCTCTTGAGAGAACCCCTGAATTGGGAGGTACTCTGAGTTTCTGTGAATTAAATTTTCCCTCTGGGCAGGTGGCATGGGTGAGACCAGCAGGAACGACAGTTGCGCTTGCTAAAATGGAAATGTACTTATGAACAAGCAGGCTGTTTCATGAGCATGTTCCTGGCACATGCTTCTGAAGATGCAGAAGAATAGTTTGAAAAAAAACCAAGTACAGTTTCTGCACCGCTACGTGTGGAGAGAGTAGGGGTGGGGGAATTATCCTCGGTGCCCAGAGAGATGAGATAGTTGGGCATTGGAGGTGGGCTGTTGTGCAGTGGAAGCTGCCTGTTTCTAACTGCTTCTCTAATGAACAGATATTTAATGAGCATTTACCAAAGTCTGTGGGCTGGATGTGATGGTGGACGGCGGGTATGATTGAAAAGATGAGTGAGATCCAGTATCACTATGCCCTCATTGTTCTCGTTTTCCTTTTATTTACTGGACCTCTGGGCTATTCATGGAGGGACAGTGAAGCCTAGCTAAGTGGCTGAGACACATGGATATCTTTGGGATGACTGCTCCAGAGGGGAGTTGGACATTTCTACGTCTGTATGTGTGCGCATGTTCATGAGCACTGAGTATCCATTCAAGCCTCAGTTTCCCTAACTCTGGATCAAGTAAAATCTAAGTGGCCTAGTAGAGAGGGAGGTTTACTTCTGGTTGGTTTATCCAGAAGCAGACGCTGAATTAAGGATTTGAGTACAGCTTGTTTATTTGGAGGTGAAGGAACCCCAGGTAGGGGAGTGGAGAGTGAGGCAGGGAGAAGAAGGCATTTACCACTGAGGCAATTGGAGCTTCATCGTGCTGGGGGTGACAGAGAACACATACTGTTGCCGAAATATCGGCTTCCCTGTGCACCAGTGCCAAACAAAAATACGGAGACAGGGAATTTGGAGGAAGAGAGAGATGGCTTTATTTTTCTGCCGGGCAGAAGGGAAGACACAGCAGGCTAGTGCCTCAAGAACTGTGCTCCCCCATCCCTTGGAAATCAGGGAAGATTTTATATGTGGGTCTCGCAGTCCGGGGTATATGATAAGGATCAAAGTAGTGAAGGTCTTGCATTCTTCCTTTCCTTTACATTATTTCAAGACAGTCATAGCTGGTTGTCAGGCCACCGGGTAATTGCATCCCTTTGCCTCTGGTTTATGGGATGTAACTCACGGAGAGTTGGGGATAATAGGTGCCAAATGTAAATTACATAGTGTCAGGGAGTGAGGTTAGCTTTGTAAAGTACAAATCTATTTACTACAGATTAGTGACAGAGTAAAACAAGGAGTGATTAACTCTTTCAGGCCAGGTTATGTTTCTTCTCTAGCCTGTTCGCGGTTCCCTTTGCTTTCCTTGCCCTCAGGAGAAGAAAGAAAACTCTCACTTCTATGTACATTGCAACAATACCTCAGGGGCATCCCCCCACAAGGTGAGGGGCTAGTTGGAGCCTGTTCCCGGGACTCTTTAATTCCCTTGTACTTCCAGCCTGCGACATGGGTGGAAAAGTTGTCTCGGCACCAGAGAACTTTCTGGAACAAAGGGCCGGCAGTTTGACATCAGTGAGTGAGAAGTGCTGAGAGAGATGGACACCAAACGCATCTGCCACAGTGTTTTTCAGCAGGAACATAAGTTCCCCTGATGGAAGCAAGGCCAAGCGTGCTTTGGGAAGCAAGATGGATGCCAGTGAGCTCTTTCTCAAGCCTGAGGCTGACTAGGGCCGCTGTACAGTTGACCCTTGAACAACATGGAGGCTGGGGATGCTGACCCTCTCGCACAGTGGAAAATCCAGTATAACTTTACAGTCCACCCTACGTATTATGTGTTTCTTCACCTGCAGGTTCAACCAGCTGCAGACTGGGTAGTACCGCAGTACGTGTTTGTTGAAAAAAGCCCACTTCTAAGTGGACTCCCCACAGTTTAAACCTGTGTTTTTCAAGGGTCAGCTGTATAAAGTTGCTGGTTTTGTGCGCTTCATAAAGGCAGCTGGCCAAGGAGGCACAGGTGGGGCTCAAGTCCAGCCTGGGTTCTGCTCAATATGCACCACATGGGTCAGAGGCACTCCCAGTAGCCTCGGGTTTGAGCTCCAAGGATAGATGGAGGCATGAAGTCTGGTGAGGGTGACAAGAAGGTGTGGAGAAGAAAAGCTGGGGCCTCCAAAGTCCCAGGACGTGCCCACCTTCCACTGCTGGGTCTTCCCCATCAAAACAGGAGGTGTGGTGGCCTCCAGGGAGACTCCTGGAATTTTGCCTCGTACCTTCTATTAGCACTTTCTGTTGGAGCGCTCTGGAGGGGAGCAGCGTTTCAGACCTCACCTCTGACCTGGCCTAGCTGAGGTGGTTCTCACAGCAGAAGGAGAAGCTTGAGCCCGCAGGTTCCCACACCTGGCATCTAGTCTCAGCCCCGCTCCTAACTAGCTATGGGACCCTGACAAATCAGAGATGACCAGGTCTCCGTTTCTCCAATTGTAAAATGGGGAGGTTGAAAAAGATGGTCCCTAATCACCATTCAGATACAAAATCTGGTGATTTTATGGTTTTGGATACATAACTTTGCAAACACTTGCCCATCCTGAGTATCTTCTGTATTAGGGAGAATTAAATTCAACTGGGAGTAACAGAAAAGCCCCAAATATGCTGATAAAAAATTCTCATTTTCAAAAAGCCGAGATGTAGAAATATTAGGGCCAGTGTGTGACTTCACAGTACCAATTCTATCCTGTTCTGTGCTATGACACTTCCATTCCCGAAGTTTTCTCCTCTGTCGAAGATGGCTTCTGGACCTCTGGCCGTTACATCCATATTCCAGAGTAGGAGGAGGGAGAAAAGGATAGAGAGGAAACATCAACTGTCTTTAAAAGAAGAGTCCCAGAGCTACCATAATTTTTTTTGCTTACATGCCATTGGCTGGAACTTAGTCATATGACCACACCGAACTACAAGGAAATCTGGGAGATGTAGACTTATTCCAGGCATCTATGTTCCAGGTAAAATTGTGGGCTCTATGCCTATGAAAGAAGGATAGAGCAGATATTGGGAGTCGTAGCCTCTACCTTAAATTCCTCCAGGTGCAGGACTAGCTGAATAAGCCACACCATTTGGTCTCTGCCCCTGGTCATGTGGGTCTCACCTCAGTGGTCTCCACTGTGAGTCTTCTCCTCTGGTCCCACAGGGCATTTGTAGTTATTAGCCTTAGCTTTTACCTTTGCATCCCTCTTTATTTCCTCATGAATGATGCAGAAATAGCCCTTCATTTCGTCTTTGCACTTGACAAGCCCCACGGCCTCACTCAGCTGCTAGTGAGAGGTGCCTGATGTTTCAGGGGTGCGCTAGACCACCTCCCATACAGTGACTTGCTAGGGGACTCCCAGGACTCAGCATACAGACAAGCTCATGGTGATGATTTATTACAGCAAAGGATACAAAGCAGAATCAGCAAAGGAAAAAGGGGCACGGGGCAAAATCTTAAGGAAACCAGGTGCATGTGTCCAAGATTCCTCTCCCAGAGGAACGTGTTTAATCCCCTCCAGCAAGGAGTTGTCACAACACATGTGAAATGTCCACCAGGGAAGCTCATTAAAGACTCAGCAGCCAGGTTGTTACTGGGGGCTGGGCATGCAAGCACACTCTGCCTAGCATGTACCAAAGTTCCAGACGCCCGGCAGGGAAGCAGGTGTTCAGCATAAGCCACATGGTACAATATGGGCCACACTTATCAGTTCTGGGAATGGAGGTAGCCCTTCCCAAACCCAGGCTCTCAGGTGCCAGCCAGAGGCCAACTTGGCAAGCAGGCTTTTTTTTTTTTTTAAGGAATGATTTAATATTAAAAGACACCTAAAAATGTAATTCACTGTATAAACAGAATAAAGCAGAATAACCAAGCAGTCCCTGTAGTAGAGGAGGAAAAACCAATTTTGTCATTCGACATCTCTTCATGATCAAAACTGCAAGCAGGCTTTTAGGATAGAAATCTCAGGCCTGCTTTTTAACTCTTCTGCACAATTGATGCATATTTTCTATAACTATATAATAATTTCAGGTTATGGAGCCAGGGACACTGGGTTTGAATCTTGTCTCTGCCATTTATAAAGTAGGTGTCCTTTGCCAAGTCCCTTTCCCAATCTGTGCCTCGGTTTCTTCAGTTGCAAGAAGGGAATCCTCTCCCTCCTCCCCCTGCCCTCCTCCTCCCTTGCAGGTTGTTGTCAGGATTAGATGTAATGTGTACAAGGTGTCTGGAATGCTCTCTGAGTCGAGCTGTTACTGTTAGTCTTTTTTGTTTTGTTTTGTTTTGTTTTGCAGTATGCGGGCCTCTCACTGCCGTGGCCTCTCCCGCTGCGGAGCACAGGCTCCAGACACGCAGGCTCAGCGGCATGGCTCACGGGCCCAGCCGCTCCGCGGCATGTGGGATCTTCCCGGACCTGGACACGAACCCGTGTCCCCTGCATCAGCAGGCGGACTCTCAACCACTGTGCCACCAGGGAAGCCCACTGTTAGTCTTTTTCCTTCCTGTCTGTGTTGGTGTGTGATATTTTGGTCCAATGCCCGGGGCAGAGGGCAGTGTGGTGGAGCTGAATTAAGGTGGAGTAGAAGTAGGGGGTCTTCTCTTTGTCCTGGGTCAGAAGGGGGGCCCACTCCCCACCTGCCCTTCCTCTGCTTTCTGTCTAGAGGGGCTGGCATTGGCGTATTGCATCAGTGGACCCCCTGGCACATTGGCTCTGGTTGAGTCTGAGTGATCGGGGAGGGGGAGGAGACTGAGGGTGGGCTGCTTGTTTCCTTGGCTCCTTCGTGGGATTTTGCACATGTGGGGTGTGGCTGTGCCCCTCTACCCAAGGTCCTGTTGGCTGCACTCACTGCCCTCACCCTCTCCAGAAGTGGTGACAACTCTTGCCTCTAGTTCTGTCAAGGGAGGTGGGGAGGGGTGGGAACAGCCCCCCTCTCGTGCTTGGTGGGTGGAGTGGGGCGGCAGCAGAGGAAGGGATACTGTATTCTCGCTTTTGGTTTCCCGAAACCTGCCCCTACCTTCTGCATTAGCCCCTTTATTAATGTCTTCTCAGTTACGAATTTGACAGCCTTCTGTTTCTTGCGGAGTCCTGCTAGGACGAGGACTTAGGACACTTGGATTAGAGCCCAGGCTGAGCCATTCAGTAGCTGTGGGACTAGGGCCAAGGTATCTAGCAGGTCATCAGGCAGAGGGCTGGTGTCTAACCCTTCTCTGTACTCCCCGGCTGGCTTTGCCGAGTACCTTGGATATGGCAAGTTAAGGGTCTCAGTCAGACTCAGACGCCCGTAGCAGCCAGGCAGGAGCCTACTGAGTGCCGAGGGTTGAATGGGGCCTGGGAGACCTGGCGGACATAGCCCTCGCTGAGGTTCCTGGTCAGGAATGCAGATGGTGTGGCCAGAGCTTTTGATTTTTTGAGGGAAGCTGGAAATCCAGATTTTTATGTGAACTCTTCCGTGTTTTAAATGTTTGATCAGGTTAACAAAACCAACAAACTACCAAACGACAACGAAAACACCCTGCAGGCCAGTTTTTGCCTCAATCAGTTTCTGTCAAGCCACCTGCCCTGGCCTGGGACTCTGCCCTCTGCTCCCTGGAAAATCCTTCCTGGTGGGACGTTTAGGACAAGGTTCTTTTGACCCAGCTAAGAACTCTCAGGATTAAGTAAGTAGGGGTTCTTCCAATAGACAAATGTGTTATAGATAGTCTAAGAGCAAGGGAATCTAGAGATTGGCTTTAAGGTTCATCTAATTCTAAAATAAATAATACTTTTACAATTATGATCAGTACTAGAATGAAAATGACTTTACTCATACAGAGGCCTGGACTGAAGCCAACTGCATTTGTGTACCTTTTTTGTAGCCCTCACAGTGCCTAGCACAGTGTGCGGCACATGGTAATTACTTATTGGGTGTTTGATGAATGAATGAGTGAGTGAATGAATGAATAATGAATGGATGGAGAATGGCTCTTTGCTTGGCTCACAGAGAAGACTATCATGTGAATTTAGGTTGAGGGACATGGAAAAAGGCTTCTCTAGGCAATTCCTGAAAGAAACCAAAGGAAATGAGGCTTCAGTGTTCATTCAGAGCCTAATCTGCAATAATTCAAATTTAGGATGTTTCATGTATGGTGCTTGTTTTTGGTTTAGTTGTTATGTTTTGGTAAATAAGAGTTCTTAAGCACTGAACTATTAGCAGTTAACAGTGCTAGGGGTAGAGTAAGTTTTTAATAAACTGTAGTAGTTGTTATTTTACTTTTAATGAACTTTAGGAGTTGTCTTTTAGCTAAAAAAAAAAAGTCTGTTCAGAATAGGCCTATTTTTAGAGGATTGCCGCCACCTAGTGGATTCTCTGGAGAAAGACAGGAAGTTGAAGCCGACTGCTCTTGGGCTTGATGCAGTTGGCTTTTCCAATTCAACACTTTAATGTGGGCGGGGGTGGGGGGTTGGAGAGGGGAGGGATGGAGATGAAAACTGCACAGTCCTCATCCTCCAGGAGCTCACAGAAACCGCAGGGTGAGAAGGGACTTGCGAGATGTTGGTTCTCGAACTCTCATCCTCAGAATTCTGGTGGGAGAGGGTTGGGGAACAGGATAACTCATTAAAAATAAATTAACGGAGAAATTTTCGGTAAGAATTTTCCTTCCATAAATTTTTCTTAGACTTTGGATGTCTGCTACTGCTTACTCTAGCGGATGCTATAAAATAAGCATTACTGAACAAGTATTTAGTTAAGAACCTGAAACGTGGCAACAGATGTTCACGCTTAGTTGGACAAGTCTTTTTTGTGGGCACACATGCTCCCGACAGGGATTCCTGTTGTGCTTCATCGTGTATAAATTTGGTAGTACTTAGCAAGTTAAACTTCACGGAGGCGAAACTTGTGTGTTAGTTCACCACTTGGATCAAGGACTGAAACGAATCCTTTGCTCAGAGTACTTTGAGCTGAAGCTGTGACTTCTGAGGGCTACCCTTCAGGGCAGGGTTGGGACCTGGCTCCACCACCCAGCCACCCATCTGGACCCCTCGGCTCAGGAGCTATTTTGTGGAATTTCTAAGGTGAAGGATGTGGCCTGGTTTAAACACAGGCAGCTTTTGATTTTAAGAACAAATTTAGTCAGTAGGAGCTGAATAATGCAAGTCTGATTTGTAGTGGCTCAAGAAACCGGCTTGGGGTCCAGCCTTGGTGGTGTGAGCTAGGAGCTGAAATCAAGGCTGTTTTGTTTGTATTTTAATTGCTCTCATTTTGTATCATTTATTCATCTCTACTTCTCTTAGGCAGTATTTTGCTGAACCCATTTAAACCGCTCATTGGTCTGTTTTTTTTTTTTTTTTTTTTTTTGCGGTACGCGGGCCTCTCACTGTTGTTGTGGCCTCTCCCATTGCGGAGCACAGGCTCCGGACGCGCAGGCTCAGTGGCCATGGCTCACGGGCCCAGCCGCTCCGCGGCATGTGGGATCCTCCTGGACCGGGGCACAAACCCGTGTCACCTGCATCGGCAGGCGGACTCTCAACCACTGCGCCACCAGGGAAGCCCTCATTGGTCTGTTTCTTAACTTGTATTCCATTCTTTCTTATAGAAACAACACATGGTCAGGAGTTTTATCTTAGAACAGTACACGTGCTTTGCAGGCTCCCCATTTCTGCATGTGGGTCTAGGGCTGCCTGCTTCTGCCTCTGGTGAACGGAGCTGGATGGACAGTGTCTCCAGAAACACCTTCTGGCGTTGGGAGTGTGGGTCGTGGAGGCGGTCCCGCTCTCGCTGTGGCCCAGTTCTCTTCTCCGAGTGCAGATCCCTTTGGCGCTGCCCCTCATGTCCTCCCTTCCTTGACTTTCCTTCTGTTTGCTCCACTCTGTTGGGGCTCAGCAGATGCCCCTGCTCTCACTCTGGCCTCCTGCCCACTCATCCGGCCGACCTCCATTGTCAGTTCTTCCTGGGGCTCCTCCCTCACCCCCATGCCCCCATTCAGTATCCCTGGGCTTCTGTGGCTTCAGAATATGAGACTGGGGGCTTTATCTTTGGTGGTCACCCACTCTACCATTGCTCTTCAGCCACTGGATGTTCCTGCGGGCGTCTGGTCCTCCACCACACGGGGGCGCCATTTCTTGGTGGCTGCAGTGATGCTGCTCATAATGGGCCTGTCTGCCCCTGCAGCCTTGGCTACCCAGAGCCCTCACCTCTGCTCTCAGGGTGCGGGCTAAGTGTCCAGTCCACAGTCACCCACGGGTGCCCCACTGGAGGCTCCTCCACCTTCTCCTGCTGTGTGGGAGTGGGGCAGACCCTGCCACTCCAGACCCCACCACCCCTCTGCTCCACCAGCCTTGGGGAATCCCTTTCTCTCTTCTAAGGGCCACCCCCCTCTGCCTCTAGACCAACTCCAATTTCATTCCTTCATTAAGTCCTACTTTTCCAAACCGTATCCCTGGTGGCTATTTTGTTTTTTCAGGTAGGCCCCAGAAACCCAAAGATGATCCTACCCTTTAGATCACCAACATTTGAGATCATTCAGAATGAGGTAGGGTAGCACCTTGAGACACAGACCCACCCACCTGCTCATATTTCCCTTTCCCCCAATTCTTCCGTTCAGGCAGAGGGTGGACCCTGAGCTCATTGCCTCGGAGGGTTCGTGGCAGGATCGCCAGGCCATTCAGTGATGCTGCAGCCTGCTGTGTGTTGATGGCCTTGGAGCCAGGGAGGGCTGCACCAAGGTACAGCGACAGGCCCCTCTGTAGAGTGACAATCCCCATGGTAGAAATGGGCTGTGCTCTAGAACAATTGTCAGCCACTTATTTGGAGTTGGGGATGCATTTCCCAGACTCCTCCAAAATTAAAAAAAAAAAAAAAAATCTATCAATGTTGTCACTTAGCTGTTTTTTGTTGATTTTGCTTTTTTCCTTATGAGGGAAGCTTTTGTACACAGAAAACACAATTATGGCTACTGTAGATCCTTCCAGCACAAAAAGAATCTGGTCCAGAGGTGAGGAAACTTGAGAACTAGGTCATTTATACACGAATCTAGGGGAGTGGGATATGAGCCACCCCTGTTTGGAAGGCATACACTTGGAGTCCCTAATAACATTGGGACTATAGGAGAGCTCAGCTTTCCCTTTGGGGTCATGAGAAAAATCCCCTTCAGTGTCCAGAGCCCCAAAACTTTGGCTAATAACCTCAGTCCACTGAGTTCACCCCACATGTCTTGAAACAGTATAGTTTCCTTATTGGGTAAGGGTCTTTTATTCCTAAGAAAACTTAAATATAGAGATGCTGAACCAGTCATCCCAATATTTTTGTGTGGTGTTTGGAAATTATCTTTGACTATGTGGTGTGTAAAGTACTTGAAATATTTAAGAGACTTTGGCATATTCGAGAATTTAATAAACTGAACTTGAGTATTTGATTTTAGTCTTGTAATTTTAAGTTAAAAGGTATGGGAGGGTTTGGTTGAATATATAAATAGGTGGTTAAGATACCTTATGATCCACAATATTCATGTTTGTTATATTTGTAAGAGTTATGTAAGTATGTAGGTAGGTTTTGTCAGACAAATGACAGAAAAATTTATAAGTGAAATTGAAACATAGTAAATTTATAGTATATCACAAATTACTGTAGTGTTATGTTATAGATTAATGTATTAAGTTTATAAGTGCAATTTTAAATGCTTAGGGAGATTTAATTAAGTTTGCAAATGGGACTAAACAAAAGCTTAACAGTGGTTATAAATTTTGCTATAGAGTACTAAGTAGATTTGCATATTGATAGAGTATAGTAGAATAGTAAGATTTTTAAAAAATTGAAGTACGGTTGATTTACAATGTTTGTTAGTTTCAGGTGTATAGCACAGTGATTCTGTTATACATATATGTGTATATATGTATATATCTATTCTTTTTCAGATTCTTTTCCCTTGTAGTTTATCACAGAAGATTGAGCAGAGTTCCCTGTGCTATACAGTAGGTCCTTGTTGCTTATCTATTATACATATAGTAGTGTGTATATGTTAATCCCAAACTCCTAATTTATCCTCTCTGCCCTTTCCCCGAGTATAGTAAGAGTTTTAAGTTGAACTTATAAACTTCAGATTTTGTAGTTTGTATCTTTAGTTAATTCTGAGATCCCGGAATAATAACCTGGGAGGGGAGACGGGAGAGCTTCCTTTCTTTCTTGGGTGGAGGCAAAATGTGCTCTACTTCCCTCTTTGCACCTGCTCCCAGGCCCTGGAGCTGTCTCCTGATGCCCTCTGCACCCTCCTCCTGCCCCAAGAACTCTCCCCACACCTGGTGGGAGTCTACCCAGGCACGGTATTTTTCCCACAGTGATGAGCCTCTTCTCTCGGCCAGTCACACCTCCCACGCCCCCAGGACCCTTGATCTCAGTCAGAAGTGAGGAGGTGGATAGGCAACGGGATGACTTTATCCTCGTTGGTGAGTGAGTGATGGCTGCTCAGACTCCTAGGGGTGTTACTAAAACTCAAAGGAGGACCTTACTAACCTGAATGAAACTCTAATAGGAATTTGAGTCACTGAGATAAAGTTGAGTGTAAACATTCAAAAGTCCCAGGTTGTGACTTGGGGAAGAGGGTACCACACCTGCTAGTCTGTTCCTATGGTGTGTGTCTGGCCTTTGTCTAGCTTCTCTCAAGTGCTTCCCGATTTTCATAGTTTCTTCCACTTCTTCGCTTTTTTAAATTGAATATATTTGATATATAACGTTGTGTGAATTTAGGGTATACAACATGTTAATCTGATATATTTACATGTTGTAATGTGATTGCTGTTGCAGTGATATTTGGCGCCTCTATCATATTACATAATTATCATTTCTTTTTAGTGGGTGGGATAAGTTTTAGTCTCAGCAAGTTTGATGATTGTAGTACAATATTGTCGTGTATATTCACTGTATCGTGCATTGGCTCTCTATGACGTATTTACTTCTCATTGCAAGTTTGTACCCTTAAACAACAGCAGTCTTATCCCCTCACTCCCCATCCTCTGGCAACCACCATTTTACTCTGTTTTTCAAAAGTTTTGACTTTTTTAGATTCCACATATAAGTGATATCACACAGTATTTGTCATTCTGTATCTGACTTATCTCAGCATACTATACTCAAGGTCCATCCATGTTGTTGCAAATGGCAGATCCTCCTTTCTCATGCCTGAATAATATTCCATTGTGTGTGTATACTACATCTTTTTTTTTAATCCATTCATCCATTGGGCATTTAGGTTGTTTCCATATCTTGGCTATTGTGAATAATGCTGCAATAAACATGGGAGTGTATGTATTGCTTTGCAATCCTATTTTCATTTCTTTTGGTATATACTGATCTTATGGTAGATCTATTTTTAATTTTATGAGGAAACTCCATACTGTTTTCCACAGTGGCTGGACCAATTTACATTGACAGTATATAAGCGTTCTCTTTTCAACACCTCCTCGCCAGCACTTGTTGTCTCTTGTCTTCTTGATGATAGCCATTCTAATAGATGAGATGAATCCCATTGTTTTTTGTTTGTTTGTTTTTTTGCGGTACGCGGGCCTCTCACTGTTGTGGCCTCTCCCGTTGAGGAGCACAGGCTCCGGACGTGCAGGCTCAGCGGCCATGGCTCACGGGCCCAGCCGCTCCGCGGCATGTGGGATCCTCCTGGACCGGGGCACGAACCTGCGTCCCCTGCATCGGCAGGCAGACTCTCAACCACTGTGCCACTAGGGAAGCCCCCCCCCCCCCGCCATTGTGGTTTTGATTTCCATTTCCCTGATGCTTAGTGATGGTGAGCATCTTTTCATGTGCCTGTTGGCCATTTTGATGTTTTCTTTGGAAAACTGTTTGGTTCTCTGTCCATTTAAAACTTGGATTGTTTTTTGTTATTGAGTTGTATGGGTTTTTAAAAATATATATTTCAGTTTGGCATGTACTTCAGTGATTAGAATGAAATCCCCCAAGAACAGTATCTGTAGCCTTCATCACATATTGCTAGTAAAGTGCCAAGGACTCCAGAGAAAGCACACTAAAATTTTGTAGTATGAAATACCTTTTATACCTATAAAGGTATGACGTAACTCTACCATAGAGTGGGTGTGGACCAGGAGGGCCAGAGAGCTCCTGGAGGCCCTCGGGGCTCAGGAAATAACCTTTCAGTGGGATACAAAAAGCAAGGAAAGCGGGGAAGATTGAGAGGTGACAATCTCCAACCATATGAATTTACTTCTCCTTCCTGGGCTTTTTAGAATTGGGAAAGATTTGTAGATGTGGAACCACATGTGTCACGACAGAAATATGGCCCAGAGATCCTGGGAAGGCAGCTCCTGTAGCAGGATCTGCCTGCGAGACTAGATTCCCTCTGTGTCAGCAGAGGGAATAATTGGTAGACAGGTCTAAGTTCTGTCCACTCACTGAAGACCCTGATTGAAGGTCTAAGTCCTGACTTTTGAGGCAACCTCCATCTGTAGGGTTTACATGTGAGAGGTGGCCCGAAATCCTGCCCATCTCATATTGGTCATGCGTATGCCACTGTGTTTTCTGACTACTGAAATATAATAAAACAGTGGTCACAGTATTTATCCTTTATTTATGATTTAAAATACTTCCAGGAATTTTAGAATTTGGAGAATATATTACTGCCCAGCAATATTCCTTGAAACAAAAATCTAAGGGAACTTATAAAAATTTGCCTGGATCTTTGCTTAACAAATGGAATGGGAGAAAGGCTAGTGCAAAAATCAGGCAAGTTTCTGTCCCGTACACACAGCGAGGCTGCCGATACCACCGCAGATAGAGTGTATGTTGTGAGCAGCTTTCTGAGTTGTAGGAGGGCTTCTATGATCCATATACGCTATTGTCCTTATTACTTAAGAGGCATTCGTGCAGCCAGCCAGCCAAAAATTTACTGGATATCTACTCCATGTCGGGCACTCAGATTATACAGATTGTAGTTAAGACATGGTCCTTTATTCTCAATTAGCTGATATTCCACTAGAGGGAGCCAAATATATAAATAAGCACAATAACCGTGTTGAAAGTGCTGGCATAGAAGTCTGGGCAGAAGGTGTGTGTGTGAGGTGGGGAGGGTAACAGAAGGAAGTGGACAAATCTGCCCCAGGATGGGTCAGGAAAAGTCTTCATAGGAAAAGTGTCCCTCAGCAGTGTTTCTGAGGCTTCTTACCCAGAATAAGGAGGCTGCTGAGGTGAGCACGGAACTGTGAGGCTTGTGTGAAGCTAACTGGAGAGACGGAAGATGAGACCTCTGGCCTGAGCCTTTTGACTGTTGCACGTGGACACCACAGAGAACGGCACACACATCATCAAAGCCTGAGCCCCGTGCAAGTGATATCTGGGTAACACAGTTTTTAGAAATTCTCTTCTTTATTGCTACATTCATATAAAAAGTTTGGTATATTTGGGTGGGCAAAAGAAAGCCACAGTGTATATAAAGAAAGTTGTAGGAGGTTAAAAAAGATGTGGTTTCAGTGTCTGGAAAAGCAGTCACGGATTGTTTCTTTGGTTTAGTTATCCAGGCGATCGAAATTCTGGGTTTGAAATTCTTGGAAGTCCTCTGGGATGGTGTCTGCAAAGGAGAACAGGCACAGAGGGATTAGGAAGGCTCTCTCCAGCCCGCATCCTGGTGCATCTCACGCTGGGAGGCATCCTGTAGGGGTTGCTGTCAGCCCACCCAGCAGGCCCTCAAAGACACCACTTCACGCCACACCCGCGGCAGCCATTTTCTACCGCCGGCTGCTTTGCAAATTGTTGGCTTAAAGCCCAGGAATGCTCATTCATAGGCCTCAAGAAAATTTGCACGCAGAATGGATTTTTTGAGTTTATGATTATGTGTGAGCTGTATGAAAATGAAGGGTGCCTGTCAATTAAACCTGCCTGAATCTCTCACTGAACCCACGTCCTAAGCCAAGCAGTTTAATTCTCTGGGGCTCAATTTCCTCATCTATCAAATAGGAAAAATGAGGGCTTCCCTGGTGGCGCAGTGGTTGAGAGTCCGCCTGCCGATGCAGGGGACGCGGGTTCGTGCCCCGGTCTGGGAAGATCCCACGTGCCGCGGAGCGGCTGGGCCCGTGAGCCATGGCCGCTAAGCCTGTGCGTCCGGAGCCTGTACTCCGCAACGGGAGAGGCCACAACAGTGAGAGGCCCGCGTAACGCATAAAAAAAAAAAAAAAAAATAGGAAAAATGAGATCTACCTCTTACTTGGATGACACAGGGATTCTCAGGTTTCGGGAATATGTGGCATGAGCTTGTGGCTCCTGGAAGGGATGTGTGCTATACAAGAGGGTGGCATTCTTTGATTTTTTTCTAGTAGTAATAGCATGCAGTGACAAGAATGTACGTTACCATTGCAGCGATATTTGAGGTTGGACCAAATGATGTTCTCCTGGGAGAAGCAGAACACGCCGAGCCGGCCTCCACGCATGGTGGTGTCTATGGTGACCCCCGAGTCAGCCACCAACTCGGAGCCTTCATAAAACTGCACCCTGAGGACAACACAGCCAGAGCGGGTCTCCATGAGTGGGTCTCCAACCAAGGTTGGTGGAAGCGCCTGTCATGAGACCTAGGGGTCCCACTTCTTATCCACCTGCGTCTTTGCTGTTTCATACTCCACTTTTCACAGACCTGGATCGTGCTCCCGTGTTCCCCTTTCCCTACGAGACCGGAAGCTCCATGAGGTCAGGGACCACCTGTCCACGTCTCCCCTCTTCCGTCTCTCCAAAGGCCTAGCACGATGCTGGGCACCGAGTTCAACTCGCTGGGTACTCGCTGATGAGTTAAAGAGAAATCACAATACGCCTCAGGACCAAGAGGCTTTGTGACTTCACTGTCCAGTGAGTTACCTTGTCCAGACCTCATGCTTGAAAACCACTGCTTTTCTCTAGGTCGAACTGATAACACTTGGTGGAATCCCAGAGCAATGATTCTCCTCGGGAGGGACGGCACTCCCTAAGCAGGGTTTGAGACATTTGTGGGAGCATTTTGAGCTGTCACCGTGGCATTTAGTGACAGAGGCCAGGGGTGCTGGGTGGCTCACACGGCCCTGGAGAGAAAAATCAAAACTTGTCCTGCATCCAGACACTTTTGGGGTGCTCCTCCAGACCCTTGGGTAGGTGAAGAGACTGTTATCTGGGCTTAGAACCTAACTCTCTCACTTGTGAACATCAAGTAGTTTTTGCACTGGTATTGACTGATTTTCCAGGGTAAATTGAAAACCTGTGTACAGTCGACCCTGAAACAACATAGGCTTGAACTGCATGTGTCCACTTATATGTGGATTTTTCCCAAATACTACTTTACTATGTGATCTCCAGGTGGTTGACTCTGCAGATACTGAGCCGCTGATACAGAAGGCCGACTATGGGACTGGAGCATCTGCAGATCTTTATCCCTGGCGGGGTCCTGGAACTGATCCCCTGAATTGCTCAAAGGTCAGCTGTACTTCGTCTTGTTTAACAATTAAGCTGTTTACTATTTACTTATTTCATTGGCGTATAGTTGACTTACAATGTTGTGTTACTTTCTGCTGTCCAGCAAAGTGAATCAGTTATACATATACATATATCCACTGTTTTAGATTCTATTCCCACATGGGCCATTACAGAATATTGAGTTCCCTGTGCTGTACAGTAGGTCCTTATTAGTTATGCATTTTATATACAGTAGTGTGTATATGTCAATCCCAACCTCCTAATTTATCCTAATTTTTCCCTTCCCCGCCCCCCCGTAACCATAGATTGTTTTCTACATGTGACTCTACTTCTGTTTTGTGAATCAGTTCATTTGTACCTTTTAGGTTCCACATGTAAGCGATGTCGTACAATATTTGTCCTTCTCTGTAGCTGTTCACCATTTTAGAAAGTCACATTACCACTGTTGTGTCTACAACACACCAATCTGTAGTAGGACATCGTCTCTGCCGTGATTCTAGGCACAGGTGCCAGTGTCTGTCTCATTTTGTGTTGGCTGTGGTTGTGTCCAAGCATTTACACGATTTTGTTATAAATTATTATTTCTCTATTAGGGATCAGATTGACTCTTTAAAATAATATGTGCAGGTAGGTTATATTTTCTATGATTTTATTTTGGGACACAGAGGGGGCATCTCAAAATATGTCATAAAAAAGGGGCATTAAGCTTAATAGGGCTGAGAACATGGTCATCTTACTGTGAGACAGATTACATTTGATGTAATGTCTCAAAGAAGGACAAAATATGAACTAGCCCTCATGATTCGCTTTTTTCCACTCAGCAGCTTCCTTGCTCCCAGTCAGCAGAAAGCAATCAGCACCCTTCCTAAAAGTGCTACATAAGCTGGCATGGGTGTTGATCTGTAAGTTTGAGGAATGAGAGAGAAAAGTACACCGACTAAATTTCAAAGATGTAGTGCTAAGGCATCCTAGCTTCTGAGAACAGTTGTTTTTTAAATAGTCCTACAGGGAAATAAGGGAGATGACATCGGCTCACATGAGGGCCAGTTCATGCCGAGGGTGGGACACGCCATCACTGTGTCAGGCACTGGGGAGACCAAGATAAAATGACATGGGTGCTGCCCTCGTGGAGTTTATCAGACCGTGAGGGACTCGCTGCAGCGTGAAATGTTTGTGGGTAAGTGATGATAGAGGGACCACATGGGGATGCGGATGGGAGAGTCAGTACACGTCTCACCTCACACGGGTCAGCATGGCAGAGGGGAATCCCCGTTCTGGTGCCCCGGTACCAAGGCCTCCCCCACAGAAGGTCCTTCTACTGCCAGTTTGGCCCTACCATCCAGGCAGTCAGTCTGAGCCAGGTGTCGTCCTCCCACCTCTTTTCTGGGAGCCTGAGGTCCCAGCGTGTCCTCGGGGACCCTCGGCTCAGGGAAGCGGAGGCTCTGTGATGCAGAAGGAGGATGCGCTTTACTTCAAGTGCACGGTGAGGAGGGGGCGCTGCACCTACCTGATGTAGCCCACCTGGGGCCGGTGCTGCAGGAACCAGCGGTAGGACACCTTGTCCTTCCAGCCCACGTTCCTGGAGTCCTTCCACAGCAGCCTGACCTGGTCGCTGGTGTCCCCGGTATGCCACAGGGAGTTGCGGAGATGCTCCCCCGGACCCGTCTTAGACTTAACGGCCTGGACGACACGAGTGAGGTCTTAGAACACACAGACCGCCCTTCCCGCACCCTCCATCCCTGGGGTGGTGACGGGGTGGGAATTCACGGTTACAATCTGGTGGCTTTGGATCTGGACACAAAGCATAAACACTTAAGTGCCATTTCTACTGCGATGCTCCCCCCAGCCTTTCAGTAAGCCGCACTGGCCAGTATTCCACTAACCCAGCCCATGTTTTTCCTGCTGAAAATCCATTGCTCCCCACATTTGGCCAGTGAGGGCTCTGAAGTGTGCCTTTCCTCCCAGCAGGAGTAACAGAGGTAGCCTCCTAGCCCTCCTGTACAAAGCTGGCCCCATCGAGGAGACACAATACCAGTTTCCAAAAGAGTGTGCCTGAAGCTGCACCTCCAAATCCTCCCCACCTCTTGGGCCCCTACTGGGGCTGACATTCTCACCATCAGTCACCCAGAGGGAAGCATGTAGCTTGTACGCAGGAGTGAAGGCAAGGTCCTGGATGGGCTCCAGTGTTCCCTAACTTGAATGCTGGCACGAATGCATCAATTCCTTAGATGGATAAATGCCATATGGGAGAACACAGAATTTAAAAGGTGGGTGAAGGGCCCAGAGGAAAGGGAGATGAGTACCTTGAGCTGAATGCCAGGTTCTGCAACAGCTCGGAACGGGGTGGCCTGCCAGTACGTCTGCTCTGTCTGCTTCCACATGACCACATAGAAGCTGGAACTGTCTTGGTAACCAAAGATAAAGCCAGCATAGTCATCGTCCGTCTGGGTGTTGACGTGGAAGGTCCCTTCGAAGTCCACTCCATTAAAAGCCGTGTACCCTGTAAAGATCAAAATAGATGAGAAAAACAGACAAGCCACACCAGCTTGAAAGAGTGAATTCTGTACCAGTGGTGATGAGGCCCTGGACGTACCCACTGCCAGGCCTGGATCGCTGTTCATGGTCTGCACGATCTCCATGCCCTGCCGAGAGAGTTGAAGGGGTTAAGATTAACCTTGGAGGGGGTAGAATAATCTCAGAGAAGCCCAGAACCTCAGACCTCCATGTAAAGATTTCATTATCTGAGGAACTGCTCTACCTTGTTGTGTGCTCAAAGAAAGCGTACCCTTAGAAAAAAAACCAAAAAACCCTCAAAGCTAAGTAGAAATAGTTTTGCTAAAACTGTCACTTAGGCTGAGTCAATAAACCATTAGGGAACATATGCTTCTAATGAATGTGACCTCCTGGGTGACACTGGAAAACCTACGAAGCCTCTCTGTGCCTGTCTTCTTCAGGTCCACGGGGAGGAGGACACACCGGAGCATCTACTGCGGAGATTGGAAGCACGGCTCTAGGGTCAGACTGCCTCGGTCCCAAGTCCAGCAATCTTAGCACCATGAGTCATCATTCAAGCTTTGTAACACTTGAGCTCATCTGTAGAACGAGGCTAACGAAAGAGCTCTGTCACAGGGCTGTTGAGAGGAACAAACCGACGTGGAACAGTACCTGGCTGGAGGTCGGCACCCTCAAAATTTACCCAACTACTCTCAGAAGGGCCTGTGTTGAGAGGCAACGCTGAGCCGGTGCCAACCGCATGACCCTCACCTTGTTCAGGACCACCCAATTGGGATCGATCTGGGCGTCCCCTTCAGGGTCCAGGACCACCGTCTGATAGGCCCTGAAGTCGGTCAGGGTGACCTCTGCGTTCTCTGGGCACACGTCGATCCGATCGATGACCTGGTCGTGGTCGAAGTCTGTCTCGCAGATGTCCCCCACGCCGTCGCCTGCGGGGGTGGAGGAGGAGGGGATCAGTTCAGTAATGCCTACTACCCTCAAGCCACCCGCTCCGTGACAGAGGGGGGCTGGGCAAGGAGCAGAGAGAGCCCAAGACCCAGCTCCACGTGGAGCGAGGAGTCCTGGAATCAGCCGTGCCTGAGCCGGCCCCGCGGTCCTCGTGGTGGGTTGGTGAACCCCACTGCAGGTGAGTGAACCCCAGTGCAGGTGATCAAAAGGACTTCCTAGGGACAGAGTGGAGGGCAACTGTCCAAAGATGACCTGACAAGGGACTTCCCTGGTGGTCCCGTGGTTCAGACTACATCTTCCAATGCAGGGTGTGCGGGTTCGATCCCTGGTTGGGGAGCTAGGATCCCACATGCCTCGCAGCCAAAAAACCAAAATAAAAAACAGAAGCAATATTGTAACAAATTCAATAAAGACTTTAAAAATGGTCCACATCAAAAAAAAAAAAAAACCTTAAAAAAAAAAGTACACTTCAATGTTGACCTGACAGGAAACCCTGGCTGTCCTCTAGGACAGGGGTTTCACCAACTGGTGGATTTTTTTTTTTTTTTTTTTTTTTGCGGTACGCGGGCCTCCCACTGTTGTGGCCTCTCCCGTTGCGGAGCACAGGCTCCGATGCACAGGCTCAGCGGCCATGGCTCACGGGCCCAGCCGCTCCGCGGCATGTGGGATCTTCCCGGACCGGGGCACGAACCCGTGTCCCCTGCATCGGCAGGCGGACTCTCAACCACCGCGCCACCAGGGAAGCCCCAACTGGTGGATCTTAAGCCTGACCTTCCGAAAGCAAATGTCTACAGTACTTTCTGGACTATGATGCATAAAAAGCAGGGAAATTATGGTCACCAAAATCTAAGAAGAATTTACAGTGATCCTTAGGCTGAATATAGCTCAGTGTCTTTTGTCCAGCCGACAGATGGTATTAAAATTTGAATGTGCATACTGGGATGGGCATGCCCTCACCAACACACCACCGTGTGTCCTCACCCCTCTGCTGTCTCATTTCTGGCTCTGTGCATACCTTTCCTTAACAGCTTGGCCCCTGCTGGCATCAGGCATCACGCAGCGCTGCGGTGCCCTCCCCTCCATCCCGCTCCTGCCCTGTGACTCTGGTGAAAGGCACGAGCAAGATGGTGAATCAGCTCTCCAAGCCCCAAACAGCACGTGGCTGCTTCCCTGCCCCGTGTGGTCTCCTCCTCGGGCTGCGCGGAAGCAGCTCTTATCTGACAGTTGGAGACTGGTGTCTAGCAGATGTCTACTGTCCACACAAGCTGTGGCTGCTCAGAGAAGCTGGGGCCCTGGCAGAGGTGGGCCACCCTGTGCCTGGCTGAAGGGAGCCTGGGGCTGAGCCCACTTACTGTTGCTGTCCTCCTGGGCAGGGTTGGGGACCAGCCGGCAGTTGTCTGGTCCAGGGGGCACCAGGTCTGGGATGCCGTCATTGTCGTCATCGTCATCACACTCGTCACCAATTCCATCCTTATCAGTGTCCAGCTGGGCACTGTTTATGACAGTGGGGCAGTTGTCTGTACTGTCCTGGTGCCCGTCTCCATCACTGTGGGAGAAGGGAGAGGGGGTTTGCGTCCCAGTTCAGCAGAGGACGCGAAGAGTCCAGTTCTCAGGAGGGAGAGTTTGGGTTTGGGGTCTTAACCAGGCTTGGTCTTTTATCACCCCCACAGGTCCTTAGATGACGCTGCCTTATGGGCCTCAGAGATCATTTCCCACTTCTCCAACCTGTTGAAACAAGTAGATCATTTTCTATTCAAAATAAGGGCCTATTTCTGTGATTTGGTGACCAGATGCTCCTTTCAGTCCCCGGGCACGACTGTGACCCCCGACAGAGAAAGTGGGAGGGGAACAAAGTGAGGGGCAGTGGACTCACTGCCCGCTGTGAGTCCTGGCTCAGCTGCGTACCAGCATCGGGCCCCGGACGTGACACTTACCCCTCTACGGCTCAGCATCCTCCCCTGTACCATGGGAATAATAACAGCCCACCTCACAGGGTTGTTAGAAGATTGAATGATTAAGTGATTAGAATTTTGCATGTTACGTTTTAATATAAGAAAAACACTTCTAAGTGCCTGGCTCTTGGGAAGCCCTAAGGTGTTTCCTTTTCTGTGACTCTTCACCATGCCCGGCCAGTAAGCCTGAGAAGCGTCAGACGGGAATGCACAGGGAGAAGGGCAGGAACAGCAGGGCCGCCCTTCCCAAGAACTGAGCACGTAGGCCGGGCTCGGCCCTGGGCTAACGCACTTCTCAGAACCCTCGTTCTCTGCCCACCTGACATTCCTTCTTTCCAGGCCTAACGGCCACCTGAGGATGAGTCTGCCCTGTCCCCAGGCTTCCCTGAGTTGATGGAGGCCTCCCACGGCTACCCTGGATTTGAGCAGGTACTCCTTTCACGGGCACCACCCACAGCTCGTCCTGGACCAGCAACTGCCCCATGCTGTCCACAGTGGGACAAGGAAGGGAAGCCAGGGGCCAGTCCTTGCCCTGCAGGCCAATGCTTCCCAGATGGGTCCCAGAGAAAGTGAGGTCAACCCTGACAGGCAGAAGGTGACACAACTCCAACAGTGGAATTCCTGGGCATGTGGCAGGGCTGCTTTCCAAATCATAAGATTGAGCTATTTCCATTAGCAGCCATTCCATATAGCCCTGAACATTTTTATGCAAAACCAAGCAGTTTCTGTCCTCAAGTTTGTGGGAATTAAAATGTAGTGGAATGAGTTATTTTAGGCAGAAAATCTAGAGGCTGGTGGGACAGGCTATTTTAGAAATCACTTAGATGGCACCGAGAGCACAGGATGACCTACAACAGGGAACATTCTTGATGTACATTATTGAGGGACGTCGTCAGGGTACCAGTCGCATCTTCCCCTCAAAAACGGAGACATCCTATGTCAAACTGTCTCCAACTTGCCTCTCCTTTCCTCATGCTGTGATAACACTAATACCTCAGTTACCATTTTCTGCAGCTCATCTGAGGGCCAGCACTGTCGGTAGGAGCTTTACCTACATTATCTTTCTTTTTTACCATCACTTGGCATTTAATTCTCTCTACTTTGCAGATGAAGAAATTGAGACTCAGAGACTGAGAAGTCTGTTGACGTTCACTTAGCTGGCATGTGCTGTGCATCAAGGACACGGAGCACAAGGACTTGACAGGAGCTGTCCTTGAGCAAGGTTGGGCTTGGGAGCTGCTGCCTGCAGGGAAGCCTCGGAGAAGAGGTTGAGAAGGGCAGCTGTGTTTCTTCCTGCTTTGCCTTTTAGACTCCTTTCCCTCTCTCACCCCTGTCCTGCTGCCCCTTTAATCCCCTACAGAGAGGAAAGGGTTTAGAGTCTTGGACGGCAGGTACCTCTAGGGCAGAGCTGGCCATGCCTACATTTTTGATGTTCCTATAGCATCTGATCCAGCCCTGTGTCTTAACGTAGGACTCCATCCATGTGGGGCTAGAAGGGCTGACAACATTCATTTGCATAGAACAACTCCACCCAAATAAAGAAAACTGAAAGAAAAAATTCCAAGGACAATGAAATAACAGTGATTCCCTCAGCACACTGACAGCTCTCTATTTTAGGATGATGATGAAGCTTTCCTGAGCTGAAAGAATACAACAGCAAAAGAGCTAACGTCTATGCAACAGAAACTGTAATATGTCCTTTCCATAAATTAACTCAACCTTCACAATAGTCCTAAGAGCTACGTTCCATTTCCATCCCCATTTCACAGATGAGAAAATGGAGGCACAGAGAGATGAGGTAACTTGCCTAAGGTAAGCTGATGTGTAAGTGGAGGAGCTGGGATTTATATCTAGCTGTGTCGCTCCAGAGCCCAGCTCTAAAGCATGATGCTACACCGCCTCTCCTGTGATAGAGTCTCAGTTGCCTGAGTGCCTAGTGGCCCCTCCTGGTACCGTCAAGTCCCCCATTCATGGAGGTGCAGTGACCCTGACCAAAGACAGGGCTATTGTCCCTCCAGCAACTCAATCTGCCCAGAGAGATCCCAAAGCATGGTAGCAACGGAGAGCTCTGAAAGAGAAAACTTTCTCTGGAATTTTCATCAGCCCTGTGCAGCTGGGAGACACGCCATACCTGTCCTGATTGGTGTCACAGGAGTCCCCAACCAGATCGTTATCCACATCAGACTGCAAAGAGAACAAAACGTGTTATTTACCCCTGGGCCTGCACAGAATGTTCCAGAGAAGGCAGACCCAGCCCATCATCACTGGATCTCAGGAATTATTTTTCTGGAATTGGGGTGGTGCAAACTGCAAAAGGACAACACCATATTGGTGTAGGCACAATGCTGAATTTTCAAAAAAGCCTTCCAAAATATCAAGCTCCAAGGATGGGCTGCCTACACACCAGATGAGCTGATTGGAGAAGGGCGCTGGGGCAGCATGGTGGCAGGTGGAGACGTGGCACTCTGGCACGGGTCGGAAGGGAGCCAGCCACAGGCACGGGGACAAGGCAAACAGATTTTGCTTTGCTTCTGCATTTTGGAATTGAGCCAGAATGGGAGTGAGTCAGAGGGCAATAATGACGCCCCTCTCTCAGGGCTTTAAAAATAAGTGACACATCACATCCAATTATCCAGACAGGAAGGAGGAGAGAGAAGGGAAACAGCACATCGCTGACTGATCCCAATCTGAAATGTCCATACATAGGCTGTTGTTGGGATCTGGGGATGAAAGGGACATGGGGCTCCCAATGGTTAACTGCCACATTGCATTTTCCTTTCAGCAAAAAAACCCAACTTGTTTTGGGCATCATTAAACTATTACTGGGACTTCCCCGGTGGTCCAGCAGGGACCACCAGGTCCAGCATGTGCTCCCAATGCAGGGAGCCCGGGTTCGATCCCTGGTCAGGGAACTAGATCCTGCATGCTGCAACTAAAGATCCCGCACACAGCAACGAAGAGCCCACGTGCTGCAACTAAGACCCAGCGCAGCCAAATAAATTTTAGGAAACCCCAAAAACTCCTATTCCTAACCTCACAGGGACTTCACAGCCTGTGAGATTAGTCCAGAAGGCCTCAGATCTCCTGTAATGTTCTCCCCATCACCTCCAGGCTTAAGTATACAATTTCACCACCTCTGCTGTTAGGTATGAGACAACAGCAAAGAACCGGCCTGGCGGGCTTGGCTGGGTTCCTCCAGACACGTGTCTTACATGAGTCTCTGCACTGGGCAGTTCAGCCTAGAGTTTGGATGCCCCTGGATCCTACTAACCTGGTTAGGGTTGCTGACGTCAGGACAGCTGTCACAGGCATCCCCCACGCCATCACCATCTTTGTCCTGTTGATCACGGTTGGGAACTTTCTGGCAGTTGTCCAGGATGTTTTTTATTCCTATGAGAAAGGAGTGCTTCCCTGAGTCAGGTGAACATCACAGAAAGGTCCGGAGCACAGACTTCCAGGTGCTGTAGAGATCAGGCCAGCACATGGCACACAGTAGGTAATGTCTGCCTGGGCCATCCTCAGAGAGCCATACCTTTTCCAGCAGTTACCTGGAGGTAATGTCAAAGGATGGATTCTGGGAGACTTAAAAGAAGAATGACCGAAGGCATTTATCCACTGAGTTAGAATCTGTTGAAGATATCAAGGGCTATCACTGCAACCAGATGAGGGGGTCATGAGGGCTAGGTGGGCCGACCCTGGAGAGGGAGGACCTCACGGGTGTGTGAGCTATGACAAGGGCCCCGGGGCTCAGGCAGTGGTGTGCTGGAGTCAGGCCAGTCATACCCATTTCTCCCCAGCTTCCCGTTCAGTCATGTCATCTCCTCTTGGTACCTTAGAACCAGTGATGGTGGGAGTGGTATTTACATAATGGAAACTGGCAAATGCTACAACTCGGGGCGTTTTTTGTTTGTTTCGCTGAGCTGGTTTACCATCAGTCAGGCTTATAGAAGGTGGGATCGTGTTTTAGAGACATGTGAATAGTCTGGAGTGTGGGGTGTGTGTTGGTTAGTGGTGGGTGTAGTGTATTTCTAAAAGGAAATTCCTTCAATGTCCTGTGTTGTGATGTGTTTTTCAGAAACCATCGGATCCAGCCTATACTTTGATGATAGTCACCTATATGTTACGGAAGCTATACAGGAACAAACGTCCTCCCTCACGGCCTGTGGGGCTCCAGAGTTGTGCTCCAGAGGTGCTATTCACACAGACCACAATACGAGGCCCCTTCAGTGGACCCTGGAGCTGGGTGATGTAGCCGCCCTGCCTGACAGCTCTTCCCAGGCTCCTGGGAAATGCCTGAGTCTCTGCAGGAGGAGCCTGACCCAGGGCTGCAGCCCATGACACTGCTCAGCCCCTCTACCTCAATCCTCCACTTCCAGGACCCTTATGCATGAGAAGGATGGTGGGGAGGGAGGAAAGCTGCAGTCTGGGAAGACAGATGCCCTACACAGTCACATCCCTGACAAGACACTGCTCGAAGGGATTCCTACAGTTTCTGGCAATGATGTAGAGTTCCCAGAACACCAGGGTTCTTCTTCCACGGAAACAAGTGGGCCTTGGGGCCGCCAGGCACAGGCCATGTGGAACCCCCAGGAGTGGAAAGGCCCTCAGAGTCAGTCATTCTATTCCTGCTCCTAAGAGAGAACAAGGGGAAAAAGGACAAATGAGTCCCAAGTAAAAGACTAAGCAAGACACACCCACCATCTCCATCCATGTCGTCATCGCAGGCATCTCCTTTTCCATCCCCGTCAGTGTCCTTCTGGTCATTATTTAGGACATTCCGGCAGTTATCACAGGCATCCCCAAACATATCTTTGTCACTGTTCCTCTGGTCCACATTGTGAGTCAGGACACAGTTGTCCTAAAGGATCAAAAGACCGACATTAACTCTGACTTTTAGTGGATCCCCACTGTGTGCCTGGTCCTGCGGTGGACGCCAGCCAACCTTCCCCCGACTGGCATGAGATGTCGCAACTCAGGAGGCCCAAGTTCATCAGTTTTATAAACATTTCAGAATCTTAGAATAAAAAACTGCAGTGCCATGGGAACGCAGGCATGGAAACAGACAGTCGGGATGATTAATATAAATAGTTGACTTCACGGCCTTTCTTCCACCATCCCTGGTACGTGGCAATTCGTAGGCCCTCCCAGCAAAGCAGGTACCTGCCTGCTCATTCAGGATCCCATCTCCATCAGCATCCTCGTCACAAGCATCTCCAAGGCCATCTCCGTCTGCATCCTCTTGGCCGGAATTCGGCACATACTTGCAGTTGTCCTAAGTTGGAGAAACACAGCTCAGAGACACATCTACATTTGTATTTTTTCAGCTTTACTGAGGTATAACTGACAAATAAAATTGCAAGACATTTAAAGTGTATAATGTGACGATTTGATATACGTTGATATTGTGAAGGGATCCCCCCATTGAGTTAATTAACATATGCATCACCTCACATGTTTATCTCCCCATTTTTCTGGCTGAGAACATTTAAGTTCTACACTCTTAGCAAATTTCAACTATACAGTACAGTGTTATCAACTATAGTCACCCTGTTATACATTAGATCCTCAGATCTTATTCACCTCATGGCAGAAAGTTTGCACCCTTTCATCAACTTCTCCCCATTTCCCCCATCCCCATCTCCATCTGTCTTAAGTCAAAAACTATTTCTGCCTGTACCTGTCTGGCTTTTTTTTTTTTAAATAAATTTATTTATTTTTGGCTGCGTTGGGTCTTCATTGCTGCGCGCTTTCTCTAGTTGCGGTGAGCGGGGGCTACTCTTTGTTGCGGAGTAGGGCTCTAGGCACACGGGCTCACGGGCTTCAGTGGTTGTGGCACGTGGGCTCAGCAGTTGTGGCTCATGGGCTCTAGAGCGCAGGCTCAGTAGTTGTGGTGCACGGGCTTAGTTGCTCCACGGCATGCGGGATCTTCCCAGACTAGGGCTCGAACCTGTGTCTCTGCCTGCATTGGCAGGCGGATTCTTAACCACTGTGCCACCAGGGAAGTCCCTACCTGTCTGGCTTTATTGTTGATGGCTGTTTTGCTACATTTGAGATGCAGCTACTTCAAAAATACAATTTTAAATGGAAGCCACAGAACCTCTGCCCCATATAAGATGTGGCTTTGGAAAGCCACAGAGCGTGCGTGCATGTGCGTGTGTGTGTGTGTGTGTTTTTCTCCTGCTCGACCCCCTTACCTTTTTGCAGTTCGTGGCAGAGCACAGCAATTCTTCGTCAGGGTAGCTGTCAATGTCCACGTCCTTTCCGCAGATGTAGCCGTCACCAGCCCAGCCAACCCCACACTGTGAAGGAAAAACCCATCAGGAGTCCAGGAGCTGAGCCTGGTGGGAGGCCAGGGTCCGACAGGGGCCTCTGCTCCTGTGTGTGCATCCCCAGAGGGAGGGCCAGAAAGCTTTGTTCGCAGGATTTTAAAACTATTCAACTGTGTTTTGAATAGTCTAATGCTTCAAAATTCAAAAAGTACAAAGGGAGAGTGAAAACTCCTTCCTGCTCTTGCACCTTGGCTCAGGAATCAAGGCAATCTGCTCTCATGAATACTTTCAGAGACACGCTGGGCAGAGGTCAGCAAACACACATATGTTCTTTTTCTCCTTTTGTCGTTCTGCACAATTGGTAGCACACATATAAACACTGCTCTGTACCTTGAATTTTTAAAAAATTAACATTATATCTTAGAGCTCTTTTCATATTACCACACGTAGATTAGTGTCTTCCTTTTTAATGGGCACAGATATAACATACATAAAGTGGAATGCGTGCACCTCAATTAATTCAACCAGTCCCCTACTGGTCGGTGTCAAGTCGTTAAAACCTTTTTCTGTCGCCAACAATGCGGGGCCACAAAGAATTTGAGGACATTTATCATTCTGCACATGTACTGGCTTCTTAGTATGAAATTCTTGGTTCAAAGGGTATTTGTACTTTTGAATTATTGTCAAAATGTTCTCCATATGATTATCCAATTTCTTCTCCCAATGGAAATGAATGCACACAAGGGTGGAGTGGCTGCTGTGGCACTTTCCTTAGCATTCTGGAGCCACAGTCGTATCTCTGAATCTAATGGTCTTCTACATCAATTTCCACCACAGCAGGAACCTTCCAAAGTGCTTTACCTCTACTCATATCTTTTAACAGGTGAAGATTCCCACAGGTGTAGTGCTGGGTCTGCATGTTCTCTACGTTTCTGGAAAAGTCTACCCAAGTTCCGTGCCACCACCAGCTGCTAAGAGCAAGCCTTCATTGTCAGCAGAAGAGGCATTAAAATAACAGTTATTCTATACCGGACTCTATAAGCATTATCTCCAGTCCTTGCAAGGTCATCACTATCCCATTTTACAAAAGAGTCGACTCAGCTCGGAGTGGCTAAGTCCCTTGCCCAAGGTCTCAGAGCTGGGACTTGAACTCGAGACTGTCCCAGTTCAATGTTTTCTGCCACATGTATTTGGTTAACGTGCGCTTTGAGTTCTCCCTCTGATATTCCATATAGTTGGCCTGGCTAAAGGATGAATGATAAACCCAAGAGAAAGGAAATCCTTCCATAAGCGGTGTCCTGGGTATGAGGTGGTACCTGGGAGCTCAGCTCAGGAGCAGGACAGGTGCCTGAGGAGGGGCAGGCAGAACTGCAGAAGGAACAGGAGACAAGGGGGCCTGGAAAATGACAGGGAACCAGCAAGGCAGGGGCAGGTAAGAGCCGGGGGAACAGGGCCAAGGAAAAAGAAACTTTACATGAGTAAATGTTAAATTTCCTGCCCTCATTAATCAAAATAACGTGATTTAAGACCAGTGACTTCCTAAGCTGCAGCCTGGCTGTCCTTAATCATGTGCACCCCGCTTCTGCAACCAGAGATGTAGAAGGCAGAATCCAAAGACACCCCTCCCAGTAACTACCCCTATTTCTGTACAATTGCTTCAGCAGGGCCTTCAGAGGGCCTGGAGAGCTCAGCCGTGGGGTATGGTCCTTGACTCACTTTAATGAAGAAAACATTTCCTCTAGGAACAAGTATGTTTTTAATGAGCCATTTTCTGGCAGATTAAATTATTTTAGTAGTCACACCAAGTGTATTAATCCTTTACCATCTGTCATTGTGCCTTACCACAAATTCAAAAACACATTAAGGGAAAAAAAAAACAAAACACATGAAGAGCCTCATCACCCACCATCCCAGGGGAATCGTTAATTTGTTCACAGAAAATGAGGATTTAAACATAGATATACGCTTGCCTCTCAATGGGAATAAACATGCCCCATCAACAGGAATTAGAGGAACTGTTGATTTTTTTCTCCCCCTTGAACCCAGCCCATTCCCTCATCAGTATCTTGTTACAAGTTATCTGTGTTGATGGAGAGAGCTGGTGCCATTACAGTTATTTCTCTAACTTAGTTTTGATTCTTCTCATTTTTCCTATTTGAAAATGATATGCCCTTCGTAGAAAATTCTGAGAATGTGAAGGTAAGGGAGTCTGAGTTTGAGGTATAAAGAAGAGAGAAAAAGTCTCCCAGGATCCATCCTGCCGCTCAGGGTGATCGCCATGAACCTATGAGCCCCCAACTCTAAAGGGCCTGGCTCCCTGGGGAGGTGAGTGGCTGAAGATGGCTGATTGAACAGCGCCTAGAATCCCCCAGGACTCCAGGGCAGGATGGATGGCAGGCATGAACCTCATTCCTCGCCAAGGGCCCACTACACACCTGCCTGGTGGGAGACCCTTGCAAGGCTGCAACTGCCCTGCCCTCTACCCACCTCCTCCTCCCCAGGCCGGCTCCCAGGTGGGGAACCGCATGGGAAGGAGAGTGAGCTCCCACTGAGCTACTCCTGAACCCGGCCGAGGTGGACACAGAGAACAGAGGGTGCTGCGGAAGATGGGAGGTTTCCTCCCAGGGTTTATAAGAGCAGCCCACCACCCCTCCACTGTGGCTCACTTCCTGGAGTATGAGGCCAGATTTTGAAACTGGATGCCCTCAGGGTGAGGACAGTAAGGGCAGCAGTCGGAAGGGAGGGAAGGAGGCTCCTTCCGCTCCGGCTGTTCACTTCTTGGGCCTTCCAGAGGGGGTGGCTGGGAGCTGGGGCTCCACCACCGAGGTCCCCAAGGGGACGGTGCCGACCCACGGCCAAGAGGGAGAGAAAGAGGGTGGCTGATGGTCAGGTGGACTTCAGATTGCCCCCCACAAACTCAGCTGACTCTGTTATTACTACATCCTTTGTTTACTTTGATGGAATTGTTTTCATTCTTGAGTACTTTTACCCTGAAGCAAGTAGAAACCGGAGAGGCATGGTGTTTCCAATGGAAGGGGGAAGATGATAAAGAAAGTAGCAAACAACTTACCACGCATGTCACATCCCCCTGCCTCTCTTCAATGCACTGTGCGTTCACGCTACAAGGGTTCAGTTCTGGATTCCTGCAGTTTCTTTCCATTTTGCATCCCCTCCTCTGATCACCAATGTACCCTGGTTTACAAGGCCCACAGCGATAAGATCCCTGTAAGGAGCAGAGCAAGACGGTGAGCCAGGGCCTCAGACCCATGAGCATAGGTACGGCGCTTGTGTCTATTTTTACATGTACTCGATGCCAGGACGAAGTGAGCCCCATGCCTGCCTCTGCTTATGTGTACGTCTTCTAACACTGTGTGAGTATTGGGGGAGACACTACCAGACTGGAAGCCACAGCAGGCCACGGAGACGTGAAGGAACACAATCGAAGGGAGAAGGCTGGCCAGTGAGCCACTTTGACTTGCCGGCTCCACTGTGGAGGGCAAGGAGGAAAGGGCTGAAAACTCCAGTGAAGTCCTGGGAGGTGGAGTGAGAAAATTTACTCTGGGGACAAAGAACACGGTTTGGTAAAAAAGCAAATGAGAAAATTGTTTTTAATGTTCATTTGGCTTTTTTTTTTTTTTTAACAATCAAGTGACAAAGGAACAGAGAAATGTCGTTGGCCTTGCACTGAGAATTCTTGATGAGGTGGGGTGCTGTGAAAGAAACCTGGCAAGTGAGCTGTCAGCTCCATTGCGATGGCACTTCCGGGGCAAGCTTGACTTCTTTTTTTTCTTTTTTACTGAGATAGACTTTACATATCATGAAAGACATCCACATAAACTACACAATTCAATGATTTTGGTCACTCACAACCCCTGACTCACTGAATCCAAAAGATGCTTTCCAAGTATTATTATTTTATTTTGCCCACACTGCAGGGCTTGTGGGATCTTAGTTCCCCAACCAGGGATTGAACTCAGGCCCTGGGAGAATCCTAACCACTGGACCGCCAGGGAATTCTCTCCAATGATTTTTCTTGATCTGTCAGCCTCATTGGAAGACTCCCTTTGGTCAGTTCTTTCCTTTTCTTTGTTTCTCTGCTCTTTTTCCTTTGCCTACTCCTTCATTTTTGAGGTTTTCTAGAGTTCTATTTTGTAGACAGTTCCACTGTCTACTTCTCCTCTCCCTGAGTGGCTTTAGTTATTACCTTCATGTCAGTGTCTCCCAAATCCATTTCTGCAGACTAGCTTTGTCCTGGTAAAAATCTAAGAAGCTAAAAAGCTAATAAGTCCCAGTATATTCCTAGGCAGCATTGTGGATAAGAACAGGGCTCTGCAGCCAGACTGGATGTCTTATGAGATGTGTGGCCTTCGCCTAATTATTTAACTTTCCTGTGCCTCAGTTTCTGCAACTGTAAAATGGGGATAATAATAGTGCCTATTGACAGGTTTGTTGTGAGGATTAAAATAAGTGACTTGATATTTATAAAATGCTTTGATGTATAAGGAAGCTAGGAACCTAGAGATTAAAAACCTTTCCCAGGAACATACAGTAAATGAGAAGCAGTCATACCTGGAGCCAATAGTTCCTTCATTGACAGTCTACTGTGCTACACCTATCACCTTGGAAAGAGTCAACAGGAACTTTCAGGAATAAAAGCCAAATCTGATTAGTTAAAATTTCAACCCAAATGGAATATTATTCAGCCATAAAAAGAAACGAAATTGAGCTATTTGTAATGAGGTGGATAGACCTAGAGTCTGTCATACAGAGTGAAGTAAGTCAGAAAGAGAAAGACAAATACCATATGCTAACACACATATATGGAATTTAAGAAAAAAAAATGTCATGAAGAACCTAGGGGTAAGACAGGAATAAAGACACAAACCTACTAGAGAACAGACTTGAGGATATCGGGAGGGGGAAGGGTGAGCTGTGACAAAGTGAGAGAGAGGCATGGACATATATACACTACAAAACGTAAGGTAGATAGCTAGTGGGAAGCAGCCGCATAGCACAGGGAGATCAGCTCGGTGCTTTGTGACTGCCTGGAGGGGTGGGATAGGGAGGGTGGGAGGGAGGGAGACGCAAGAGGGAAGAGATATGGGAACATATGTATATGTATAACTGATTCACTTTGTTATAAAGCAGAAACTAACACACCATTGTAAAGCAATTATACCCCAATAAAGATGTTAAAAAAAAAATTTCAACCCATTAAGCATTAGGCATTTTAATTTAACACAAATGACTTTTGAGAAGTCCTATGAAAATAATGAATATCATTTGGGAATTGTGTTGTCACGAGTAAAATGCATATTTTGGAATACTGAACTATTAATACAAACTAAAAAGCTCTTCCTATTTAAAAAATACTAGAATGATAATATTTTATTCAATAAACATTAATTCAAAAGCCCAACACTGATCAGGAAACTTGCATAAGCCTCTGAGAAGGCCTCATCCACCAGAGGGCAGACAGCAGAAGCAAGAAGAACTACAATCCTGCAGCTTGTGGAACAAAAACCACATTCACAGAAAGATAGACAAGATGAAAAGGCAGAGGGCTATGTACCAGATGAAGGAACAAGATAAAACCCCAGAAAAACAACTAAATGAAGTGGAGATAGGCAACCTTCCAGAAAAAGAATTCAGAGTAATGATAGTGAAGATGATCCAGGACCTCGGGAAAAGAATGGAGGCAAATATCGAGAAGATGCAAGAAATGTTTAACAAAGACCTAGAAGAATTAAAGAACAACAAACAGAGATGAACAATACAATAACTGAAATGAAAACTACACTAGAAGGAATCAATAGCAGAGTAACCGAGTCAGAAGAACAGACAAGTGACCTGTAAGACAGAATGGTGGAATTCACTGCTGCAGAACAGAAGAAAGAAAAAAGAATGAAAAGAAATGAAGACAACCTCTGGGAGGTTGAAGAGACCTCTGGGACAAGATTAAATGCAACAACATTCGCATTATAGGGGTCCCAGAAGGAGAAGAGAGAGAGAAAGGACCAGAGAAAATATTTGAAGAGATTATAGTCGAAAACTTCCCTAACATGGGAAAGGAAATAGCCACCCTAGTCCAGGAAGCGCAGAGAGTCCAATACAGGATAAACCCAAGGAGAAACACACCGAGACATATAGTAATCAAATTGGCAAAAATTAAAGACAAAGAAAAATTATTAGGGCTTCCCTGGTGGCGCAGTGGTTGAGAGTCCGCCTGCCGATGCAGGGGACACGGGTTCGTGCCCCGGTCCGGGAGGATCCCACATGCCGCAGACTGGCTGGGCCCGTGAGCCATGGCCGCTGAGTCTGCGTGTCCGGAGCCTGTGCTCCGCAACGGGAGAGGCCACAACAGTGAGAGGCCCACATACCGCAAAAAAAAAAAAAAAAAAAAAAAAAAAAAAATTATTAAAAGCAGCAAGAGAAAAACAACAAATAACACACAAGGGAACTCCCATAAGGTTAACAGCTGATTTCTTAGCAGAAACTCTACAAGCCAGAAGGGAATGGCATGATATACTTAAAGTGATGAAAGGGAAGAACCTACAACCAAGATTGCTCTACCCAGCAAGGATCTCATTCAGATTCAATGGAGAAATCAAAAGCTTTACAGACAAGCAAAAGCTAAGAGAATTCAGTGCCACCAAACCAGCTCTACAACAAATGCTAAAGGTACTTCTCTAAGTGGGAAACACAAAAGAAGAAAAGGACCTACAAAAACAAACCCAAAACAATTAAGAAAATGGTCATAGGAACATATATATTGATAACTACCCTAAACGTGAATGGATTAAACGCCCCAACCAAAAGACACAGGCTTTCTGAATGGATACAAAAACAAGACCCATTTATATGCTGTCTACAAGAGACCCACTTCAGACCTAGGGACACATTCAGACTGAAAGTGAGGGCATGGAAAAAGATATTCCATGCAAATGCAAATCAAAAGAAAGCTGGAGTAGCAATACCCATATCAGATAAAATAGACTTTAAAATAAACAATGTTACAAGAGACAAGGAAGGACACTACATAATGATCAGGGGATCAATCCAAGAAAAAGATATAACAATTATAAATATACATGCACCCAGCATAGGAGCACCTCAATACATAAGGCAACTGCTAACAGCTATAAAACAGGAAATCGACACTAACACAATAATAGTGGGGGACTTTAACACCTCACTTACACCAATGGACAGATCATCCAAAATGAAAATAAATAAGGAAACACAAGCTTTAAATGACACAATAGACCTGATAGATTTAATTGATATTTATAGGACATTCCATCCAAAAACAGCAGATTACACTTGCTTCTCAAGTGCGCTTGGAACATTCTCCAGTATAGATCACATCTTGGGTCACAAATCAAGCCTCAGTAAACTTAAGAAAACTGAAATCATATTAAGCATCTTTTCTGACCACAACGTTATGAGATTAGAAATCATTACAGGGAAAAAATGTAAAAACCACAAAAACATGGAGGCTAAACAATATGTTATTAAATAACCAAGAGATCACTGAAGAAATCAAAGAGGAAATCAAAAACTACCTAGAGACATATGACAATGAAAACACGACGATCCAAAACCTATGGGATGCAGCAAAAGCAGTTCTAAGAGGGAGGTTTATGGCTATACAAGCCTACCTCAGGAAACAAGAAAAATCTCAAATAAACAATCTAACCTGACACCTAAAGGAACTAGAGAAAGAAGAACAAACAAAACCCAAAGTTAGCAGAAGGAAAGAAATCATAAAGATCAGATCAGAAATAAATGAAAATGAAGGAAATGATAGCAAAGATCAATAAAACTAAAAGCTGGTTCTTTGAGAAGATAAACAAAATTGATAAACCATTAGCCAGACTCATCAAGAAAAAGAGGGAGAGGACTCAAATCAATAAAATTAGAAATGAAAAATAAGAGTTACAACAGACACCACAGAAACACAAAGCATCCTAAGAGACTACTACAAGCAACTGTATGCCAATAAAATGGACAATCTGGAAGAAATGGACACATTCGTAGAAAGGTATAACCTTCCAAGACTGAACCAGGAAGAAATAGAAAATATGAACAGACCAATCACAAGCAATGAAATTGAAACTGTGATTAAAAATCTTCCAACAAACAAAAGTCCAGGACCAGATGGCTTCACAGGTGAATTCTATCAAACATTTAGAGAAGAGCTAAACCCATCCTTCTCAAACTCTTCCAAAAAATTGCAGAGGAAGGAACACTCCCAAACTCATTCTGTGAGGCCACCATCACACAAAACCAGACAAAGATACTACAAAAAAAGAAAACTACAGACCAATATCACTGATGAATATAGATGCAAAAATCCTCAACAAAATACTAGCAAACAGAATCCAACAACACATTAAAGGGATCATACCCCATGACCAAGTGGGATTTATCCCAGGGATGCAAGGATTCTTCAATATACGCAAATCAATCAATGTGATACAGCATATTAACAAACTGAAGAATAAAAACCATATGATCATCTCAATAGATGCAGAAAAAGCTTATGACAAAATTCAATACCCATTGATGATAAAAACTCTTCAGAAAGTAGGCATAGAGGGAACTTACCTCAACATAATAAAGGCCACATATGACAAACCCACAGCAAATATCATTCTCAATAGTGAAAAACTGAAAGCACTTCCTCTAAGATCAGGAAAAAGACAAGGATGTCCACTCTCGCCACTATTATTCAACATAGTTTTGGAAGTCCTAGCCACAGCAATCAGAGAAGAAAAAGAAATAAAAGGAATACAAATTGGAAAAGAAGAAGTAAAACTGTCACTGTTTGCAGATGACATGATACTATACATAGAGAATCCTAAAGATGCCACCAGAAAACTACTAGAGCTGATCAATGAATTTGGTAAAGTTGCCGGATACAAAATTAATGCACAGAAATCTCTTGCACTCCTATACACTAATGATGAAAAATCTGAAAGAGAAATTAAGGAAACACTCCCATTTACCATTGCAACAAAAAGAATAAAATACCTAGGAATAAACCTACCTAGGGGGACAAAACACCTGTATGCAGAAAACTATGAGACACTGATGAAAGAAATTAAAGATGATACCAACAGATGGCTACACCATGTTCTTGGAGTGGAAGAATCAATATTGTGAAAATGACTATACTATCCAAAGCAATCTACAGATTCAATGCAATCCCTATCAAATTACCAATGGTCTTTTTTACAGAACTAGAACAAAAAATCTTAAAATTTGTATGGAGACAAAAAAGACCCCGAATAGCCAAAGCAGTCTTGAGGGAAAAAAACGGAGCTGGAGGAATCAGACTCCCTGACTTCAGAGTATAATATAAATCTTCAGTAATCAAGACAATATGGTACTGGCACAATAACAGAAACATAGATCAATGGAACAAGATAGAAAGCCCAGAGATAAAGGCACGCACCTATGGTCAACTAATCTATGACAAAGGAGGCAAGGATATACAATGGAGAAAAGAGAGTCTCTTCAGTAAGTGCTGCTGGGAAAACTGGACAGCTACATGTAAAAGAATGACATTAGAACACTCCCCAACACCATACACAAAAATAAACTCAAAATGGATTAGAGATCTAAATGTAAGACTGGACACTATAAAACTCTTAGAGGAAAACATAGGAAGAACACTCTTTGACATAAATCACAGCAAGATCTTTTTTGATCCACCTCCTAGAGTAATGGAAATAAAAACAAAAATAAACAAATGGGAACTAATGAAACTTAAAAGCTTTTGCACAGCAAAGGAAACCATAAACAAGATGAAAAGACAACCCTCAGAATGAGAGAAAATATTTGCAAACAAATCAACAAAGGATTAATCTCCAAAATATATAAACAGCTCATGCAGCTCAATATCAAAAAAACAAACAACCCAATCCAAAAATGGAAAGAAGACCTAAATAGACATTTCTCCAAAGAAGACATACAGATGGCCAAGAAGCACATGAAAAGCTGCTCAACATCACTAATTATTAGAGAAATGCAAATCAAAACTACAATGAGGTATCATCTCACACCAGTTAGAATGGGCATCATCAGAAAATCTACAAACAACAAATGCTGGAGAGGGTGTGGAGAAAAGGGAACCCTCTTGCACTGTTGGTGGGAATGTAAATTGATACAGCCACTATGGAGAACAGTATGGAGGTTCCTTAAAAAACTAAAAATAGAATTTTTTAGTTTTTAGTGGGATACAGCAATCCCACTACTGGGCATATACCCAGAGAAAACCATAATTCCAAAAGACACATGCACCCCAATGTTCATAGCAGCACTGTTTACAATAGCCAGGTCATGGAAACAACCTAAATGCCCATTGACAGACGAATGGATAAAGAAGGTGTGGCACACATATACAATGGAATATTACTCAGCCATAGAAAGGAACGAAATTGGGTCATTTGTTTGAGACGTGGATGGACCTGCAGACTGTCATACAGAGTGAAGTAAGTCAGAAAGATAAACAGAAATATCGTATATTAATGCATGTATGTGGAACCTAGAAAAATGGTACAGATGAACTGGTTTGCAGGGCAGAAATAGAGACACAGATGTAGAGAAGAAACGTATGGACACCAAGGTGGGAAAGCCATGGCAGGGGGTGGTGGTGGTGTGATGAATTGGGAGATTGGGATTGACACGTATACACTGATGTGTATAAAAGTGATGACTAATGAGAACTGCTGTATAAAAAAAAAGAAAAAATCCCCAAAGCCCAACACTGCAACTTTGAGAGAAGATAAAGAACAAATTTGGCATTTATAAAATTATTAGTAGTAGTAATTTTTTGGCCATGCCACACAGCTTGCGGGATCTTAGTTCCCCGACCAGGGATTGAACCCCAGCCCTTGTCAGTGACAGCGCAGAGTCCTAACCACTGGACCACAAGGGAATTCCCATATAAAATCATTCTTATATAGAAAATTACTTATAAATTACTCTTACATTAAAAACTGTTTTTCAGCACAAATTTTATCCTCACTTGCAAGTCAAATATACTATGCCCATATGTTCTCCATGTGTTTTGGGGTTATGATTTATGTACACATACTTGTTTTAATAACTGGTCTTCGATAACAAGAGCCATGAAAAATACTCACCAAAGTGTTAACACAGATAGAATTGAGAACACACGCTCCATTTCGACACTCATCGATGTCAGTGCAGACCTAGTGCAGAGAAGTTTAAAGGGACACTGTTTAAGTCGAAAGACAAATACATTTTGCTTTGTTTTGACATCTTTGTGTGAAGCGAGGACGTGCAATTTCAGGTAGGCTGGTGATCAGAGTATATCCTTAGTGGCCCTGCTTTTGCTTGAGGGTGTCCCATTGCCCTGAGTTTTGGAGTCTCTTCACAAAGTGGTATTAGCCAGGGTCCTGGGGATTTTACTGCTCTAGGGCTGGTTTTTATGTCAATTTTGGGGCTCCTGTTTCTGCATTCTATGTGTAACATAGGTTTGGAGCTCATGACTATATGTCTTACAAGCTTGGAGCTTTGATTTGTTGTGGGCAACTGTCATTTCTGTCAACCATGTCCCAAAGCTGACATCAAGCTTCCTGTTGATTTTTGGGGGCTAAGAAAGTTTTCGCATCTCCTTGTAATAAGTAGGATAGCTCTCTAAGGTTCTGGCTTTCTTCAGGGGTATTAGGTCTTTCTAAAGGTTCAAGACTACATCTGCTATACCCACACAGTGCTTGAACCCCAGTTTCCCACTTGGAGGACCTAAAACCATCTCCCACCTCCCATGAGCTGCTGTGACATCAGTTTCCACCCACAGCTCTGACTTTGAGTTCCCTCTTTGTTTCTCGAACCTGCACATTTCCTCTTATTTCTTTTGATATTGGTCATGCATTAAAATTTGTTGTTTAATTTCAGCAAGTTGGTTCCCTTTGACTTGAGTTCATTCTACCATATTCTGGAAATCCACTGGAAGGGCTCCTTCCTAGCTTACATAAAGCACCTTCTGTTTCTTTTTGTCTATTTTCCTTAGCTTAGTCTTGGCGATTCTGTCTTTAGAGAAGAGGAAGAAAAACTTAGGTCATTACTCCAATGGCTTGTCATTCGTGTGTGTCGAGCTTGGCTCCTTTTTCTAGTCTAAAAAATGATGCCCTCTAGAATCCTTTGATAGGCTGCTAGGAAATTATGAACCTCCGCCCTTCTTTAAAGCTAATAATTTCCGTAAGGTAGTAAAATATATTTATAGACCAACCATTTTTAGGGGCTGAAAACATCAAAAAGAATTTCAGGTCAGTCAGTTAAATAATGGCCAGGATATAGGAGAACATTTGGAAATAAACGGAGACTGTCACAAAGTGCTTGAGTGCTTTACAGCAATTTACGGCTTATATAAGAAGAAAGGCAGGTTTCCTCAGGGGATTATTTCTACTCTTGAAATCCTCTTATCTCTAAAACAGCTTCTGATCAGCAACAATGACTCTATGAAAGTGACCTAATTTTTCAAAGCTTTTATTTGTTTCCCCAGTTCTTAAGTTATTTGGTGGGACAAAATGTTCAAAAGGCTACCAACAAAATAAGGCTGAAACATGTCACATATCCAGGATTACCCCCTTCACTGCTTTCCTAGTGCTACTCGATTATCCCAGCTGACTAGCTTCCTCCTCACTAGCCTTGATGAAATGAGTTGGAAAACTTCCTAATGTGCCCGCAGTACATGAGGACATTCTGCACACCCTTGGCCGCTCAGGGAGGTAAAGGGTTATATGGAAAGAGGTGGGAACCAACCAAAGGTTTTCTGTTGGTAATTAGAGATTAAAAGGCCACAACTTCAGCCCACCTGCTTGTTTGTCTTGGCAAAATTGATCCCAACACCCTGCACCGTGGGCCCCGTGAAGCCCACCGGGCAGGTGTCACATCTGAAGCCAGGAGCCAAGTTCACACAGCGCACGCCTGGGTAGCAGGGATGGTATTTGCACTAGAGAGAAAGAAAAATTCACTCTTTAGCCGCATGGAGAAAACACCCTCAAACTTCCATTCATCTATTTGTGCAGACTTGGGGATTCATTTAACTATCGTTTTTTGGTGCTTGACATGATCAAAGGCAATAAAGGCTTCCAATTTCATAGTTACTCACAGAATCCCTGACCCACACGGTCTGGAGGTTTCCTTGTAGTGGGCTTTTGCTATATCATAGAATCACGCACAGCCGAGTGGAAAGAGTCCTTAATGTTAACCAGTCTACCTCCCAGTGCAAATTCCCTGATATTCTAACTTGGAGTTTTAAAACCTCCGTGACAGGACAGTGTTCCCGGACTACTTGTCGGCTAGCTATTAGTTGAGTCCAAAGGAACCAACTACTCAAACAAAAAGACCTTGAGAAGACAAAACCAGGGCAGTTGTTGTTTCTTGAGTAAGATGTGATTCATCAGGGTCTGTGCCTGCCTTTGTGCCCTACGAAGTCCATGACTGTTCCTAGGCTCTCACAGTCTAGGAGGTTCATTCTGATTTTGTTTTGTTTTGTTTCGTTTTTAACCAGTTCAACTAATGTAAAAAACATGACCACTTCCTGCCCTTTCAAAAGGAGGGAAATTCCAGCTCACAGATAAAAACCAGATGCAGTTCTGTGAAACATGTGCAGATGTTCTTCCAGTGGAGGGATGACTAAAGACCATCTTAATTGCTGACTACCTTGGGGAGGTCATCAGCTACCACAAGCCTGCAGGATCCATGTGTGTGAAAGCTCCTTCCAGCCTTCCTCTGGCCAAAGGCACATTCTGGGGGCAGCCTCGCTACCCACTGCGAACACTGTTTTGGGACTGGACCAGTGACTGGCTAACGATGGTCCTTCAGAGGCTTTGCCAGCTGGCCAAACAGCCCGTATTTGCTGTATGTCCTTCTGGCTCCATCTCTGGGCACTTTAGGTTACTCACAGATAATGGGGCCTCTTCAAGAGGTCTTATTGGTTTGAGATTCCTGTCTGCTCCTCTGTTTTAGGAAGCCTGAAGCAATCAGTTGCAACCCCTGAAATATACCCTTACCCAGATCTTCCCCCTCCCATGTTTGCAAATGTGTGGAAAAATCACAATTGTCACAGAGACTGCTTAAGAGAAAGAATCAATGTTAGAGTTGAAGGCTGAAATCTCAGCATCGTAGTAACACAAACCGGAAGAGTGGGAACCATGGAGGGGAGACTCAATGATCACGGCCACAACTGTGTGTCATGCCTCCTCCTTCCCACCATCACAGATCTCTAAGGATTCCTGAGGGAGTACTTTTTATGTAGCCTGGAGGACAACCCAAGTCATCCCTTAGTCATCAACATGGCTTCTTTTTCCATAAGCTGTCGGATGTACAAGATACTGAGGGAGCCCCATCCTATCTAGTTGCACTTTTACCTCATCAACGTCAGAACAGGTGATCCCATTTCCTGTGTAGCCCTCAGGGCAGGGCCCACAATGAAAGCCATCTCTGGTGTTGGTACATCGGACGCCACGGAAACACGGGTTGGAATCGCACCGGCGCACTGGGGGTATCAGGGATGCTGGGAGCACGGGGGGCACCACGGTGTTGGGGGTTGGAGACTGAAAGCTGAGAGGACCTAGAGGAAAACCATCATCCACAGGCTTATAAACCACCAAGAAAACAGAGCTGATACAGAATCAAGCTTAGTTTCGCAGTGAACTTCTTTTCCCTTCCCTCCGCCTCTGTGCCAAACCTCCAGAAACCAGCGCCAGTGGAGCCTCACCCACCCAGGCCCTCATCAGTTGGCATTTGCTGGTCCAACTCAGAATGCACCAGTTACTAGAAAAGCACTTACCGCAAGCCTGGCATTCAGCTATGGTGTTTCGCAAAAATGATGTTTCCTTGACCTTTAGAAATGGGAAGGGAGAAAAAAAAAGATGGAAAAGGAGTTCCTGATGTATAATCCAGGAGTGAAAGAATCCATGAGTAGCAAACTATTAAGCAGTACTTAAAGGAGTGTTAAAGGAGCTCTTGGTAGTTCCCACTCTGCATGGAGCCCTGGTGTGTTTATCACAGGCTGGTCCCCCATTTTCAGAGCCCCAGGGCAGCGGGCTGCACGGGGCCACTTGGGGTCAGGCTCCAGGTCCCCTCCCTGCCTCTGCAGGCCTGCAGATCCATTAACTCCAACACAGAGCTTCTCTGATAAGACTGGGCCTTCTCTGATGGTATGTCCTACTTGTTACCTGCTGTCTCAGAAGATCCTTCACCTCTCCCAGTAGCTGGTTTAGTTGTGACATCTGCCCCAAGAACTGCCGATTGAAGTCTCCTGTAGGAACAGCAGAAGGTAAGGCGCATTCAGTCAGTGACAGCTATTTCTACAGTGACTCAAAAACAAATGATTTCCCAGAGACCATCAAGACAACGAACGTAAGATACAGGAATTTAGTTTAGGGTAAAACTCATTTAATTCATCTAAAACATAATGATAATGATGCCGCTGGGCTGGTTACTCCAAATTCCTATGAATTATACTAATAAAAGTGCAATGAACACATTCCTTGCCCTGGACGTGGGGCAAGAGCCTCATCTCTGTAGGTACATGATCCTGTAGGGCTGATCTGCCGACAGCCCACCTTTCTGGGATGGGACCCAGTCCAGCCGGGGGCCTGGGGGTTTGTGTTGATGGAGGTGTGCAAACTGCCCAAGAGCCCACACCTGTGCTTGTGGCAGCCAGCGGCTCGCTCTGCTGCAGGAAGCAGTCTTGCAGGCTGGCCACCTGGAACAGCGAGCCTCTCACCGCCAACTTCAGCTCTTCCAAGGAGTCCTGGAAGAAATCGGATTCATACCATACATTGCTGATGTCATTCAAAAGCCAGCGAGCTTGCAGACGCACACAATTTTCATAACACAGTAGGCCTGAATACTTGGACTCTGACGCTTTACATAATTTTGTGGGTTTGCATTTTTTCCTGAAGCCTGCCAGCCCTATCCTTTTGGCTGAAGCAAATATGGAAGAAACCAGTAGCTCAGGAGAGTGCTGGCGTCCAGCGTGGTCTGAGAGCTCATGAAGGTGACTCGGAGAAGAGAAAAGGCAGTTTTCCTTCATGGTAGACAAGCTCTTTTGTGGCAGGAGCCTCTTAAGAGTTGTTTGTTTATGGAGTTTAGACTGTAATGAATAAGACATTGACCCCAATTTTAAACACTATTGTTTCTAGGGTATCTTGGATTCAGGTTTTAGCAAAGTCTCTGGTTTCCTTGTATTATGAGGAGGAATAAACCGTACATTCTTTTTTTTTCCGTATATTCTTTTTCTTTCTTTTTTATTGGGGTATAGTTGATTTACAATGTTGTGTTCGTTTCTGCTGTAGAGTGAAGTAAATCAGCTATACTTATACATATACACCCTCTTTTTTTGGATTTCCTTCCCATTTAGGTCACCACAGAGCACTGAGTAGAGTTCCTTGTGCTATACAGCAGGTTCTCATTAGTTATCTATTTTATACATATTAGTGTATATATGTCAATCCCAATCTCCCAATTCATCCCACCCCACCTTTCCCCTCTTGGTGTCCATACATTTGTTCTCTACATCTGTGTCTATTTCTGCCTTGCAAACAGGTTCATCTGTACCATTTTTCTAGATTCCACATATATATGTTAATATATGATATTTGTTTTTCTCTTTCTTTCTGACTTACTTCACTCTGTATGACACTCTCTAGGTCCATCCAAGTCTCTACAAATGATCCAATTTCATTCCTTTTTATGGCTGTGTTATATTCCATTGTATATACGTACCACATATTCTTTATCCCTTCCTCTGTTGATGGATATTTAGATTGCTTCCATGACCTGATTATTGTAAAGAGTGCTGCAATAAATACTGGGGTGCATGTGTCTTTTTGAATTATGGTTTTCTCAGGGTATATGCCCAGTAGTGGGATTGCTGGGTCATAGGGTAGTTCTATTTTTAGTTTTTTAAGGAACCTCCATACTGTTCTCCATAGTGGCTGTACCAATTCACATTCCCACCAACAGTACAACAGGGTTCCCTTTTCTCCACACCCACTCCAGCATTTATTATTTGTAGACCTTTTGATGATGGCCATTCTGACCGGAGTGAGGCGATACCTCATTGTGGTTTTGAGTTACATTTCTTTAATAATTAGTGATATTAAACTGTATATTCTGTGATGTATATTTTCATATATTTTCACATTACTGGTTTATATCCCTCATTCATTGTTAGTCATAGTCAATTTTCTCACCCCTTAATTTTGTAGCTTTTACTGTACTCATTATTTTATATATGTATGATAGAAAATGTTTATGTTAACTGGCAACATAAAGTCATCGTTCTTATTTTAGAAAAGAGCATGCTAAGGATTTTCAGAGGGACTCTGCTTTTCCATTTAGCTAAGTTAAGATGTATGCAACACGTGCTACATAATAGGTATTTTGTTGGAATCAGACCATAAGCTTTATGGAGGCAGAGCCATGACTGTTTGGCCTGATGCCTAGAATGTGCCTACTGACTGACTAATTGACTGACTGACTGACTGACTGAGAAGGTGACTATGAAGACAGAGCACTGTGGTCCTTGTTGATAGCCTAAGGAGGTAGAACTTTTGGACAAAATTCCAAAAAATTCCATCTGTTTCTGATGACCTGGGTTTTTAGAAATGGACTTATTTGGTGGAGACTAATTTCTGAAATGTCACTGACACAATTTCTGACTGTCATTCTGACTATTTGGGCTACACTGGGGATTCAGAAATAAAGTTTGGCATATCTCTCCATTAATTTTTTTCTCTCTCTATAAATCTACACTAAATATATATACAACTCTTTCTCCCTCTCTCTAAACCTGGATTTTAGCTTTCTTGAAACTTCTGCTTGAAAATGCTTCCTATGTTTCAAGCACAAATTCTAGTATCTGATTCATAGTTTTTACATTATTATCTAAAACTCCTCAGCATTCCTAGTTACAATGGAAATTACTGTTTACACCCTGCTTCTTTACACAAAGGGCTCAGAATAACTTGGTAAGAGCACATATAGTTTAGTTAAAGCATATAATAATGAAATAAAAGTGGAAAATAGTGATTGCAATGTATAAAACAATGGGCCACAGTGGATGAACGTAGTTACTGATTTTGGGATTGACTTCCGTATCAGATGAAATTCTGGAACGATGAGCAGTTATAGTAATAATTGGAAAAGACAAAGAATACTACTAGTTATTTATAGGAAACAAAGTATTTCCTAGCACAAAATTCTTTTTTTTAAAATAAATTTATTATTTTTTTTATATTTATTTTTGGCTGCATCGGGTCTTCGTTGCTGCACGCAGGCTTTTCTCTAGTTGCGGCGAGCAGGGCCTACTCTCCATTGTGGTGCATGGGCTTTTCATTGTGGTGGCTTCTCTCGTTGTGGAGCACGGGCTCTAGGAGCACGGGCTTCAGTGGTTGTGGCACATGGGATCTTCCCGGTCCAGGGCTCGAACCCATGTCTCCTGCATTGGCAGGCGGATTCTTAACCACTGCGCCACCAGGGAAGTCCCCCTAGTGCAAAATTCTAAGAGAAGCATATGTGGCAATTTCTAGAGTAGGTGCAATGATATGATGAAAAAAATACCATCAACCGGGCATAAAACGGAAGACAGAAGTGATGTGATTTGTAAGGCCTCATGGAATTAAGTTGGCAATAAGGGTCTTTTTGTTAGGATGCTCTAGTGAGACCTGTGAAAAATGTTGTTCCTGGTGCTTGGCAATTTCCAATCATTCTTTTTTACTTTCACTAAAAATATAATAACGTTATAGAAAGATTACAAGTAGATCATCCTATTGCCCTAAGAAAGTTTAAAAATTTTTGCTATTCTTTTTGCTATTCCTTTCCTGCTTTACAATTATATCGCCAAAGTCTCCACTTACCATCTAAAAGAGCAGCTCTCAATTTTGACTTCACGTTAGAATCAGTATTTTAAAAAATACTGATGCCGAGGCACCACCGCTATAGATTCTGATTTAACTTGTCTGGAGGGTGGGCCCTCTAGCAGTCGGTTTTTAAGTTCCACAGGTGTTTCTAACATGCAGTCAAAATTAGACCCACTCTTGACCTCAGCCCACTCTTCTGCATTCAGCAGAAGCTTCAGAAACTCATCTTTCCAGTTTGGAGAATGGTTTGTGGGTTCTTACCTGTGCCTTCCTCTGGAAAGTCCTCAATTCAACAGCCTCAGGACTCTGGGCGAGGCCAGAAAAGGCTCTGGGGAGATTGTGAATGGAATCCACTTGCGAGCAGTCCACGTAGAGCTCTACAGAGCCAGCTCCCCGGTGCAGATTGTTCAGTCTCAGGAGGACCCTGTGCCGCCTGCCGTCGGCCAGCTGCAGGTTGTTGAAAACCACCAAATGAATCTTCCCATCATTCTTCAGGTAACGGAGGATGGCTAGAACCAAGCACGGGTCAGCGAATAATGAGATAAAGGGAAAGGGCGTGATTCTGTGCTACACAGCCTCCAGGTGACGATGGCAAGGCTGGGTCATTGGAAAGACGCACGTAAGTCGGCACCATAAATCTTCAACATTTTGCGTGCCAGGCGTTTTTCTAGGCACTGGCCGCCACTCTGTTGCTGAGAACGTTTTGTGCTCATGAAGAGAGACAATAAGTAGTAAATTTGGAAATAAACAATAATTTCAGATAATGATGAGTAGAGTGAGCAAGTAGAACCCATCAAAAGTCAAGTAACATCCAGGTAAGCTCCTGAGGGCATGAACTCACTAATTCGCAAACATCAACTGAGCGCTACTACAGGGCTGGGTGCTGCCCTTCGTTGCTGTAAACACTTAATTTCTCCTCACTGCAACCCTATGAAACTGGAATGATTACAGGTGAGGAAAGGGAAGCTCAGATAAGCGAAGGAACTTGCACAAGGACACAGTAAGTGACAGGACTAGAATTTGAAACTGAGTGTGGTTTATTCCATGACTAAAAGAATGCTAGGCCTGGATAGGCCTTTCTAAGGACTTCATGGGAGATCTACCACCTTACACAAAAAGACATTCCCAGTATTACGTTGAGTGAAAAAAAGGTTATGAGTCAGTACGGGTTCATTCCGAAAAAACTATGTAGGTATGTACACAGACTTATATACACATATACAGAAAATTAGAAGGAAATATTAATACGGTCATTGCTGGACGATGTGTTTTTTTTCCTTTTCTTCATTTTCATTGCCTGATTTTTCTACAAGAAACATGCATTACTTATGTAATACAAAAAAGTAAAAGAAAGAAATGAATTCCACACATAAACCCAGAGTGTGCTACAGTCAGTCTATATGATTCATAACAAGTAACTGGGACCATCTTTCCTCAGATACCTCTTCTGTGAAGTGTAAATGCCAACTTGGTGCTGCCCCATGGAGTAGCCAGCCAGGAATATCTGTTTATGTTGCAATACTGCCAGAAAAAATAATCCCTACTATGAAAGTTTAAAGATGTTTTTGAAGACTTCCTCCAAATACCTTAGCCTTTCTAGGTTGACTTCCCCACCCTTCTAAACCCTGACTAGATTTGCTTTCCCATTTGACCATGGCTGGAGGGGGCCAGGTGGCATCAGGGTCTGTGGTATAGAGAGATGCCCTGAGGAGTAAGGAGATCTTCTCTCGTGCCCACGTGGTCACCACCACTTGCTTACCGAGAGAGAAGAATTGGTAAGACCTGACAGAACAGACTGGCTAGAAGGCCTTTCTCTGGCTGTAGTACATTACTACGTTTCCTGAAGCAAAGTATTGGTAAGACTTAAGTAAATGTGGTATGAGGAGAAAGAAAAAAGATGTGAGTAGAAATTCTTGAGGTATTTTAAACATGGGATACAACAGAGTTTTTTTACCCCTTTATTTAATATTGTTGAGAATTTATAATTGTAACAGCATGGCTGGAAATTGGAGGCATAAGGTACACAAAAGAGGGGGAAAATGAACCCAAATATATGCACTAATTCAATATTTTAAGACGTCTATTTCTTTACTTTTTTGAATAGTTTTGCAAATCCCTGGCGTTTTTACAGGCCAGTGGAAACACCACTTGGACTACCAGACTTCAACCAGGTCATAGACACATATACTCAGGATCTCCTCATTTTCATTATGGCCACAACCTCTGTTCCTCATAGTAACAGTTTAAGAGGATACACAGCTTAAAACAAATACCCTTGGTCTTTCTCTCCTGGGATTTCTGTGTAATTCAAAGGAAACACATTTTCATGGGCCCTTGCCTGCTTTGAGCAGGCCTTCCAGGCCATGTGGGCCATGATTTATTTTCATAACTGAATCGCTAAGTTTATAAACAGTACCTAGTGGAGTACGTCATGTATAACAGTTGCACATTAATGTTGTGAATATAAACTTTCAATGAATAATTAAATGATTGCATCGAAAGCTTTTCACATATAAATTTAAAAGTTTAGAGAGTAGCAATTTAACATCTATTGCAGGCAGCCAAACCTGCCATTGTGTTCCTGCTGCCATTTAAGGGCACGCTAGACTTCTGCCTTGCTTTGTGTTGCAGTGTAGCGCTGAAATGACAGATTCTTCATGCTCATAGGTCTTGTGACAAGAGCAAGAGGAAATAAAGGAAAAGAAGACTTATGGAAACTTCCATCTTCACAAGGTCCGTTAGCAGAAAATTATCAAGTGCTTTGACATTTACCATTCTTCATACTTGATCCAAGAATTTTCATTTTGCTTATGGCTTCCATTTTTTCATTTTTCTTTTTTATTGCAAACCCCTTACTTCAGTGCTTCTATACTTATTTTATCTTCAGAGCAGTAAGACTACCCCAGAGGGTCGACAGGCACCTGCTCAGAAAACTCAGCATTCTCCCATCAGTCACAATGAGTCTAGAAACAGCCTCAACAACCCAGGAGCCTGCAGCCTGGGAGATTCCCTGACCTTCTCCAGAAGCAGCACCACTGGAGGGGAGAGAGCAGACATGGTTCCCTTCCTCTCTCTGGTCCCCCTTTCCCAGTGCTCACCTTGCCCAATCTTAGCCCAACATACACACAGAGCAGAGGGGAGCAAAACAGAGGGGAAAATACAAGTGAGCCAGTAAGACATCACTTCTGCCTCCAGAAGGAGTGAAAAATCAGGCCTGGAAGCCGAAAGGAGCAGTCTTCTCCCGGCTCCAGCCCACTTCTGCCCCTTAGCACCCCAGGGAGCAACGCACTCAGGAAAACCGTCACTGGGTACAGCTCTGCTTCTTCAGCTGAAGCGCATTCCATCCTCTTGCTTGCTTCTCACTGCAACAAGTGTGCTTGGTGATTTCAGCCTTGTTCTCTCTCAGGGCGAGTACCAAGAACTCCTCTGATTAGAACTGAAGGCTGCAGGTCTTCAAACGGTGTTTCTGCCTCTACCTTGTTCTATCTCTGGGTTTCTCTGCCAGATTCCTTACTCACCTTCCTGCTGAGGGTCTCTTTCTATGCAGTTTTTCTGGACTGAAAGCTTGACATTCTTACAGGACTGTTTTGACCAGATGATTGCCTTTTCAATGCAACGCACGAGCGAGCCAGTGGAATCATTCACTAGCTCCCTAATTAATGTGTAACTTATCCCAGGACGGGCCCAACCTTCCTGCCACCTTCCATTCTGCTGATCACCGGCCAAGCTGAACGAACAGTTCTAATAACCCATTTTCACCCCTCTCTAGCTTTCTCCAGCCTCCCTCATCCTTTTCTTTCTGTGCAAATGTTCTCTTCTCCATTCCTCTCCTTCCTGCTCCATTGCCACAAATCTGAAGCCAAGATCCAGCTCAAATGCACCAGACTCCCTCTAGTCTTCCATCTTCCCCATGGTTGGAAGTTACTGCCTCATTCGTCTTCCCTAACACTTTCTCGGTGCTTTGCTAGGTATACGTTTTCAGGACTCAGGTTCCAGTCATGGCTCGGACCCTTAATCCCTATGTGACCCTGGGCCTGAAGTGTCCACTTCTTAAACTATTAAAAGGAGTCAGTAAAAGCTGTCCTTCCTATGTCATTTTGTTTTCAGTGGTGATCAAACAAGAAAATGCAAAAATATAAGCTGCTATACAAACGTAGGTACTAGTATATTTGTTTATTTCTCATCTTCTCTGCTAAAGCATAAACTCTTGGGACAAGCAGTCTATTTCTTACTAATTTTCCCATACACCACAGCATCTGAGAACACCAAATACAACAATCTGTTGAATGAAAAAATAGATAAAATAGAGTATTCATGTATCTACTCTGTTGGTTTTTTTTTGGCGGTACGCGGGCCTCTCACCGCTGTGGCCTCTCCCGTTGCGGAGCACAGGCTCCGGACGCACAGGCTCAGAGGCCATGGCTCATGGGCCCAGCCGCTCCGCGGCATGTGGGATCCTCCTGGACCGGGGCACGAACCCGTGTTCCCTGCATCGGCAGGCGGACTCTCAACCACTGCGCCACCAGGGAAGCCCCCTACTCTGATTTTTTTAATCCACAATCTTTTTAAAAGTGTGGGGAGCAGTTTCTATTAGTTTACGTACATAAACCCTTTCCTTCTAAACTTAGCATCTTTGTGTACTTGAGAGTTTGCAGCCCCGTTTTATGGCTGCATTTCCATGTCTGGGTACCAGCCCGACCTGATTAAAACCATCTCAGTGACTGGCGGGGGATGAAGACGAAGAAGCAAACCAAAGCAATGAAGATTTGAAATATTGCTATCTTGGGAAAACTTTCAAAAGGTGCTTTTTGAAAAGTGGACGGACTTGGCGGTCAAAAATATTATGATGTGTTGAATGTCAAAGCTATGAAGCAGGCTACCAGCTCTAAAAAACTGGAAATGATAATATTTTGTCTGCTTGGGCAAAGAAATTCGAGTGACCTAGCCTGCAGGCAGCAAACTCAGCAAGGTAGTCCGGGGCTTTCTGCTTTGCTTGGCGAATGGCTTTGCTTGGCAAATGGCTTTGCTCTTTGGCACTTTTAAATATATGATGAAAGCAATTGCTGTCAACCTTTCCTCTTCTTCTCTAAATAACTATACATTAAAAAAAAGACTTCTTGCCATTAATGTTTCTTGTGACGGATATTCTTGTTTGCCTTGGCTCATTTATCTTTATGCCTTATACGCTAAGGTCTTTGTAACTTTAGTGCTTTGGAAATACATAAAAGGTAAATCATCAAACTGCTTTTCCTAAAAGTACTCTGGGTGACTCCCAGGTGTGATAAATGCAGTATTGTATGTTTTGAAATTTTTTTGTAGCAGTTTAAACCAATGTAAAGCTTACAGAATACACACACGCACACACACGCACACACGCACACACACACACGGAGCAAAGAAACCATCCGGTGAAAGGAAGCACAGCAGTTATACTGAACATCTGCAAAGGGCTTTATATTTTGCTAAGTTACGAGGCATCACTGTAAACAACTATCAGGTAGGTAACAGAGCTGTAAATGTGCACAGAATCCCAAGGTCACCTTATAGGAGAGAGGTGCACAGCAACTTCTTAAATGCCCATGGAATGCTCTCTAGCCTTAGCAGAGCCACAGAATCTTAGCATTATAAGTCATCCAGCTTAATATCTCATTTCACAAATCCCTTCAGTAAAAGAGCAGCCTCTACCAGCACATTTCCAGTAACAAAGAACTTTACTTTGCAGAAAAACCCATTTCACTCTTGGATTGCTCCCCAAGAGTTTCCTAATTCAGAGCCAATATCTGTTTCCTCCGACTTCCACCAGTGTGTCCTAATTTTACTCTTCCGAACTATAGACAGATATCATCAATCGAAATGATATTCTTCAAATATTTTAAGGCAACTTGCACTTCTCTCATGTCTTCTGTCTGGCTCCTTGATTTCTCCAGTTCCTTTAACTTTTTGACTTGTGATGTGGTAAAAAAAAAAACGGGATCCAGAAGGATGCTGGCTTGGTGACTCTCCTTAAGGTAGTCTCTGACTTGACAGTGTCCCTGTGAAATGTGCTCACGACTAGACACAGTATTCTAGATGTGGCTGGACAATTAAGGGTGCAGTGGGACTATCGGTGCCCTTAATCTGGCCACATGTGTGTATTAATGAAGCCTAAAATTTAAAAAGCTTTAAAAAGAAGTTGCGTCAGTGTATCTGTTCATTCATTCATTCAGCAAACATTTCTGAGCAACTACTAAGTGCCAGGCACTGTGCTCAACATTGCTTGGTTCTTTGTATTTTTTTTTTTTTTTTTTTTTTGCGGTACGTGGGCCTCTCACTGTTGTGGCCTCTCCCACTGCGGAGCACAGGCTCTGGACGCGCAGGCTCAGCGGCCATGGCTCACGGGCCCAGCCGCTCCGCAGCATGTGGGATCTTCCCAGACCGGGGCACGAACCCTTGTCCCCTGCATCGGCAGGCGGACTCTCAACCACTGCGCCACCAGGGAAGCCCCATTGCTTGGTTCTTAACGTTGTTGACTAGAATGCTTAGGATGGGCCTTCCACATCCTGGGTGTCTACAATTTACTTTTCATTCCTAGAGGATGGATTTACATTTATTATTGTTAAATTGAATCTGATGGTGGCCTATTGTGTGTCAGCCAGGTAGGACCTTGCAAATCTTGATAACGGCATCTGACACGTTCAACTGTTTTTTCCAGCTCTGTGCCAACTGCAAACATGTTAAAATACTATGTTTCCACCTAAGTCACTGATATGTTGAAAAGTTCAATGCCCAAGACAGAGCCTTGTCAAAAACCACTAGATACTTTGCTATAAGGCAATTTACCAACTCCTAACAGTACTATTTATCTAGTTTATTCTTTTTTTATATTATTCAGAAAGGTATAATGAGTGACTTCATAAAATTCATTAAAAAATTTGGCAGGATTTATTTTTAGTAAACCTATTTGCCTTCAAATAATCCCAGCTTTCTTTTCCAGGAAATCCCCAAATGCATGAATAAAACAGTACAACCCTCTGAAGGTTTGTCCTAAAGTCCACGAAAATTCTTTCCACTTTCTGTATATCATCATTTTAAAACTGAGTTCATTCAAGGGTACCTCATAAGAGTACTGTGAAAGTTAAAAGGGAAAATGAGCGTTGAGCCTTTAGCATGGCCCTGGTTCATTGTAATGGCTCCATAAATAAATATTATTATAAGCGTTTGAGGCACCTCATTTTTTCCCGTTCATTATTTGGTTTAGAACTCTAACTTTTTTTTTTTTTGGCCTCTCCATGCAGCTTGCGAGATCTTAGTTCCCCCAGCACGGACTGAACCCGGGCCCTTGGCAGTGAAAGCTCAGAGTCCTAACCACTGGCCAGCCAGGGAATTCCAGAATTCTAACTTTTAAACTCTTCCATCTCTTTCAACTGTATCTCTCATTAGCCTGCAGGTTTCAGAACTACTCTGAACCATTTGACTTCTCCTGTCATAGGATGAGGAGCCTCTCTCCAGTCATTACTGCTAATTCTTGGAGTTCCCTTCATTTCCACAGCATCAAGTTGTTTTTTTGAGGCTCTCAAATTAAGGCTAAAGAAGCGGTCCTCTCATGCTTTTTCTGAAAGGTGAAGCTTTCACTAAGGTAAGCCAAGAGTTCACCGACTCATCATTTTTGGAAGACAGTTGCCTAAATAATAGAAAGGTGTCTCTGTCTCTCACTATCTATCTAATCTATCTAATATAGTAACCTGAAGTTTTTTATTGAGCTTCAGACTCTAAGTTATTATACTTTATGTAAGTCAGTTCTTGCAATCAACCTGGGAGGTAGCTGTTATCATCCCCACTTTAGAGATAGTAAATCGATGCTCAGGGGGATTCAGAGATGCATTCATGGTGACACAGCTCCTGAGACCTTTAATTGTGACTCAAACTCAGGATACTAACTGGAAAGTTGTCTCTATGCCAGATTCAAGAAAATCACCAACAATATCTTCTACCCAGCTAGGTGGTTTCTATAGAATGCTTATTTCTATACCACTGTATTACTAATAATCTGATAGAGCACTTCTATCAGAAATACTACCTGTATCACTTTTACGTCCTCAACCAAATGGTCTTCAACATTCATTCATTCAAAAAGTGATTCCGAGCCAGGCCTATTGTGTGACATTGTATACATCTAGAATTTCCACAACAATGTTTTTTTTTTTTTTTTAAACAAAGCTACTCTTCTCAGCCTCCATTTATTCTATCCAGTCTCTTCATGAGCCACTTCTATGTACAGGGCACTGTGCTATGTGCTGCAGTATACACAAAGGTGAGTTAAGGGATGCCCAGTCTCTGCCTTAGGGGAGCTTATAACCTACTGGAGAAAAGACCTCCAAGTAATTCAAATACAAGGCAAGCGAACAGTAGCACCTTCTGTGGAGGTACAAAGTCATATAAAGAAAGGTGTCAGGAGGAGCTGGAGATGTGTCTTACGTGTGTAGGATTTCAGTCACTTGAGGTGGTACAGGGCATGCACCAGGGGGAGCAGAGGGCAAGAGCAAAAGGACAGAGAAGGAGCGACAGCATGGGTGCATCCAGGGAACAGCAGTTAGTCCATCCAGCTGAAGCACAGGCTGCACGGACAGTTGGAAGGACAGATAAACTGGAAAGGCCGGTTGGGAGTCAGGCAATAGAAAGCCCTAAATGCCCAGCCTGGGCAATTGCACCTTATTCAGTTTGGGATCGGAAGCCACTACAGGTCTCTGCAGTCAGGCATAACTAGATCCATGTTATGCTTTGCGAACAGTAACGAGGCGACCATGGTAGGATGCCTTGGAGAGTGAGAGGGCAGAAACAGAAAGCTCAGTGGCAAACTCATTCTTTGCAGTCTTCATGGAATACACTTTAGTTTCTCGTAGGAGCTCGTCAGAGGCCCAGACAACCAAATCCTCTCTTCGATTCCATCTGTGCAGTCACCCTCTCCCAAACCATAACCTTTAATAGAGGGAAAGATGTGTCCTATTTCCTACTCTGGTGCTTTAAGTCATGAGAGATACATCTTGATTTCTTGTTTCGCTGTTTTCCATGCAAAGCAACAGAAGACAAGATCAGCTGAGGCTTGTCAGTTGAATAACGGACTGGGGTTCACCTTTCAGGAAGATGCTTTCCCCCCACCCTCCACAAATCATGGCAGGTGTGCATGGCCCCCTGAACGGTCAGGTCACTGAAGATGGTCTCTTGCTCTTTGTAACTCCCCTGCTCAACCAGTCCCTGCTTCACCTACTCCCTACTCACATGAAAGTGCTTGCCCCCTGCTCCGGCAACCGCTTCTTCTAATCCTTAGGCCAGAACGCCTCCACCTGCTAGTTTATTAAAGGGAAACTTCTGCCCTCATGATGGCGGTTAACCTGAGGGGCTGTGAGGGATGTGCCCCGGCTGCCGGTTTCCCTGGTAACTGACGAGCCAACCTGACGTCAATTCCCCCATACGTGGTAGCCTCCTTCTCCTCCGAGTAGCAAAGATCGCTGCCGTGTCCCGCCTGCTGTCTGCTCTATACAGTGGGATGTCGCTCCAGGACCTTTTGCTGCAGACATGTGAGATCCCCTGTCCAATAAACTGTTGATGTCTCTGTCACTGTTCTGGGCTCTTCTTTTGGCCTCGAGGCCTGCAGGGTGCGGCCCAGCACCACCACTGAACACCTCAACGGCGAGTCACAAACACATGCTGCATCTTTTTCTGGACCTGATGGACCCAGTGACTTCTTTCTTGTTCCAGTCACAATGGGCTGCTGCTCCTTCCTAGAACTTTCAGATTCACAAGGGATGGCAAATCTCTGTCCTTTTTCCTATTGCTCCAGGGAATCTTCTCTGTGTCAAATTCTTCAACCCTAATACTGTTATAAATTCCTCTTTTTTCTGAGAATTGTCATCTCTGTATTCTTTTAGGACTCCTTTTAAAAAATATTTTTTCTAAGAGCTTTTTATCTCTTCTAGTAGGTTGGCAGGTGGAAAGGTGTTCAATCCTTTCCTGTTTTTTTCCTCCTTTAACATGGAGATCAGCTGGTATTAACAGCTGACTCACATGACTGGTGATTCTTCAAAGGAAACGCACTTAACAACCCCCTTCCCTATCCATCTACCTGCCCATGTACTTAGCATTACCCTGGCTTCTATAGAGTGAACAGAAAGCATCAGCTCGGGGGAAGTTGCTTGTTTTTCTACAATGGCCAATTTAGAAATAGAGGGCGAGATTCAGAGAGAGTGAAAAGCTAGAAGCAGAGTTTTTGGCTCTATAGAGGGCCTTTTAGCCACTAAGCTGAGCGAGCTAAAAGAAAAACCTTCCAGTGCATCTAAAATAATTTGGTGAGAAGCTACTGCCCTTTAGATGAAGAAGGGTGGCTTTTATAGATGATAAACTGAGTAGCTGGGTTCTTAGACAATGAGCTGTTCCTTCAAGAGATGTGAGGCAAAATGGGGTTGTCAGAATCAAGGCAGAGAGATGGGTGAAATTACCTCCCATCAGGGCTGAAGGCGGGGCAAAGGGAGCAGGAATGGTTGAAACATCTGCTAAATCATGAATCATGTCCCCAACTCCCTTCATTGTCTGAAACTTCACCTCAGCCCCTGAGAGGCCATGAGGAACAGACAGAGAAAGCAGACTTGTGAGTGAGATGGAAGGAGGGAGGGAGGATATTGGAATTTGACACAAAAGGAGGGGTTAAAAGCCCATTCCTTCTTGCTTTTAACTCTATAGTCCTACGAATGCTAAGAATTAGGAATTTCTTTCAGCTCCCAACACCTGCAGCTTTAAGTGTTCAATCACAATTAGAATCTCAGAGAGTTTGAAGCACTAGAAATATCTATTTTGTAGAGCAAACAAATAAAAAATCTCGCCGGAAGGACCAGTCCTTTTTTAAAAGCATGAGCAGCATGGACACGTATCTGTCACATTCCTCAATAAGCAGGAACAGGTGTTGTCCCCAGGGCACGGGTGGAAGAGAAGGAGATGAAAAAATAGTGACCTTTTCCTTGGAAGTCATTTCTTAGTACATGTAGGAACTCAATTTGACAGTGAAACATTTGACAGCAGAGGGAACAAACAAGTGACAGACCTGTGTAAATCGGCGCAAAACAGGTAGAAAAGAGAGCTGTTCATTTCGTTCTACCACTGAGATATATTCTCTCCATCAAGTCCGGGAGGTGCTTGCAGAGCTAGGAGTTAGGTCTGCTAAGCCACATGCTTCTAAGGGAGCACAAGAATGGTGTGAGTGGCTATTACAGGCTGAATGTGTGTGTTCCCCTCAAATTCATATGTTGAAGCCTGAACCCTCGATATGGTGGTATTAGAAAGTGGGCCTTTGGGAGGTAATTAGGTTTAGATTAGGTCATGAGGGTGGGACCCCCATGACGGCATTAGTGTCCTTACAAGAAAAGGAAGACAGAGCTCACTCTCTTTCTCTGCACCAGCACACACCGAGGAAAGGCCATATGAGGACACAGTGAGAGGGTGGCTGTCTACAAGCCAGGACCCAGGCTCTCATCAAGAACCAAATCTGCTGGCACCTTGACCTTGGACTTACCAGCCTCCAGTACTGTGGGAAATAAACATCTGTTGCTTAAGCCACCCAGTCTATGGTATTTGTTATAGCAGCTCAAGCTGACTAACAGAGTGGCCAAACGGTCCTGGGTCCTGTCCCTTCCAGAACTGGATCCAGAATAACATGAGGATCAGACAACGTCAAAGGGCATTTTTGTTGCAAGCTATTCTTCCTTCTTTCTCTCGATATCAACTCACCCTCCCTGTACAGGTAAGTGCACAATCAGAGGAATTTGGTATTGAAAACTGAAATCAATGGTGGATGGAACCATCTGAAGGAAAGTAGACCCCAAATCCTGGAACAGGCAGAGAGGATTTTTAAGAAAATTATTTCTATAAATCTCCTTACCTTTGTTCAAGCGTCCCATCACAGTAAACTCAAAATACTTGCTGTTGTCAGCTGAAGAGTAAAGTCCGAAGATGGTGGCTGAACTTTTCGTCTGCAGCTTGAAGGTGGAGATCACATAGAGCTCGTTCAGGGTGGGGTCTGTCAGGACTGGCTGCAGGACACCTGGGTTCAGCCTCTGGCTGGCGGATGGGAGGAGGTCAAAGACTGCGGAGAATGGGGAGAAAGGAACAATCAGTGAAAGGTTTAACTTTGGGGCAAACACGTTTTTTGAGGGGAGACAATTTGACAGTAAGCTATGAAGTAAACTGATACTGTAATCATTTTTCCACATTGTCAAACTCGCCGGTTCTTCCTCATCACTCTTACAGCGGCTGGACATTTGAACCAGAAGAAATAGAGCACAATATTCATCACAAGCTTATAGCCCCCAAGAGAAGACAAACTTTGCAAACCCCAAATTGCGTTTTGGCTGAAGAAGTGGCTCTGAAAATGCCCACTAGGGAGAGGCTAGTATAAAGGCTAAAAGCCCTTATACTAAAGGCTTAACGTATAAGGTGTGGGGGACGCAGGTAACAGCGTCCAAGTCACTGTTTTTCTTATGGCCCCTAGTAGTGAATTTCTGCCTTGGGGTCCCTCATGTGCCTCTTGGACCGGAGCCCGTTGTCTTTTCCTGGCCAGTGATAAGTGACACAGGGAATATGCAGCAGAAAGCAGGGGTATGGTAGGAGATACACTGTTAACAAAACAGTTTGCTACCTTTGTGAGACCAAAGTGTTCCCTTTGTGCATTTACAGTGCCCCAGTGTTTCTCTGTTAAGAAACCCTGATGTGGGAACAAAACAAAACCATACAACGTGGTTTCTATTTCTTGATTGTAACCTCACTGATAGAGTTGGTCTACAAAAACTAGAACCTGCATGTATATCTGTGTAAGTTGCTTTTGATCGAGTCAGCAGCACCTTCTCTCAAATTTTAAGAAAGCTATGAGAGAGTATGTCCAGTTAATTTAAAAGGCAAAGGCCAAATTTGGGTAATACTCACTAGAAGTTACTTAGTATTTTTCTTGGTTTATGCAAATATCGTTTGGACAATTCCATAGCCTGCAGGAACTTCAGGCTCCAGAGCTGTCTCCTGGATACAATAATCTGGTTACTAAAAAGGGTCACAGTATCCATAATTTATAAAGAGCTCTTACAAATCAATAAAATAAGCATCCTAATAGAAAAATGGGTAAATAACATGAAAAGGCAATTTATAGAAAAAGAGTTACAATGGCAAATAAGTATATATATAAGTGTTCATATGGTTAATTAATGATGAAGGAATTGCTAACTTAAGCAACGAGGTATTATTTTCACCATCAAATTGGAAAAACAATAAATACAGTAATACCCAACTGTTGGTGAGGATTCAGGAAGATGGGTACTCATATACTGGTGGGTAAGATTTAAACTGGTATAAACACTTTGAAGCCAGTTTAAATAGCAATATCAAAGGCCCTAAGACACATTTGCTCTTTGATTTAGCGTTGCTACAAAAGGAATTTATCTTAAGAAAATAATGGATGATATGGTAATTTATTTAGGAGATTCACCACCAGTGTTGATTCTAGAATTTCTATTTAGGAAGGAGTTATGTGAAAATCTAATTGGAAGAGGTGGGAAACCTGAATCTTTGCTGGCAGAGCACTTTGTCTCTTCTTAACAGAGACAGAAAGGCTTGACAGAGATTACAGGGATTTCAGCCCTCCGAAGCCATCCTGTGGCATTGCAAATGTTCAACAAATTATTTACAGTATGAAAACACTGGAAACTAAGTGTCCTACATTAGAGCCCTGCATAAATAAATTTTGGTCCACCCAAAAAGAGAAATACTGTATATTAAATTACTATATATTAAAAAGGGTAATGCAGCTGAATACTTAGATATGGGAAAAAAGCTCATGATATATTAAGTGGAGACAGATGATAAAATTACATGTATAACATGATCCCATTTGAAATATGTATTTGCCCAGAAAAAGATTTGAAAAACAATATGACAAAATGCTAACAAGAATAGTAGCTATCTCTGGGTTGAATAATTATACATTTTTAATTTCATTTGCTTTTACTTATCCAATTTTCTTTTCTTTCTTTTTTTTTTTTTTTACAATGAACAGGTGTTGCTTTTGTAAGAAAAACTAGTTATAAAACAAACAGGCAAAAGCCTAGTTTAAAAGACGATATGTCTTCAGATTGGATCTGTATTGTTTCTTTCATGTGTATCAAGAACCTTATACAATAATGATTTTAATACTAGCAGTGCTGGAAAGCAGAATATCTATTATGTTCTTTCTAGCATCCCACATTCCCCAAACATGAGGACTGCTGCCAACTGTACTTCAAAAGGGGCATAGAATTTTTAAATTTCTAGAGAACTGGAAACTTTACATTTCCACCAGTGGGAGCAAAGGGAAATAAGGCAATATATTTAAAAGTTCCATTCAGGACAAGACATCTTCAGGAAAGAGATGTGTGTTTAAAAGTATGGGAACTGCATGCAAAACTAAACTCTTGGTATTCCTGATTTTTGCTTTGACCATGATTACGTCATAATTCAGCTGAAACTAAATTTACCGCATTTCAATCTGTATGGTTCCTCTAATCCACTGGCTTCACTCTCAAGAGGCCAAGTTGGGATTAGTTAGTAATGAGTTTGGAGAGTGTTTTGAAAAGGCAATGAGACACCACAAATTTCTACTAATGTTATGACGCTTTAGTAATAGCGCCAGGATCTAAGCACGACCTTCTAGTGTTACAGGTGAAATTACTGCTACCAGTGAGCTCAACCATCACTGTATGAAAATTGAATACTTACCAATAAGACTAGCAAGGCAGCTCAGAGGAAAAAGGAGATAAATTATTCAGCTGAGCTGAAAACTGCAAACTAATCAACTCAATAAAGAATCTATCAGAAACTTGACTTAATCAGATCATCTACAGCAATTAAATTAACCAGGTAATTTAGGTATAGCCTGATTTCAAGTCTCCATAAAACAGGCAGCTCTGTCCAAGAAGCAAAATCCATACCTGCAACACACCATGAAGTTGTGTGTTCAAACATCAAGAATTCATATAACACAAAATATTACACCCATGAATTCAAACCTGTTAAATAATGTTTGCAATAAGAAAACTCTTGAACTGTGTCAAAAAGCTTCCTTTCTGACACCAAAAGCAAAGGCAACAAAAGCAAAAGTAAACAAGTGGAACTACATCAAACTAAAAAGCTTCTGCACAGCGAAGGAAACCCAATGAAATGAAAAGGCAACCTATGGAATGGGAGAAGACATCTGCAAATCACATCTCTGAAAAGGGGTTAATATCCAAAATATATAAAAAAACTCATACAACTCAATAGCAAAAACAAACAAAACAACAAAAAATCACAACCAAACATATTTAAAAGTGGGCAGAAAATCTGAAAAAACATTTTTCCAAAGGAGATAGACAGATGGCCAACATATACATGAAAAGATGCCCAACATCACTAATCATGAGGGAAACGCAAATCGAAACCACAATGAGATATCACCTGACACCAGTTAGAATGGCTCTTAGCAAAAAGACAGGAAACAGCAAGTGTTGGTGAGGAGGTGGGAAAAAGGGAACCCTTGTACACCATTGGTGGAAATGTAAGTTGGGTCAGCTACTATGGAAAACAGTATGAAGGTTCCTCAAAAAATTTAAAATAGAACTACCTTATATGATCCAGCAATCCCACTCCTGGGTATTTAGCCAAAGAAAACAAAACCATTTACTCCAAAAGATATATGGAGTTATTCATCACAGCACTATTTACAATAGCCAAGATATGAAAACAACCTGTGTCTATCAACGGATTAAATGAATAAAGAAAATGTGATACACACACAACAGAATATTATTCAGTCATAAAAAGGAAGGAAATCTTGCCCTTTATGACAATATGGATGGATTTTGAGGGCATTATGTAAGTGTAATTAAGACAGACAAATGCTATATGGTCTCACTTATATGTGGAATCTTAAAAACAAAAACAAACAAGAAAGGACAAGCTCATAGACACAGAGAACAGACTGATGGTTGCCAGAAGTGGGGTAGTAGTGGTGGGGGTGAAATGGGTGGAAGACGTCAAAAGGTACAAGCTTCCAGTTATAAATAAGCCATGGGGATGTAATGTACAGCATGGTGACTATAGTTAATAGTACTGTATTGCCCGTTTGAAAGTTGCTAAGAGAATAAATGTTAAAAGTTCTCATCACAAGAAAAAAATCTGTAGTCATGTGTGGCAATGGATGTTAACTGGACTTACTGTGGTGATCATTTTGCAATGTATACAACGATCAAATCATTATGTTGTACACCTGAAACTAATATAACATTATATGCCAATTATACATTAATTTTTATAAAAGGCTTCCTTTCTTACCTTCCTAGAAGCAAGGTCACAATGAATAAATACTATAAAGTACAGCATTTTAAACATTTCAGCCCAAACGAAAAGCAGTTTCACTACCCCCTGAAAACACAATTCTGGTTGCCTGGTCTGGAATCAAAATGAGTTATCTGGTGAAATGCAAAGTTTAAATGGGTAGTTACTGCAGTGGGAGGGGAAGGGAATGGAGAGCACCAGCACAGACTTTCTTCATTCTGCCTTCCTTGAATTAGCAATTTTTACTTCAAGTTGTGTGTCTCTTCCAGCTTTATTACCTTAGTCAGTAAAAATTAACCCCAGGCATCAATTCAAACAGATGAAGGTCATCACTGGATAGCCAGTTAAAGCCCTAAGATGTTTTCTTGCTTAAATAATTTCTTCCTTTTTGTCTTTCCAAAATTCTGTTTAAGCTTAAGTGCTTTCTGCCCAACAGTTCTTTTCACCCCATCTCGCAAAGGGGTTTGAAGACTGATCATCCAGGTGGCTTTTCAAATTATTCATCAACTTATTAACCTCTTTGTAGAGAAAGACCCATTTCTCAGCCTTCCAGTTCAATTTACCTCAAGAATCAAGAGACCAAGCCAACTCCCAAAGGAGGTTTTGAGGTCCCAACAAAGTTGGAGCAGAAAAAGGCGAGTGGCAGGGCAATACAGCCATACTGCACCTTTCTTGAGGATATCAGCCTCAGACAACCTGGTGGGAACATCGCTCCTGCCGCGTCGAAGGATTTAGGATGCTGGGCTGAGTGGAGGGCCGGCCAGAGAGAGCCGCGAGGGACGGAATGCGGATTTCGCCCAACTTCAAACAGAACGTGTTCGAGGTCTAGGGCCGCGCCATAAGATTGGAAACCCCACGTCTTTGACTAGCCTGAAAATAAGTTTTGCATCCCCCAAACTATTGTATAGGGAATTGGTCTCATCGCTGGATAATCGAATCTCCGAAAATTCTAATCTTTATCGTTTCCAATCACAATAAAAAACAGAGAGGGGCCGAGCCGCGCGCGGAGCTGGTCCCTCCGTTCGCCCAAGTGGACCGCGGAACGGCGGGCTCCGTGACCGAGGGACCCTGGCCCGTGGCTCCCGCCCCGGCTCGCTCCCACTTACCCTGGGGGGTAGCCTGGGCGCTGGCCCCCAGCCACGGCTGCAGGGCCAGGTGCAGCAGGAGCAAAGCGGCTCCGCGCGGGGCCAGCATGTTGGCTTTTCCTGCTCCCCGCGGGCGCTCGGGACTCACGGCTCCGCGGGCCCTGCCTGGGAGGGCGGTCGGCGCGGGGCCCCTCGGTCGGGCTTCGAACGCGCAGCGCAGGTGAGGCGAGCGCGGCGTCCGGGCTGCCGTCGGGGGCGGTGCTCGCGTCCTGGCGCCGCGGAGCTGAGTGCGCTGGCTGCTGGGCAGGGCGCTTTATGGTCTGGCTGGCCGGGGTGGGGGAGGGCCGAGGCCGGGGCGGCCTACTTGGCTGGGATCCCCTTTGGCCGGGAAGTATGGGGGCGGCCGGAGCGGGGAGCGTGGGCGGCAGAGAGAGAGGCGTGAGCTTCGGGACTGGGGACGGGAAGGAGCCCTGGGCCGACCCGGTCCTGGGTGGGTGGGCGTAGTCGCCGGGCCCGCACGGACGAGGGGGTTAGGAGGATGCGAAGTGCAAGGATGAGCAGTCGCGGGGCTGGTGAGAAAGTGAGGACACGCAGGACAGAGAAGAAGGAGAAGAGCGGGGCAAAGGAGGAAGAAAGTGACACTGACCCGCTAGCTTTGGGCACCATCCATCCCCCACCTCTTCTTTTCTAAACAGAAGAACATCGTTTGGTCAGGCTCATAACGCCCATCTTGGGTTCCCTTCCCAACGAGCCCTGAAGGCTCTCCGGGAACTTCTGCCTCCTAAGGTGGTCCGGAGAACAACTGGTTTCTTTTATTTCTTCAAGCTTTTCTTGAATACTTTAAATGATGAATATTTTCCCCATCAAGTTTTGAGACGTGAACGGTGAATGTTTCAAAGTTTTTGAGTTTTCAATGGAAATAAAACACATCTCAAGGAATCCATCCAGACAGAACCATTTATAGGATGGCAGTGTTTTATGGAGAATTTTTCAGTCAGGTTTCCAAACACTCTGCCCACTTCTGTTCCGCCTTCCCAAAAGATTCCAGGTGACAGTTTAAAGCTATGGGAGTAGGACCTAAAAGAGAGGGAAGGAACATAAGGAATTAGTCTTCCTCCTAGGCAAAGCTCCCTAAAAATAATGTGGATTAATTAGAGGAAAAAATATTTCAGAACAATGGCAACCTTTTTCCTCTTAAACAATCTTGACTAATGGAGAAAATCCAGCAAAGTATTTATATCCCTATCTTTAAATCTCAAAGAATTCCATTTCAAAGTTTAAGAAGCTATCTGCCATAAACTGGAAGATTAACTCATCTTCTTATTCCCAAACTGTGCTAGAATAACCCCTCACCAATTATGATTCCACTCACAGCTAATGACCTGAAAATTTGTGAGCTATATTCAGAGCTCCTTTCTATTTGGGGTCTAACATAGTTCTAATCCAGGCTTCATTTAAGGCCGCATTGCACTAAGTCCCTGTATGGAGTGGGTCACCATATGTCTACATATAAGAGAGCACTGAAGAGACAAAGGGCACATGTTTCCAGCAATGTGACTGTACACTAGTGAGATGGATTAGACTCGAGAATCTTCAAGTCACCAAACGGTGTCCTCAGGAGTGGCCTGGGTTGGAGGGAGCTCCAGGCCCCCAACTTCTACTTTAAGCAAAATGGCTCTGCTTGTATATGTTTTATGCAACGGACTTCGGAGTAAGTAGGACTAAGTTATTTGGAAGGCAGATGCCTTTTTTTTTTAAGTCATCTTTGTTTAGTCATCTTTGTCAGGCATCCCCAAACCCTAGCAAATTCCCAACAAAAGAGCTTGCACAGGTAGGCACACAATAAATTTTGGTTGAAACTGGATGACTACTAAGTGTACCTGAGCAACAAAAGAATCAAATGACTTTCTGCTAGCCTAATAGAACTTACAATTTAGTTTTGTTTTTAAAGAGACTGCATTTTTATGAGGCTATTCTTTGGGGAACCTCAGTCAGCTTTTTCTTCATGTTCTCAGAATCAAGAGGAAATTTGATTACAATAAAATTCATTAAATTGGCTGTGAAATATATGGTAAAGGAGGTGAAAGAGTTAATCTGTGTCTTTTCTGTGCCACCTCATTAAAATATCTGTTGTTAACACTTACACTGCATTTTAATTTATTTTAATAATGTACTAATTTATTTAAATTTTCCCCAATATCAGACTGAGCTCTTTAGCACTATCTCATTTATTTTCATAGTCCTAATTCCAAGTACAGTGCTAACACTTGATAGTAAGTAGCTCACTGAATTTACTTTCCTTCTCTTGGTACTGTAAAGCAGGGTAAGAGGCTGTGATATGTTAGTAATCCATTCGTGCCGTAGATTGCAAAAATGGCCCCAAAGCTTCACTGTTGTCTATATATCTTTTGCTTTCCAGCTGTAGCCCTAGGCTTGGCCATGTAGTTTTCTTGGTCAATAAGAATTTAGCAAAACTCCTACAAGCAGAAGTAAAAAACATACGTGTGTGATTGGATTTGCTTACTTTTCCACCTCTGCCTTTGCCATGATAGTGTGGCTGTGCTAGCCTGTTGGAGGATGAGACATGGAGCAGAGCTGAGGCACCACAGTCACCCTAAGTAAAGCCAGCTGAGATCTGCTCACAGCTGACTCACACACGTGAATAGGTTCAGGCAAGATCAGCAGAGCTGTCTTGTTGACTCTAGCCATGAGAGGAACAAACGTTTATTTTTTAAAATGTATTTATTTAATAAATGTATGTATGTATGTATGTATTTATGGCTGCATTGGGTCTTTGCTGCTGCACGCGGGCTTTCTCTAGTTGTGGCGAGCGGGGGCTATTCTTCATTGCGGTGCGGGGGCTTCTCATTGTGGGGGCTTCTCTCATTGCAGAGCACGGGCTTCAGTAGTTGTGGTGCATGGGCTCAGTAGTTGTGGCTCGTGGGCTCTAGAGCGCAGGCTCAGTAGTTGTGGTGCACAGGCTTGTTGCTCCGCGGCATGTGGGATCTTCCCGGACCAGAGATCGAACTCATGTCCCCTGCATTGGCAGGTGGACTCTTAACCACTGTGCCACCAGGGAAGTCCCTATTTATTTATTTTAAACATTTATTTTTATATGCCATTAAGATTTGGGGGTTGTTTACTATGTAACATTATTGTCACATTACGATCTTATTGTAGCAAATTATATACTAGGTTCTGTGCCATTTCTAATTATTGTAACACAGAGTATGCCCCATTTTTGATGTTTGCTGACAGATTTCAAGCTTCAGCACTCCCCTTCCTCTTGGTCCCACATCTGAGCAACTGGATAAGAAAGCCTGGGTGCTCCTTCCTCTGGTGCTGTGCAAGCCCTACATCATGCATGGGAACACTCTCCCCAGCCCCACCCCCTAATCATCATGAACACCCCAAAGCCAGCCTTCTTTCCCTTCTCTCTCAAGCCATCTGCAGACCAGCTTGGGAGCCCATCCTGCTCTCACCAGAAAGCCTCCCTATGTGAGTAATAAACCTTTTCAAAATCTTTTGCAGCTGGGCGTGGGGATACCCATCCTGCTTCTGCTCCTCCTGTTCTTTAGAAGGGGGAGAAGTTACTCGTATTACATGCTACTATTTGGCACAGCTAAGTAGAAGCTATATACATATTTGTTAATTGATATTTGAATGAAGCTATCATTAGTTATGTCAAGTTTTCCACTTGAATTTCTTTTTTAACAACTTTATTGCAGTATAATTTCTTTACAGTGGTGTGTTAGTTTCTCCTTTATAACAAAGTGAATCACCTATACATATACATATATCCTCATATGTCCTCCCTCTTGCGTCTCCCTCCCACCCTCCCTATCCCACCCCTCTACGTGGTCACAAAGCACCGAGCTGATCTCCCTGTGCTATGCAGCTGCTTCCCACTAGCTATCTATTTTACATTTGGTAGTGTATATATGTCCACGCCACTCTCTCACTTCATCCCAGCTTACCCTTCCCCCACCCCATGTCCTCAAGTCAGTTCTCTACATCTGTGTCTTTATTCCTGTCCTGCCCCTAGGTTCCTCAGAACCTTTTCTTTTTTCTTTTTAGATTCTATATATATGTGTTAGCAAACAGTATTTCTTTTCCTCTTTCTGACTTACTTCACTATGTATGACAGACTCTAGGTCCATCTACCTTACTACAAAAAACTCAATTCCATTTCTTTTTATGGCTGAGTAATATGCCATTGTATATATATGCCACATCTTCTTTATCCATTCATCTGTCGATGGACACTTAGGTTGCTTCCATGTCCTGGCTATTGTAAATAGAGCTGCAGTGAACTTTGTGGTACATGACTCTTTTTGAATTATGGTTTTCTCAGGGTATATGCCCAGTAGTGGGATTGCTGGGTCATGTGGTAGTTCTATTTTTAGTTTTTTAAGGAACCTCCATGCTGTTCTCCATAGTGGCTGTATCAATTTACAGTCCCAGCAACAGTGCAGGAGGGTTCCCTTTTCTCCACACCCTCTCCAGCATTTATTGTTTGTAGATATTTTGATGATGGCCATTCTGACTGCTATGAGATGATACCTCATTGTAGTTTTGATTTGCATATCTCTACTGATTACTGATGTTGAGCATCCTTTCATGTGTTTGTTGGCAATCTGTATATCTTCTTTGGAGAAATGTCTATTTAGGTCTTCTGCCCATTTTTGGATTGGGTTGTTTTTTTTTTGATATTGAGCTGCATGAGCTGCTTGTAAATTTTGGAGATTAATCCTTTGTCAGTTGCTTCATTTGCAAATATTTTCTCCCATTCTGAGGGTTGTCTTTTCCTCCTGTTTATGGTTTCCTTTCCTGTGCAAAAGCTTTTAAGTTTCATTAGTTCCCATTTGTTTATTTTTGTTTTTATTTCCATTTCTCTAGGAGGTGGGTCAAAAAGGATTTTGCTGTGATTTATGTCATAGAGTGTTCTGTCTATGTTTTATTATAAAAGTTTTACAGAGTCTGGTCTTATATTTAGGTCTTTAATCCATTTTGAGTTTATTTTTGTGTATGGTGTTAGGAAGTGTTCTAATTTCATTCTTTTACATGTAGCTGTCCAGTTTTCCCAGCACCACTTATTGAAGAGGCTGTCTTTTCTCCATTGTATATTCTTGCCTCCTTTATCAGAGATAAGGTGACCATAGGTGGGTGGGTTTATCTCTGGGGTTTCTATCCTGTTCCATTGATCTATATTTCTGTTTTTGTGCCAGTACCATACTTTCATGATTACTCTAGCTTTGTAGTATAGTCTGAAGTCAGGGAGCCTGATTCTTCCAGCTCCATTTTTCTTTCTGAAGATTGCTTTGGCTATTCGGGGTCTTTCTGTTTCCATGCAAATTGTGAAGTTTTTTATTCTTGTTCTGTGAAAACTGCCATTGGTAGCTTGATAGGAATTGCACTGAATCTGTAGATTGCTTTGGGCAGTACAGTCATTTTCACAATGTTGATTCTTCCAATCCAAGAACATGGTATATCTCTCAATCTGTTTGTATCATCTTTAAAACTCTGCAAGCAAGAAGGGAGTGGCAGGACATATTTAAAGTGTTGAAAGGTAAAAATCTACAACCAAGATTACTCTACCCAGCAAGGATCTCATTCAGATTCAATGGAGAAATTAAAACCTTCACAGACAAGCAAAAGCTAAGAGAATTCAGCACCACCAAGCCAGCTTTACAACAAATGCTAAAGGAACTTCTCTAGGCAGGAAACACAAGAGAAAGTAAAGACCTACAATAACAAACCTAAAAGAATTAAGAAAATGGTAATAGGAACACACATACCGATAACTACCTTAAATGTAAATGGATTAAATACTCCAACCAAAAGACATAGACTGGCTGAATGGATACAAAAACTATACCTGTATATATGCTGTCTACAAGAGACCCACTTCAGACCTAGGGACACATACAGACTGAACGTGAGGGCATGGAAAAAGATATTCCACGCAAATGGAAATCAAAAGAGAGCTGGAGTAGCAATTCTCATATCAAACAAAATAGACTTTAAAATAAAGACTATTATAGGAAACAAAGAGGGACACTACATAATGACCAAGGGATCAATCCAAGAAGAAGATATAACAATTGTAAATATTTATGCACCCAACATAGGAGCACCTCAATACATAAGGCAAATGCTAACAGCCATAAAAGGGGAAATCAACAGTAACACATTCATAGTAGGGGACTTTAACACCCCACTTTCACCAATGGATAGATCATCCAAAACGAAAATAAATAAGGAAACATAAGCTTTACATGACACATTAAACAAGATGGACTTAATTGATATTTATAGGACATTCCATCCAAAAACAAAAGAATACACTTTCTTCTCAAGTGCTCATGGAACATTGTCCAGGATAGATCATATCTTGGATCACAAATCAAGCCTTGGTAAATTTAAGAAAATTGAAATAGTTTTAAGTATCTTTTCCAAACACAACGCTATGAGACTAGATATCAGCTACAGGAAAAAAATCTGTAAAAAATACAAACACATGGAGGCTAAATAATACACTACTAATTAACCAAGAGATCACTGAAGAAATCAAAAAGGAAATCAAAAAATACCTAGAAACAAATGACAATGAAAACACGATGACCCAAAACCTATGGGATGCAACAAAAGCAGTTCTAAGAGGGAAGTTTTTAGCAATACAGTCCTACCTCAAGAAACAAGAAATGGGACTTCCCTAGTGGTGCAGTGGTTAAGGATCTTCCTGCCAGTGCAGGGGACATGGGTTCAAGCCCTGGTCCAGGAAGATCCCACGTGCCGTGGAGCAAATAAGCCCATATGCCACAACTACTGAGCCTGCGCTCTAGAGCCCACGAGTCACAACTGCTGAGCCCACGTGCCACAACTCCTGAAGCCCGTGCACCTATAGCCTGTGCTCTGCAAGAAGAGAAGACACCACAATGAGAAGCCCACGCACCACAATAAAGAGTAGCCCCCACTCGCTGCACCTAGAGAAAGCCTACGTGCAGCAATGGAGACCCAACATGGCCAAAAATAAATAAATAAATAAATTTATTAAAAAAAAAGAAAAGAAAAAAGAAACAAGAAATGTCTCAAATAAACAACCTAACCTCACACCTAAAGCAATTAGAGATAGAAGATCAAAAAAGCACCAAAGTTAGCAGAAGGAGAGAAATCATAAAAATCAGATCACAAATAAATGAAAAAGAAAGGAAGGAAACTATAGCAAAGATCAACAAAACTAAAAGCTGGTTCTTTGAGAAGATAAACAAAATTGATAAATCATTAGCCAGGCTCATTAAGAAAAAAAGGGAGAAGACTCAAATCAGTAGATTCAGAAATGTAAAAGGAGAACTAACAACTGACACTGCAGAAATACAAAGGATCACGAGAGATTACTACAAGCAACTCTATGCCAATAAAATACACAACCTGGAAGAAATGGACACATTCTTAGAAAAGCACAACTTTCCAAGACTGAACCAGGAAGAAAAAGAAGATTTAAACAGACCAATCACAAGCACTGAAATTGAGACTGTGATTAAAAATCTTCCAACAAGCAAAAGCCTAGGACCAGATGGCTTGACAGGCAAATTCTATCAAACATTTAGAGAAAAACTAACACCTATCCTTCTCAAACTCTTCCAAAATATAGCAGAGGAAGGAACACTCCCAAACTCATACTACGAGACCACCATCACCCTGATAACAAGACCAGACAAAGATGTCACAAAGAAAACTACAGGCCAATATCACTGATGAACATAGATGCAAAAATCCTCAACAAAATACTAGCAAACAGAATCCAACAGCACATTAAAAGGATCATATACCATGGCCAAGTGGGGTTTATCCCAGGAATGCAAGGATTCTTCAATATATGCATAATCAATCAATGTGATACACCATATTAACAAGTTGAAGGAGAAAAACCATGTGATCATTTCAGTAGATGCAGAAACAGCTTTTGACAAAATTCAACACCCATTTATGATAAAAACTTTCCAGAAAGTAGGCATAGAGGGAACTTACCTCAACATAATAAAGGCCATATGTGACAGACCCACAGCCAACAATGTTCTCAATGACAAAAAACTGAAAGCATTTCCTCTAAGATCAGGAGCAAGGTTGTCCACTCTCACCACTAATATTCAACATAGTTTTTGAAGTTTTAGCCACAGCAGTCACAGAAGAAAAAGAAATAAAAGGAATCCAAATCAGAAAAGAAGAAGTAAAGCTGTCACTGTTTGCAAATGACATGATCCTATATATGGAGATTCCTAAAGATGCTACCAGAAAATTATAAGAGCTAATCAATGAATTTGGTAAAGTAGGATACAAAATTAATGCACAGAATCTCTTGATTTCCTCAGTGATCTCTCGGTTATTTATTAGTGTATTATTTAGTCTCCATGTGTTTGTATTTTTTACAGGTTTTTCCCTGTAATTGATATCTAGTCTCATAGCACTGTGGTCAGAAAAGATACTTGATATGATTTCAACTTTCTTAAATTTACCAAGGCTTGATTTGTGAACCCAATATATGATCTATCCTGGAAAATATTCCATGAGCACTTGAGAAGAAAGTGTATTCTGTTGTTATTGGATGGAATGTCCTATAAATATCAATTAAGTTCATCTTGTTTAATGTGTCATTTAAAGCTTGTTTGCTTATTTATTTTTATTTTGGATGATCTGTACATTTGTGAAAGTGTGGTGTTAAAGTCCCCTACTATGAATGTGCTACTGTCGATTTCCTCTTTTATGGATGTTAGCATTTGCCTTATGTATTGAGGTGCTCCTATGTTGGGTGCATAAATATTTACAATTGTTATATCTTTTTCTTGGATTGATCCCTTGGTCATTATGTAGTGTCCCTCTTTGTTTCTTGTAATAGTCTTTAGTTTAAAGTCTATTTTGTCTGATATGAGAATTGCTACTCCAGCTCTCTTTTGATTTCCATTTGCATGGGATATCTTTTTCCATGCCCTCACTTTCAGTCTGTATGTGTCCCTAGGTCTGAAGTGGGTCTCTTGTAGACAGCATATATACAGGTATGGTTTTTGTATCCATTCAGCCAGTCTATGTCTTTTGGTTGGAGCGTTTAATCCATTTACATTTAAGGTAGTTATCGGTATGTGTGTTCCTATTACCATTTTCTTAATTCTTTTAGGTTTGTTATTGTAGGTCTTTACTTTCTCTTGTGTTTCCTGCCTAGAGAAGTTCCTTTAGCATTTGTTGTAAAGCTGGTTTGGTGGTGCTGAATTCTCTTAGCTTTTGTTTGTCTGTGAAGGTTTTAATTTCTCCATTGAATCTGAATGAGATCCTTGCTGGGTAGAGTAATCTTGGTTGTAGGGTTTTCCCTTTCATCACTTTAAATATGTCCTGCCACTCCCTTCTGGCTTGCAGAATTTCTGCTGAAAGATCGGCTGTTAACCTTATGGGGATTCCCTTGTATGTTATTTGTCGTTTTTCCCTTGCTGTTTTTAATATTTTTCTTTGTATTTAATTTTTGATAGTTTGATTAATATTAACATGTGTCTTGGCATGTTTCTTATTGGGTTTATCCTGTATGCGACTCTCTGCGCTTCCTGGACTTGATTGACTATTTCCTTTCCCATATTAGGGAAGTTTTCAACTATAATCTCTTCAAATATTTTCTCAGTCCCTTTCTTTTTCTCTTCTTCTTCTGGGACCCCTATAATTCGAATGTTGGTGTGTTTAATGTTGTCCCAGATGTCTCTGAGACTGTCCTCAATTCTTTTCATTCTTTTTCCTTTATTCTGCTCTGCAGTAGTTATTTCCAGTATTTTATCTTCCAGGTCACTTATCCATTCTTTTGCCTCAGTTATTCTGCTATTGATTCCTTCTAGAGAATTTTTAATTTCATTTATTGTGTTTTTCATCATTGTTTGCTTTTTAGTTCTTCTACTTCCTTTTTAAATGTTTCTTCTATTTTCTCCATTCTATTTCCGAGATTTTGGATCATCTTTACTCTCATTATTCTGAATTCTTTTTCAGGTAGACTGCCTATTTCCTCTACCTTTATTTGGTCTGGTGGGTTTTTGCCTTGCTCCTTCAACTGCTGTGTGTTTCTCTGTCTTCTCATTTTCCTTAACTTACTGTGTTTGGGGTCTCCTTTTTGCAGGCTGCAGGTTCGTAGTTCCTGTTGTTTTTGGTGTCTGCCCCCAGTGGCTGAGGTTGGTTCAGTGGTTTGTGTAGGCTTTCTACACAGTGGAAGGGACTGGTGCCTGTGTTCTGGTGGATGAGGCTGGATCTTGTCTTTCTGGTGGGCAGGACCGCATCTGGTGGTGTGTTTTGGGGTTTCTGTGACCTTATTATGATTTTAGGCAGCCTCTCTGCTAATGAGTGGGGTTGTGTTCCTGTCTTGCTAGTTGTTTGACCTAGGGTGTCCAGCACTGTAGCTTGCTGGTCATTGAGTGGAGCTGGGTCTTAGGCATTGAGATGGAGACCTCTGGGAGAGCTTTCACTGTTTGATATTATGTGGACCTGGGAGGTCTCTGGTGGGCCAATGTGCTGAACTTGGCTCTCCCACCTCAGAGGCACAGGCCTGACATGCAGCCAGAGCACCAAGGCTCTGTCAGCCACACAGCTGAGAAGAAAAGGGAGAAAAAAAGAAAGAAAGAAAGAAAAAATAAAATAAATTTATTAAAATTAAACAAAATTATTAAAAATTAAAAAAATTTAAAAGTAATAAAAAAGAAAGAAAAAGAGAGCATCCAAACCGAAAAACAAATCCACCAATGATAACAAGCGCTAAAAACTATACTAAAAAAAAAAAAAAAAGACAGAACCCTAGGACAAATGGTAAAAGCAAAGCTATACAGACAAAATCACACAAAGAGGCAAGTACATACACACTCACAAAAAGAGAAAAAGGAAAAAAAATATATATATATATTTTTAAAAAAGGAAGAGAGCAAGCAAATTAATAAACAAATCTACCAATGATAAACTCTAAATAGTAAACTAAGATAAACATAAAACCAGAAACAAATTAGATGCAGAAAGCAAACCCCAAGTCTACAGGTGCTCCCAACGGCCACTTCCTCAATTTGGGATGATTCATTGTCTATTCAGGTATTCCACAGATGCAGGTACGTTAAGTTGTTTGTGGAGATTTAATCCGCTGCTCCTGAGGATGCTAGGAGAGATTTCCCTTTCTCTTCTTTGTTTGCACAGCTCCTGGGGTTCAGCTTTGGATTTGGCCCCGCCTCTGCGTGAAGGTCGCCTGAGGGCATCTGTTCTTCTCTCAGACAGGACAGGGTTAAAGGAGCAGCTGATTTGGGGTCTCTGGCTCACTCAGGCCGGGGCGAGGGAGGGGTATGGGTGCGGGGCGAGCCTGTGGCGGCAGAGGCCGGCGGGACGTTGCACCAGCCTGAGGTGCGCCGTGCGTTCTCCCGGGGAAGTTGTCCCTGGATCATGGGACCCTGGTAGTGGCGGGCTGCACAGGCTCCTGGGAGGGGCGATGTGGAGAGTGACCTGTGCTCGCACACAGGCTTCTTGGTGGCAGCAGCAGCAGCCTTAGTGTCTCATGCCCGTCTCTGGGGTCCGCCCTGGTAGCCGTGGCTCGCGACCGTCTCTGGAGCTCGTTTACGCAGTGTTCTGCATCCCCTCTCCTCGTGCACCCCGAAACAATGATCTCTTGCCTCTTTGGCAGGTCCAGACTTCTTCCTGGACTCCCTCCCAGATATCTGTGGCACACTAGCCCCCTTCAGGCTGTGTTCACACAGCCAACCCCAGTCCTCTCCCTGGGATCTAAACTCTCCCAAGCCCGAGCCTCAGCTCCCAGCCCTGCCCGCCCGGCGGGTGAGCAGACAAGCCTCTCGGGCTGGTGAGTGCCGGTCGGCACCAATCCTCTGTGCGGGAATCTCTCCGCTTTGCCCTCCGCACCCCTGTGGCTGCGCTCTCCTCCGTGGCTTCGAAGCTTCCCCCTCTCCGCCACCCGCAGTCTCTGCCAGTGAAGGGGCTCCTAGTGTGTGGAAACTTTTCCTCCTTCACAGCTCCCTCCCAGAGGCGCAGGTCCTGTCCCTATTCTTTTGTCTCTGTTTTCTCTTTTTTCTTTTGCCCTACCCAGGTACATGGGGAGTTTCTTGCCTTTTGGGAGGTCTGAGGTCTTCTGCCAGCATTCAGTAGGTGTTCTGTAGGAGTTGTTCCACACGTACATGTATTTCTGATGTATTTGTGGGGAGGAAGGTGATCTCCATGTCTTATCCTCCATCATCTTGAAGGTCTCCCCCTTCTCCACTAGAATTCTTGAAGGGAATAGAAATGGAAGATAATTACTAACATTTAAAGATGGTTTGAAGGGAGTATGGTTTACACTGTAATATGTGATGACATTTATGCCACAGCACTGGAAAATGTAGACTTTGGACTACTGTTTAGTTTAGTGTTAATAACAAAGAAAGTTCCTTTTTTTTTTAAACTGGGGTATAGTTGTTTTACCATGTTGAGTTAGTTTCAACAAAGGAAGTTTCTTGATTAAGTGACAGGAAAATAGCTTCTCTAGAAACTAGCCAACACCAATAAGGGCCTAGTAAATCAAGCAGGGGACTTTTGATTAGTGTACAATTAAAAGTAAAAAACTTTTTCACAGAACTCAAAAAAAGATAGTTTGCCTTAGCAATTAGGCACTGAAGATTAGTGAAGCAAGAAAAGAAGTGTGTAAAATCACTCATTTTCAATCTCACTAAGGGTCTAAGTAGACTATTTTTTAAATTCTTATTAAGCTTCTTTAATATACTTTACTAAATACTGTGTAAAGATTCCTTAGAAAAATAGCCAGAAGTGCAATTGTGAGGACATTTATTACCAGTAACTATGTCTACCCAGCTTGAAGTCCAGAGAGAGTTTTGACAACTAGCGTTTCTTAAAGTAACTGCACTGCTTCATTAAACAATACACTAATCCATCCAAATGGTGGTTTCTGCAAAGTCTAGTGATAAGAATGATTATTGTTCCAGGGAAATCCCAAACTTAGTGCCAGATGTCTAAATGTATTTGCTAAGAAAATATGATGCAAACTGCAATGAAATAATAGGACATAAAGCAAACCTGCAAAATACGCTAAAATTATATTCATTTGGATGTGAGGAGTTTAGAATTGGGGATGATTTGATTTGAATTGGATTGAAATTCATCTATGGGGGGAAAATGTTTGTAAGCAAGTGAATAGTATTACTCGAATTCCTGGGGGCATGTTTAACTTTACTAAAATAACGAACACATGAAGGATTTTAGTAGTTAACTGTCAACTGGAAACTTGGTACTGCTAATGAAAAATGAGCCCTAACAAGTTTGTAAAGAAGCTGGACCATATATAAAAATATTTTTTCCAACTCTAAATTATAAAATTCTGTAGGTGTTGCTATCCAATCATTGACAAAACTGTTGAGTTAGAAAGAATATTTGCCTATCAATCATGAAATCTGAATTAGAGTTTCTTCTCTTTAATACAATCAGCTATCCAACAAACAATTATTTTGTGCCTGTTCATTACTTCACTCAACAAATATTTCTCAACAGTCTTCAAGAATGTGCCCAGCACTGTGTTAGACAATGGCCATACAAAGATGAATGAAACACAGTTCTTGTTCTCCAGCTCACAGTCTCCTGTGAGAAATACAGAAATACAGAGGATATAAATAATATGATAAAGGCTATAACAGTTATGTGTCCCAAGAAATAAGGAAATGCTGAGGAGAAAGCAACTTATAGTTAGAGAGAATTGGAAGAGTCTTCCTAGAAGACATTCTCCATGTGGCAAAGTAAGGGAAGAACATTGCAGGCAGAGTGAATGCATGTTATGTACAAGCCCATGGAGGGAGATGTCAAGATGATGTCTGGGGTCCTGACCTGGGCCACGTGGCAGACTGTAGTGCCATCCCCTGAGATATGAGGGGTAGATGATAGTTTGGCTTGGCCATGTTGAGGTTAAGGCACCTTTAAGACATTCAAGTGGAGCTGTCCATTAGGAGCTTAGTTACATGGGTCTGTAAATCAAGAGGGAGGTCGATAGGTGTGGCCTCATTAATTTACAGGTAGCAGCTAAAGCTGTAGGTGTAGATGAGACTGCGTAAGAAGCGTGCATCAGATGAGGAAAAAACACCGAGGAACACTAATGTTCAGAACCAGTAGAGGAGAAGGCAGAGATAAAGATGGAGAGAAGTAAAAGAGAACTGGGAAAGTGTGGTATCAGGGAGGCATGGTGAATAGTATCAATATCTTGGAGAGGTCAAGCAAGATAAGAACTGAAAACTGTGCTTCGGCTTATCAACATGGAAGTCATTGGTGACTCTGTTGGAAGCATTTGATGGAGTAGTGTGGGTGAAAGAAAAACGGTACCGCCATTTGAGGAGTGAGTATGACAGAATAGTAAGTGGAGAATAAAGACAATGATAGAAGTAAGATAACTTTCGGGCTTCCCTTGTGGCTCAGTGATTAAGAATCCGCCTGCCAGTGCAGAGGACACGGGTTCGAGCCCTGGTCCGGGAAGATTCCCCATGCCATGGAGCAACTAAGCCCGTGTGCCACAACTACTGGCCTGTGCTCTAGAGCCCGCAAACCACAACTATTGAAGCCCATGTGCCTAGAGCCCGTGCTCCACAACAAGAGAAGCCACCGCAATGAGAAGTCCGCACAACTGCAACAAAGAGTAGCCCCTGCTCGCCTCAACTAGAGAAAGGCCTGCACGCAGCAATGGAAATCCAACACAGCCTAAAATAAAATAAAAATATTAAAAAAAAAAAAAAAAAGTAAGGTAACTTTCAAGAAGCTTGCCCGGGATGTGGAAGGTGGAGATAGGGCAGTAATTATTGGGAGAGATAGGAACATATTTTGACGTAGATGGAACAGAGCTGCCAGGGAGGGAGTTGATGATCTGTGATTTTTCTTAATCAGGAGGCATTAAAAGTATAACTAGTGTCATGTGGTGGTCTATTAAATTTGATATTTTATGTTTTCTTATAATAGTTTTTCATTTTCTGTATCACAGCAGAAGCTTCACAAGAATGAAGGCTGTCTGTGTTAAGACAGTAACAGAATTCCCATCCCAGGGGTTCATTACCTCCTATAACATGAAGTCCAGAGGGAGAGAGTTGCAGGGGTGATTCAGTGAATTAACAACCTTATGCCTCTGGGTCAGCTCTTGAACTTCCCTCGTGGTTATTGCAGCTCCTAACAGCATGTCTTTACATGACATCATCCAAGAGTAGGAAGCAAGGGGACGGTGAGGCTTCTGCTCTTGTATCTCTCTCAATCTACAACCACTGCTCATTTTTCCATGAGGAAGACCTTTCCCAGCAACACCCAAATAGACTTCTTTCTCCTCAAGTCTTATTGTCCAGGAATGGGTCACAGACCCATTCTTTTCTGTCAGGAAGGGTGGGAAAGGGACGACTGGTGTTTTCAGCCTCCACTGTGGGAGCGGGCTCGACCAGGAAGGAAGAGGGAGAGGAGGGTGGATTACAGACCAGGCCAACATGGTCACCACAGGCTCTGTGTCTCTCATTCTGCTAGTGCCCCCTGCAGGGCTGGGTGCTTACAAGTGGGTATTTGGCAAATGGTCCTTATTCTCTTTTGAGGTTCATAGCTCAAATAGGCGAAGCTAGAAGAGAAGTGGTGAACTGGTAAATGAGAATGGGAGGGAGGGGATGGGGAAAAATAATGGACTTAGGGAAAAGAGGATGGGCAAAAAGAGACGAAATAACTTCAGTTTCCATGGGTTTAATGTGAAGAATACTCTTAATATATAAGAAGTTCTAGACCAGGGACTGGCAAACTGTGACCCACAGGCCGAATCTGGCTTACCACCTGTTTCTGGAGGGTCGACAAGTTAAGGGGAGTTTTGACATTTTTAAGTGGCTGCAGAAAAAAGAATTATAAAGAAGAGTGTTATTTATGACATGTGAAAATTATGTAAATTTCAGATTTCAAGGTCTATAAATAAAATTGTGTTGGAACACAGCCATGTTCACTTGTCTACGGCTGCTTTTGTGACACAACCACAAAGCTGGGGAGTTGCAACCAAGTCCATGTGGATTACAAAGCCCTAAAGTCTTTACTCTCTGGCCCTTCACGGGAAAAGTGACAGGCCACTCTTCTAGGCCATACATTTTCTGAAATCCTATCCATTATGTTAGACTTAATTATCAAGCAGAAGAAAGAAAGCAAATATTAGCAGACTCCTGTTGCTGACTCCATTCCTTACTCTCCTGTCTTCTATTAAGACCGAGGAGTTGAGGGGCACGGGGCATGAGCGTCACATCTTACTTCCTAGTACCACAAACTAATAAGTATTAAATCTACCCTTCCTCTCCTTCCTCTCTCTAGGTACAGTATCCTGCCAGTGGTATTAACGTGGACCAGCTTTACATCAGTCTCAGGAGAAACGGGAGGGAGTTGGTCATTGACTTGAAAAATCTGTCTAATGAAAATATGCTTCCTTTTATGGGTCTAGGGAAATGTGAACTGCAGACCTTTTATACTGCCACTTGAGCCTTCAATTTCATTGGTAGATAGCATGTGTTTCATCATACATGTCAGCTAAAAATGAGATTCTGCCTTGCATAATTCTCAGAAAGTGATTTCCTTCTGGTGTTCTGGCATGTCTCTTCACAGAAATAATTCTGAGTATGGATATAATTGCTACTGATATTGATGACTTTGGCTGCCGCATTTAAAAAGTGACCAGTGGGAAAGCAAAGTAGACGTGACAAATCCAAGAAAGGAAAAGTTTCAGCAGGAAAAGCAGAAGTGAGCAAAGGTAGCAGAGGAGTTGGGGGAAGAAGGAGAGAAAAAGGGGAAGGCAAGGTGAGGAGGCAGCCAAGAGTCCCTCAAAAACAAGCTCATTGTATGCAGGGGTGTTGGGTGCTGGTTCTTTTTTTTTTTTGCGGTACGCGGGCCTCTCACTGTTGTGGCCTCTCCCGTTGTGGAGCACAGGCTCCGATGCACAGGCTCAGCGGCCATGGCTCACGGGCCCAGCCGCTCCGCGGCATGTGGGATCTTCCCGGACTGGGGCACGAACCCGTGTCCCCTGCATCGGCAGGCGGACTCTCAACCACTGCGCCACCAAGGAAGCCCCAAGTGCTGCTTCTTTTTCAAGGACCCGTCAAAGAGTCCCATGTTCCATTTGATACCTTCATTTTTCTTTCTTACACACATACTCTCCCCCCCCCACCCTCCAGAATGTAAGCGCTCCTTTCCCAGTGACCTCTGGTTGGAACACGCTGTTCAGTGAGGCTCCCGGAAGTCACCAGTGAGAGCACAGACTTTGGTACTAGTCCTCTGAGGATTACTATCCCTCTTATCTTGGTCCAGCAGCAGTCTTTCAACACTATCTGCATATCTGATGAGCAGCTTAGTTATGCAGCTAACATCAAGGCCTGCAGGCTTGCCGCAGCACACGCGACCAGGGCTTTTCCTGTGACGTTATGACTAATTTTCTATCTTCATTTGCACAACACAACTTGCTTATACATATGTACTTATATGCATATTCATGCATGCATATATATGCATGTATATGCATAAGTACACACACACACACACACACACACACACTCCATCCTTATCTCTTTTCTGTGGAAGAGTCTTAGTAACTCACATAATAATAGTAATCAACTTTATCTCATTCAGATACAGAGCCCTGTCATATCTTTGATCTCATTTAATCTTCACGACACTGAAGTGAGATAGATAAGATGGTTAAAATTCCCACTGTACAGACTAGAAAACTAAAGGTCAGGGAGGTTGAACCACCTACCCAAGGGAATGCTGAAGCTTGGCCTCAAACTCAAGTCTCTGACCCCGGGCCCAGCGCCTTTCTACCCTACTGCACTGGCTTCTAGAGAATGAATGATCAATGCAAAAACCCCTGCTTCCTGGGCAGGCTAAGGGAAGGGAAGCCATAAGAATGAATTTCTTGCTGTTAATTTAATTTATTTTCTTCTAATATATTATGTGAAACCAAAAACTCAGTTTTCCAGTATTAGCTTTTCTTTCTCTACACTTTTTAAAGACTATTGCCATAATGGTTGTGGTCACCAGCACAGTGTATCATGACCTAGCCCTGTCCTGTGAAGGAATGCAGTGTCTGATCTGGAGAGGTGGCACATGGAGTCGCACCTGGGTTTGAAACGCTGCTCATCACTCTCTAGATGTATGGCCTTAGAAGGTGTATGGTCTCTTAAAACTTTTGTTGGGGGAGGGGGTGGTGTCTCCATTTCCTCACTGGGAAATGGGAATGATACCTACCTTGTGAGTTGTATGAGAACCAGCTCCAGGATGGTGTCTGACATACTGTAACTTTCAATTAACAGTGGTTGTTTATTCCTAGGTTGAGACTCTGACTTCAGGGACCTGAAGACTCCCAGGATGTGTGAATCTGAAACATTTCTGAGAAGGGCTGCTGAAAATAAACAGGGGTATTGTGCTGGTTAGGAATGCAGTAGGCTCTGCAGCCATAATGGCTTTGATCCTGATTCCATACTGTGTGCCCTTAGGAAGGCCTTTAATGGCTCTGTTCCTTAGTCTGAAGTGTCATTCAAAAGATGGAGATGCTAATGGTACCCATTGTAAGATGAGTGGGGATGCCAATAGCACTTTTTGGGTGAGAGAATAAATATAAGCATTTAACCTAGTGCCTGACACAAAGTGGTTTCATTATTACTTTCATTTTGGGGGGAATGAGGTTCAGGTATTTCCATTTTAAATTGAGTTTGTTAATCTATTATTCTCCGGAGCCTAAATGAGAGGAAATGGGGAAAGAGTAGGTTGCCTTGACAATTTTAAACAAGTAGAGCATATTCTCTTAGAGAAAGAACACCCGACCCTCTTGTAAAAGGAAGGGAAAGACAGCAGGACTTAGAGGAAATTTTAATTACTCTGACTACAAGCAGAATTAATGCTTTTGCTGCCTTGGTTACCTAGGGCAAAAATTGAGCTCAAAATCAAGGAGAAGGCTGTGCTATTATATATAGAAACTCTGTAATCTCACTCCTGGGTAACTCTTATGTGTGTGCAGGTACAGTTAGATATGTTGGCCAACATACAGATCAGAAAAATAGAGAGTTTTGGAGGCTGGTAAAGGCTAAGGAAAGTCCCAGGATAAAAATATCCTCAATCCACAACTGTAATTGGGGAATAATTATTCTGCTATAATCAGGGTCTGTGGGACATCATGGAATGTTATGATTCTGAGATTTGCTTGTTGCAGAATAGGTATTTGTTTACTTTCCTTCATTTCTCTATGTTTCTTTAATAAATATTCTTGTTCAATTAAGGCTGGTGTTCATCCAACTGAGGACATCAATGGTAACCTACCCAGCTATCTTGGGGAAAGGTTTGCCCTGTGCTTCGGTGGAGCCTTGTGTTGAGAGAACTGTGACATCCTCATAGAGTAGTTTGGGCCAGACCATCCCAAGTCCAGTACCGTAAAAAGAAAATGGGAGAGATGTGGGCTTTGTAGTCTGATCCTTATCTAAGCAAATAAATAAAGCATGAAGAAAAGGATGTATCAGACTTGTCAACAGGGCTGTTTCCACTGTTGTTATGAAAGGAATTTATGACACTGAGAAGTGTTCTTTCATGATCTAGCCTCTCTTTATGTACATTTTTGGTACATAAGGTAGATTATGACTTTACAACGATTTGAGTAAATGAGCTTCATAAATCAGGAGAAAAGATTGACTTGATAGCATACTTTTTTGTCTATTGAGACAACTGTATTTTCACCTAGGTAGCTGAAAGGTAAATGTACTGGATTTATGTATTAAGACCAGAGGCTTTTTAATAATGATATGAGAAGGAATATTTTTTTGAAACTTGCTTGTGGTTATAACTGCTATTTAAATCTCTACAAAAATTGGAAGAAAAATAATTGTGATTGAATTTTTATTTAAAATGTTGTAGCATGAAGACTTTTGTTTCTGGTAGTATATTAGAACAAGATGCCCTGAATGATCCTCCTAGTAAAAACAATTAACATTTCAGAGTAGAAAATATTTTAAAAATTAGATTGATTACTGAGCTGTAAGAAAGCAAGAAATTCATAGAGGCCAAACATAAAGTTAGAGCCTGAATCCTAAAAGGTAGTGAGCACTGAAGTCAGCTTTTACACTGAGAGTATCTGATAAACCTTGGGAAATTAAACTTCTGTTTTATCAGCTTCACAGGTTGAAGGGATAAAAAAAGCCTAAGACTCTCCTAGGATGAAGTAACTAATAGGAGGACGCCCTCCCCCATGTAAAGCTGAGACCTGAAGGAGTCACACTCTCAGTATAAGAGTGGACTAGAAATAAACCCTCTGTTCGGAAGGGGAGAACAAGAAATCTTGCCTGTCTTGATTTTAGCTCTGGTGTAGGGGAGAAAATCTTCCCCCTGAGCAGTTGTACCTATAGCTATCCTTCATGTGGTTTTTTGTTTTTGCCTTTTCTTACAAAGTTAAAAAACTTAATGTTTTAAAACTTACAGAGAAGTCAAGAGAAAAGTACAATGAACAGTTCTAGCGTCACCAGTTTCTCTATACATACACCGATATCTATACCTACACACGTGTGTGTGCACGTGCGTGCACGTGTGTGTATCGATAAATACCTGTTTTTTTGGTTTGAACCAATTGAAATTAACTTATAATCACTGGACACTTTATCCTTAAATACTTCAACACGCATTTCCTAGAATAAGGACATCTTCCTATAGAATCATAATATTATCTCATCTCAGAAAAGTAATGATAAAATGTCATTTACTATATGGTCTGTATTCTAATATTCTTAATTGTCTTCCAAATATATTTTATGACTTAAGAAAAACAGAAGCTGCCCAAAGTGCATTGAACTTGATTGGTCTGTTTCTTAAGCTTCTTTTAATTAAGAAAAGTATCCTGCCTTTTATGTGTGAGTATGACAATGACTTTTTTGAAGAATTCCAGCCAACTGTCATGTAGAATGTCCTATATTCTGAATTTGACCAATTGTTTCTCATTATTAGATTCAAGTTAAATATTTTTGTCAAGAATGCTTCAGGGACTTCCCTGGTGGCACAGTGGTTAAGAATCCACCTGCCAATTCAGGGGACACAGGTTCGATCCCTGGTCCGGGAAGATCGCACATGCCACGGAGCAACTAAGCCCGTGCACCACAACTACTGAGCCTGTGCTCTAGAGCCCGCAAGCCACAACTACTGAGCCCATGTGCCACAACTACTGAAGCCCCCGTGCCTAGAGCCCGTGCTCCACAAGGGAAGCCACCTCAATGAGAAGCCCACACACTGCAACAAAGAGTAGCCCCCGCTCACTGCAACTAGAGAAAGCCTGCACGCAGCAACGAAGACCCAGTGCAGCCAAAAATAAATAAATAGATAAATTAAAAAAAATTTTTTTAAAGGAAGAATCCTTCATAGTTGATGTTGCTTCTTGTGGTTTTGTAGTGCTAAATTCATGCTACTGTATGGCGTGAAAAAATATCATAGAGATCTGGTAGTGTCTCCAGGCAACTAAAGTCCAAAAAAATCCTCTCTGGAGGACAAAAACTGTAACCCAGTTCTCAAAGAATTCCTACAGATAATGTTCCAAATAATAAAAAAAATTACAAAACATTCAAGGAAATAAGGCACCACAGGTGAGAGCCAACAGAAACAACTAAAACAGAATCACACTTTCACAGACTTTCAAGCTATACAATAAGTATATTTAATATGCTTCAAGAAATAAAAGAGAAGCCTGAAAATAAGGACAAGAAACAAAAAAATTTTTAAAGTATATTTGAAATAGAACTTCTAGGAAAGGAAAATAGAATTGAAATGAAAAACAATGTATGAATTATATGGTAGATTGGACAAAATTAAGAGATAATTAGTGAAGTAGAAGATAAATCTAAAGAACTTGTACAAAATATAGCACAGAGAAACAAGATTAAAAAGAAATATGAGAAGTTAAAAGTAAAGGAGGATAGAGTAAGAAGTCCATATGTCTAATTGGAGTTCCAGATGGAGATATTAGAAAGAATGGAAAAGAGACAATATTTAAAGAGAGAATGGCTGAGAATTTTTCAGAATTGTTGACAGACATCAAACTACAGAATCCCCAAAAATCTCAAACAGGATAAATAATAATTAATGGAAGCCAGAAGACAGGGAATATTATTTTTAATGTGCTGAGGGAAAAAAAACCTATCAATCCCAAACTCTATAATTAATGAAAAGAATAAGGGTAAAATAAGGACATTTAAAGACAAATAAAACTCAGTATAGATCCTCACAGAATGAATTCCTAAGGTATATACTTCAGACTCAGATAAAAATGAACTCAAATTGGAAGTCTGAAATACAAGAAGAAATGATGAGCAAAGGTTTTATAAATAAATAGACTTAAACATTGGTCATATAAAACAATAACAATGATGCTTAATTTGTAGAATTAAAAAGCAAGATAGAACTAAAGTACTATAAACAATAAAGTTGGGAGGGAAGCAATTAGATAGAGTCTTATAATGATCTTGTATTTTTCAGGAGCAGGTAAAATGATTGATAAGTTTAGATTTTATTAAATATTAAAATATTTATGCTTACCTCTGGGAGAGTAGAAAATGTATTGCTCAGGAACTAGTAGAAGGAAGAAATTAACAAAGAAAAAATCCTCCCCCCCCAATACACAAAATTCTTTTGGTTTGCATGTTGCCAAACTATATTGCGGGATTGTGCCATCCATATCACTGAGTTTTTCTTATATAAAGCTATAAATAAGAAATTTCCTTCAGATCCAAGTGCCAACAAAAAGCTTTGTTTATTTTAGGAGATTTCTTTATGGCTAATAGGTAATTTTGTATCTATTATATTTTCATTTTTGCTTTTGCCACCTGGAAGCCCCGCCCAAACATTGACCTCCACTTTAATAATTATGTAGGAGCTACTATCCTATAGATCTTTTAACTCTTCCTTCCCACTTTGATTATCTAACATTTATTTTTATTTTTTATGATCCTTATTTTCATCTTGTGTTCGTGTCTTAAATGCTCTGTAGGACAAATTAGGTAGGAATAAATAAACATCTACTTGAATGGATCAATAAGTAAAAATGAAATGATTAAAGCAAATAAAAAATTGAAATCTGGAAAGTGGTAACTATTTTACTTGCTCTTTAGTCTTCTTCATTAGTGGCTGCACAGGAAGAGTGGTATGAATTAGTCTACCCTGTTTGAATCAATTCATCCAGAGCTGGAATTCCAAGCAGCTTGTCTATGCTTGGGGTTTTTAGTAGCAGTTAGTGGTGCAAAACACTAACACGACAAGCAAAATCTATTATGAAGAAGAGAAATGAGAACTTACTACTGACCAACTTTTAGAGCTAGTAGTATTTTAAACATGATATTATACATATATATGTTTCATCATTTGTGAACACAGTTTTGTCTCTCAGGTAGAAATAGTAATGGAGAAAGAAGCTCCCCTACTTTGATATAATGAAGCTGATTATGGCAGTTGAATTTGTTATACGAGTTCATCGCACTTGATTCAATTTATGCTAAAAATAACATTCTTTCTCAGAGCAATCCCACTCAAAAAAAAAATCAGTGGAGACCTTCAAAAGAACACAGAAAATAAAAATGAAATGAAATAACAAAATGACATTTTAAGACTACAGTGTAGTTGTTATATGGGAGGAGGCCAACAATGGGGTGACCCCAAGAATTAGGCTATGCAAAGAAATAGCTCTTTGCCAGCTGACCAAAGGTAATGGGTAAACCCAGTATACAGCCACATCTTGTAGAATACAGAGACGTGACTTTAACCTGTCCCAATGAAAAATTTTAACACATTTAAGGAGAGACTGTGGCAGTCAGAAAGGGAACTGGTCAGACATTGAAGTTTTAGAAATGGGTGGTATGGGAAGAGTTAGTGAGGCAAAAGTTGGCAGTGGATACGTGAGTTGTCCTGGCCGCTGATACAACGCTTCTGGGCCAAGTGGCAGACAGGCCACATGGTAGAAATGGATGCATCAGGTAATTACAGGCTGACCCCATTCAACCTCACCCTTGTTGCTCGCCAAGCAAATTTCTGTTAAACTGGCTTCCTGGCAGTTTGTCTAAGAATGTACTTGCCAGGTATACACTGATGTATATAAAATTGATGACTAATAAGAACCTGCAGTATAAAAAACCAAACAAACAAAACAACTAATACTAAACTTTCATTGCGTTATTTGTATGGAAATATGTTAATATAAATGTTTCAGACATTACATGAAATTTCTAAAAATCTTATATGTTCTGACATAATGTTATAAGTCATAATTCTAGTTATTCCTTTAAAATGTATATCTCAGAAATAACTAAATTTCCTTGTCAATTGCATTATTATGAACTTTCATCAAATCTTTAACCGTGGTCATTTTTAAGTCTTTTGTCATTTACAGACAGTTCTGGGTGTACTCTGATGCTTTTGCAAATATGTTCCTATAAAAGGGTTTCATCTTCAAGGAATTCACGGAAAAGACTTGACAAGTACAGGTTTCTGGTAACTGACTACACTGCTGAACTGAATGAATAAGCATTTTCAGAACTCTAATGGAAAACTGACGAACTCATAAAACTGCTAACAAAAGATCAAGATGAAAAAAAATTAATTACATGGGACTGAGTGAACGGATGAGGATGATTATAATTTTTGTGACTTTCCGTTTGAATAAAAAAAAAGAAGGAATGTACTTGCCAGGCTGAAGCTAATGCCAGCCCTGTTAAAGACACTTTGCCTTTTAATGAAAATAAGGGCAGTCTGCTTATTATCCTTCAGCCTCCCTCCACAATGACAAGACAAGAGCTTCTGCATCTCTATGACTGAATCCCCAACCCAGGTCTATGGTACTTTTACCACGGAAAGGAACATTCCCCTTGGAAGCCAGTCTGGCCGTCTTCCCCATGACACCTGGCCTCCCCAGGGACCTTCTAAATGTTGACAGTCAGCCATCATTTTACATTAGTAGATGAGGGTAATGTTCCAATGAGACATGTGATTACCAGAGGTTCCTTATCAGAAGAAGGAATGTGCCAGAAGCCAAAGAGATGAGCTTCAAAACATGGGTTCAGGGGCTTCCCTGGTGGCGCAGTGGTTGAGAGTCCGCCTGCCGATGCAGGGGACACGGGTTCGTGCCCCGGTCCGGGAAGATCCCACATGCCGCGGAGCGGCTGGGCCCGTGAGCCATGGCCGCTGAGCCTGCGCGTCCGGAGCCTGTGCTCCACAACGGGAGAGGCCACAACAGTGAGAGGCCCGCGTACCGCAAAAAAAAAAAAAAATAATAATAATAATAACATGGGTTCACCTCTCCCAGTACAGCTCATAGAGGTCCTGGCTAACTCCTCCCACCTACCCACCCAAGGTGAGGCAGGTGTCAGCCCTTTAGAATGTACTCTCCTATGTTCCCAGGGTCTTTGAGACCTTTATAGAAGGTCTCTCACTTGTGACCAGGCCATGTAAGCCCCAGAGGACATCACTCACCTTGGCTGTACCTTCCCCTAGGTACCTGGGTCACCTAGGGCAAGTCTATCCCTGAGATCGTCAAATCTCACTTGGCTTTTGCTGCCACCAACTCAGTACTAAAGAAATGAAAACTTTCCTCATCCCTTAATTGTCTTTTTTTTTTAATGCCAAAAAAATAAAAGTATGATAAGGTAACACCTTTTTCATTGCTTCATCTTTTCTCATCTAAGTTTGGATAATGTTCTAAGATTGGGTACTGAATGTTAATTATCTTAAAGGATGTAAAATTTCCATTACAAGATTACTTACAGGAATGGTAACATCTCCAAGTTCTTGGGAGTTAAACACATTTCAATGTGGAAGGAGTGTTAGGGAGACCTTGGCTTTATCTGAATCTGGGAGTGATGACATAAGACTATCACAGAAAGGGCCTCAGTTATTGAGTACAACCCTCTTCTCTCTTTTCTGTATGAGGATAAGCCAGGGTTCAAGGAGGTTAACTTATTTCCCCAGAGACAGTCAGTAGCAGACCAGAATGAACAGCCAGTTCTCCAGGCTCCTGGTACAGTGTTCTCTCCAAGTCTGCTTTGGAATACGGTGCTATAAGTAAAGCCCTTTGTTTGACTCTTATGGGAATGCCAGTCAATAGAAGTGTACTCCATAGCTGCCTGCCTATTTCTTCAGTCTGGTTCAAATCAGAGTCTCTTCTCCACTTCCCTCATACCCCAAATTTCTGTACCTTGGGCTATAATCCACACATGTTCACAAATAAATACTAGCAGCTACTTCATGGTGTCAGTCATTTTCTTGCTCTCTTCCCCTGACCTTAGACAATATCACACCCTTGAGCTCCAGCACCTCTCTTGATATCAATCAGCTTAAGTCTGTTGCTGCTTCCAAGGGTCCTGCTGCATCCACAGAGCACCATTCTGCTTCTGGAGCTACCACCACATCTGCTGGGGAGCATTGTCATCTCTGCTAGAGATCATTGTTACATCTGTTGGGAACCATATCCTGGTCTACTAGATACTACTGTCACATCAGCTGGAGACCACAGTCATGTCTGCTGGGTACCATTATCACATCTGGCAGTGACCACATTCATGTCTGCTGGAAACCACTGTCACATCTGCTGAGTACCACCTCTGGTGCTTTGGATCCTGTGAGATTCCAAAGCTGTGCAGCATTTTGAAGTGAAGTTTGAGAGATTACTTCTTTCCTGGTTAGGAGGAACACATGTATCATAGGAAGTTGTGGTGATGCCAAAGCAACACTGCCTTGTACACCAAAGCTTTAACCAGTTTTCAAAGAAAAACTCTTTTCTTAATTTACTATAATCCTACCTCTATGGGATTTGATGATGAATCACTGGGAAGCTGGACCAGGAGACAGAGCTAAGAGCTGGGCACCAAGTTATAGCCAGAATCTCTCTTCTGAGACTTTGTTTCTGGGTCAAATTGACTTTCTTCATGTCTTAGGGTAATTTTCCTCCAAGGAGGCTTATTTATGGGGTAACTACTATTACAGCTGATTTATTGGGCGCTTACTACATTCTATGCCCTGTGCCAAGAGCCAGTTTTACCTCACTTAACTTTTACAAAAGCCCTGTGAAGCAGTTACTATTATTATGTCCCTATTTTACAGAAGAGGAGATGGATCCTTACAGAGGATATAAGACTTTTCCAAGGCCACACAGCTAATACGTGTCAGACCTAAGATTAAAACCCAGATCTGTGGAATTCTGGAACCTGTTTTCTTAAGCTTTATCCTATACTGACTGGTACAAATACACTTTGGGCAGCCCACCATTACCACCTGTCACATGTGCTTGGCTATGGCTAAAACCCAGAGGTGGACACAAGGCTCAAAGTAGGGCCCTTCATGTTACCACTTTATTCTTAAAATATCAGTATGCAGGATCCTGGTAAGACACCTCTGGGGTTAAGAAATTAAACACTTATTTTGTGTGTGGGGGGGGGAGGGTAGAAACTTGCTCCATTTTGAGGATCCCCATGGCCCTGCCTTTTTGCAGCTAAGAAGTTCCCTGTATTCCAGCACTGGGTGTATGGGAAAGGATGGGGATGAGGGCAGGGAGAGAGGAGAGAGGAATACTTCTGGGAGCCCATCAGCCATTCTAGAAAGCAGACAGTTTATGGTTCCTCATCCTCCCTCTGCTTTGTTCTCTCTAGTTTCACTGTTAGTGCATACTGGCTCGTCTCTCTGCCTTGTGCCAAATGCCTAAGAGGATCTGTTGGTTGGTTAGTCCCACACTATCCAATACAGTGCCACTCTTGGTAAGAGTTTTATTGCTGTGCTTCTTCAGAAGCTGATCTCCTTATGTTCAGCCTATAGATGGCTTTTATGTCAGGTTCCAATCCCTGGTCCAGTCAGTGGCAGGAACTGGTCTAGCTGCTTTGTTCAGATAGAGGGGGGCAGGCACATAAGCTTTTCTTAGCCTCCTTCCTTTTCACACACTGTTATTTTGCAGAAAGTCCCATTACCACTAAAAGAAAGTGATACATTAGTGCTGTCTGATTTGGGTCTGATTTAGGTCAACATAATTACTGGGGGGGTTCTTTGGCAGAAACAACCATGTTTCAGTATTTTTATCCTCTACATAAAGCAACTGGTTCTGATATGTAACAGGTCTGAGAAAAGCATCCAATCCCAGAGGTGGGCATAGAGCTCAAAGTAGGACACTTTAAGGAGAGGCTTTTCATTCAGTTCTCCTTGTGGCTTGGGTTTGGGGGAGCAGATTGGAAGTGTGCCCTGGGAACCTCTTCCTGCAGAGCTCCGGGGAGCCAGCCCTGGATCATTCCAAAATTTAGCCAAGTTTGGTGTTGTCATTATTCCTCAAGGGACATCACTGGATATCATCACCTCTCAGTTGTTCTCGCCCCACTTTTACCTCTCTTTCTGCCTCTGTGCTTTGTGGGCAGCTTCCTTGATGTAATAGTTTTTGATCTAAAAGAGTCAACAAGCTGAACAAACTCAAACAATGATTTTCCTTTCCTCCTGTGATCATTCCCCAATATCCATTCACCCCTTCTTCCTTTTAGTCAAGGATAGGCATATGTTTTCTTAGCTAAAGACTGTATTTCCCAGCCTCTTTTGCAGCTGTGGTGGCCATTCTAGACATTCTAGATAAGGAGATGTAAGTACAAGGGGTTTGTACAACTTCCGGGTCATATCCCGTCATGGGTGCTGTGCTGTGCTGTGCTGCCCTCTAGCCATTGGGGCATGCGGGGTAGGGTGTGGTTGTTGGCTGACGGCCCTCTTTGTAAAAAGAGCTCAAAAGAGCCATCTCATCCAAGGTCATGCCCTCTTCCTGGAGCAGCTCACAGCCAATAACTGGTCAAGGGATATAAAGGCCCAACTCCCCATCCCAACTCTGAAGGGCCATCTCTCCTTCACAGTTAACTATAGGGTCAGTTGAGGCCTGGCTGTGATTGTCCTGCAGCCTAACTTCTCTCTGCACAATTCTGCCTCCTTCCTTTCCCCCTGCAGAGGTTGATCCCAAGAGCACTGCCTAACGAACCTCTTACATGCTAATCCCCATCTCAGATTTCCTAGGAAACCCACCCTGCAGCACATCTTTAAAAGAAAGTTATTTGCCTTTCTTTCTGCCTACTTTTCTACTGGTTGGAACACAGAGAGGGTGGTGGTGAATGAGCTTTGACCATATGAATGAGGAAATGCCTTACAGGGTAGAGGAGCAACAAGATAGAAGGTAGGTGGGCCACTGGATGATGTCATGGGTCAAGCTCCCCATGAACACTGGACCACTGACCACCTGCATCCTTCTAGTCTGTTATGTGAGAGAATAATCAACGTTGGTCTTATCTGAGCCACTCTATTGTTGGGTTTCTATGTTAGAGCAGCTTAGCCTATACAATAGGAGTTGGAGAAAGTGTGATCAACTCCAGTCAGGTAATTTAAGACCTTGTAAACCACAGTAAGGATTCCAGACTTTATCTTAAGGACAGTGCACCTTTGCTGCATCTTTAAGCATTGTGTATATTGTCTGTCTAAGAAAAAACTCTGGAACTGAGTCGCTTCACTCTTAGAGTAGAATTGCCTTGGCATACTTTTTTTTTTTGTGGTACGCGGGCCTCTCACTGTTGTGGCCTCTCCCGCTGCGGAGCACAGGCTCCGACGCGCAGGCCCAGCGGCCACGGCTCACGGACCCAGCCGCTCCACGGCATGTGGGATCTTCCCGGACTGGGGCACGAACCCGTATACCCTGCACCGGCAGGCGGACTCTCAACCACTGCGCCACCAGGGAAGCCCAACATACGTTTTTTAAAAAGTAACATTAGTAGGACTATTTGCCTAAATTTAGTTAGAATGACTCAATTACTAGAAAAAAAATTTTTGTATTATCCTCACAAAATTGTAGATTTCACATTAATAAAAGTAGAATAAGAAGCTGATTATTCTCTTTGGCATTTTATTTGAACCACTGTTCTTTTGAGTCTCTCTTTACTGGAAGTAGATTTGATTTTTTTCACTGCAATCTGGCAATCCTGTAGAACTTGAGTGGAAAACAGGATTATGCTGAAAATTTCTTGCAGGAGGAATGATTAGTGACTCTGTATGACTAAAGAATAGTAATTAGAGGCACAAAGACTTGAAAGGTCAATTCTTTAAAAACTTCTCCATAGTATGTGTAACCACATTACTTTCTTGGTTTAGACAGCAAACTAAATTCATATGTTTTCTTGCGGAAAATAGAAGCAACAACCTCGTAGCAAAACTCCCTGTCGAATTGTTTTCTGAACATCAAATAGTAAAGTTTCCCCACTCTGGTTCACAACACATCTCTTGGCAATTTGGTCTTTTTGGACACACATACGTGATTATTCACCTAGGTGGTCTAGGTTGGAATTTCAGTTATTGCTATCCAAATAAAACACTCCTTTTCCAGGAATCAGCAGACTCTGTATTAACTGTTCTCTCAGAGCCTGGATGAAGGCCATGTTGGGAACCTGAGGCTTCTCTTGAGTACTTTCTACCATCTTTTCCTCTCAAAGAGGAAACAGAAGCTTCTTTAATAAAGCCTCAGGTTGTAAAACAATCCCACGTCTACCCACTCAACTCCTCAAACATTTCCCATCAGTCCTCCATTGGTATCTCTCCCAAGACGCTTTAAAATGAAAACTACGTAAAATATGGTTTTTCCCTTCTTTCTTCAAGACCAGGACAGGCTAGTTTTCTCCCAAGATACATGTACCACACTTTCGTATAAATAAGCTTCTTTCCTCAGAACAATGGTCCTCAACCAGGGACGATTTTGCCCCCTCACCCCACCCCGGGGACATCTGGCAATGTCTAGAAACATTTCTGGCTGTCGCAGCTGGGGGGATGCTACTTGAATCTAGTGAGTAGAGGCCAGGGATGCTGCTAAACATCCTGCCATGCACGGGACGGCCCCCCACAACAAAGAACTATCCAGCCCAGAGTGTCAGTAGTGCTGGTTTTGAGAAGCCCTACCTAAATAAGATTTGAAATTGTATTTATTTTCCAAATTAACTGACTATCATATACTTTGGATTTTATTCAGAAGCAGTATTTGGAAACAAAATTTGCCCCTTAGATTATAGTTACCAGATTTAGCAAATAAAAATACAGGAAGATGAATTAAATTTGAAGTTTTTACTTATATGAAAAAATTATCCATTATTCATATGAAATTCAAATTTAACTGGGCATCTTGTATTTTATCTGGCAACCTTATCTTAGATGGAGATATTTGCCATAGTTTTCACTGGTAGAACCACTTTTATATTTTAATTTAAACCACTGATTTTAGTTAGAAGATGCTCACTGTTTAGAAAAATTTTTTATGTTAATGTGATATGTAAACAAACTGATTAACTTTCAGAAAGACCGTATTATTATGAACACAGCTTGAGAGTATCTTTTGTTTCTTCTCTGAAAATCATATCAATCTGATTTTTGTTAAATAGCTGTGATGTGATAATAGACTTTCTAATGTTCTTATGCTCTGCTAGGAATGGTCCTCGTTTATTCTGGACCTGGGCCCAGGTTGTTCTAAGACCTTACCCCAAATACACAAATCAGGGTCTTTCATTTTCTTTTTTTGCAGGACCATCTATTGCTTTCTTCACTCTCAAAATAAAACTAAATGGTTATAATTTGAGAAGAATGTGAATAATTAATATTGATAATCTCAGACAAAATCCAATACACCATCCACATCACTAGAAGAAAAGTGACTGTAAGATCCAAAACAATAATATTTGTCTTTCATAAAAATATGTGACATGTGTATGAACCCAGGGCTGGGGTCAGAAGACCTGCATTCTGGTTGAGGTTCTGTCACTGGCTCACTCCGGATCTCTTATCTAGTGCTCAACCCTCTACACTCGGCTCTCTCTTTACCAAGTTTAAGATGCTCTGTGACTTAGGTATATTAAAATATATGAGAAATGACTTAATGTTATCACAAAATCATCACATCTGCTAAATTAAATTTTAAAGAATAGTTAATTCAGATAACTGCAAATTTACTAATTAATTTAAACTTTAACTATACTTATATTATACATGGAATTACAAGCTGCTAAACTTTAAGAAATCCATAATCTATTATCTTTTGCCAATATAGGAAGAGCTGGGGAATATTACAGTAAAAATGAATACATTTACACTATTTTCTGAGTAGTAGCACTGAAGCACTAAAATAGTCCCAAAAGGAGCTAAGAAAAAGAACAAGGAAAAACCACCTTGTTCCAAAATGTATTGAATGCAACTTTTCCACATGATCTTAGTCTAATTACTGTCATTTCTGAGCTCTCGTTATTATTTTAATGTTTGAAATTGGCTTTCATTTTACTTTTTTCATTTACCCCAGTTGCAGAATGCTAAAATTTGCCCCTTTGCCCCAATGGGTAAACAATTCTCTAATCTTTCGTCTGTTTGTCCATTTCTAAAATTTTTCTGAATTTCTAAATCAAATCCACAAGCCTCAGAGAAGGGAAGACTCTCTAGCAGGTAAGAAGCAAGAAGGATCCAACCCAATGTCATCAAAGGTCCAGCCTGCAGGATGTGTCTGGCAGGACCTCAGATCTGCATCTCAGGAACAAATACCAAGAGATGCTGCGTCACCAGCCTTTGAAAGCACCTGCCTAGAAGGCACAGACAGAGTCCTGACTTCTCCAGGCCAGTTGAATGCAGCGCCGATCCCACTTACAGAATGAACAATATCATTTACACATTTTAGTTATCACTCTAAAATGGATAATCTAAAACTTTTCTATTTTCTCCATTTGGGGAAAAAAATAAACCCTTGAGGCAACCCTGAATGCTACTTCAGAAAACGTAGCCTCCAGTTTCAGCTCAGCTGTTGCAGCTAGGATTCCTTGTGAAAGTGACCAGCCACGGGTAGAATATCAGGAAGCTGAACTGGGAGGTTTTCAAAGTCCTTTTAGCTCTAAATTTTAGTTCCCTTTATCGTCACCTCTCTGGCTCTGATTCATTTATGCCATATTGGGAGAGCCCCAAGTATGAATGACCCATCCCCCCACTTGCTATCACCTATTTCCCTGTGCTCAGCTGTACTTTTAACTTTTAAAGAAACAGACTTGTAGAGGAATGTTTAAAACCCAAAATATATGAAGAGCTTCTCCAGAATCTCACACCAATTTGTTTCTGATGATAAATACCAGATGCTAGAGAGGAAGATTAACTATGCAGGCAACTTGCATATAAATTATACAGTAATGGCTAGCAAGGGGTCTGGAGGGATATGGGATTTCATTTTGAACTTGGCTATGGCACCGGCTTCCCCAAAGGGGAGCAGTTTTGAGTTGCTGTACGTTCATTCATACATATATGTTCATTGCTTTTTCTTTTCTTTTTTTCTTGCATTTGCTCTCAGTTTTTTTTCTTTTTCTTTCTTTCTTTTGCCCTTTTTCCTTTGGAAGAACTGCTGTTATGTCTGGTTTGTAGAGATCAGAATGCCATGGGCAGTTCTTGAGTCTCATGTGTGGTGGGAAGGGGTTAGAGAGCTTACTCAATCAGGACAAATCGTTAGCAAACAGCATGGTGTGACCACTAACCTAACCCTTCAGAAGGAGCTCGCATGCTGCAACTAAAGGATCCCGCACGCTGCAACAAAGATCCCAAGTGCCGCAACTAAGACCCGGCGCAGCTAAATAAATAAGTAGGTAAGTAAGTAACTAAGTAAGTAAATAAATAAATAAATATTTTAAAAAAGAAAGAAAGCTCTCTAGGTTCAAAACCATGCATTCACCTATTTTTCTATCTCTCCCTGCTTAATCCTCCTCTTTGTCTAATCCCCTTCCCCTCTGCTCCCTTTCTTGATCCCTCTCTCCTTTCCCTAAGTATTTCCTGAATCTCTAATTTGGTTTTTAAAAGTCTATGAAATGCTTCGGGCATATATAAAAGTATAAGGAATAATATAGCAAATATTCGTTCCTACTACCCAGCTAAGTTTGTTATTGCAAATTATTGAAGCCCATTCTATATCACCCTCCTGATATATCTACCCTCCATTCTCCATGTCAGGAGTTAAACACAATGCTTAACTTGCTACTCATTCACCTATAACAGATTATAAAATGGAACTTAAAAAAAAACTTGTTCTCTCTGAAAAAAAATTACATTCTTTCTTCTTATGATAATAATCTGGGCATTTAAAATGATTATATATACAATGGATAAAAAACAAGATCCTACTGTATAGCACAGGGAACTATATTCAATATCAATATCCTGTAATAAACCACAATGGAAAAGAATAGAAAAATGAATATGTGTGTGTGTGTGTGTGTGTGTGTGTATCTCTGAATCACTTTGCTGTACAGCAGAAACTAATACAACATTGTAAATCAATGTATACTTCAATAAAATAAATTAAAAAAAAGAATCAGGGCACTTAATTACATTTTAAAAGAGAAAGATGAAACAAAGTTTTTCAAGTGAACGTACATTGAAATAATTGTTCCTCCAGCTACCTCCTGCTGAAGGGGCATGCACTAGTTAAAGTTTCCCAACACCATCAATACAATTGTGTTCAGAAGTCTTTTTCTGAATCCCTGTAATTTTAATACTCTTTTGTTTAGTTCTCAGTCTTTCCTCTTTTTTTTCTCCTGGAGTTTCCCGAACTGTCCAATTGTTCTCTCCTGTCTCATTACAGGATTCACCCCAATGACATTTACTGCTTGGACAATTTATTCTTGAACATAAAATGTTCTCTCTCTGCTCTGTACCAAATGAATATAGTTGACTTTCTCGGCACCTTTTCTAAATGATTTGGTGAAAGAGGATGAAAACCATTCACATCAGGATGGAGCATGAGGTCACTGAGAGAGGTGCTTCCAGCCCTTCGGAGGCAGGATGACTATTAAACATGGCAGAGAGCATGGTCCTTGGGCCGCTGTTCCTCATTGGAAAATGTTAATGGTTTAGGGGCAGTAGAGTCATCCTTAGTAACAGGGCCTTCCTGACATCCTATGAGGGGATGTCAGACCCCGAAGCCAGGACTGAGAGAGACCTCTGCTCCCATCAGGCCCAGCAGACGTGCCTTGGTAGAGGTGCCCTTGATGTAAAGGTCTGGTGTCAGATCCACATCTACGTCAGGCAGCTACTAAAGGCAGTAACTGGATGTCCAAAGAGCAGAGTGCTTGCTGTGGAGCACCACCAAGTGGTGCACTACCAAGTAAGCCCAGAATTAGGTGCCGGTCAGTTTGCTGTTTTAATATTGATGACAGTTAACAAAAATAGAATGCATGGTATGGTATAAAATATGAGAGTAAAAGATGTTTAATCAATAAACTTGAAGTACAAAGCATGTTGGAAGTAGGGTTGTATAACAGTGGCTTTTTCCAAATAATGCTATTTAACTATTTTCCGAATTGTTCTTTTCTCATTCTTACAATATGATTTATTTATATCTTTGGTAAATAGTTAATGTCAAGAATGCCTATGAAGTAAATATTATTTAGTGTAAAAAGCTCAGGCTTTGGAGACAAACAGAACTAGGTAAAAATCCTCATGTAATCACTTTTCAGGACAAGATATCTACCCTTGGTGTCTCCAAGTCCAAACTCCTTAGCATGACTACACAGGTCTCTGACTATGCCTGTAGTCTTATTTCTCATTATTATCTACTGCTCACTTTATCATCCTAAAATGTTGAATTACACGTTCTCAGACCACAGCATACTATTTCTCTACTCCCTGTCTTTACTGGAGTTGTTATCTCTGCTAGGAACTCCTCCCTGGCCATGAGGGGTGCTTGCCTGACACTGCAACTCCAAGCGCTCTGCAGATGGGTGAATTATCCCTCCCATATAATTTCATAATACCCTGAACTTATCCCCATCAGCACGAAGCACACAGAATGAATGTTATATGTTTATCTCCTTCAATATAAGCCACTCAAAAACAAGAACCACATCTTATTTATCTTGGTAACACTGGTGTCAGCATTTAGTAAACTCAATAAATGTTTGCTGGATTGGGAGGGATATATCTGTGAGATGAGTATAATACCATTCCTAGGATTACTGTGAGGAGGAAGTTTAAAATGTTGCTGCTAATTCTGTTACCCAGCCTCCTTCTAACGTATTTCTAAAACACAGAAACAAATATATCATACATGCAAAGAAAATATATATTGACAGTCATCTCTAGATGTCGTTTTTGTACTCATAACATTTTCCATAGAAAAAAATGTTCAACCGAATTGTAAGCATATTTACTAATTTTAAGATACCATTTGGCTTATGAAATCCAAATAGCAGAAAGACACTTATGGACCAGATGAACAGTTTAACTGAGAGTCAACTGGTCTCTCTTAATTTTTATAAACTGTTGGCCATATCTACAAGTAGAAATTATCTTGAAGAAGAATAAATGTAAAAATAGATTGTTTTTTAAACAAGTCCACATACATAATTAATACATCTACACCTAAAAAGATCAGAGAGAAAAGAATTTTTCACTTTTACCACCGTAAAAAAATGAGGCACGTGAATTTGTTTCTTACCTAGTAACTTGAGTTAATGCAATGGAATAAACATAAATGAATTTATATACATATATAAATTATATATTAAATTATAATTAAAGTCCATACTTTATTCAGATTTCTTTTGATTTTTATCTAATCTGTAACTTCCCACCTCCAACAGTGAAGACGCCTATCGTCTGCCATCCATGTACTTAATTGTTCAACTCCATAGTACATATAACAGTACCAGAATTGCTAACCCATACCCGTACCTGTGGACTTTATCAACTACAGTACAGCATATGTACAGTTCTTTTTGCCTTTAGTCATACAGACTACACTCATTTCAAAAGTTGCTTAGATTAGGACCACCATCCATCCCCTTCAGTGTGGTTGTTTCGTGCATTTGTAAGAAAGATTCTTTTGTCACAGTCTATATCCCATGCTGGGATCCCCTGACCTCCTAAATAATTTTTAAATTTACATATATTAAGGATCATTTTTTGTGCTGTAAAATTCTACGGTTTTAGACTAATGGATCATATCATGTGTCCACCATTACAGTATCTTACAAAGTTGTTTCATCTCCTTAAATAACCCCCAGTGCTTTACATTCAACCTTCTCTCCCTCCTTTCAAACCCCTGGCAACCATCAGTCGTTTTACTATATCTGTAGTTTTGCCTATTCCAGAATGTCATGTAATTAGAATCATATAATTTTTCAGTTTCACCTTTTTCATTTAGCAATATGCACTTCAGGTTCATCCATGTCTTTGGGGGGGCTTGATTGGTCATTTATTTTTATAGCTGAATGATATCCCATTGTATGTATATGCCACAGTTTATTTATCTACTCACCTATTAAAGGACATCTTGGTTGCTTCTGGTTTTGGGTGTTATAAATAAAGCTGCTATGAACATTCCTGTGCAGATTTTTGTGTGGATGTAGGTTTTCAAATCAGCTGAGTAAATACTTAGAGGTACAGTTGCTAGATTGTATATTAATTTCCTAGGGCTCCTGTAACAAATTATGAAAAGCTGGGTGGCTTAAAACAACATAAATTTATTCTCTCAGCTTTGGAGTTTAGAAATGAAGTGAAAATTGAGTGTCAGCAGGGCCATGTTCCCTCGGAAGACTCTGGGAAAGAGCCCTTTCTTGCCTCTTCCTAGCTTCTGGTGGCTGCCAGAAATCCTTGGTATTCCTTGGCCTGTAGATACATCACTCCAATTTCTGCTTATCTGCACATGGCCGTCTTCCCTTCTGTGTGTCTGTGTCTCTCTTTCTCTGCGTCTCTATGTCTCCTTCTTACAAGGACATCAGTTACTGGATTTGGGGTCCATCTTAATCCAGTATGATATCATCTTAACTTGTTTACATCTGCAAAGCCCCTATTTCCAAATAAGGTCACGTCACAGGTACTAGGAGTTAAGATTTCAACATAATTTTGGGGGAGGGGGAAACAATTCAACCCACAAAATATAGTAAGATAGTGTTTAGCTTTGGGAGAAATTGCCGAACTGTCTTGCAAAGTTTTGCATTCCCACCAGCAAAGAATAAGCGTTCCTGTTGCTCCACAGCCTTGCAAAGCAGTTGGGATTGTCAGTTTTTTGGATGTTAGCCATTTTAACAGGTGTGTAGTGATATCTCATTGTTGTTTTAATTTGCAATTCCCTAATGACAAATGATGTTGATCATCTTTTTATATGCTTATTTCCATCTGTATATCCTCTTTGATGAGGTGTCTCTTCACATCTTTTCCCCATTTTTATTTTATTATTATTTTTGGAGTATAATTGCTTTACAATGGTGTGTTACTTTCTGCTTTACAACAAAATGAATCAGTTATATATATACATATGTTCCCATATCTCTTCCCTCTGGCATCTCCCTCCCTTCCCCCACCGTCCCTATCCCACCCCTCCAGGCTGATCTCCCTGTGCTATGCGGCTGCTTCCCACTAGCTATCTACCTTACATTTGGTAGTGTATATATATCCATGCCTCTCTCTCGCTTTGTCCCAGCTTACACTTCCCTCTCCCCTTATCCTCAAGTCCATTCTCTAGTACGTCTGTGTCTTTATTCTTGTCTTACCCCTAGGTTCTTCTTGACATTTTTTTTCTTAAATTCCATATATATGTGTTAGCATACGGTATTTGTCTCTCTCTTTCTGACTTACTTCACTCTGTATGACAGACTCTAGGTCTATCCACCTCATTACAAATAGCACAATTTAGTTTCTTTTTATGGCTGAGTAATATTCCATTGTATATATGTGCCATATCTTCTTTATCCATTCATCCGATGACGGACACTTAGATTGTTTCCATCTCCGGGCTATTGTAAATAGAGCTGAAATGAACATTTTGGTACATGACTCTTTTTGAATTTTGGTTTTCTCAGGGTATATGCCCAGTAGTGGGATTGCTGGGTCATATGGTAGTTCTATTTGTAGTTTTTTAAGGAACCTCCATACTGTTCTCCACAGTGGCTGTATCAATTTACAATCCCACCAACAGTGCAAGAGGGTTCCCTTTCCTCCACACCCTCTCCAGCATTTATTGTTTCTAGATTTTCTGATGATGGCCATTCTGATTGGTGGGAGATGATATCTCATTGTAGTTTTGATTTGCATTTCTCTAATGATTAGTGATGTTGAGCATTCTTTCATGTGTTTGCTGGCAGTCTGTATATCTTCTTTGGAGAAATGTCTATTTAGGTCTTCTGCCCATTTTTGGATTGGGTTGTTTGTTTTTTGTTATTAAGCTGCATGAGCTGCTTATAAATTTTGGAGATTAATCCTTTGTCAGTTGCTTCATTTGCAAATATTTTCTCCCGTTCTCAGGGTTGTCTTTTGGTCTTGTTTACGGTTTCCTTTGCTGGGCAAAAGTTTTGAAGTTTCATTAGGTCCCATTTGTTTATTTTTGCTTTTATTTCTATTTCTCTAGGAGGTGGGTCAAAAAGGATCTTGCTGTGATTTATGTCATAGAGTGTCCTGCCTATGTTTTCCTCTAAGAGTTTGATAGTTTCTGGCCTTATATTTAGGTCTTTAATCCATTTTGAGCTTATTTTTGTGTATGGTGTTAGGGAGTGATCTAATTTCATACTTTTACACGTACCTGTCCAGTTTTCTCAGCACTACTTATTGAAGAGGCTGTCCATTCTCCACTGTACATTCCTGCCTCCTTTATGAAAGATAAGGTGACCATATGTGCATGGGTTTATCTCTGGGCTTTCTATGCTGTTCCACTGATCTATATTTCTGTTTTTGTGCCAGTACAATACTGTCTTGATTACTGTAGCTTTGTAGGATAATCTGAACTCAGGGAGCCTGATTCCTCCAGCTCCGTTTTTCCTTCTCAAGATTGCTTTGGCTATTCGGGGTCTTTTGTGTTTCCATACAAATTGTGAATTTTTTTGTTCTACTTCTGTGAAAAATGCCAGGGGTAGTTTGATAGGGATTGCATTGAATCTGTAGATTGCTTTGGGTAGTAGAGCCATTTTCACAATGTTGATTCTTCCAATCCAAGAACATGGTATATCTCTCCATCTCTTTGTATCATCTTTAATTTCTTTCATCAGTGTCTTATACTTTTCTGCATACAGGTCTTTTGTCTCCTTAGGTAGGTTTATTCCTAGATATTTTATTCTTTTTGTTGCAGTGGTAAATGGGAGTGTTTTCTTGATTTCACTTTCAGATTTTTCATCATTAGTGTATAGGAATGCCAGAGATTTCTGTGCATTACTTTTCTATCCTGCAACTTTACCAAATTCATTGATTAGCTCTAGTAGTTTTCTGGTAGCATCTTTAGGATTCGCTATGTATAGTATCATGTCATCTGCAAACAGTGACAGTTTTACTTCTTCTTTTCTGATTTGGATTCCTTTTATTTCCTTTTCTTCTCTGATTGCTATGGCTAAAACTTCCAAAACTATGTTGAATAAGAGTGGTGAGAGTGGGAAAACTTGTCTTGGTCCTGATCTTAGTGGAAATGCTTTCAGTTTTTCACCACTGAGAACAATGTTGGCTGTGGGTTTGACATATATGGCCTTTATTATGTTGAGAAAAGTTCCCATTATGCCTATTTTCTGCAGGGTTTTTATCATAAATGGGTGTTGAATTTTGTCGAAAGCTTTCTGTGCATCTATGGAGATGATCATATGGTTTTTCTCCTTCAATTTGTTAATATGGTGTATCATGATGATTGATTTGCGTATATTGAAGAATCCTTGCATTCCTGGAATAAACCCCACTTGATCATGTTGTATGATCCATTTAATGTGCTGTTGGATTCTGTTTGCTAGTATTTTGTTGAGGATTTTTGCATCTATGTTCATCAGTGATATTGGCCTGTAGTTTTCTTTCTTTGTGAAATCCTTCTCTGGTTTTGGTATCAGGGTGATGGTGGCCTTGCAGAATGAGTTTCGGAGTGTTCCTCCCTCTGCTATATTTTGGAAGAGTTTGAGAAGGATAGGTGTTAGCTCTTCTCTAAATGTTTGATAGAATTTGCCTGTGAAGCCATCTGGTCCTGGGCTTTTGTTTGTTGGAAGATTTTTAATCACAGTTTCAATTTCAGTGCTTGTGATTGGCCTGTTCATATTTTCTATTTCTTCCTGATTCAGTCTTGGCAGGTTGTGCATTTCTAAGAATTTGTCCATTTCTTCCAGGTTGTCCATTTTATTGGCATAGAGTTGCTTGTAGTAATCTCTCATGATTCTTTGTATTTCTAAAGTGTCAGTTGTTACTTCTCCTTTTTCATTTCTAATTCTATTGATTTGAGTCTTCTCCCTTTTTTTCTTGATGAGTCTGGCTAATGGTTTATCAATTTTGTTTATCTTCTCAAAGTACCAGCTTTTAGTTTTATTGATCTTTGCTATCATTTCCTTCCTTTCTTTTTCATTTATTTGTGATCTGATTTTTATGATTTCTTTCCTTCTGCTAACTTTGGGGGTTTTTTGTTTTTCTTTCTCTAATTGCTTTAGGTGCAAGGTTAGGTTGTTTATTCGAGATGTTTCCTGTTTCTTAAGGTAGGATTGTATTGCTATTAACTTCCCTCTTAGAACTGCTTTTTCTGCATCCCATAGATTTTGGGTCGTTATGTTTCCACTGTCATTTGTTTCTAGGTATTGTTTAATTTCCTCTTTGATTTATTCAGTGACCACTTCGTTATTAAGTAGTGTATTGTTTAGCCTCCATGTGTTTGTATTTTTTACAGATCTTTTCCTGTAATTGATACCTAGTCTCATAGCGTTGTGATCAGAAAAGATACTTGATACAATTTCAATTTTCTTAAATTTACCAAGGCTTGATTTGTGATCCAAGATATGATCTATCCTTGAGAATGTTCCATGAGTACTAGAGAAAAATGTGTACTCTGTTGTTTTTGGATGGAATGTCCTATAAATATCAATTAAGTCCATCTTGTTTAATGTATCATTTGAAGATTGTGTTTCCTTATTTATTTTCATTTTGGATAATCTGTCCATGGGTGAAAGTGTGGTGTTAAAGTCCCCTACTATGAATGTGTTACTGTCGATTTCCCCTTTTATGGCTGTTAGTATTTGCCTTATGTATTGAGGTGCTCCTATTTTGGGTGCATAAATATTTACAGTTGTTATATCTTCTTCTTGGATCGATCCCTTGATCATTATGTAGTGTCCTTCTTTGTCTCTTCTAATAGTCTTTATTTTAAAGTCTATTTTCTCTGATATGAGAATTGCCACTCCAGCTTTCTTTTGGTTTCCATTTGCATGAAATATCTTTTTCCATCCCCTTACTTTCAGTCTGTATGTGTCTCTAGGTCTGAAGTGGGTCTCTTGTAGACAGCATATATACAGGTATGGTTTTTGTATCCATTCAGCCAATCTGTGTCTTTTGGTGGGAGCATTTAGTCCATTTACATTTAAGGTAATTATCGATATGTATGTTCCTATTCCCATTTTCTTAATTGTTTTGGGTTCGTTACCGTAGGTCTTTTCTTTATCTTGCTTTTCTTGCCTAGAGAAGTTCCTTTAGCAGTTGTTGTCGAGATGGTTTGGTGGTGCTGAACTCTCTCAGCTTTTGCTTGTCTGTAAAAGTTTTAATTTCTCCATCAAATCTGAATGAGATCCTTGCTGGGTAGAGTAATCTTGGTTGCAGGTTTTTCTCCTTCATCACTTTGAGTATGTCCTGCCAGTCCCTTCTGGCTTGCAGAGTTTCTGCTGAAAGATCAGCTGTTAACCTTATGGGGATTCCCTTGTGTGTTATTTGTTGTTTTTCCCTTGCTGCTTTTAATATGTTTTCTTTGTATTTAATTATTGACAGTTTGATTAATATGTGTCTTGGCGTATTTCTCCTTGGATTTATCCTATATGGGACTCTCTGTGCTTCTTGGACTTGATTAACTATTTCCTTTTCCATATTAGGGAAATTTTCAACTATAATCTCTTTAAATATTTTCTCCGTGCCTTTCTTTTTCTCTTTTTCTTCTGGAACCCCTATAATTTGAATGTTTGTGCGTTTAATGTTGTCCCAGAAGTCTCTGAGACTGTCCTCAGTTCTTTTCATTCTTTTTTCTTTATTCTGCTCTGCAGTAGCTATTTCCACTATTTTATCTTCCAGGTCACTTATCCGTTCTTCTGCCTCAGTTATTCTGCTATTGAGTCCATCTAGAGTACTTTTCATTTCATTTATTGTGTTGTTCATCATTGTTTGTTTCATCTTTAGTCCTTCTAGGTCCTTGTTAAATGCTTCTTGCATTTTGTCTATTCTATTTCCGAGATTTTGGATCATCTTTACTATCATTATTCTGAATTCTTTTTCAGGTAGACTGCCTATTTCCTCTTCATTTGTTAGGTCTGGTGGGTTTTTATCTTGCTTCTTCATCTGCTGTGTGTTTTTTTGTCTTTTCATTTTGCTTATCTTACTGTGTTTGGGGTCTCCTTTTTGCAGGCTGCAGGTTCGTAGTTCCCGTTGTTTTTGGAGTCTGTCCCCAGTGGCTAAGGTTGGTTCAGTGGGTTGTGTAGGCTTCCTGGTGGAGGGGACTAGTGTCTGTGTTCTGGTGGATGCGGCTGGATCTTGTCTTTCTGGTGGGCAGGTCCACGTCTGGTGGTGTGTTTTGGGGTGTCTGTGGACTTATTATGATTTTAGGCAGCCTCTCTGCTAATGGGTGGGGTTGTGTTTCTGTCTTGCTAGTTGTTTGGCATAGGATGTTCAGCACTGTAGCTTGCTGGTCGTTGAGTGAAGCTGGGTACTGGTGTTGAGATGGAGATCTCTGGGAGATTTTCACCATTTGATATTACGTGGAGCTGGGAGGTCTCTTGTGGGCCAGTGTCCTGAAGGTCGCTCTCCCACCTCAGAGGCACAGCACTGACTCCTGGCTGCAGCACCGAGAGCCTTTCATCTACACGGCCAGGTACGTGGGGTGTTTCTTGCCTTTTGGGATGTCTGAGGTCTTCTGCCAGTGCTCAGTAGGTGTTCCGTAGGAGTTGTTCCATGTGTAGATGTATCTCTGGTGTATCTGTGGGGAGGAAGGTGATCTCTGCATCTTACTCTTCCGCCATCTTCCCGGAAGCCTAGTGATCTTTTCCTCATTTTTAAATTGGGTTCTTTGTTTTCTTGTTGAGTTTCAAGAGTTCTTTGTATATTTTGGATACAATTCTTTTAACAGATAGGTGTTTTGCAAATATTTTTTCCCAGTCTGTGGCTTATCTTTTCATTCTCCTAATAGGCTGTTTCATATTTATATTATACAATTGTATATATTTTTTTCCTGTGAGACTTCCTCTTTGACTCATTGATTATCTAGGAGTGTCTTGTTTAATTTCCAAGAGTGTGGAGATTTTACTGTTGTCTTTCTGTTTCTTATTTCCAGCTTGATTCTAGTATGGTCAAAAAATATATTCTGTATGATCTCATCAAAATTTTTTGTTGAGGTTTGCTTTATGACTCAGGATATGGTCTATCTTGGTGAATGTTCTGTGAGCTCTTGGAAAGAATGTGTGTTCTGTTGTTGATTGGAGCATTGTATAAATGTCAATTAAATCCTCTGTTTAATTCATTGAGATGTTTGCTTATTTTCTGTCCAGTAGTTCTATCAATTTGCTGAGAAGGGAGGGGGTAACCATAACTATAATTATGGATTTATCTATTTATTCTTTCATACCTATCAGTTTTTGCTTTATGTGTTTTGAAACACAGCTGTTTGGAGTACACATTTAGGATTGGTATGGCTTCTTGGTGGATTGGCCTATTTATTGTTATATAATATCCCTCTTGTCTCTAGTAGTTTTCTTTGCTTTGAAGCCTACTTTATCTGATATTAATATATCCACTCTTACTTTTTTATCTGATCAATATTTGCCTGGTATAGTTTTCTCCATTCTTTTGTGTCCAACCTACCTCTGTCATTATATTTGAAGTTCTTTGTAGACAGTATTTATCTGGCTTGTGTTTGTTTGTTTTCTAAATTTTTATTGGAGTATAGTTGATTTACAATGTTTTGTTAGTTTCTGCTGTACAGCAAAGTGAATCAGTTATACATATACATATATCCACTCTTTTTTAGATTTTTTTCCCATATAGGTCATTACAGAGTATTGAGAAGAGTTCTCTGTGTTTTATGGTGGGTCCTTATTATGGGTTGTGGTTTTTCATTCACTCTGCCAATCTCTGTCTTTTAGTTGGTGTATTTAGACCATTTATATTTAGAGTAATAACTGATTTTGTAGAGTTCAAATCTGTCATTTTATTATTCGGTTTCTATTTGTTCCCTGCTAATCATTCCTCTGTTTCTCTCTCATTCTCTCTCTCTTTTTTCTTCTTGTGGGTTACTTGAACATTTCTTAGAATCCTATTTTGATTTATTTAATGTTTTTGAGTATATCACTTTGCATTATTTTCTTATTGGTTGCTCTAGGTATTACAATATACATATATAACTTATCACAGTCTACAGGCATATGATGTTCTATCACTTTGAGTGAAGTATAGAAACCTTATTTCTTTTTAGGACCCTTTACTACCCCCACTTTAAAAATATAATTCTTCTGTTTCTGCATAATTGATCAGTATGTCAAATGACATTTTTTTCACTTAGTTCTTTTTAATACAGGCATAACTTGTTTATTGCACTTCACAGATATTGCTTTTTGTTTTGTTTTTTATAAATTGAAGGTTTGTGGCAACACTGTATTGAGCAAGTCTACTGGCACTATTTCTCCAACAGCATTTGCTTATTTTGTGTCTCTGTGTCACATTTTGGTAATTCTCAAAATAATTCAAACTTTTTCATTATTATATTTGTTATAGTGATCTGTAATCAGTGATCTTTAATGTTATTATTTTAAAAAGATTATGACTTGCTGAAGGCTCAGATGATGGTTAGCATTTTTTAGCTATAAAGTATTTTTAATTAAGGGATTTAAATTGGGTTTTTTAAAGACATAATGCTATTGTACACTAAACAGACTACAGTATAGTGTAAACATAATTTTTATATGCACTAGGAAACCAAAATATTTGTATGACTTGCTTTATTGCGATATTTGCTTTATTGTGGTAGTCTGGAACTGACCAATATCTCCAAGGTATGCCTGTACAAAATACAGACAACAGGTTCACTATGCTGGAGGAGCAAAATGAATCTCTTTCAATATATATCACTGCCTAATAGCCTTGATACCAAATAAATAAATGAGCCTGGCTCCCCATTTACATTTCTAGGCAATAAGGTACCATTAGAGGAAGTCACACAATTGTGCTAACTTAGCTAGGCTTCAAGATGGCTGAGCCCCACTGCTGAAGCTTTAGATTCCATCTTCTTTCAATTCATAGGGCAATTCCTAGGATCCCTTCCCTTTTCTATCATCCTCAGGGCCAAGCTTTAAAGGGTATTAAAACCCAGGTCTCCACATAGGACTTCTAATAGTTGGAATTGGTAAAATGTAAATTGATCCTGTTACATTCTCTAGCTAACTTCACTTTCATAAAAATAGTTGAATAAATATTTAAAGAATGTCTCTTTGAAAGAGCATCTAATTATTAGCCTGCCCATGGCTCTCACTTGATTTGTCTCCTTCATACTAATTTAAATTTGACCTTTGTCATTGTCAGCAATGCTTCCATTCACTTTTTTTAAATACATTTATTTATTTATTTGTTTTTATTTTTGGCTGCATTGGGTCTTCGTTGCTGTGCGCAGGCTTTCTCCAGTTGCAGCAAGCGGGGGCTACTCTTCGTTGCAGTATGTGGACTTCTCATTGTCGTGGCTTCTCTTGTTGCAGAGCAGGGGTTCTAGGCGCACAGGCTTCAGTAGTTGTGGCACGCGGGCTCAGTAATTGTGGCGCATGGGCTTAGTTGCTCTGTGGCATGTGGGATCTTCCCAGGCCAGGGCTCAAACCCATGTCCCCTGCATTGGCAGGCGGATTCTTAACCACTGTACCACCAATGAAGCCCTTCCATTCACTTTTTACTAACTCCCTGATACATCCTCTAAATTGCTTTCTCTCTCTCTTTAGATACTAATTCCCTGATACATCCTCTAAATTGCTTTCTCTCTCTCTTTAGAGCCCCTAATCTTTTTCCCTCAGGCTCTTTTGATTTGTTTTCTAATGTAACAGGGAAATTTGAAGGTAACTGATTTGAGCTAACTCAGAATTCCGTGCTCTCCTTGAAACTTACTCTAGTGTCAGAAAGAAAGCATGTCTCTCATTTTCATTGCCAGCGCCACTGCTCAAACTCCTGATCTCAGCCTCTCAACTCTTAGGGTAATTCCTAGGACCCCATCACTCTTCTCTCTGCCATCTTCAGGCTTTTGCTCACCATGTCTGTATGTAGATCCACCCTGTAAACTCCTTCAAGAACTTTATCTTGAGTATTCTGCTCCTGTCCTATTCCTTTCCTTCCTTTATCTGGCATATTCCTTGTGATATTATACCTGCCCCTATTCCTAATACCATTCTCTTTAGTAATCTTTGCAGTTTGATTTCTAACAACCTATTCAATGAGAAATGCTCAGTGCAAGGGTGCCAGGTGACTGTCTTCTAACAATATTCTGCAGCATTTCCTCCCTTCATTTTTTTCACATTTAAATTCATATAATGCAATGCATGAATTCATAAAACACTTCCTCCTCTCATGTCCATGAAACAATAGCATTCCACCTCCCGTCCATGATTATGTGAATCCATTAATATTGTATTAAGACTTTTACTCTTTTTTTACTTCCTCAAAACTACATATCCCCATGCCTTCCAATATCACCAATTATGGTTCTCAAGTTAGTCAATCAACATTCTTCCTGATCAGTCTCCAGCTTATTGTCAAATCCAGCATCCATTTACTTGTCTTCAGATTCTTTGCCATTGTCATTCCCATCTCTAAGCCTTGACTTATATATGTAGTATAGCCCATGGAGTGCCTTCCTCTGTGCCAGTTTAAATCCAATGCACTCATCCTTCAAGGTCAGCTAAAGTCCTATTTCTTCTACCAGGCCTTTGCCAAGCATTGCAGTACATTAAAGACTTTGTCTAAAGCCACATTAGACTTGTGGTCTGCTTGACAAAATGGTACCTCCTAAACATCTCTAGTTGCCTCAAATATGTAGGCTTTGTTTTATCAACTATCCCTTTGAAAGCATGAACACAAGTTTTTATTCCCTGACTGCCCAGCAAGGTGCTGGGCATATAGAAGTTGCTTCATGAACTTGTTTAATGGCTTAATTCTAAACAAATACTATTAAATAAATAATGATAGTAATATCATGTCACTGATAATTCTACTCTGAGTGAAACTATGATTTTTATAGGACTACTTAGAAGGCTACAGGCAGAACGGCCATCAAAAAGTTTACAAGTAATAAATGCTGGAGAGGGTGTAGAGAGGAAGGAACCCTCCTACACTGTTGGTGGGAATGTCAATTGGTACAGCCACTATATAGGGAGAACAGTATGGAGGTTCCTTAAATAACTAAAAACAGAGCTACCATATGATCCTGCAGTCCCAATCCTGGGCATATATCCAGAGAAAAACATAATTCAGAAAGATACATGCACCCCAATCTTCATAGCAGCACTATTTACAATAGCCAAGACATGGAAGCAACCTAAGTGTCCAGCAACAGATGAATGGATAAAGAAGATGTGGTATATATACACAATGGAATATTAGCCATAAAAAAGAATGAAATAATGCCATTTGCAGCAGCATGGATGGACCTAGAGATTATCATACTAAGTGAAGTAAGCCAGATAGAGAAAGACAAATATCATATGATATTGCTTATATGTGGCATCTAAAAAAAACGATACAAATGAACTTCTTTAAAAAAAAAAGAAAGACTCACAGACACAGAAAACAAACTTATGGTTACCAAAGGAGAAAGGAGAGAGGCACAAATTAGGAGTTTGAGGTTAAAATATACACACTACTAAATATAAAATAGATAACCAACAAGGACCTACTGTACAGCAAAGAGAACTATACTCAGTATCTTGTAATAACCTATAATGGAAGAGAATGTATAAAAGTTATATATATATATATATATATATATATATATAATATTTATATATATAAAACCGAATCACTTTGCTGTATACCTGAAACTAACACGACATTGTAAATCAATTATATTTCAATAAAAATTTTTTTAAAAGAAAAAGAAGGCTATAGGCAGAATGACATAGTGGTTAAGAGTATAAGCCCAGACTGCCTGGGTTGAAATCCTGCCTGTATCACCTATTGGCTAGGTGACCTTGGGAAGGTTAATTAACATCTTTGTGCCTTAATTTTCCTCCCTGAAAATAGGGGAACATAACAGTATTTACCTCATGGAGTCATTATGAAGATCAAATGAGTTATGTTGGATACTTAAAACTATTTCTGGCATGTAGAAATTGTTCCATGAATGTCAGCTATTATTAAATGCTTATCACACATAAAATGATAGTATCTCAGAGCTAAAACAACCTTCACTTTATAAGTGAATGAGTTGAGGAATAAAGGTAAAATGATTGGCTCAAGGTCATATGGCTATTTAGAAACAAAATCAGGAAACCAGCTCTCCTGACTTCTATTCAGTGTCTGTTAGTTTCCTCCCCAAGGGTTCCTTATCTAAACATGGAACTGAATTACAGAAGTTTAGAGTTGAAAGTGACATTCAAGGCTCTCTAGTTCATAATGCATAATCACTTGTCACAAACCTTTCATCTTTGCTGACAGCACCATATTACAGATTCTTAATCATCCAGACAAAAGATCTTAATACCATGTCTCCTAAGTTAAGAAACACATGAGGGATAGGAATGGATGCCAAGATCAGGTCCCCGGAGTCCAGATGACCATCACTAGATGAAGCCATTTTCAAAGTCTATATTTTGAAAAATAAGATTTCTTTCTCAGGGAAAACACTGTCTGGAATACTCATTATAAAGCTGTAATTCAGGTCATCCCACACATACATGAATGTTTTGCAGATAGCATGCTTCCTGGTAGGAATCTGAAATTATTTTGATGAACTTTGAATAATACTCTCTAGCAGCCAGAAAAAAGGCGCAGGGGCATACCAACTACCCATACCAGGCATAATTCCTGAAGGTTTCAGCTTTCTCTGTGGTTCTCTGGAACAATATTCAGCCTGGTTGTGCAATCAACTGGCCTAGGGTTTTAAAATTCAATCTAGAAAATACAGACTCTCAAGAGGAATTGCAACAATAAAAGATTGCTATTAAACAGGCACTAATAAACCTGTGTGTAAGGATTCTCTCATCAGAAGCATTAGCATGCTATTCTCTGTCTCAACTCAAAGCTAGGATATTTAATTTCTCTTTAATGCAAATGAAACTGTTGTATGTAACAGCAGCAATAATAGAGAAGGGTAAACTGAGTAATTATGCTGTGTGTCCACAAAGAATGTGCATCCACTTTCACCTCCCTCCCTCCTATAAACAAGACTCAAGTAATCTACATTCTCTGTGTATGATTATTTAAAATGTCTAATTGTAGTATATGGACTCTGAGCTTTATGGCTTGGGATTTTAATCCTCTAAACAGGGAGGTCCAATTACTTGAATCTGGATGTTGAATTACCTGCTTTATTCTGAAGACTGAACAGACAGACTCCATTGATCCCACAGAGGATGTATCATTCCTACTCTCTGCTTCCATAGTATTTTATTTTTATCTCTAACTTTACTCATGATAATCTAACTTGTTACACCTAATCCTTTGTCTCCTTTGTAGAGTATAAACTCCTGAGGAGAGAAGTCATATCTTATTTATCTCTGTATTCTCCCAGAGCCTTAGTGTTTTGGACATAGTAGCTGCTCAATAAATATTTTGACATTTAATTTTAATGGTACATATGTATGCATTTCCCAGTTTAAAGTATTGTTAAAGGAATGTCACCTTTGACATAACTTCCCTACCCATTTCTGAGAACTCTTGCCTTTGAAACATGAAAATGGACTTTAGCAGATTCATACTGTAATTTAGATGGCTATGTAAACAGTAAGGGAGTGCTTAGCAATTACTTGTTCAATTGTAATTTTACGAAAACTTGCAGAGATTTCTTTTGAGTTTTCAGTAGTTTAAAGGGACCCAGCCATCTCAGAGGCACAGGAAGGAAAGATCTCAGAGGAGTGACTGGGAGGGTATCCCAGAAAGTTTACTTTGCCTTCTAGAAAGAAGCCTGACATCCAGGTGCTAATTTCAAGACCCAGAGAGCATGTTACGATCATGGCATTCCCAAGGCCTATCTTTCCTCTTTTTCCTCCATTTTTTCTGAGAAATTGTCAGCTTGATGTTTAAGAAACATGTAGTTCATGCCCACTAGGCCCACAGACACGACTAGTGACATGATTTGCAGGGCCCAGTTGAAATAAAAAATGCAGGGCCCTTTGTTCAAAAATTATTAAGAATTTCAAGACAATGACACCAGAACAAGTGTGAGCTCTTCTAAGTATAGGGCCCTGTGTGACTGCAGAGGTCTCACATCTATGAAGCCAGCCCTGTTCTGTCTTCAAAGAACTTCTGGTACAATGAAAGGCAAAAGGTTTGTATCAGATAGAAGCTACAATTCAAGTATGTACAAGATGCTACAGGAACCCATAAGTTCCTAACTTTGGAAAATTGTCCCAGGGAGGTGACAGTTAAGCTCATTTCTGAGGGAGCAGTGCCAGGGAAGAACAATATTCCAGACTGAAGAACGGCAGAATTCACTTGACAAACTTCAGGAAACGTGTTACTTTTAGGAAGAGTGTAATGAGCAAATATGAAGGTGACTAATTGAGATTGAGAGTGGCAAGAAGCAGAAGCCAAATATATGGGGAAAAGGGGTCAAACAATTACAGAGTGCCTACTATATGCCAAGTTCTTTACCTCTATGTCATAATTTTAAACACAACAATCTTGTGAATAAACTTGTCATGCCTGGTTTACAAATGGGTTATTTAGGCCCAGGGTAGTAATAGTCAAAGTGCTTGGTACACATGGCAGCCAATAAGTACTTGAGGAATTACTGGCGGGTTGTTTGACATTGCCCAGGACTCTTAAACCCCAGGCCAAACTGATGCTAAGCGTGTTGTTAACCCCTTCATTGGCCCTTCCCGCCTTGCACCTCTCCCAGTCCCCAAAGTACCCTTCCTTCCCTCGCGCCCCGCCCCCGCGTTTCCACGTGCCGGAAAGTAGGCAGCAAAAGTACTTCCGGGATAGCAAAGGTCGGCCCCGGCAAGATGGCGGCGCCCTTGGAGCTCAGGTGCTGGGGAGGCGGCTGGGGGCTCCCGTCGGTGCACAGCGAGTCCCTGGTGGTGATGGTGAGGCCGCCTCGCGGGCCAGGGAGCGGGAAAGAAGGGGCGGGGCCAGAGACGCGAGGCTGGCTGGTCCGGGTCCCGGCGGCTGGGGTTGGTTCCCGCCGCGCTCGGGCCCGGCCGGCCGGGGCGCTGCTCGCTGCACCGCCCGGGTCTCCCTCCCGTCCAACGAGTTACAGCCTAGCCTGTGGCCCCGCCGAATCCTGGAGGAGAAGTCATGGCTTCTCCGCTTGGCTCCGAGTTTTCTCAGCCTTGCAAAGCCGTCTGTGCAGTGGAATGAAAGCCCAAAGCAGTAGGCGCGCGCTCCCCGCTCTGCATCCCTCAAACGTTTGGGGGGAAAAAAGTCCTCGAAATCTTGGTAGCGCGCAACCCCGACTAGAAGTAGCGGGAGGGACGCAGCCCCCGAGTCAGGCGTTTCTGCCTTCTGGGGACCCGGCTTTGAAGTAAAGCTGCCCTGCAGATTTGCATTACGTATTCAGTCTAAAATGTTTTATTGCAAACTCTCTTTCAGGCTTACGCCAAGTTTTCTGGTGCACCCCTGAAAGTCAATGTCATAGATAACACCTGGAGAGGTTCAAGAGGTACAGTGTAAACTTTTAAACACCCATTTCTGCCCTCTGTGAGCCCCCTCCCCCCTCTTATTTAAAGCTAGGGGGCTTGTAGCCATGGAGTACCTTGGGGTTTTAGTTCTTACCACGACCTTAGCTGTGTGTTGCTTATGTTTTGATCATTCTGAGTAATACTTCAAAGGAGAAGCCAAATCAGTGGAAATTATGAGAAATGAAAATGCTCTCCAAAACTTTTTGTGTGTGTGTGAAATTGCAAAAACCTAAGATGAGTTACTCATTTTTTTCTTCTCCAAATGTGACTGGCATAGTTTTTAGGCTATTGGAGTCTCTTCAGAGGATATCGAGTCTCTTCCTTACATGTAAACTGTGTTGTGATTACAGGAGATGTACCAGTTTTGACAACTGAAGACAGTATTGTTTCTCAGCCGGCAAAAATACTAAACTTTTTAAGAAAACAGGTGGGTTCCTTCTGGAGAAATAGATTCTTGATCCCTGCATGTTGCTTCCAAAGAAAGTGCATTAAAAATTTTTTTTTTAGAATTCTTTTTTGGAGATACATAGGGCTTGAAATAAGAATAGATTTGAGAGTCACTGCTCTAAATCATGAGTTGTACTGTGATTCAAAAGGCATATAGTGAGTTATAGTCAATTTATATTTTCATGCACTTTGCTTGGTTTTTATTGAAGCTTAGGTGTAAGTAGATTCAATTTAACCATTTTCACTATTATACTTATTGATATGATTGTAAATTTAGTTCCATAATTGCTACACATTTTGTGCTTGGTGTGAGGTCTGAGTTCCCATCAACTAGCAACTATTTATTTTTTAAAAGCACTTAAACTAATAGTTGCAGTTAAATGTTTCATGAAATAATGTATCCAAAATATCTGAACATGCCAAGATTTATATATCTAAAATGTTTAAACTGTAACAGTTTACATAAATGTAAAAGTTATCATTGATTTTGCCAATAGTTTAAAAAAAGAAGTCCTATATCAACAAAATTTAGAACTTTTCTCAGTTGGAAGGTTTTCTCTTTTCAAGGGGAAAATGCTACTAATTAGAACTTTTTCCTTATTGTTAATAAGAATAATAATAGCCTCTATTAAGTTTGTACTACATGTCATGCACTAAACTAAACTAGGTCATTAACAATCATTGAAATAATAGTTAATAATAAATAAACACCTAAAACTAACATTTATTGACCTTAACGTGTGCATGATGCTGTGCTGAGAACTTTATTTGCATTAAGCAGCATCTGTCACTGAATTTGTATTTCTCTTTTCCCCTTTTAATATGTTTGCCATTTTTGAGGAAGAATAGGAGTCCCAATTTATTTAGTTTCACTGTTTTGGGATGTTCTTGACTTATGAGGTTTTTGGTTTTTTATTTTTTAATAGAAATATAATGCCGATTATGAACTGTCAGCAAAACAAGGGGCAGATACACTAGCTTACATTGCTCTCCTCGAAGAGAAGCTTCTTCCTGCAGTGGTGAGCATTGGTGAATATTACAGTATCTTAGTGACTTACTGAAAATGTACTTAATCGATTTAGAAGAAAAATAATGGAAAAGGCTTAAGAGAAGAAATTTCATTTATGTATCAGTCTTGATTCTTTCATGTAACTGCAGAACTGGGTTGATTCTGTTAGACGTTCAACTAGTGTATGAAACAACAAAGTGAAAGATAATATCATTTTGGAAATAAAGATTCTCTGTGAAAGATTGGAGTTTGTCCATGTATAGAGTTGGGCCAACTGTAATTCATTCATTCAACAAATATTCATTGAGCACCTACTATGTTCCAGGCCTTATTCTGGGTGCTTGGGTTAGAGCAATCAACAAAACTCACACATTTAAAAACATTGATTTATCCTTGAGTCATCCTAACTGGAAAACTTGTATGGAGTCAACTTCATTCAGAGATATTTATGAAAAACTTTCACATTGATTGAGGATCTTCCTTTTAGTAAAAGAATATCTTTGTAGTGTTTTTTCCCTCCTTTTGCAGCTTCACACATTCTGGGTTGATAGTGACAATTACTTTACTGTGACAAAGCCATGGTTTGCTTCACGAATGCCTTTTCCCTTGAGTTTGATCCTGCCTGGAAGGATGTCTAAGGGAGCACTGAATAGGATTCTCCTGACCAGGGGAGAGCCTCCCCTCTACCACCTCCGAGATGTAGAAGCTCAGGTATGATTGGAATTACCTTCAGAGCAAGGGCCCTCCAGAGGAGGGACAAGAGAAGGAGCAGGGATGAACTTATCTATAGATGCCAGTCTGAAAAGGAGTTCTCAAAGTATCTTTCCTACCTTTGAGATGTAATTTCATCCTTATTAGATATACAGAGATGCCAAGGAGTGCCTAAATCTTCTGTCAAACAGACTGGGAACATCTCAGTTTTTCTTTGGAGATACGTGAGTGCATTCCCTTACAAACCATTTTGATGTTTTGTTTGCATGTATTCAGTGAGCAGTTATTTAAAGCAAGTTCCCTTGCCTGGTCCTCCCACCCCATCCCCAATGAGTTTTTCACTTAAAAAAAATATTTAATGGATTTTTACTATAGGAAACTTTTTCTGTTGCGGTAATCTTACATTGACTTAATATGCTACATATGTGAATTTGAAACTTCTAAGACTATTCCCACCATGTCTCCAGTCTCTATATAATACTTATGAGTAAAAATGAATCTTTAATTTACAACTTAATTTTCTTCTAAATAAAATGGGTAGAGTATTTTTTAAAAGCTACAACTGAGTAAAACCCTAGCTGCATCATTTCTATAAGCCAGAATGGGTAGGAAACCTTTTAAAAGACTGTATTGTATACTTCAGAATTGACAAATGTATTTGAGAAAAAGTGTTTTTTTTTTTAACGTAATCCCAAATTAATATTTTCTATGTGCTTTTAAAAAATCCTTAATTTATTTTTAGGCCTTCTACTTTGGATGCCTATGTGTTTGGTTTTCTCGCACCTCTTTATAAAGTACGCTTTCCTAAAGTTCAGTTACAAGAACATTTGAAACAGCTCTCCAACCTGTGTCGCTTTTGTGATGACATCCTAAACAGTTATTTTAGGCTTAGTCTTGGAGGTAAGCTGGTTCCTCTTCAGCTAATCTTTGTTTGCATAGAATACTTGCATATTCTCCTAAGGATGTATAAGCCAAATTCATTACTTATTAAAGAAGTTTGTATATTGTCTTTAAATGCTGGTTTATAGAACTTCAGAAAGTTGCATTTTTCCAACTTACTTTTACTCCCATGTGTTAGTTCTTCTTTAAATAGAGAAATATATATTTGCCGTTTGTCTGTTCTGGATTTTATACAGTTCTTGCTTCTTGTTCTTTAAATATTGCTCCTTTGAAGTGGGTCATTTTCTTCTAAAATTAACCACAGGTATTTATTGTGTCCCTGCCGAAAGATAGCATTTATCCTAATGCAAATGGGCAGTTACTTTAAATGTTGCTTCTAGCATTTTCCTGTGTGAACAGAAATGAGCAGCAGATTGATTTTGGTGAGGTACACTCCCATGATTCCACTACTTCAAAACTGATTACATCAGACTGGAGGTATAGTAAACAGAGGGCACCTGTCACTTAGGCTCTGATTCTTCGAGAGTGTTGGGCCTTGTGCTTAAGTGATTGGGACACAAAATTTGTATGGGGAGAGTTGGCCAGAATTGTCCTTTTAAGGAATAGAAGTCATAAGGATCGTTGGTTTAGGGACAGTTTACTTTTTATAGTGGGTTATGTGTTTTGTATGTAATACACTTGTATATAACAAGGGAGGGGTTAGTTAGTTTGGGGGTCATGAAACTGAATAACTTTCAACCTTGTTACTTGGGAGCAGCGGTTAGCAAACCTGACTACAGAACAAATACAAAATCTTGGGTCCTCTACCAGATTCACTAAATTAGAATCCCTTAGGGATGGATCCCAGGAATCTGTATTTTTTAAAGTTCCTCCAAGTACTTCGGATGCTTTATGGGTAACTGTTTGGGCCTTAGAAAGCTGTTCAAATAGTTGTAACTAAAGACCTATGTGAAATGGGGGGGAAGGTACAAGTCATATTTGAGAAGGAAATGAGGATTGTTGTGCTCTAATGACCTTGGCTATCTGCATAATGCTTGGCTAACAGGGTCTCCTTAAGGACAAATGTAGTATTTTAGCTTAGGGTTTGGTTTTGGAGCATTACTCTCCCTCTTAAGTTTGCCTTTGAACCCAGAATGGTTTTTCACTTTGCCTTTTTTGGAGGGTGTGGTGGGCAATGGGGCACTTAGGAGGGTTGGATAGATTCAATATTCTTTGAATCTAAACAGCCTGTAAGGCTTTCAGAATTTCCTCTTTCTGATTTCTGTCCTGGCTTCTTAGGCATCTCTCCTGCTGGACAAGAAACGGTAGATGCAAATCTGCAGAAACTCACACAACTTGTAAATAAGGAATCCAACTTGATTGAAAAGGTCAAGTTTACTTCAATTGTTATTTTATAGTAGTTTAGTATTTTCCTTTCTGCAATTAATATTGTTTTGGGTTATGCATTAACTTTACCTTTTCAGTTTTTCTTTTTTTTTAAGTTTATTTTTTCAGAAAGCTGTTTAAACATACATTTACTAAAGCTGTACAAAATACAGTGTTTTGAAGCCAGTAATGGCCTGATTGCTATGGGGAAAGATCTGATAATGGTATTGGATTTACTTTTACCACCCAATTAGTAGTACTTTGCAAGTTAGGAGACCCAAAAGCCTGGCTTCAAAAAAAGAGAGAGACAAACAAGAAAACACTCCTTGCTTGCTTGTCTGCTTCTTTCTGTCTCTGAGGGTTAACGTTTCTTGAGATTGTAAGCACCTGTGCTTATCCTGTCTTGCTAAAAGCACTATGGTGTTTTTTTCTTTCTTCCACGTAAATGGTTTTATTTTGTCTCCTTCCTATCCTCTGTTCTAAACGTTGTCTACAATTTTTGCCAGTGTGGATATTCTGCCACTTCGGGAGTATGCATTTGTTGAGAGAGATATTGAGGAATTGGGTAGGGGAGGGAGCCAACAATGGAAATTTCAAGGGTGATTCTAATTGGAAAAATACAAGGGAGTTATGCATTTTTTCCTCAAATGTTTGATAAACTTGCTTTTTTTCTTATGCAAATGCATAATGCTTTATTCTTTCACAAACTAATAGGTCATTGTGGCTTAATAACACTGGCTAGAGGATTTGGGGGATTGAGTAACAGGCACTGTGTTATATGAGCTTTATATGAGTTATCTCATTTAATCTTCACAGCAGCTCTGTGTGTGCAGGTACTTTGTCATTCCCATTTTACAGATGAGATACTGAAGCTTCGAGAGTAGCTTATAACATCACCTGCCCGAGGCCTTTCAGCTGGCAAGAGGTAGAGAGGGAATTTGAACCCTAGAAATTGGATTCCAGCATGGGCTTTGCAGTTAGTCAGTCATCTAACTCATGAATGAAAGTATGTATCCATTACTACTGTTGGTAATAGCCAGATTTATAGCTGCCACTCTCTGGAATGACCATTTTATTTCTTTTTATGGTATTGCATGTCCCTCTTATTAAAGTTTGGGTAAGCTGAATGAAAGCCAAGTTTGTCTTAATTCATAGCCTAACCCAGCAAATCTCATGAGAGGGAATACACTGAGAGTTAAGTGTGGATAATGGAAAGATTACTCAGACTGTTTTAGATACTTTTCTGCTAGATGAAGGCTGTCCAGTATAGCTTCCATTTCTATCTGTGGCAAATTCATTAGACATGTGAAGGGAACCATGAAATACCTACATATGCAGAAAGTGAAGCCGGGAGGCCCTGTCACCACTTGATACAGTTCCATTTTGGCATCATCAATATATGAGAGTTTCCTGACCCTATATCAGCACCTCCCTCCACCCCACTTCCCATCTGCTCTTCAGTACAGTTCACTGTTTGCTACAAGACATTAGAACAACAAATTCTGTTGGCTACCACCATTCACCATTTAGACAGGAAATCTAGAGCTTAAAAAAAAGAAAGAGTTATGTTTGAGGAACTTAGTTCTTGCAAGGAAAAAAAAGACATCACAATTGATTCAGATAGTTCACTGGGAATACTTTTTCCCTCGGAAAATTAAGAGTTAATCTTTTATTCTTTTCCCTTTATTATGAACCCTATGTACCTCTGCTGAAACATTTCCCCTGTACTTTATAAAAGCATCTTGAGAAGATGAGAGTTTTGGGCTGCTTATATTCAGAACTCTAAAAAAGCCTACCTATCAAGTAGGTGATAAGATGCTATATTCTGTTGGTTTTGGGTCATTGATGGCAGCTGCTTTCAAGTCTTCTATGAAGCAGCTCAACACCAGGACCTTGCACTCTGATTTTGGGGTACCCTGGTTAAAGGTAGTTTTCTAAGTAGTTTTATAAGGTCTGACTCAGTTCTAAGTAACCCCTGTCCTAGTATTTCCTGGGATGCTAACGTACTCCTTAGGGTAAGTCTGAAACTCTTGGACATTTTCTAAATATGTTCTTGATTTGTTTCTCTGGAGCAGACTTAGAACTAATCCAGTGTTTGCAGTGCCTCTGGATTAGGTCTAAAGAATTTATCCTTCTTTCTGTATCTTTTCTTAGCTTCTCTTGGTCTAAATAGTCATAGCCTTAAAGAGGTGATCTTTCTGAGTAGAGTACAGGTCATTTTTATTGAGGCAATGAGATATAGTTGAAAGAACAATAGTGTTAGAATAAAAAGACCTGTGTTCACATTTCAGCTCTGATGCTAGCTTTGCAACCTAATGCGAATCTGGTAACCTTTCTGAGCTTCATTTTGCTTATCTGTAAAGTAGGGAATGATTGTGTCCGCCTTTTTTTTTGTTTTTCCTTTACAGTTGTGTTGGGAAGATCAAATGAGAACATACTTTGTAAACTGTGGAGAGTAATGTAACAGAAATACTGCTTTTACACTTAATATTAGAAGATCTCTTACACCAAGTTGTGCTGTGGTTGAGTTCAGTAGACTGTTCATTATGTGGAATTATTGTAATTTTGTGAAGTCATCAAGGATGAGCCATATTGCTTTCATACATATACTGAGTCAGCCAGTATTTAGGTATGATGTTTAGAATTCTTGAGAGATTATTTGCAAGAAAAAGGTTTCTCTAGCAGTCCTAGAAACATAAGGTTCGGTACTCTTCTAGACTATAGTTTGGATGGGGAGGCCACAGTCCATATAAGTGGTGCCATAGCCATAAGTCAGATGTACCTTTTGTACTTTCCACAGATGGATGACAATCTTCGCCAAAGCCCTCAACTTCCTCCTCGGAAACTGCCAACACTTAAATTGACTCCAGCAGAAGAAGAAAGTAATTCCTCACAACGGCTGTCACCCTGACAGTCTTCATGCTTTGTGTCCAAAGTCATATAATTGTTGCAGTAATCTCTTACACGAAGTGTGTGAAGGCAAAAAGAAAATTCATGAATAGGTATAAGGAAGACTCTAAAACAAAAGAAACTTTCTATGACAGCAATTCTTTTTTAGTTAGGAAGCTCGTGTTTTAGCTTGGCAATGCACTTTAAGTAACATCAAGGTAAATGCTAAATGAACTTGGGGAAAAAAGAAAACACGTTGTACTGTAAATAAAAAACCTGCCTTAACCTTGGCAGATTTTTGCCTTTGGTTCACATGTTGCTGGCCCAAAGCTACACTTCGGTTCTGAATGTGCACTGTTAGTTTATCCAAGTTAATTTATTAATTTAGTATCCTTATACCAGTCTAAATATCTAATATGTGGCTCTTTAGCTGAAGCCTTTTTTTCTTCTGTTTAGTAATCTGATGCCTATTTTAGATGTTAGGGAAAATATATTATTCTAATATTCTATTTACTTCAATAGAAAAGCCTGTATTTAACTTTAAAAAGCAATGAGGAATGTGTTTTTTAATTATGCTCTCATAAGTCTAATCTTTGGGGGAGTTACTACCATACATATAAATATTAAAGATGGTTATATATAATATTTGTCTGACTGTATGCACTTCAATATAAAAGTATTTGCTCATGTGTTCAATACAGGTTAGCAAGGGCTGTTTTAATTTATTGGAGCTTTAGACCTGTGTATTCGTAGTACATCTTTAACTCTAGTCATCTCTTTCTTGGGTTGATTTCGGGAGAGCTGAATGTGTTGGCATCGTTATTATGCCAGGCTGTAAAGTCTAACTGACACTTGCCCGGTTGTTAGACACTACTCAGGAGGCGCTTACTGCCAGAGAACTAGAAGTACCTACCATGCACCTGGTCCAGGTTCACCATGCTTGGCTCAGACCAGTGTTCTTCCTAAGAAACATATCATGCAGTCAAAACCTTTATGACAACTAATTATTTTCCATAGAGTTAACTGCAGTTGAAGGATTCAATGGAGTAATCGGAAATAGCAGATTTTAAAGAACATTTTCTATTTATTGGTTGCTGAACTGTTCAAAGATTTCCTGTGCGGGTAATTTTACTTACAATAGAATCTTGCTTATTTTAGTGGCTGAGGTGCTTCTGCTGTCCTAAAACTACTTCTGGGGTTTTTAAAATATAGGACCATGTTTTTGATTAGTGTCTTAAAAGATTACTATGGTGCTCAGCAAATCTTGTCACATCCTGCAGAAACCCCCAGGTTAGGAAAACAGTTTTGGACTCAAGAGACTTGTCTAATTTGAGCTGAGTGGAACTCAGCTGTGTTTGACCTGCATCCTCTCAATTTGTTCTGTATTTAGGTAGCTATTTATACAGAAGTCTTTATGTCATTGTAAATATTTTTTCTTGAAAGTTTTAATGAGAAACAGGGTAGTGTTCAAAGTCTTGTTCATGTTTGGATGCATTGAGAGAAAGAAACTAATGAGTTTCACATTACTTCTGCAACAGGTGGGGGAGAGAGAGAGAGAGTGTGTGTGTGTGTGTGTGTGTGTGTGTGTGTTATGCGTTAGTCTTAGTCTTCTGTTAGAGTCCAGCAATCGGAAATCTGTTTGAATATTCTGTGTTGGAAATCATGACCATAGGACTTCACTGTCCTCTAGGATTGGTATTTATTGGAGATGGGTGGTTAGCACATTAATCACCTGCTTATGCTTTAGTCAGGGGTAGTCATTTTCGATTATGATTTCTACTAACACTTTCAAAAAGTATCTGAAGTGACTTACAATTGTCAAATATGTAAAACAGGACAATTAAAATTAGTTTTTGGCAAAATAAAAAATTTGTAGGAGGAAGAACTATATTAACCCTAACAGATTCTAAAATTGAATGGTAAATTTAACTCCAGGTTTCTCCATGGGCAAAGTCAAAGGATAATACTGGGTTATGTAAAGTTTTCTGTCAATAAGGTTACTACTGTCCATGAGTAAGCAAAATGTGTTTACATTTTTATAAGAATGTGTAATATCGTATTCTTACGACACAAAGATGCAGCCAGTAAGCATACTGTAATGTTTGGTGTGTTGAAAGTTTAATAAAAAAATATCATTCTAGAATAACAAGTATCCTTTTTCAGTAGAAAGACGACTGTAAATATGATTTATTTCCTTTTGGTCATTCCTGCTTTGAACTCCCTTTAGCTGTATGCTATATAGGCCATGATGCTTCCAGACTATCTTTCCTAAGATGCAAAATATGATTTAGATAAGTGAGAATTTATATGCTGGGTTACTTAGTTGAGGTTTTTGGTATAAGCTAATGAGATGCTAGGAAGCTATCACTGAACACAAACCACTCCAGGGATCAGCCACACATACAGGAAGCTCTTGGAAAGGAATAACTGGGCAGAGAGCTTTTGAGCAACCTGTCAGGATATGCTTCGGATAAAGTTTGAGTTCGCTGAGATAAATGGTCCACAGTCTTAAAATACTGTGAGCCACTTTGTTTTGGAAGTGATGGTGGAGGATAATATGAGAAAAGGGACTATGTTTGTGTTTATGTTTCTTGGTAGTATAGGATGAGAAAATTGGTCAGATAATTCCCATAAGATAAAGATCTTTCATCAGCAAACTGTCATCAGTTATCCATAAGACTGGCCATTCCCCTAAGACCAAAGAAACTGTAAAAGACCTTTAAGGACAGTCATTCCTACACAATGTTTTTCCCCCTAAAAGGTTGGCACTGACAAACGAATTAAATTTCAACCTAGACATGTTTGTTTTATTTTTTGAGTGCTAGAGGATTAGAGATTTTATGTTAAATCTGAAGCATTTTGATTTCCATTTGTAATTTCTGTTCATTTAATGTGGCTAGATATATTAACTTAAAGGAATGGGGAAGCTTATTTCAATCAGAGCTAAGTTACAATTTTCAGAAGTCTGCAAAAATGGAAGAAAACTAGACATCAAAAGAGGCAGAAATTCGTAACAGTATCTCAGAAAACCAATTTTTAAAGGTAGTATCATGTGATAAAAGTGGTATTTGATGTCAGTAGTATGTTTTCTTAGAGCCTCTTCCAGGAATAGACATTTACCATGTTATTAGATTTTTCTTAAACTGTTTACTTTTTCATAAACTGTCAAAAATTGTATCCCTCTGAAACCAAAATATAAATGCTTAAATGTAAAGACAGGAAGCTGAGGGATGGTTACATAGGATCTCTCTGTACTATTTTTGCAACTTCTTTTTGTGAGTCTATAATTATTTCAAAATAAAAGGGTTTTAAAAATAAATTCAATAAGTTTATCATTATCTAGATAAATTATGATTTAAAATTTAATGCTTTAAACACAGTATTCAGTTCCAGATTAATAAATGCATAATATAAATTAATTTATTTCATTCTTGAGTTTAAAGGAAAAAAACAACTCAGGTTTATAACAAATGATAATCTAAAGATCTGTTTTGCCTTATCAGCAAAGAAAAAACAAGAACCCCTAAAACCAAGAACCCCTTTTCCCTAGGAGATTAAAAATTCTACAGTTTTATGTTTGTAATTGTATCTTTTTCCCCTATGGTATGGTATCCTTTTATGAGGATAAAATATTTTGGAAAAAAACTCCTCCATGTCTCTGTGTGGTGATCCTTCTTTGTTTTGCAAGTGTTCTCTACACTAGGATCATGCTTTGATGAACAAAATGCAGTGTGTCTGTGTGCTTTTTGTTTTTTAAGTTCACAGGGATTTAGTGATTGACTTTGTCTTGGTTTAATTATTTATATAATTGAAATCCTGAGTAGAGCCACATATTATATTTGGGTTGTAATGACGGTCTTTTGTATATGTTGTTGGCATTTAGAATTATCTTTTGCCTTTTTTCTTGTTCAGCTCTGTGGAACTTATATTTACTTTTCAATATTTTCATATTTCCTAAGAAATGACTAGATTTTTAAGAAATTTGTTGTTAATTACATGAACCAAAGGTCAGTAATCCTAGTCTCAAAGGTTTAACTGAAGTTTCATTAGATCTTCAAAAATGTTGATTTTCATAGAGATGTAAAGATGGAGTGCTTTGCTTTTTTTTTTTTTTTAAGGGTTTTTAAATTTATTTAGCCCCAAACTCTTGTTGGGATATAATGTTTGCTAGAAGCCCAGGTTACCTCCCCTAGACTTAAAATTATTGTGATTGAGGTGGAGAGGTATCCTCGGAATCAAAAAGCATACAAAAATCATTTGTTCCAGATGAGGAGGCCATTGATTACTGATGAGAATGAACATTCTTGAACAATGATAGAAGATAGCTTTGAGTTGGATGTTTGTAAACAGAGAGTGGAATGTTATGATAAAAGACTATTCAGAGTAAAACAAAGTAGTTCCTTTAAAAAAATGCAAGAAAATAAGTCTTTATATCCTCATTATTATTAATTTGAAATTATATTGTAAGATAGTTTTAAACTGTAATTCAGTTCTTTGGAGAAGCATTTCAAGATATATTTTGGCAGAATATATTGTTATTATATGAATAGTGGGTTCTTTGGCTAAATAGGGAAATGCTGGGTTAGACAAAGTTAAGTTACTGTAGGCTTCTCAGCACCTTACATATGCTGTTGGTGGTTTCAGACTCCAAGAAGGGCCTGTATTTTATACACTATTTTCCTAATTTATTTTTATGTGGATTTTTTTTTTTAGGAGGTGTCATGTGGGATTTGTGTTCTGAGAAATACACTTAGGGAAATGCTGCCCTAAGAGTGCTTCTGCTTGTTTGTACTCATTGCAGAGGTTTCCAGTTGTCGGCTGCCCTTCTAGTGAGTGGTGATAAAATGGAAGCGACAGGTTAGGGCTCCCTAGGACCATGGAGTTGACTGAGGATTGGCTGTGGGTTTAGATAGGTTGGTTATTTAGGCACATGTGAGGCCCTTGGTCAGTCCAGCTGCTTCCCTAGAATCCCAGTTGGCTTGGAACAGCTGTACAGGAGTGTGAACTGGTGGTTTCAGAGAACTAACCACTTGTTAGGCATCTATGAGACAGAGGGAACCAACTTGGAATTCCATTCCAAACTGTTTTTGGCTGTGCTTTAAAAGTACCAGAAAGGCAGTGAGTATTTATAGCATTAAAGTCACATACAAGCTAGTTATTATATATATATATATATATATAATATACATATATATATATGCACATGCATACACACATAGTGTCTTGGAAAGTGTACAGTTGCTTCCGTGACAAAAGCAAAGAAAGTTTAATATTTTCAACTTCTATTACTGAAGACATGGTCTAAAAAAGGATTGTATGTTTGTGTATGCATTTTCTAGGATGAGGGTTTACAGTTTTTATTAAATTCTCAGCAAGTTTCTGTATCCCCCCAAGTTTAAGCCTCACTAGACCTTCTAATTTCAGAGGACTAAGTATATCTGATTTCATTTCAAAGTATAAAACCAGTTCACTCATCAGGCATAAGGATGCTCTTTGTTTTCTGCAGTGTATATGGTTGCATATTTGGAACTGCATGCTTTGGATGTGTATTTGTTGGAAAGCTTGCCTTTGGGTTTGAGTTGTGGTGTGGTGAACATCTGGCCATGTGCAAAGCAGTTGGATCTTTGTTCTGATTCTTTAGATCTTCTCATGCAAATTCAGAGAAATGCCTTCTAATCATTGAGTTTACATGTCCCGGATCCCTGGATGTCTAGAAACAATGGCTTGCCAGAGTTTGCGTCAGTCCTGAGGGAGTCACGCACTATAGAGGAGGCTGTGTTCGCTATTTGTTCTTTGACCTGTTGGCTGCCTCTCTTGCAGTGCTGGCGTCTTATTTCTTGGAGAAGGACGGGTGTACTCAAGCTTTTATGTTAACTGCATAAAGATGAGCTTTATTCTTCTTCTGACTTGATGTTTTATTTTGTAAAATAGGAAATAATGTCTTTCCATTTTTCTGTTCATCCCAAAGTGGAAATTTGAGGTGTCTGTAATATAACTTTAGCTTTCTGGAAGACTGATAGCAAAGAAGACAAGTAAGAAATTTATGTATACCCATATTGGTTTTGTTCCACCAAGCTTATCTTCAAATGGTATACATTTGAAACATCTGTTCTAGTGTATAAACACTGTAGTTTTGTTGTGAAGTAAAGAATCTTAAAATAAGCATTGTTGGTCATAATTTCAATATTCTAGCCTTGCCTTGTGTGAATATATTTTACTCAGAGACTGTGTATAAATACCCAGAAGTGGTGATGATGATCAATGTTGTAAAGAATTTATTCTGATAAATGAGAAACTGGATATAATGTCAAAATAGCTATTTTCACAATAAAATCTCAAGTTGCTCGAATGTTTATTAATTCCTGGTTTAATGTTACTTATTCCTTCAGGTGAATATTTCATTGGGAAGAATTTTGGGGTCACTCAAAATAGTTTTGTGCTGGGACTGAGCTAGATAGAGGGTTGTTCTTTTTAAAATGTCCATTCTTTCTGTGATGCATTGAGATCACTTGTACTCTTTCCAGCCTGTGCTAAAGGAGGTTAGAGGCCTGCTCCCTAGGCCATTGTGTGTGTGTAACATCAGACAGCTCACACAACTTTTCAGGACTCTAGTTAGCTTATCTCTTTGGCTTTATAAGTTTCTTAAAATTTTTTTTTTGGTCACACAACTTTTCAGGACTCTAGTTAGCTTATCCCTTTGGCTTTATACGTTTCTTTAAAATTTTCTTTTTTTTCTCACCTAGAAAGTCCAGTGATGTTCCGTGTAATTGGATGGAAGGCATACACTGAGAAAAATAATGCAACTTTAGTTAGTGGGGAAGATATTCATATTTTTTGCTTTTTTTTTTTTTTTTTAATTGGGTAGCATATATGGGTATGGAGAACCCTGTTAGGGCTGTTAGTCTAGTAAGGGCAGGTTCCCTGAGGGGATGAGTATTTGTTAGTAGAGTTTATTTTTTTTAATTGAGGTATAATTTATGTATAGTAAAATGCATCAACCTTCCAAGTACAGCTGTTCAGGTATGTATTTCTCTCACATGAGAAGCCAGCTACATCTTTGTTGATACTTCTATCGCCAAAGAATACAAATCTTAATTGCGTATGAACTTTGGGTTTCAGATGAAATGCCCTTGGGTGGATTGAGGTGGTAATGATCACTTACTTCTTGCAAGAGAGCAGGAAAGAAGAGTTGGTGGTGGTGGGATAATAGAATTCTTTTGGGGAAAGACAACTGTTGGATTGGCCAAAAAGTTCATTCGGGTTTTTCCGTATGATGGTATTTGGAGTCACAAAGCTGAGAACCTTTCAACAAACACCTTCAGAATTTTTCGTTCTTTTTTTTTTTTTTAAATTTTTTTTTTTTTTTTTAATTTTGCGGTACGTGGGCCTCTCACTGTTGTGGCTTCTCCCGTTGCGGAGCACAGGCTCCAGATGCGCAGGCTCCAGATGCGCAGGCTCCGGATGCGCAGGCTCAGCGGCCATGGCTCCCGGGCCCAGCTGCTCTGCGGCATGTGGGATCCTCCTGGACCGGGGCACGAACCCACGTCGCCTGCATCGGCAGGCGGACTCCCAAACACTGCGCCACCAGGGAAGCCCGAATTTTTCGTTCTTAATTGCTCAGCTTAGAGGCTTGACTTTGGTCTGGGACTATTTGGGGTGCTCAAAAGCTCCTGAATATTTAGTATGATGTCCTTTGGTGAACAGTAGGCTGCAACGTAAGTGGTGCTCTGTTTTTCTTTTGCCATTAATAGCAGCCATTGTTAGGAAAACTTAAGTTTTTCGTATGGGGATCTTGTCCTAAGTGAATCTCCATAGGAGAAAGATTGAAATAAAGGGGAAACCACTAAGATCACTGAGGACTGCGCGTATGTTTGAGACAGGTATATATGAGAACAAGAAGGAAATGGTGGTGGAGAATATAAGGATTTGTCTTACTCCATCTTGTAATTAAGTTCCTAGTTGTGAAGCAAAGGAGATACACATCCCTTCTTGATCTGACAAGAAGTTCAGGAGAAACGATGAGAAAACATGGCACATTTCTCCAGGTACATTAGTCAGCCTCCTGGAATGCTTTAGACGTCTATGATTACGAAATGAAGACAGCTGTGCATCGTCAAAGACGTTGCTAATTTCTAACACAGCCAACTCGCTCCAAAAGTTGTACTTTTCCAAGTAAGAGAGGGGCTATTATATTTATCCTGCTTTTTGAGTAAGCAAGTGAAAATAGGGAAATCTTGACATGTATAAATAAAATTAGGGATTGGTTTTTTTTTTTTTTTTTTTTTTTTTTTGCAATACGCGGGCCTCTCACTGCTGTGGCCTCTCCCGTTGCGGAGCAACAGGCTCCGGACGCGCAGGCTCAGCGGCCATGGCTCACGGGCACAGCCGCTGCGCGGCATGTGGGATCCTACCGGACCGGGGCACGAACCCGTGTACCCTGCATCGGCAGGCGGACTCTCAACCACTGCACCACCAGGGAAGCCCAGGGATTGGTTTTTCAGATCCGAGTTTCAGGCAGGTGGTCGTCTCAAGAATTCACATTTTGAAAAAGTTAAGAAATCTTTTGGTGTAGAAGGAAGCATGACGCTTTCCAAATATCACAGTTAAGACCAAACAGATTTCAGTTTTATTTTAAATGCAAGAAGCAAACTGACTTATTTGAAGACTGTCAGATTGTGCCTATTCTGATATGTGTTGTCCCAGTTCTGTCTATGAGGGGGGATTGTCATTTTCATCTAATGAGCATGGTTTACGTTTTGTATTACATATAATATGCAGTTCACAGAGTGACTACTGCTAAAATGGTTTAGAAAAAGGTGGGAAGGGATATAGTAGATGTAGAAATTAAAAGGAAAAAGAACCAAAGAGAAAGGAACTCTAAATATGATGTAATTGGGGCTGTGGCGAGGAAGAGGAATGGAATGTAGAAAGATAGTGGATTTTAGAGTTAGAAAGCCTGGCTTAACACAGCACACCAAACTGGTGATTTTAAGCAAGTCACTTGATTCTTAGTCTGCATTACTATTCGTTGCAATGCAATGGAATAATTGAATCTGGATGTATGAACATTTTTATGTGTTTGTTTTTTTAAAAAAAATTATTAAAATTTAGACACTACCAATAGGAAGAGCCCCATCCCACCCCTTATGAATAACCTCTGTTAACTTATTGGTATCTAGTCTTTCAGTCTTCTGTTTTCTACACACACACATACACACACACACACACACACACACACACACACAGAATTCTGTATATATTGTAATTCTATATAGTATGTACTATTCTGTAATATGCTTTTTCACTTAGTGTTCAGAAAATCTTGCAGGTCACTACATATTCTACATGATTTTTAAAGGCTATGTGCAATTTCAGTGCATGATGTTACATTGTTTATTTCATTCCTTTGCAATGGACATTAGGGTAAATTCCTCTTGTAATGGTCTTTGTTATATGTTATTAAGTTGTTTCTCAGGAAGATGCACCACTTTATATTCTCCAATACCCTGTGTAGGAGAGCCTGTTTTACTGCAACCCCATGAACTTTGAGTTCTTTATCTCGTCACTAATCTAAAAGGTAAAAAATAGTTTATTTATTTATTTAATATGTATTTCTTTGATAACTAGTAAGGGTGAATATTTTCCCCATATGTCTACAGTCCATTTGTGTTTCTTCTGTAAGTTGTCTATTCATATTCTGCATAAAAGGAAAATTACTTAAGTTCTCTGAAACCCTGTCTTCTCTGCTGTAAGACGGGGTTTCCATGTGGTCTAAATGGAATAACACATTGCAGATCCAGAATATGGCAGGCATGCAACAGTATTGTTTTCCTTCTTGTTATTTCCTGGATTAAGAGCTCCCAGAGGATGGAGACTCTTTATTTATCCCAGCACCTAGTACAGTGCTTGGAACAGAGAAGAAGCTCAAAAAGTTTTTGAGGAAGGAGGAATAGCTGGGATTCGAAAATATTTTGAGTATATCAGGAAAAGGAGTGAGAAAAGTTGAAGCCGAGATCCAATGAATAAGCAGTGAGAAAACTGGTGGGTTCCTTATAAGCTTATTATTCAAATGGAAGAATTTAAGTTTTATTCTCAAAGCTCCACAAGAAACAATTTCTTACAAAGTGGCTAAAGGATGTTAAATATTTGTATTCAAGGCCATAAGTAGCCTTGAGAAGTTGAGTTATTATTTTGTAAGCTAATGAGTACATATTTTAAGTACACTAAGAAAGGTGACTAATTAAAGGAATTAATAATTAAAATTTCTGAAAAGTGAATAATTTAAAAAATGATTAATTCTAATTTCCATATATTAGATTTGCCTAGACTAGGAGTAAACATGCAATAATAATATAATCATATTTTAAAATGGTAATAAGTTAAAGTAACCCAGAGTTGTGGTGCCTCGAAAGGAAGGAAGAGAATTGGTGTCAGGTCTTGTTTTATCCAACATGCCCTGGGATCATGGGGGAGAGAGTCAGTGATTCGTTAATGAGAGTTGCAGATGGCTCTAAATTGAGAAGTATTGTAAACAGCAGGAATGACTGAGAAATGATACAAAAGGAGCCGGAAATGTTAGGAACATGGACAGGAAATCAAATGATTCAGCCTGGAGTAATGCAAGCCAGTCTGACATCTGGGGCCAAATAAGAAGAAATAGAGATATTCCATGAAAGAGACAAACATGAAGAACAGTCACATCTCAAAGGAGATTGTGGGTGTGGAGAGGGAGTAGAGGAAAACAAGAGAATTAAGAAGCAGGGACTAATGATATGTGCCCAGTACTATGATTTGGTACTTTCTGTGTTGATTTCTTTTTGACTGAGGTTAAAGCAATTTAGTGCTATGTAAGAAATAGAGTTTTTGAGGATTAACTCAGTACCTAGTGAAACAAAAGCTCAGCCTGTCTTTTAGTTGATCCTAATGATTGTTAGAGTGTTATCAGTATAGAGAGCATTGTGGAAGTGGCTGGAATCTTCAGAAAAGCTCTAGTAGGATAGATCACTTGCCATACTCCTACCTGGCATCTCTCATTCAGTGGGTGTTGCCAGGAACTCTTGGAGCAGCTCCCTCCAGGCTATCCTAGTTGCCAGCAGCATGAGGGGGCCCTACAAAACCTTTGGTGGGTTAGTACAGGGTCCAGCTTAAGCAAAAATAAGATGTGAGTTTCACAATGGCTGCTCCATGAGGCAGTCTGTTCCTTCCAGCATTTCTTAGTATCCCTTATCCTTCTCTCTTGCTATAAAAGTCTAGTGATCATTTGTATTTTCTCTAGATGTCAGTAAACTAAAGTCAGATTTATTGGCAATATTGGCCCACTTTAGGAATCTCCAACTCTTTTTTTTTTTTTTTAATAGAGCCACCACTTCTCATATTTTCAGTTACAAGGGCTTTAGGAATTGGGTCACAGTGAGGACCTCGTGGAGATGAAGAGGAAGAGGACCAAATTATTCTAGGGAGGACAAACCCCTAAGCAGGTGATGCTTACTGTATCCATTCCCCATCCCGAGGAGAAGACCAGAACATTGGTGCAAAGAGTATGTTGAAGGAGTGAGCTGGAAAGGAGAGGTGTCAAAGACCTATCACTTGTAGTTCCAGTTGTAGCTTGTAATGTATGTTAATGGCTCAAATTGGAAGCTTGAAGCTGAACGTGTCACCTATACCCAGACATATTTGTCTTGTAACAGAAGGTCTTTATAGCTAAAAAAAATTCATTCATGTATTCAACAAGTATATACTGAGTGTCCCCTATGTTCCAGGCACTGTTCTTAGTACTGAGGATACATCAGTGGACAAAACACAGATCTCGGCTCTTGGGGTACTACATTTTAGCGGGGGGGGGGGGACAATTAATAATGAACCTAATAAGCAGAGTATATAATGTAGTAGAAAGTGGAGGTGCTATGGAAAAAGAAAGTAAAGCAGGATAAAGGGGTTGGGAGTGCTGGGATTGGGGGCAAGTGACGGTATTAAATACGGCAAGATAGGCTTCATTGTGAAGATGAGCAAAGACTTGAAAGAAGTGTTGGGCGGCCTTCCAGATATCTGATGAAGAACATCCTAGGTGGAGCAGTAGTCCTAAGGGAAGGTTTGTCTGGCATGTCTGAGAATCAGCAAGGAGGCCAGTGTCTCTGGAGCAGAGTGAGCAAGGTGGAGAGTGAAAGAGATGAGATCGGTGAGCTAAGGAGTGGGAGATAACCAGGTAAGAGCCTGTGGGCATTTGTAGGCCTTTGGCTTTTACTCTGAGCCATTTCAAGGTTTTGAGTACAGAAGTGATGTCACTGATTACTTTTTAAAAGGACTACTTGAGTTGTGATGCTGAGGATTGACAAGGGTGTGAGCAGGAAGACCAACTGAGAGCATATTATAGTAATCTAGCCAAGAGATGGTGGTGGCTCAGATGGATTAGGATGGTAGCAGTGGAAGTGGTAAGAAGAGGTTGGATTCTGGATGTATTTTCGTGTACCATCAACAAGATTTTTTGACTGATTAGATGTGGGTGGTGAGAAAAAGAGAAGTGACTTAAAGATTTTTGGCATGAGCACTGGATGGATCAAGTTGCCATCACCTGAGATGGGAAAGGCTCTGAGGAGAACAGCTTTTGAGGGGAGATTGGGAGTTCCATTTCTGACATGTTGAGTTTGTGATATCTTTTACATATCCAAATGGAGATGTTGAGTAAGCACTTGAGGAGATACAAGTTTGGAGTTCAGGAGATACAACTGAAGAGTCATGAGTATAAAGATGTTATTTAAAACCATGCGACTGAATGAGATCATCAAGGATTTAAGTTATAGAGAAGAGGAGAGGACTAAGAACTGAGACCAGGGACACTCTGAACATGAAAGGAGGCCTGAGACCAATGAGGCTGGAGGAAAATCAAAAGAAGGTGATGTCCTTGAAGCCAAATGAAGAAGGAAGAGGGAGTGATTAAGTGCAGTGACTAGAGCTGATGGGTTATGTAAGATGGGGACTGTGACTTGACCATTGGATTTAGCAAAATGACCTTGATGAGCAGTTTCCATGGAGGGGTGGATAGGAATAGGTTCAAGAGAGACTAGGAGGAGAGGAATTGGGAAGAGTGAGAAGAAACAAATGATGACGGGGATAATTGTAAAAAGCATGACAGAGCTGGGAAAGACATCTAGAGGTAAAAATGCCTTCCTGTGGGTCCTTGAGCTCCCACCAAGAACGTAGCTACCTATTTATTTATGTATGTTTATGTATAGCTGCAAATCAAGTCAGCATGCAACCAGCAGTGCTGAGCTAGGTCATTAGGAAACCTTCCCTTTAACAGAGATTCAAATGGGGTTTAATAGAGTTTGTCAAGGGACTTCTTATTTATTACAAAAATGTCGCTATTTAAAACATGGGATTCTTCTCAAAATGATGAGCTAAATTCTTTTGTGAATAAGCATATTAATACATTTATACTTAGTTAAGCCAGAGGATGCAGGGACGAAGTCAATCACTGGAGTATTTTCTTCTTTGTCTAGAGGATTTCAGCTTCTGTGCTTTAGGTAATAGAATTTGTTTCCTTTATCTAGGCCTGGGGCCCAGAGAACTGAGCCCAAATGAAGTAAATCTGCATCTTTATTTTCCATTTGAGCTACTTAATGACTGTGTGCATTCATCAGGGGACAGGATGAGAACATATTCGAAAATTAAAGGGTTATCGCTATAGAAAGCATTGAGAATGCTGTGTGAAGCGTAAGTATGATTTAGGAAAAATATAATGTTTTAAAGGCACCGACTAGTCTGAAAACAAACCAGAAACCTTGGTGTCATCTTATCTCTTTCCCTGTCTTTCTAGTCAGTCACCAAGTCCCATCTGTTCCTCACTATGGTCATCACTTGGATCTGAACGGTGCCCCTGCCATGGCCTCTTCTATCCTGGGTCACTGCTGCGGATACACCATCAGCCTCCTATCTCTGGTTTTGCTCCTTTCCAAACCATTCTCCACATTGTTCAAGAGTGATCTTTATAAAATGCATAAAGATCATGCTTCACCCTTGCTTAATACCTTTTAATGGTGTCTTGTTGTTATCAAGTCTAAGCTTCTTAAAAGAGCCTATAAGACATTTCATCATCTGGTTCAAGTTCAACTTTGCCCCACCTTCTGTCCCCACCACTGAAGATCCAGCCACCAAACCTCCTAAATCTCCAAATCACTCCATACTTTCTTTTATGCCTTTGGACGAAGAGGCTCAAATGAGTAATAGAGAAGCCACAAAATCAATTTAACAAGACTAAACAGAGAATTAGATTTTTAGGCGTCTTTAAAATAGAAATGGAAGGGAGGTTGTTCTTGCCCTTTGTAACTCCCCTGCTTGACCAGTCACTGCTTCACCTATACCTACTCACGTGAACATGCTTGCCCTCTGCCCCAGCTAGTGATTGTTCTAATCCTTAGGCCAGAACGGTTCCACCTGCTAATTTATCAAAGGGAAACATCTGCCCTTGTGATGGTGATTAACCTGAAGGGCTGAGAGGGATGTGCCCCAGCTGCCAGTTTCCCTGGTAACTGAGCCAACCTGACGTCAATTCCCCCTATAAATGTAGCCTCCTTCTCCCTGGAGTAGCAAAGATCGCTGCCATGAACTCTCTGCTGGGGTGGGATGTTGCTCCATGACCCTTTTGTTTCAGACGTGTAAGATCCCCTGTCCATCAAACCATTGATGTCTCTGTTGCTGTCTCTGGGCTCTTTCTTCAGTCTCGAGGCTGGGCAACCACAAGGCTTGCAGGCCTGCGGGGTGCAGCCCAACAGAGGTCCTTTGTTTCCATGTTCCATGTATTCACATTATACGATATGTTTCTATTTCTGCTTGGCTCATGCATGTGTGTAACAGCACTGCACCTAAATCATGTTTGGCTTCTTCTCTACTCGACTTTGAGAACTCTCATGGCTTAATCCTTTCCCTGTTTTTACATTTTACTCACTTCACACACCCACTTTACACACTTTCCCTTGTTTGTCTTTTCCATCCTCAGTCTTCAAATACTGCCTATAATTTTACATCTCACAGACTGATGTGTCAGGCATCTCTTGTGAGATCAGACTCCTATCCAAAGGAGATCTAAAAGGTCTGCAGCAATCTCAAACTTGAATCTAAAGCTGAACTCTTATCTTCACTCTGCCAAAACCTCTTCCTCTGCTAGTGCTTCCCATCTCAATAAACATCACCTGTGCTACTCCGTTGCCAAAGTCAGAGACCTGAACATTTACCTTTTCCTTAGTCCCTAAGAAAACCTGCTAACATGCCAGGCAATGCCTAAAATGTTTTATATATAATAACTCTGTCTTTTAACAAATCTGTAAAGTAGCTGCTATTATTATCACCCACTTCATAGATGAGGAAACTAAGGCACAGAGAGGTTATGTCATTTGCCCAAGGTCACGCAGCTTACTAATGGTAAGTAAGTAATCAGGGATTTAAACTCAGATGATGTGGCTTCAGAGTCCATGTGCTTAAATTAACCTTTACACTAACTGTTATTCTTGGTATCTCTTTCTGATTCACCCCTGATAAACTCTCATCCAACTTATCAGATGTGTAAGCAGTCCTACCTCCAAAAATGCCCTAAATCCATCTACTTCTTTCCATCATAGTTGCCATCACCCTAGCCTTTTTCCGAGGCTGTCATATTTCCCTGGAGATCTCCAATTCCACTCTTGTCCTTCCCACCTCCCTCAACTCAGCATTCCTAGTCATTCTTCCCAAAGAAGCCAGGTCTTAGCTTGAATGTAATTTTTTTTTTTTTCCTGAGAAGCCTCCCTTGATTCCCATAAATGAATCACATCCTCTCAATTATCCTTTCTCGTATCACCCTATTCATTTCTTTCATGGTAAATTTCATAATTGATAATTAGACATTTGTGTCTTTATTTTTTAAAGCTCCATGAGAACAAGGATTTTGTTTTATTTTCCACTATCTACCCAGTGCCTAGCACAGACCTTAGCCCATAGTAGGCATTTAGTAATATCTGTGAATGGATGGATGGATGAGTGACTAATATTGAGTAAGAAGTGACTAACTTTTATGTGTTATAATGAAAGTACGGTTTCACTTCTTTATAATGAACTAATGGGAGGAGGCTGTATGAATTGCTGAAAAATATACAATGTATGATCTTTAAAATAAAACGTAGTTTTATTGTTTCAGTGAAGGACTTTGTATAATTCCAGTACGCATGCCACCCCTTGCTTTCACCCCAACACTCCTTTCTAAGAGATTCTGTTCCTACCCTCACACCCCTAACTCAGCTCATTGGACCAGAGATAGAAACTGATCCGAGCTAAGCTAATTAGATTCTCCCTGCTCAGACTTTAGAGTCAGGAACCTGAGAAACAGATCTTTAAGGCAACTACATTCATTCAGACTTCAAATATTTATTGAGCATCTAGAATGAAGTGGTCATTGGGGATGTAATGAACAAGACACATCTCTCCTTGAAGACATTTACAGTTCAGAGAAGAAGACCTGCTATTGCAATTCAGCGTGCTAAGTGCTATGACATGTGAATTACCAAGGAGTACACAGGAGGGCCTAGGAGAGGTGCCTTAAGCAGTCTTGTGAAGGCAGAGAAAGTTTCCCAGCAGAGGTGACGTCTTAGCCAAAAAAAGCTAAATCGACCCAGGAGAGAGTAGGCATGAGGTGAAAGGGTATTCTAAGCAGAGGGAACAGATAAGGCCAACACAGTGCATTCAGTCTGTTGTGCAATGATAGGGGAGATTTTACTGAGAGGGAAATGGGGTCTCCACCATGAAGGCCCTTGTCAGCCTGTACAAAGTTTGGACTTTATCCTGAGAGCTGTGAGGGTCCTGAACAAGGGATTTTATCAGAAGAGTGACACATTCAGTTCTGTGCTCTAGAAAGATCCCTGTGGTTTCAGTTGGGGGGAACATAGTGGAAGGAGATGTACCAGTTAGGAGATTTTTATAGAAATCCAGGCATGGAATGATGTTGGCAGGAATGAGTTGGTGACAGTGGGAAGAAATGGAGTGGATGGTTAAAGTGTGTTTAGGTTGATGAAGGGTGAGGGAGAGAGGAATTAAGGACGATGTCCAGGCTCGCAGCTTGGGCTCGCAGTAGACTGTGAGGTCACCCTCTGAGACAGAGACATGTCAGGGACCTCAAGGAAGAGGTCAGGACTGGAGACATAAATGGGAGTGTTATCTCGGAAGAATTAAGGGAAAGCTTTGGGGTTGACTTTACCCAGTCAGTATGTGGAGAAGAAGAAAAGAAGAGGTCCATGGGTGGAATCCTGCGTGACTCCACAATTAAGAAGGTGAATGAGGAAGAAGAGTCTATAAAAGAGTTTGAGAAGATGTGTCCTGAGAGCCAGATGGAAACCCAAGGAAGAGTGATGTTGCGGAAACCAGTGGCTGACACCCCCTCTGGAAGAGTCTAAGGAATGTCAGTGTCCTAACACAATGACCAAATCAAGGGCAACTTCACAGTAACTAATTGCTTGGGGATATCTAACATACATGAGAGCTAACATATATTTCTCTTAATTATGTAAATGTCATTCTTAATTGTTATCTATGGCAGTATCCATCTGTGTGTCCCTAAGAATGCTAAGAAGCTTCCCGATAGTCGCCTCACCCTAATTCCTTGCAAATTCTCTAAGAGTAGAGTCTGGAAAACTCACTGGAGCACCATAAGACAGAAGGGGAAAGGAAAACCAGATTGGACGGACTCCAGGATCCTTTTCCAAAGTATTTCTAAATGGGCTTAGGAGATTAGCATGCTTCATGTCCAGATGGTTCCTGCAGTGATTCAGCCATGTGGCTGACAGGGTCTTGGTGGTCCGGCCTGGTGTCAGACCTGTGCCTCTGAGGTGGGAAAGCTGAGATCAGGACACTGGTCCACCAGAGACCTCCCGGCTCCATGTAATATCAAATGGCGAAAGCTCTCCCAGAGGTCTCCATCTCAATGCTAAGACCCAGCTCCACTCAATGACCAGCAAGCTACAGTGCTGGACACCCTAGGCCAAACAACTAGCAAGACAGGAAGACAACCGCACCCATTAGTAGAGAGGCTGCCTAAAATCATAATAAGGTCACAGACACACCACCAGATGTGGTCCTGCCCACCAGAAAGACAAGACCCAACCTCATCCACCAGAACATAGGCACCAGTCCCCTCCACCAGGAAGCCTACAAAACCCACTGAACCTACCTTAGCCACTGGGGGCAGACACCAAAAACAACAGGAACTATGAACCTGCAGCCTGTGAAAAGGAGACCCCAAACACAGTAAGTTAAGCAAAATGAGAAGACAGAGAAACACACAGCAGATGAAGGAGCAAGGTAAAAACCTACCAGATCAAACAAATGAAGAAGAAATAGACAGTCTACCTGAAAAAGAATTCAGAGTAATGATAGTACAGATGATCCAAAATCTTGGAAATAGAATGGAGAAAATACAAGAAATGTTTAACAAGGACCTAGAAGAACTAAAGAGCAAACAAACGATGATGAATAACACAATAAATGAAATTTAAAATTCTCTAGAAGGAATAAATAGCAGAATAACGGAGGCAGAAGAACGGATATGTGACCTGGAAGATAAAATACTGGAAATAACTACCACAGAGCAGAATAAAGAAAAAAGAATGAAAAGAACTGAGGACAGTCTCAGAGAACTCTGGGACAACATTAAATGCACCAACATTCAAATTATAGGGGTCTCAGAAGAAGAAGAGAGAAAGGGACTGAGAAAATATTTGAAGAGATTATACTTGAAAACTTCCCTAGTATAGGAAAGGAAAGAGTCAATCAAGTCCAGGGAGCGCAGAGAGTCCCATGCAGGATAAAGCCAAAGAGAAACATGCCAAGACACATATTAATCAAACTATCAAAAATTAAATACAAAGAAAAATATTAAAATCAGCAAGGGAAAAACAACAAATAACATACAAGGGGATCTCCATAAGGTTAACAGCTGATCTTTCAGCAGAAACTCTGCAAGCCAGAAGGGACTGGCAGGACATACTTAAAGTGATGAAAGGGAAAACCCTACAACCAAGATTACTCTACCCAGCAAGGATCTCATTCAGATTCAATGCAGAAATTAAAACCTTCACAGACAAGCAAAAGCTAAGAGAATTTGGCACCAACAAACCAGCTTTACAACAAATGCTAAGGAAACTTCTCTAGGCAGGAAACACAAGAGAAGGAAAAGACCTACAATAACAAACCCAAAACAATTAAGAAAATGGTAATAGGAACATACATATAGATAACTACATTAAATGTAAATGGATTAAATGCTCCCACCAAGAGACACAGACTGGCTGAATGGATACAAAAACCAGATCTGTATATATGCTGTCTACAAGAGACCACTTCAGACCTAGGGACACATGCAGACTGAAAGTGAGGGGATGGAAAAAGATATCCATGCAAATGGAAATCAAAAGAGAGCTGGAGTAGCAATTCTCATATCAGACAAAATAGACTGTAAAATAAAGACTATTACAAGAGACAAAGAAAGACACTACATAATGATCAAGGGATAATTCCAAGAAGAAGATATAACAATTGTAAATATTTATGCACCCAATATACGATCACCTCAATACATGAGGCAAATGCTATCTGCCATAAAAGGGGAACTCAACAGTAACATGATCATAGTAGGAGACTTTAACACCCCACTTTCACCAATGGAAAGAACATCCCAAATGAAAATAAATAAGGAAACACAAGCTTTAAGTGACACATTAAACAAGATGGACTTAACTGATATTTATAGGACATTCCATCCAAGAACAACAGAATACACTTTCTTCTGAAGTGCTCATGGAACATTTTCCACAATATATCATATCTTGGGTCACAAATCAAGTCTTAGTAAATTTAAGAAAATTGAAATCGTATCAAGTATCTTTTCTGACCACAACGCTATGAGAGTAGATATCAATTATAGGAAAAAATCTATAAAAAATACAAACACATGGAGGCTAAACAGTACACTACTAAATAACCAAGTGATCACTGAAGAAATCAAAGAGGAAATCAAAAAATACCTAGAAACAAATGACAATGAAAACATGACGACCCAAAACCTATGGAATGCAGCAAAAGCTGTTCTAAGAGGAAAGTTTATAGCTATACAAGCCTACCTCAAGAAACAAGAAACATTTCAAATAAACATCCTAACCTTACACCTAAAGCAATTAGAAAAAGAAGAAAAAAAAACCCCAAGTTAGCAGAAGGAAACAAATCATAAAGATCAGATCAGAAATAAATGAAAAAGAAATGAAGGAAACGATAACAAAGATCAATAAAACTAAAAGCTGGTTCTTTGAGAAGATAAATACAATGATAAACCATCAGCTAGACTCATCAAGAAAAAAAGGGAGAAGACTCAAATCAATAGAATTAGAAATGAAAAAGGAGAAGTAACAACTGACACTGTAGAAATACAAAGAATCATGAGAGATTACTACAAGCAACTCTATGCCAATAAAATGGACAACCTGGAAGAAATGGACAAATTCTTAGAAAAGCACAGTCTTCTGAGACTGAACCAGGAAGAAATAGAAAATATAAACAGACCAATTACAAGCACTGAGATTGAAACTGTGATTAAAAATCTTCCAACAAAAAAAAGCCCAGGACTTCACAGGATGTCCTCACAGGATGGTTTCAGAGGAAAATTCTATCAAACATTCAGAGAAGAGCTAACACTTATCCTTTTAAACTCTTCCAAAATATAGCAGAGGGAGGAACATTCTCAAACTCATTCTATGAGGTCACAATCATCCTGATACCAAAACCAGACAAAGAAAGAAAACTACAGGCCAATATCACTGATGAACATAGATGCAAAAATCCTCAACAAAATACTAGCCAACAGAATCCAACAGCACATTAAAAGGATCATACACCATAATCAAGTGGGGTTTATCCCAGGAATGCAAGGATTTTTCAATATATGCAAATCAATCAATGTGATAAACCATATTAACAAATGATGGAGAAAAACCATATGATCATCTCAATTGTTGCAGAAAAAGCTTTTGACAAAATTCAAAACCCATTTATGATAAACAACCTGCAGAAAGTAAGCATAGAGGGAACTTACCTCAACATAATAAAGACTGTATATGACAAACCCACAGCCAACATCATTCTCAATGTTGAAAAACTGAAACCATTCGTCTAAGATCAGGAACAAGACAAGGTTGCCCACTCTCACCACTATTATTTAACATAGTTTTGGAAGTTATAGCCACAGCAATCAGGGATGAAAAAGAAATAAAAGAATCCAAATTGGAAAAGAAGAAGTAAAGCAGTCACTGTTTGCAGATGACATGATACTATGCATAGAGAATCCTAAAGACGCTACCAGAAAACTACTAGAGCTAATCAATGAATTTGGTAAAGGTGCAGGATACAAAATCAATGCACAGAAATCTCTTACATTCCTATACACTAATGATGAAAAATCTGAAGGAGAAATTAAGAAAACACTCCCATTTACCATTGCAACAAAAAGAATAAAATATCTAGGAATAAACCTACCTAAGGAGACAAAAGACCTGTACGCAGAAAACTATAAGATACTGATGAAAGAAATTAAAGATGATACAGTTAGAGAGATATACCATGTTCTTGGATTGGAAGAATCAACATTGTGAAAATGACTGTACTACCCAAAGCAATCTACAGATTCAATGCAATCCCTATCAAACTACCACTGGCATTTTTCACAGAACTAGAACAAAAAATTTCACAGTTTGTATGGAAACACAAAAGACCCCGAATACCCAAAGCAATATTTAGAAAGAAAAACAGATCTGGAGGAATCTGGCTCCCAGACTTCAGACTATACTACGTAGCTACAGTAATCAAGACAGTATGGTGGGGCTTCCCTGGTGGAGCAGTGGTTGAGAATCTGCCTGCCAATGCAGGGTACACGGGTTTGAGCTCTGGTCTGGGAAGATCCCACATGCCACGGGGCAACTAGGCCCGTGAGCCACAACTACTGAGCCTGCGCATATGGAGCCTGTGCTCCGCAACAAGAGAGGCCACAACAGTGAGAGGCCCGTGCACTGCGATGAAGAGTGGCCCCCGCTTGCTGCAACTGGAGAAAGCCCTCGCACAGAAAACGAAGACCCAACACAGCCAAAATAAATAAATTAATTAATTAATTAAAAAAAAAAAAAAAAAAAGACTGTATGTTACTGGCACAAATACAGAAATATAGATCAATGGAACAGGATAGAAAGCCCAGAGATAAACCCACGCACATATGGTCACCTTATGTTTGATAAAGAAGGCAAGAATATATAATGGAGAAAAGACAGCCTCTTCAATAAGTGGTGTTGGGAAAACTGGATAGCTACATGTAAAAGAATGAAATTAGAACACTCCCTGACACCATACAAAAAAATAAACTCAAAATGGATTAAAGACCTAAATGTAAGGCCAGACACCATCAAACTCTTAGAGGAAAACGTAGGCAGAACACTCTATGACATCAATCACAGCAAGATCCTTTTTGACCCACCTCCTAGACAAATGGAAATAAAAACAAAATAAACAAATGGGAACTAATGAAACTTAAAAGCTTTTGCACAGCAAAGGAAACCATAAACAAGACTAAAAGACAACCCTCAGAATGGGAGAAAATATTTGCAAATGAAGCAACTGATAAAGGAATAATCTCCAAAATTTACAAGCAGTTCATGCAGCTCAATATCAAAAAAACAAACAACCCAATCCAAAAATGGGCAGAAGACCTAAATAGACATTTCTCCAAAGAAGACATACAGATTGCCAACAAACACATGAAAGGATGCTCAACATCACTAATCAGTAGAGAAGTGCAAATCAAAACTACAATGAGATATTACCACACAATAGAATGCCCATCATCAAAAAATCTACAAACAATAAATGCTGGAGAGGGTGTGGAGAAAAGGGAACACTCTTGCACTGTTGCTGGGAATGTAAATTGATACAGCCACTATGGAGAACAGTATGGAGGTTCCTTAAAAAACTAAAAATAGAACTATCATATGACCCAGGAATCCCACTACTGGGCATATACCCTGAGAAAACCATAATTCAAAAAGAGTCATGTACCACAATGTTCATTGCAGCTTTATTTACAGTAGCCAGGACATGGAAGCAGCCTAAGTGTCCATCGACAGATGAATGGATAAAGAAGATGTGGCACATATATACAATGGAATATTACTCAGCCATAAAAAGAAATGAAATTGAGTTATTTGTAGTGAGGTGGATGGACCTAGAGTGTCATACACAGTGAAGTAAGTCAGAAAAAGAAAAAGAAATACCATGTGCTAAGACATGTATATGGAATCTAAAAAATAAAAAAGGTTCTGATGAACCCAGGGACAGGACAGGAATAAAGACACAGACGTAGAGAATGGACTTGAAGACATGGGGAGGGGGAAGGGAAAACTGGGACAAAGTGAGAGAGTGGCATGGACATATATACACTACCAAACGTAAAATAGATAGCTAGTGGGAAGCAGCCGCATAGCAAAGGGAGATCAGCTTGCTGCTTTGTGACCACCTAGAGGGGTGGGATAGGGAGGGCGGGAGGGAGATGCAAGGGGGAGGAGATATGGGGATATATGTATATGTATAGCTGATTCACTTTGTTATAAAGCAGACAGTAACACACCATTGTAAAGCAATTACACTCCAATAAAGATGTTTAAAAAAAAAAAGTCTGGATTCATGAGCGTTTTTCTGAATTTGATTTTCAAATGTTATTACATGTTGGTTTGTGAAGTATGCTTGAATGTCAGAGTTGAGAATGTGGAAAAAAGGAGACATAAGGAAAATTTATTTTAAAAATGTTTTTCAACTTGAAGCAAAGCATCTAACAACCCGCTAAGTTTAGCATTTCATGTGTGTTTATGACCTGTCAAAAACTGCCAGAACTTGACTTGGGATAAAGAAGAAAAAGATGTTGCCTGTTTGTCATCTCTCAGAGCGTCCAACTTCTGAAGGTCACTTTGCCACCAAAAAAGAACTTTCCCTCATCAGTGGACATTTCTCAAAGGACAGAAACATTAATAACAGAATCCAGGCCATGTAATGTTCATTAAACAATTAGATGCTGATGCCAGTTGGTAATCACTCTTTTCCAGTTTATTTTCAACAGTGCGAGTGTTCCTAAGAGGCTTGCATGGGATTGAATCTGGTATTTTAATCAGAATTTTAGTGTATTTTCAGTATCGGTAACATCTCCCTCCCTCCTACTTACACTGAGCAATAGTGTCTCCTGGGTCTGATTTGTGCTCTTTCTTCTGAATGTTTAGTCAATTTAATATACACGGTGGACATATTCTGGGAAAAAAAAACCACTAGGCTTCTCAGCAGAGCCATTTTAAAGATTAGGTGTTTAAAAACAAAACCATACCATTTATCACAATTATAAGGCAGGAAATACAGCACTCTGCAATGTTTAAATACTTTTCTTTAAGGACTCTTATTTTCTTGGCCTCACAGGCACTCAACTTCTCTGAAGATGATTTTGTGACATCCCTTTGAAGTTTGAGGTCCTGGAAAAACGCAATGCTGTTCACTGAGTGCTTTCCGTTTAAAACTGTTTCACTGAATGGTTAATGAAATGGAAAAGAAAGCACAATATGAAGGCAGTCATGGTCAAGGCTACTATTCTCAGGTCCAGAACAGAAGGTCCGAGTCTTGCCAGATACCAGGCCAGACCATGAGCACAGCCTTTTCTCTCCTGGGTCAATACAAGAGGTGCGAACATGGGTAAGAGGGCTCCAATCCCAGTCCGCCAACTCAAGGTTTAAGGATAACTTTCTTCATTTTCTTAATTAACGACTTAATTTCTAATGCCAAGCTCTTATTTCTCCTGGCTAGCAGGAAAAAGAAACAGAAAATGCACAACCTAAGTCCTTCCAGGGGTCCCCTCCCTACAACTATTTATGCCAGTGTTTCTGGAGCTTATGCAGTGCGAAAGCCTCTGGGGTGGGGCCCACCTGGTCCCCATCTACACAATTTATCTCTGAGACAGCCTCGCCCTTGCCCAGCCTGCATGGGCCCTCAAGCCCAGCCTCTCTCTGTGCTGCTGGCTGTGTGCAACTCCCTCCCTGCCTTTCACTCTGCCCCCAAGCATCTCTGCCAGGTTGCCTCTGTACCCTGCTGATGGCACTCTCCCAGGAAGCAGGGCTTACAAATCCTTCTCCCTATTACTTCCCTCTTTACTTCCTCCTAGTCGAATAGAATATCTTTCTAGGCTGGGGAAATCGCTTCTTTCTTTCCCTGTTTCTTCAGTACAATCTGCCCCCCCCCTTTTCTTTTTCAATTGAATCGTCTTCTGCTAAGGGCTTAGGCTTTTGTTTCCAAAGCTTGGAAGGAAAGTCTGCCTTGTGCCCTGCCACAAACCTCCTGTGAGGCAGGAGCACAGAGTCAGCAGCTATCTGCTTGAACGGGAAGGGAGAGAAAGAGGAAAAACAGGGATACAATCACTGTAGATAGATAGCTCAGCATCTTATCCCACCCAAACGCACACCTCCCCTGACTTCCTCTCCTGACACCTGGACTCCCAGTATTTGTTAGAAGATACCACCGAACTCCTTCTAGCCACATTTCCGGGTGTCCACGGGCCCAGGAGCCTATGGATTCGTACACAGATATGCACACCAAATGGCAGGGAAGGACGGGCCTGGGAGAAACACTTTCCTTCAGCAGAGGAAGGAGGTCTGGCCCAGTCCACTGAGCACAGCACCTGCTCTGTGAACAATTCTGATCCAGTCCTGGATGCTTCCATGCCCTGAATGGGAGGACCACATGGAGAAACAGAAAGAACTGTAATCCCAGAGTGGGTCCAGGTAAGACTGCACCTGGTCTGCATCTTCCCACCCCTGCCATACACACGTCAAATGAAACACAAAAGAACAGGACACAGAAGGCAGAGTCCTTTCCCCTCCAGCCAGCGAGATGCTCAGGGGTGAGCAGAGCCATCAAGGGCCCTGGAAGCAGCTGGAGAAGGAAGGTAGACAGCTCAAGACCTTCTTAGAGGTCCCAGGTGGTTTCACACCACCAGGAGCTTTGGCAGGTTGTGGAAAGTTACAGACTACGCACCATGCGGCTGATCAGAAGGCCAGCAAAGAGGAACAAGAGAAGTGCAAGTCGTGGCCTGAGTTCTGGGGCCGCAACTTCCTGTGCCACGATTCGCATATTCCCAGAGACACAAGAAAGGCTACAGAGGAAGTTCTGTCGTTATGCAGGTGGGAATGGGCCGGGGAGGTGGCTGCTGTTGTAGTAGAATTAAGGACAAGCTGTTAAAGAACCTTAACAAGGATCTGTAAGCTGGACGGAGCCAGAAGTTACAGATATCTGCCTCCATGTCTCTACATCAGTATTTGAATCCATGCACCATAGCGGAATAAGGTGAACCTTTCCCCCGGGTGGACCGGGGTTTAAATTCCAGGCCTGTCATTTCTTAGCTATCGAGTTCTTTGGCAAATTGCAGGATCTCTTTTCCCTCATCTGTAAATGGGCATAATAGTTTTATAAAGTACACCTAGCATATTACCTGCCATATAATTAGGACCAAATAAATGAGAGTTGCTACTATTGTTATTTTTCTTACTATCACTATTATCATCTGATCCCTTGATTTCACTAGTGAAAAACCAGAGCTGGAACCTACAGGGTTTTAGACTGTCTTTGGGCTTTTGCATTTAAGAAACTGCATTAGGCCAGCTAAGAGACCAGAGCATATAATCAAATGTCCAGTGGGTGACATCTGTTGAGACCCTAGACTCACTCTGTTCACTCATTAATAAGTTACACACTTGGGTCATAGTAATTCTCTGGGGGTATGGGGACTGAGTCTGCAAAAATGATGGCATTTGCTGAACCTAAGTCATGAACAGCTGTGCTGGGCCAGAAATAGTTTCTGAAGTGATGACTTTATTTGCCAAGTCAAAGGCACAGCTCACAGTGGGCTTGGAACAACAGAAACATCTAATAGGAGAGTCCCTTTTTCAGGGTGATACCCAGCAATCTTTCACCTTCAAAACAGGGCAGTGACCAATTTCTAGAGCACATTCTTTGGCCTGTTTTGCTACAAAGGCGCAAGAAGAGATTCAGGGGAAAGAGAAGCCTCAGTAATTTATCAAGGGGAAACAGGTTAATTGAATCAAAATCCCAGCAGGAACTGTAAGTTAGAGAACTTCCAAAGTTTCTGGCTCCCACATCCTCTGTTGCCTGTTGTCAAGCGCATTTGTGGACGTGATAGCCTAGCCTATGTCCCCCAAACCCAAGCCAACTAAAGAAAGCAATGCATTTGGTGGAAAAGTCATAAAAATAAAGACATCCTAATAGAGCAGTTGGACTATTCTCACTGCATTTTGCCCAGAAAAGGGAGCCATGGAAAGATTCTATCACCATCTGTGATCTACTTGCCATAAAATCATAAAGCAGAGAAAGATGATAATGGGATAATGGAAGGACTTCAAAGGTATAGAGCAGTCACTCACCCGTGCCCAGAGGCTTACAGCTAATGTGAGGCAGCTGCAGAACTAGAACCCAGGGCTTCTAACTCCCAGCCAGGGGCCCTTTCCACCACCCAGGCAGCTGTCCTAGAGGTGGCAAGAGCACACATTTTCAGGAAGTACTCCAAGCTCATTAATGAAGAGGTGCCAATTAAACAGCTATTCCTACTTGCATCAGGGGATCAGGGACAAGAATAACACGGCATGTTGGGTCTGAAGGGACCAGGAGGCCAACAAGAACACAGGTTGCCTCCAGCTTCTGATAAGACTGTGCTCCAAGTTCATTTCCATGTCATTTGTTTGGACATCACAACATACTTCCAGATAGAAACAATGGGTAACTTCCCAGTTCAGTCTAGAGAAGCTTTTTTAATATATAACTTTACCTGTAACTTTACTGACTATTCCTGATATTCCAGCCGTAACAAGCCACCATTTTTCATTCAGTTAGGAGCTACTGTTTCATGAATAGAAAAACAAATTCCAGGCCTCAGCTTGGAAGGCAGCAACATAGCTCCCATTTTCCTCCAGTGGGAGTGGTTTCCCTTGCAGTTGCCTGGGACTCTAGGGTACTGGGAACAAAGGAAGAGGCAGGAACTCTTCTCCAGGCTCTGGGAACTTGCTCTTACACTGCTGGCTCTCAAAGCCGACCTTTGGGAGGTGCTGGTCACCAGCAAAGGTCTCAGTGGTCTAAGCTAAAATACACCATTGAAGTTCCAGTGCAGAAAGTTTTTCACAAAGCAAAGTGTATTCAATTTAAAGAACCACCCTTTATTCTTGAGATGACTCTTCTCAGTTTGGGGTGTTGAGGTGTCTTTTTGGAAATGATTGTAGTCAGTGTACTTGTTTTCTTAATATTCTTTCTTGGAAAAATAACATGGGCAATCCTATGTTGATGGTCCCCAGAATTGCATTCCAAAATTTGAGAACTCCAATTCTGAGAACCACTGCTCAACACCTCCCCATTTCTTGGGTGAGTTGGGGAAGGTTTTTGCTGTAGTGTCCATCCTTCAGGGCTCTGGGAGGGGTGAGCCAAGGTGAAGTGAGCTGCTGGAACTGGGGGACAATATGGGTCTCATCCTTTACCACTGGTGCATGGGACAATATGGGTCTCTCATGAATTAAATGGCCCAAAGGAGGGTCTGATTGGGATTAACTTTATCTAATGGCTTAGAAGACAAATTCTGGGTGGGCCAAGGGTACCTCTCTTAAACTTCATTAATTGAGACTGATTAGAAATGTATATTTCAGGTAGAGGCTAATCATTCAGTTAGGAGCTACTGCCTAATAAGGAGTGTATGAGTTGATGAGACTAAGCAAATCAAACCACGTATTTACAGGGAAACATTGAATGTACCTGGGAATGTGATCTTTAAAATAATGTTAAAGTATCAATTTGCATTAAAATATTAATTAAAAACTTGTTATCAATTTTTTTAATTTTGTCTTTTATTTATTTTTAAAGATTTTATTTTGATGTGGACCATTTTTAAAGTCTTTATTGAATCTGTTACAATATTGCTTCCGTTTTATGTTTTTTTTGGTGTTTTAGCCGCGAGACCTGTGGGATCTTAGCTCCCCGACCAGGGATCGAAACCGCACCCCCTGAATTGGAAGGCAAAGTCTTAACCACTGGATCACCAGGGAAGTCCCTATCAAATATTTTTGAGACAGATTTGGTAGACCTTGCTAAGCATTCTTTTCTTGGAGTTATTCCAACAAAAAATTCCAACAAAAGTTATTTTATTTTGAAAGCGAAGCAAAACAAAATAAAAACAAAGATCATGGGCTTCCCTGGTGGTGCAGTGGTTAAGAATCCACCTGCCAATGAAGGGGGTGTGGTTTCGATCCCTGGTCTGGGAAGATCCGATGTGCCACGGAGCTACTAAGCCCGTGCACCACAACTACTGAGTCTGCGCTCTAGAGCCTGCGAGCCACAACTACTTGAGCCTGTGTGCCGCAACTACTGAAGCCCGCATGCCTAGAGCCTGTGCTCCGCAACAAGAGAAGCCACCGCAACGAGAAGCCCGCACACTGCAACGAAGAGTAGCCCCTGCTCGCCGCAACTAGAGAAAGCCCACACGCAGCAATGAAGACCTAACGCAGCCAAAAATAAATTAATTAATTAATTAATAAACAAACAAACAAACCAACAAAAATCGTATTCACATCCTGTTGTTCTTTCTGTGCCCTTGGAATTCACTCCTGAACTGCCCTTTACTTCTCTTCTCTCTTCTCTCACGCACGCTGCCTTAATTCAGGCTCTCATCACTTCCTGCCCAAAGCCTGGTTTTCACACTTCCTTTTTAAAATCACAGGACACTTTCCTCAAACAAAGTCTATATAAAAGTCTAGTTTCAAAACAACAGAAAGCTGCTTTGCTTGGAGCAGGGTGAGGGCTGGCTCCCTGCACCCTCACCCCTGCCTCCGTCATTCATTCATTCAATATATATTAATTGAAAACCATGGCCTAGTCTACCAACTTAATTTCCTAATTGGGCCTCCTGGCTGTAGTCTCTTGACTACATGGACCGTCCATCCTGGTAGTAGAACTATTTTTCTAAAACTCAGATCTGATCTTATCACTATACTTTTCAGAAGCTTTCAATTGTGTCCTTATTGTGTGTGATGTCTTGACCCTATGGTGTCAGCAGTATCTGACCCTTACTGAGAAAAAGGCTCCAGATAGAAGCAATAAGAGTTGATTTTATATTTGCAAATGATGCGACTGACCAGGGCTTAATCTCCAAAATACACAAACAGCTCATATAACTTAACAACAAAAAAACAAACAACCCAATTGGAAAATGGACAGAAGACTTAGATAGACATTTCTCCAGAGAAGACTTACAGATGGCCAAGAGGCACAGGAAAGATGCTCAACATCACTAATTATTAGGGAAATGCAAACCAAAACTACAATGAGGTATCACCTCTCACCCATCAGAATGGCCATCATCAAAACGTCTACAAATAATAAATGCTGGAGAGGGTGTGCAGAAAAGGGAACCCTCTTATACTGTTGGTGGGAATGTAAATTGGTGCAGCCACTATGGAGAACAGTTTGGAGGTTCCTTAAAAAACTAAAAGTAGAGTTGCCATATGATCCAGCAATCCCACTCCTGGGCATATACCCAGACAAAACTATAATTCAAAAAGATACATGCACCCCTATGTTCATAGCAGCACTATTTACAATAGCCAAGACATGGAAACAACCTAAATGTCCATTGACAGATGAATGGATAAAGAAGATGTGGTACATATATACGGTGGAATATTACTCAGCCATAAAAAGAATGAAATAATGCCATCTGCAGCAATATGGATAGACCTAGAGATTATCATAATAAGTGAAGTCAGAAAGAGAAAGACAAATATCATATGATATCACTTATATGTGGAATCTAAAATACAACACAAGTGAATTTATCTATGAAACAGAAACAGACTCACAGACATAGAGAACAGACTGGTGGTTGCCATGGGGGAGGGGAGAGTGGGGGAGGGAAGGATTGGGAGTTTGGGATTAGCAGACGCAAACTATTATCTGTAGGATGGATAAACAACAAGGCCCTACTGTATAGCACAGGGAACTATATTCAATATCCTGTGATAAACCATAATGGAAAAGAATATAAAAAAGAATACATATATGTATAACTGAATCACTTTTCTATATAGCAGAAGTTAACACAACATTGTAAATCAACTATACTTCAATAAAATTTTTTTAAAAGAATTGATTTTATTAAAGGCCCAGTGAGACATGGGAGTACAAGTGGAGATACTTCAGTACAAGTAGCAAAGTGAAACACAGAGTCAGGGGACAGGCTAATCATCCACACCTGAGAGGAACCAGCACTGCTGGGTCCTGGGCAGGGTCTGGGTTGGATGGGTACCCCCTGGAAGATTCAGCAGGGGGCCACTGATGCACAGTGGTCCCAGGAGGATGTGTGTGAGTGGTGCGCCCACAGCAGAGTGGGGTCAGTTCCCAGCAGACACAGCAGTTGCCCCAGTAGTGGGAGAGGTCTTATTTGGGAGCATGAGTGAGCCTCTGGGGAATGCCAGCACTATTTGTGGGACACCCATTTGTAGCAGGTCAGGAATGGACAAGAGCCTGTATAACCCCAGTTAGTACTATTACTTTGCCACAATTTATTCCTATGTTTTGATGAGAGCTGAGGTTGTCCTGGGTCATACAGGCTTTAAGAAAACAATTCCTGAGAAATAGTCATCAGGGCTAAAAAGTATCCTTCCATTGCCCTTTCTGAGAGAACTGAGTTCATATCATATAGAAGATGTTCTGTATTGGGGACATTTTGACTAAAGTAGCTAATTATGGCCTGACACAGAGAACTGGAGTCTTGGGCCTGTCACAAGTCTCTCCAAGGCCTCTGCTGTGGTGTCAGCAGATTTATGCTTTGTAGGCGGTTCGTTCTCTCACTTGGTTTGCAGCAAGGGGATGGGGTGAAGGTGAATGGATCATTCTATAGAGGTGACTTTTGAAATGAAATATAGTTTGGGGTTCCTTGGGGGACTATGGGTGACCTATGTTTAAATCTCGTGTGCCCGAGTCAGGTATGGCCCACAGCATCTGCCACGTCACCCAGCTAAGAGCTGTTTGACATCTGAGATAAGGATGTCTTCAAAGCATTCTGGCCGGGTCAGAGCAGGACTGGCATTGTCTTAACTGAGAGATAGGCCTGCATTTCGCCCTGCCGTTACTTGTGGTCCTTCCCTGACTTTAGCACCAACGTGATCAGGGCCTCCCCGCTGCCCAGGGGGCGTACATGGGCTTCTTCTTTCAGCTGGTCACAGGCAGAAGTTCAGTTCCTCCCAGGTCTGCTTGTTAAACCCTGATCACAAACCATCTGTTCTCAGTGTTTTCCCAGGTTGCCAACTGAACGCAGGGAGGATGGAGTGTTTTGAAAACTCTGCAGCTATTAGTTTCCCTGCTGATCCCACTTCAGGGTAGTGGGATGCTTTTCTAATGGTAACCTCTCTTTAAGCTTGAGTCATTAAAATGTTTGAGTCAGCAATGTTCAGAGGAAGCATATTACAGCTGACCAAGCAGAAAGGACTTTGGAAATCTCTTTGCCTCTGCTCTGTGATCCCATTGTCCAATTCTCCTCTCATGAAGAAAGAATTTAACCTTCAGGAAGGATGGTCTGGAAATTTTCTCTGCATCGTATCAGTGATTTCACCAGATGTAGTCTTGCCTCCCTTACTTGCTAAACGGCAGGATATACAGTTTTTACATGTGTCTGAAGGCTCCAAGGAGGGTCCTGAACACTCTCAATGTAAATAAAGAGTAGACAGGGATGGCCCCCTCGTTCTGGGTGGGTAGAGCTGCCCCAAGATGCTCTCAACACTGATGTCATTTGCATGGCTTCCTCCTGCCCTGTTAGGAGAAGTACCTGAAGGCCTTCTGGGCTGTCAGGGAGGGAATTTGATCACAAACTCCCTGGTGACTCGAGAGATTGAACTGTTTGTATACTTACTAGCTAATGGCACATTATCTTCTACATAGTGCCTGTTCAGATCTTGCCTATTTTTTGACTGGTTTGTGTTCTTCAGAGAGTGTCTCTTGAACAAGGGGTCAGAAAACTACAGCCTGCTGACCGGCTGCCTATTTTTGTAAATAATGTTGAATCAAAAGATGCCTGTTAAGAACCTTCCTACACTGCTGGTGGGAATGTAGACTGGTGCAGCCACTATGGAAAACAGTATGGAGGTTCCTTCAAAAACTAAAAATAGAGTTACCATATGATCCAGCAATCCCATTCCTGGGCATATATCCAGACAAAACTATAACTCAAAAAGATACATGCACCCCTATGTTCACAGCAGCACTATTCACAATAGCTAAGACATGGGAACAACCTAAGTGTCCATCGACAGATGAATGGATAAAGAAGATGTGGTACATATATACAATGGAATATTACTCAGCCATAAAAAGAGTGAAATAATACCATTTGCAGTGACATAGATGGGCCTCAAGATTTTCATACTAAGTAAAGTAAGCCAGACAGAGAAAGACAAATACCATATGATATCACTTATATGTGGAATCTAAAATATGACACAAATGAACTTATCTACAAAACAGAAACAGACTTGTGGTTGCCAAGGGGTAGGGGATGTGGGGGAGGGATGGATTGGGAGTTTGGGATTAGCAGATGCAAACTATTGTATATAGAATAGATAAACAACAAGGTCCTACTGTATAGCATAGGGAACTATATTCAATATCCTCTGATAAACCATGATGAAAAAGAATATATATATATATATATATATGTGAATCACTCTGCTATACAGTAGAAATTAACACAACATTGTAAATCAGCTATACTTCAATAAAATAAATTTTAAAAAAATGACCATTAACTTATGAATGAATGTCTGCGGTTGCTTTCTGTACTTCTAGGGCAGGGTCAATTACGTGATGGAGAATGACCGGTCTAAAATATTTACTCTCTGGCCCTTTACAGAAGAGGCCCTGCTTCCATGGTTCACCTCTTTCTAGTAATAAAACAGTACAAATTGTAACCACAAGGAGATACCAGTTCATGCACTCATCAGACTGTCGTAAAGCCTGAAGTGAGAAAAGTGAGAAACACACCTATTAACAAAGAGACACGCACAAGTATGTTTGCTGTGGCTTGTTGGTCAGAATTCTTAAACTGGGTGATTTTTCACCAGGAAAAGAATAAAGATAAGAATTTTGCTATATGCATACAGTGGAATACTTTTTTGAGATTTTAAACGGATTATAAACCTTCAAAACATCAAGTTGAGCAAACAAAACAAAACAAAACAAAAGCAATTTGCAGAATGATACACACAACAGTAGCAATGCTATTTATATAAAATTTGAAAATATGAAAACGCAATCTGCTCTTGTGGGTGAAGGATACATATTGAGCTAGATCAGTTTACAAAGGCTGATCTAGGCTGGTGGGTGGAGAGCTAGGCTGAGATGAACCCCGTGTTGGTTTACCGCCAAAGCTGTGTGAAGAGATCAAGGCTGTGTAGAGGGGAGAGGGGACTCTTGCCCAGGCCTGAAGCTCTGGGTCTCAACGGCCCTCATGCAGTGAAGAAACCCCCTGGAGCGAGACCCCTTAACTGTGGGCTCACTGCCTGTCACACCCTTTTAGTCTGGGAGTCAATGCATTGTCATATGGGAATTTCTTGCTACAGCACAGTTATAAACACCCACATTTTATTTATTTGCTGAATCATCAGCCTCTCCCAGGTTCCATTTCAATGGACTGACCATATATGGCTAAATCCATATAAAATATAGAAATACCAAATTCAGGAAAGTAGTTACCCCTGGGATGGGGTTGGGTGACAGAAGAGAAGGGGTCAAGAAGACATCCTAGTGGCTATAGTGTGTCTATGATGATTTATCTCTTCATAACATAGGAAACCAATGTGACAAAACGTTATGCTTTGATTAAGCTGAGAGAAGGCATGTATAAATCTATAGGGTGAAAGGAAGTTGGTGGATAGAGGTGGATGGAGGACTGAGCTTCGTGGTAGAAAATGAGAAAAATCTATTTTTGAGGGAGAAGAGAATGGTCAGAACTGGCACCCAATCTAGGTTGATATGCTTACTATTCTATATTCCACCTTGAACGGAGGAATTCAGCAACTTCTTATTGTGCTGGGCCCTGTGGATGATGGGGTCCAGAGATATGATGAGACAGTTCCTGCCTTGAAGGCACTTACAATCAGTGAGGGAGAGTTTACGCCAAGACTGATGCTTCTGCAAAGCAGGATGGAAACAGCACAATACCAGCCTGAGCACATTGCTGTGGGAGCAGCAGGGGAGGGACCATCAGTCTGGGTAGAGGAGGAAGGGAACGGAGAATTCTTCAAGCAAGAAGTGGGAACTCAGCTCCCGAGACACAAAACACCCCTAAAGGAGGAGAAGTGAGGAAGGGATTCAACAGGGGGAATCTTCAGGGGATCAAGTGCAGCCCAGCCCAGTGGAAAGGGTACAACGTGCTGAGGAGAGGGGGGAAAGCACACCTGGAGCGTGTGTGTGTGTGTGTGTGTGTGTGTGTGTGTGTGTGTGTGTAGCATCATCGAGTAGAAATTGAGCCAGATGTAAGGAGCTGGGAAGCCTCTGGCTGCCTTTCTAGCTTGGACTTCCTTCCACAGGCATGGGGAGCTACTGAAGCCTGGAAATCTTGGAAGGTTGAAAAGGTCAGTGCGACAAGACCTATCCTCATAATTATCTCCCAAAATGGGAGGGAAGGAGGGAAGAAGGGAGGGAGGAATGAGTAAGAACAGGAGGCAGGAGCCTGGTAGAAGGCTGTTGACACATGTCCAGGCAAGAAATGCAAGAAATGACACAAGCCTGTGTTCAGAGAGTGGTTGTGGGGATAGAGAGGCAGGGAATGAGCGAGGGTCCTGTGGAGGCGAGGCAAGTGGAGGTGTCACAATCACCCTGAAGGTATTGCTCCCTGAAAATGCCCCCTGAATATCAGGGCAGCTGCACTTCCACGACAGATGCCCTTGGGCAGAGGTGGAGGGCCAAGAGCAAATGGAAGCTGAGTTCTTGTGAGGACAACCATGAAATCAGGAATTATTCACAGTGAAGGGAAAAGGCTTTGTAGGTTTCCAAAGAAGCTTCAAGCCCAGGACTGAAATGTAGGGTCTGGTGCCAGGGGTGGCTAGGGACATGGAGACGGTCATTTTAATCATTATATGTCACTTGATCCAACGTCAGGAGGCAGGGCAGCTTCATAACCTGAATCCCACAAACTCTGTTTCTTAGGGGCCCTCTGAAGGCTATAAGTGGTCCAACACAGCTCAAACCTTAAAACAGACTCAAGCGAAATCATGAGTTGGGAAGTGTGGGGAAGAAGGCCCATAGTGGGTGGTGACTCCAAGCGTAGCTAGGAAGGAGGGGGACGAGGATTGGACTGGAGGGTTCCAGTGCACCCACCCTGGGCTATCCCTACTTGCCAGCGGAGCTAAATATGAAGCTGCCATGTGATGACACCACAGCAGAAAGGTTCCATTTGCAAATTCTTTTCACCAGGGAAGAGGTAGATCTTCTCTGCCCTCAACTGATAATCCTTATCCACTTCTTTGTCCAATAAGCGATCCAACTTGGTCTACAGACACTACAACTTGACCCAACACCTGAGAATGGTCTTTGGGTGACTAGGATCAGTCAGGATGAAGAGAGAGAGTAAAATAGGTGAGGCCTGAAGTCTATGCCTGGGAGAGCATTTTACAAAGTGCTAGGCTCACTGGAAGGCTTTTTTTCTTTCTTTCTTTTTTCTGCTGGTGTGTGTGTGTAGTTATTGTTCACTTATGTCATTCCATCTGCATTGGAGTCAGTCTGTTTCACATATCTGGGCCACTATGTTGTAAGTTCCTTGAGGTCAAGGATGGCATCTCATTGATCTTGGCATCCCAGAATCTGGCACAATCCTTCACATGTCATCAGACCTCAGTCAATGTGGTTGCCTTCAGTGGAAAGCAGCATGGACACGGGTCTGCTTGCAAAAGACATTGTGTTATCCACTTGCACTGATTTAGAATGTAAAAAATCCACAATGACAACCTGGTGTTAATTATAGCCAACTCCTTACCCAGTTCCCCAATCCTACAGGTCCTCAGAAATGTGGTTCCATCTGAATACACTACCTTGGATCTGTGACCATCTGGGTGGTCCTCTGTCCTTCCGAGGAGGAGGGAGAGGCACCCGCCCTAAGCGTAGGCTAGTTGGGCGTCTCCAGTGCCTACTACAATCCTGAACATCCCAGGGACCGCCCATCCTCCTCCTAAGCTACTGACCACATTTATCTCTTGTTGGCAAGCATCAGGCCAAAAGAGGCATAGGAGTTATCAATGAGAACGAAGCAAAGCACTTCCTCATCCAAGCATTTCAAACTCAGCTGCCCTCGTTCTATTGGTCCAGGACCTTGGGGATGACTTTGAGAACAAGGAGCCCTGGGCTCTTCTACTCCTGGGAGAAGTGCCGACAGGGGACTTTTCAGGTGGTCTTTTGCTGACTGGCCATATGAGCTGGACATTTAATGGGGGGTAGAATATAGTTTGGAGGAATAGGTATTTCTTTTACACTTTTTTTAAAAAGAAATAACATTTATCCTTGTCTAGAAGATATTTGTACCCACTTCACTTTCATCACCAGCCCTGTGAATGTTCAGGTAACTCCTTCATCAGTGGGGCCTAATTAGGGATGTGGATGAACACATGTTTGCCTGCACCCCAACCTGGGTGAGCCCTGTGGTGAGTTCCTAAGGCTGTGCAGGGTGACAGTCATCAGCTGATGGGCACTGTCTGTGCTTGGGTACTGAGGGGCAGTCAAGGAAAGTGTGTATACCCAAATATTTATGATGATTATCTCTGAGAGGCGGAACAATGGGTGATATTTATTTATTCTTTATATTTTTCTGTATTAATTGGACTTGAGGGCAATCAGCATGGATTATTTTATGATCAGAAAAATTATACAGCCATTTTTAGAAAGATCCAGTAAAGCAGGGCTCCTGTGTGTTCCCCAAACACATCCTGCTTAAGGCAGCCTGCTCCACATCCTGTTCCTACTTGCCCTGCTGGGACCACTCACGTGTGTGCGCTTATTCTTGGTGACCCCTCCCATCTCCCCATCCCAAGACCCGCCCCTTCGCAGAACACTCCTGACAAGGCCCCAGTTATATCCCTCCCTCTCATGAAGCTCAGCAATGTCCTGAGGCTGAAACTTTCTCATATTCTTGTATCGATCTCTTCACAATTTTTATAATTGATTCATATATTTGTATAATTGATTCTGAAATACTCAAGTAATATGTAAATTAATTCTCCTTGTAAAAATAAAATTACCCCTGGTCTTCTCCCTCCATCCCCAGAGTTAAATTACTATTATCAGTTGGTGTGTTTTCTTCCAGGTTTTTCTGTTATGTACTGACTTAAACGCACTCATGGATGCTATATAATCATGTGTTTTTGTTTTTCTTTTCTTTTTTCATAAATAGTATCATATTTTCAGGCACTGCAATTTTCTTTTTTTTGCTCAATAATATGTCTTGAAGGTCTACCCATTCCATAGCTCTTTAAGTGCTATATAGTATTCTAAAGTGTATTTAGTAGTTCCTCATGGTTGGATATTTAGATTGTTTCCAGCCTTTCATTACAAGCATTGAACGTTTTGGGAATGCCTCCTTGTGCATAAGATAAGTGTTTCTTGAGGAGAGTTACTGAGAAGTGAAATTGCTGAGTCAGATGGCATGTGAATTTTTTTTTTTTTAGTAGATACTATTAGATTGCTCTCCAAAGTGTTGTACTAATTATAGTTCCACTGGGATTGTGTGAGTATACCTGCTTTCCCACACCCTTGCCAAATCTGAATACTCTCAGATATTTTCATTATTGCCAATCTGATGGGTATAGTATACGATTGTTCAAAACTTTCCCTAACTATCAGCGAGATTGAGTATATTTTCTTAAGTTTACTTGTACTTTCTCTTATATAAATTGTTCATATTTTTTTCATTTTTCATTTTATGGGGAGAAAAATCTTTCGGGGAGAAGGAATTTGTATGGGCTGTTTATATGTTCTAGACCAGGGGTCCCCAACCCCCGGGCCACAGACTGGTATTGGTCCGTGGCCTGTTAGCAACTGGGCCACACAGCAGGAGGTGAGCAGTGGGAAGCTTCATCTGTATTTACAGCCGCTCGCCATCGCTCGCATTACTGCCTGGGCTCCGCCTCGCGTCAGATCAGTGACGGTATCAGATTCTCATAGGGGCGCGACCCCTACTGTGAACTGCGCGTGTGAGGGATCTAGGCTGCATGCTTCTTACGAGAATCTAATGCCTGATGATATGAACTGGAGCAGAGGGGGTGAGGCTAGCACGGGGGAGCGGCTGCAAATACAGATTATCATTAGCAGAGAGATTTGCACAGAGACCATAATAAATCAGTTGCTTGCAGACTCATATCAAAACCCCATCAGTGAGTGGCAGGCGACAATTAGGCTGCATCTGGTGGCAGGCTTTATAGTGGCAAGTGAGTTGATGTACTTCAATTGTACAGCTGCATCTGGTGGCAGGCTTTAAGTCAGAATTTGATACTTATTTTAGTCTGCATGTACGTAGCCTGCCCATTGTTTTATTTACCACTTCCGTCCGTGCCTCTTTCCCGCTCTGCACACTTGTCTCAGTCACAGTTTTGATAAGTCCACAAGCTAACCCTAGTCAAAATGAGTAAACACCAAACGTCGCTGGAGAGCTGCTTTGAAACGGGGGAAAGACCCAATGATGAGACAGCAGAAGACTCTAAGACTGCCAACAAAAAGAAAGCTGCATTTAAAAGAAAATACCAAGAGTCCTACTTAGTTTACAGGTTCATTGTAACAGGTGATTCACATTCTCCAAGCCTGCTTTGTACAACATGTGGCGACAGGCTATCCAACGAAGCCATGAAACCTTCAAAACTGCTTCTCCACATGGAGACCAAGCACCCTGCATTAAAAGAGAAGCCTTTGGAGTTTTCCAAAAGAAAACAATGTGAACACGAAGAACAGAAGCAATTATTGAAGGCTACCACGTCATCAAATGTGTCTGCGCTGAGAGCATCATTCTTAGTGGCTAGCAGCATTGCTAAAGCTAAGAAGCCCTTTACTATTGGTGAAGAGTTGATCCTGCCTGCTGCTAAGGACATGTGTTGTGAACTTTTAGGAAAGGCTGCAGTTCAAAAGGTGGCACGTGTTCCTCTTTCGGCTAGCACCACAACTAGACGAATTGATGAAATAGCAGAGGATACTGAGGCACAATTGTTAGAGAAGATTAATGACTCACTGTGCTAGGCAATCCAGGTTGACAAGTCTACCGATGTTGACAAGGCAACAGTGCTTGTTTTTCTGTGATGTATTTTTCAGGAGGATGTGTGTGAGGATATGTTATGTGCACTTTTGTTGCCAACCAACACCACAGCTGCAGAGCTATTGAAGTCTTTGAATGATTACATATCAGGAAAACTGAATTGGTCATTTTGTGTTGGTATATGCATGGACGGAGCAGCTGCCATGACTGGACGGCTTTCTGATTTCGCTACTTGGGTCAAAGAGGTCGCTTCTGAATGTGAGTCTATGCATTGTGTCATCCCTAGAGAAATGCCGGCTAGCCGAAAAATGTCACCTGAACTTAACAAAGTTTGCAGGATGTGTTTAAAATTATCAACCACGTTAAAGTGCATGCCCTTAACTCACATCTGTTCACGCTGCTCTGTGAGGAGATGGACGCAGAGCACACGTCTTCTCTTATACACAGAAGTGAGATGGCTTTCTAAAGGTGGATCTCTGGCCAGAGTTTTTGAGTTACGAGAGCCTCTCCAGAGATTTCTTTTAGAAAAACAGTCACCGCTGACAACATATTTCAGTGCCACAGAATGGGTCGCAAAACTTGCTTACTTGTGTGACATATTCAACCCGCCCAGCGAACTCAATCTGTCACTTCAGGGGAGAATAACAACTGTGTTCAAGTCGGCAGATAAAGTGGCTGCATTCAAAGCCAAACTGGAATTATGGGAACAACGAGGGAACATTAGGATTTTTGACATGTTTCAAACATTAGCAGAGATTTTGAAAGAGACTGAGCGAGGGCCTTCTTTCTCCCAGCTGGTGCATGATCACCCATCTCAGCTTCAAAAGAGTTTGAGCATTACTTCCCAACCACGAAAGACTCCAGAACTGGGATGGAATGGATCCACGACCCATTTGTCAATAAGCCAGGTGAATCAACTTTGTCCGAGCTAGAAGAGAATCAACCGCTTAAGATCGCAAATGACGGTGGCCTTAAAAGCAGGAGTGGCCCGCATACCACAAAAAAAAAAGTGAGAGGCCCGCATACCACACACACACAAAAAAACGTAATGCACTTGAATCATTCCGAAACCATTCCCCACCCCCAACCGTGGAAAAATTGTTTCTCACGAAACTGGTCCCTGGTGCCAAAAAATTGGGGATTGCTGTTCTAGACAATAATCCCTTGTTATTTATATGTACTGCAAAAATTTTCCCTCATACTTTGTCTTTTCTTTTTTTTTTTGAATTTGTGAATGGTGTCTTTTTTTTTTTAAGATTTTTTTGATGTGGACCGCTTTTAAAATCTGTAATGAATTTGTTATAATATTGCTTCTGTCTTATGTTTTGATTCTTTGGCCACGAGCCATGTGGGATGCTAGCTCCTAGACCAGGATCAAACCCACACCCCCTGCACTGGAAGGTGTAGTCTCAACCACTGGATCTCCAGAGAAGTCCCGTGAATGGTGTCTTTTGGACAGAAGTTTTGTTTGTTTGTTTTTGCGGTACGCGGGCCTCTCACTGTTGTGGCCTCTCCCGTTGCGGAGCACAGGCTCTGGACACGCAGGCTCAGCGGCCATGGCTCACGGGCCTAGCCGCTCCGCGGCATGTGGGATCTTCCGGGGCACGAACCCGTGTCCCCTGCATCGGCAGGCGGACTCTCAACCACTGCACCACCAAGGAAGCCCTGTTTGTTTGTTTTTAATAGAGCCAAATTTATCCATCACTTCTCTATGTTTTACTTTCTATTGGCTCAAAACTATTTGTGGATTTGCATTATATATTTTGTCTTTCTTTTCTCAACTTCCTTGGGCCTGCTCGCCTTGCTAACCTTGGCATGCGTGTACAGGGAACACTTGCGGAGACTGTCTGAGCCCACTGCTGCCCCAGTGCACATCCCTTAGGTGTTCTGACACCAACTCCAATGGCTGGCACCAACTTGTCCCTTGCTAGGGAATTATAAAAAATCAACTTTGGCGATGGTTAGGAATTATTTATGGTTGTAGACATTTGTCTTTGCAGGGTCTTAGTTACTGTTAACTCTCCACTCCAGAAAACTAAATCTTATTATTAGACAATCAAGCACACATGGAGTCCAGGAGATAGAGAAAAAATAGAAGGAAAATAAAAATATCTTAATCCTGCTTGAGCTTGGCTTTACTTACTTGAAACCAAGGAGTCCCAAGACCCTGAGCCAGCAAGTGACAGAACCAGAGATCAAACCCAAATCACCCATGGGTAAGTCACTCACTCCTCATTAGGCCCTATCCCCTCTGCCCTGTCACCTCCACCACTGCAGCGATGCCTCCATTTCAAACCTCAAGGCTTCTACTGACGGTGGCGTGGAAGCGGGAGTGGAAAACTGTCTTGCTACAATAACCCAGCGGTGGGAGACTGGTGACAGATGTGCTGCACGCATCAGATTTATTTGGCTGTGAACACTTCACAAATTTGGGTGTGTGGGTATGGGAAGTACACCTCTGTTTCATACAAACAGCAACACTAGGCTGCATCCCCTCTCCATAGCTTGAGATGTTTGTTGTTATATAGCAACAATTATCTGCAAGCACAACTATCGCCTTATGCAAGTTTCACGGGTGTGCCTGTGGCGGGGCTGGGGAAGGGGTGGGGACACTGGTGTGTGGTCGGGAAACGAAAGGAAGAAGAGGTGCTGGTTTTAAGACACATCTGCCTTCCCTTCTCTGCTTTCTTCAGATTCAGATTCACTCGCAAGAGAAACCTAAAAAGTACAGTGTGGTAGACTGACTGCTTTAATAGTCCCAATCCTGCACGCATCCCTGTGTCCACATCCTCTACCAGGTAACTCTGCAGAACCATCCACCCTGCCCTCACCCCCCTCCCCAAACACACACACACACACACACACACACTCTGATTCTGGGCTGGGTTGTGTGATTCAGGTTGTGTGGTTCGCTTTAGCTAATGGAATGTTGGCAAATGAAATCCAAGGTCAGCTGAGGCTTGAAACAGCATTTGTGCCTTTCCAGCCTCTTGCTTCTCTGCAGTTGCTCTGAGAACATGCCTAAACTAGCCTACAGGAGGACGATTAAGGGCAGCAGAGCTGAGTGATCTCAGTCAAAGCCATCCTGGACCAGCCAACAACCAGCTCAGCCCCAGACACGTGAGCAAGCTCAGCTGAGAACAGAACAGTCCATCTGAGCCCAGCTTAAACCACCTACCTGCAGACTCGAGCTAAATAAATGCTTACTATTATATGCTTACTGAGGTTTCGTGGTTGTTTTTCATGCGGTATCATTGGGGCAATTGATAACGGATTCGTTTGACAAAAGGTGTGTCTGAATAGGTCACTGTGTTACATGCCTTGGGCAATTATCTGGTTAAGTTTTAAAACATTTTAGGTCACCCCAAAGCAATCCACCTATAAACCTGTCCTCATCATCATTGCTTAAGAAAGAGAAATTGCTAAATCCCCACTTTTCTCTGATACTGTGTGTACAGCAGAAGCGTTCAGCCGTGGCTTTGTGGTTGAGGTGTATCCACTTCCCTAGGGCACAATTCGTCTTTTCATAAACTCCGGTTTCAAAGAATGCCAAATGACTACCCTCTCACAAAAGAAAGGTAAAGCTCACATGGCCTTCTGATGAATGAGTTTACAGTTACGTGGTGAGAACTGCCGTATGCGTTCTGGGTTGATACAGGGCTCTCTTGAGGGCATGATCACTGAGAACAGTCCTGTTCGCTACCCCACAGTGACCAGGTGGAGGCCAGGCCAATCCCACCTGGTGTGGCTGTGTACAGAGTGGACAGGATAGCTTCCTGGGGGGGGAAGCTATGGAGAGAAAGGGGGTGTGGGGGGTACAGAGCAAGGGGTCGGACGAGCCGCTCTCCCAACATGCACTGCCAGGTCCGCAGGGCAGAGATTCCTAACTCACACTAGACATTGTGTCAGTCCTGAAGGGGGAGGTCTGGAGCATGGAAACTTCCCTTGCCCAGAAGGGATCTCCTTGACTTTGCAATGCTGTCTCCAGCTTGGGAGGAGACCCTGGAAGAGTTAGAGAGGACCCAAAAGCGGAGGTACGCACCAAGTGAGAAAAGCAAAGAGGGGAAGATTCTCTAGACTCCATCCCACACTAGTCTGGCCCTGGCCTTGAACTCAAGGGACTGAGCTTGAAGGCCGTGGGGAGCCCTACAGAGGTTAGTCAACTTTTAACGTTGCCAAATGACAGATTAACCAAAACAAAATGCCGAATCTACCATCTTCTGTCATACCTTTTTGAGAACAGGACTTTTTGACCCCAAATAAAAAATAAAAGCATAATCTCAGTATAAAAGAATGGTCTTTCCCCCAAAATGAGTCAGTAATCTTATACCATCTCATATATATATATATGATTATAATTATATATATAATTATGTATGTGTATATAATTATTCTTGTTTTTCTCATTTCGCTTTAGACTTATGAAGATTTCATCATGAATGAGTCACCGCTTCCGGCCTCCCTCTTTGCTCGGTGCACATTCCTGCAGGACTAGTGTTGAAAGACAAATTATTTCATGGGCTTCGGTAAGACCCAGAAGACGGAGGACTCGTCACCCCAAAGGAAATCTGAACTCTGTGTGGGGAGGAGGCGGGGAGGGGCCTGGGTAAGAAGGAAATGTTGGAAATGCAGCACCACTCACTGTGCTGCAGAAACAGGGTGCTTGGAGAGGCTCCATCCCAGGTGCCTGCCTGAAACAGTCTGAAACAGCCCACACCGTCCTCTTTTTCTCCCACCTACTTCCCAGTTTTCTCCTAGCCATTTCCCCCCCTTCTCCCTGCTCCTACCTGCACAGTGACTCATAGAGCAGTACTTACACTAAATATGTTAAGTCATTAAAAAAATCCTCTACCGTCTCGGTCTTTGCTTTTAAACTTCAGATCTTAAAAAAATGTATAACCTGCTTGGAGAGAAGGATAAGCCAAAATTATCTTCTGTGGTTGCAAAGCAGGCAACTTCTATTCATAGTCTTTAGGCTCCTGTCGTGTCCGTGGAGGGGGGCCATCATCCCGGGATGGCAACTGCATGCACAAAACAATTTAGCTTCTGAAGGCATTACTTCGACCCACAGCTCTGATTAGCAGATTGGAGAAGCTGAAAATGCTAATGGTGAGATAATTGGAATACATGGGGACTTTCTTGGAAATTTGCAGGTGTTGAGACCTGCACAATGTAATCATTTAAATGGAAAGAAACCGCTAAATAACTTCCACCCCCAATTACTGAGAAGAGGTGGATAAAGCTGGGGGAAGGCTGCTGGAAGGGAAGGTGGAGCAGGAGGAAGTCTGTCGTCGACACGCCTGCGGAAAGCGATGAGGGCACCTGGGCTTGGCAGTGGGGGAGCAGTTTGGAGTCCCTTGCGAATCAGAAAATGCCCTCCCATCCCAGTACCTTTGAGGGCTTGATTTAACACAAGGCTTGGGATTGAAATTATAATAGGAAAGCATCTCTTTTCTTTCTTTCTCTATCTCTTTTTCCTTTTTTTTTTAAGATCAGAATTAACATTAAAGATTCACTTGGTTTACGGGGCTTCCCTGGTGGCGCAGTGGTTGAGAATCTGCCTGCTAATGCAGGGCACACGGGTTCGAGCCCTGGTCTGGGAGGATCCCACATGCTGCGGAGCAAGTAGGCCCATGAGCCACAACTACTGAGCCTGTGCGTCTGGAGCCTGTGCTCCGCAACAAGAGAGGACGTGATAGTGAGAGGCCCGTGCACCGCGATGAAGAGTGGCCCCCACTTGCCACAACTAGAGAAAGCCCTCACACAGAAATGAAGACCCAACACAGCAAAAATAAATAAATTAGTTAATAAACTCCTACCCCCAACATCTTCTAAAAAAATAAATAAATAGAAGATTCACTTGGTTTAAAAATAGAAACAGTTCAAGTCTTTTTACTAGCAACGTTGAATTAAGAGATCTTCATTGGCAGCCTTCCTACTCCTACTCAAGCCTAGGTTTTCTTATTTTAAAACCCTCATTTGCCTCTCTGGAGGCCAGGAGAGGCAAGAAATGCAGGTGACTTGCTGATGTTCAACTTCCCATCCGTATCTCAAGGTAGCTCATGATGTGAGGGAGACAAGGGCAGGTGTAGGCCTCAGGGCTGGGAATGGGCAAGACAGGGAGGCCTGGGGCTGGGGCTGCTGGGAGGGGCCTGCACAGCCAGGGAGGGTCAGCAGCAGTGGATGCTGAGCTCTCTGAGATGGGATCTGGGCTAGGGGTCAAGCAATTTGACCCTATGATGAGCAATTTATAAGGAATGCTAACACATTCCTGGGAATGGAACAGGATGGAAAAATTGTATTTACTAGAGCTGTTTTCAGGAAGAGAATTGGAAAGAATCATTTGATAAGCTGCTTAAGGATAAAGGGGAGGCATCGAGACTGCCATGGGACTTGTTCAAATAAAAGTTATGCGGGGCTTCTGTTTGCCTGAGCAGAGGATGCAAGTTGGGGTCAGAGCTGAATTGCCTAAACCAACAGAGGCGAAGCAGAATGCTGCCACCAGGAAACCCCCATATTAATCCTACCACCACATAAATCTGATAATTCAGCCTCTTCTCTAAATAGTTGTTGAATAAACCTTTCACTGTTTTGAAGAGATTTCAAACTGCTCAGGACATCCACAGGCCTGAGATGTCCTGGCCTGAGGTTCTGTGGTGGTGGAGGGAACACAGAGGCTGCTGAATGCCTAGAATGGCTGCTAATTCATAACCAGGGTCTGTGGGGAGGGAATTTGACTGTGCTGGGTCAGAGGGAGCTACAGAACATGATGTTCCAGGGGATAGACTAGCAGATCAAAGTCACATGCAAGTGGCCAGACCACATGGGCCTGAGAACTACCCCCTTTCTACAGGGGAGAAGCATTCCCACAAATGGGCAGCCCAGCAGCTTCTCTAAAGTTGTGATACTTATGGCGGCTTAAGCAGATTATGACTATATTAGTCAGGGTTCTCCAGAAAAACAAAACCAATAGGAGATTAGATATTGATAGCTATAGTCATAGATATATAGATATAGATGAGATCTATTCTAGGAATTGACTGCAAGTTGGAGAACCAGGAAAGCAAGTGGTATAGTTCAGTCTGAGTCTGAAGCCTGAGAAGCAGGAGCACCGATGTCCAAGGGTAAGAGAGAATGGATGTCCCAGCTCAAGCTGAGAAAGAAAATTTGTCCTTCACCTGTCTTTTTGCTCGATTCAGGCCCTCAGTGAATTGGATAATGCCCACGTGTGTTGGTAAAGGTGATCTTTTGGGCTGAGTCTACTGATTCAAACTCTAATCTTCTCCAGAAGCTTCCTTACAGACACACCCAGAAATAATGTTTTGCCAGCTATCTGGGCCTTCCTTAGCCCAGTCAAGTTGCCACATAAAATTAACCATCATGGTGATGATGTGAACTTAAAACTCTGTTATTCCTCCAGTGTGCTTATCTGGATTCTCAGGGGCAACCCTGAGAATAGTAGGGCCAGGTAAGGGTAGTCTACCCTTTTTGGGTCGGGGGCGCTTCCTCAGATGATGAGCCCTAAGAAATAAGGTCTGTGACCCAGTCGGCTTGTCCAACACAACCTCTGTGTGCCTGGGCCTGGCTGGGTGCTGGGAGAAGACAGACTTGGTCCCTGGCTGAATTCACAATTGGGCAACAGAGTAGACAAAGTGAATGACAACACAGCAGAGTAAGTGCCATGGTGAGGAAGATACTCTGGCAATGGTGGGGGGCTGGGCCACCCTCTCCCACACCTTCACCAGCACCCAGGGGCACAATTTCAAAACTCTTTAAACAATTGATGGAAGAAATGTTTAAAGGAATTTACTTGAATTTGGAAGTGGTTCTTATGGCAGAGCATGGCATAGCTCCATTCGACAGGAGCACGTGGGCAGGAAGGGGAAGGGGGATTTTTTGGTAAATAGAGGTAACAGTCAGAGTATGGTAGGTCTCAAATGCCCGCTAGATCTAGTCTTCACCCTATACATCATCGGTTAACCTTTGAGAACAAAAGCTGCGTATACCCTGTATCCCTTAATACCCAGCATACTGCGGGTGAGGCTGTCAACTGTCCTCTGACACCCACTTTCTCCCATTCTACAGGTGCTAGACGCCTGCAGAGACTCTGATTTCCCAGCCTCCTTCACAGCTAGGTACAGCCATGGGGCTAAGCTCTGGCCAGTTGTAAGGTAAAGTGATGCATACAACTTACAGGCCATATCCTTGAAAGGGAAGATTTTCCTCCTTCCTGTGGTCAGAACACAGACAGGGCACAGCTGAGCCAGCTTATTCCCCAGGGTACAGTAGAGCAACAACAACAGAAAAGGGAATCTGGGTCCTTGAGTGGCCTCAAGAAACAGAGCAGCCTACCCATCCTCGCCCACCCCTAGTGCAGGCAGGTATATGGGAGAGAAATTTACACTTGGGCCCTAGTATTTTGGGGGTCTCTTTGTTATAGCAGGTTAATTTGTACCCTAACTATTGCGCTGGGGCTCACTACGGCTGCCTAAATGCCCTATGAAATTATTTTTGGAAATTCATAAAGGAGAAGTCAATAAATGGCTGTGGAAATAAACAAAGACCGACCAAATGGAAAAGCAAAGGCTACTTATTCAGAGCTCGCTCTATAGCACGGGGGTCAGCCACTGCTTTTGCATTTGGCAGAGACTCAAAGGCAGGCAGAGGAGTGGGAAAGATTTACAGTGGGAAAAAGGGAAGACTTCAGGGATGCCCTGATTGGAGGCTGGTGGCCTGGGGAAGCTGGAGGCGGGCTAACTAGAAGCCAGCATCCTATGTGATGGTGAGGGGGCATATTTGATTCTGATTGGTTTTAAGTTGGAAGCAGCAACACAAATTAGGGAGGCTGGAAGTTATTATTCAAGTCCTGGCCATTTGGGGCTGATTGTGAGAGAAGTTATTGTATAACTTCCTGGATTATCACCAGAGATAGCAATCTGGCTTGCTATGAGTCTGACTTATAGCAGGCTGGCTTCTTGGGCTGTTTATTATAGATGAGGGGGTTGGATTTCCGGGCAGGTTGCTGCAGGTTGTGGGTCAGAGTTGTATTTTTATGTAAGGTCTGGACATTGTCCATTTGCATATTCAATCTCTCGTGGCTGATGAGACCAGCCCTATCAGAGGAGAAGTGGTACTGACGGGGCAGTGTTTTAAAATAATCTCACTGGCACAGAACTGTGGAAGGAAGTAGAAGATTTCATTTATTCCTGATGGACAGACAGTGCACTGTTGGGCTGCACTGAGAAATGGCCAAATCACTGGCAAAAAAAGAGAGGCCCCTGGGGCTGGGGAACGGGAGCTCTGTGACCCAGCAAAGCAACAAGATTTCGGTGGCGCTCACAGCCAAAGGGCATTAGGATTTGAGTTGCTCCTGACGCTTTCCTGAGGAAAAAAAAAAAAGTGGCCTGCAGGCTCAGTGCTGTCACATCCCCCGGGGCTTGGGCTGGAGGAAAAGGCTCCTGGCCACCCTCCTTACCCACTGTAGACCCCCAGAAGCCCAGCGAGTCCCAAAGCACACTTGGCAGATTTAACAGACCAGTGGTCACCAGAGACATCTGCTTTTCTTAGCGTGAAGCCAGGCGTGATCAGGGCCAAACACACGAGGAGGCCCCCGATTGCCCGTGGATGTCTGAACAGTGCCCATCTGGCAGGCCCGTGCTCACTTGCAGATCTGGTTTCCATTCCAGTGGCGTGTGGGACAAGGGGCCCCTTCTTCATGGAACCGAGGGCAGCATGCCCGGAGCTCACAGTGGGCTGTGTCCCTGATTGGGGAGCACCTCTCCTTCTGGTCATGAGCTGCAAACATTCGAGCCCATGCACTTCTGTTTCCAAGAACACGGAGTTCTGATCTTTGCTGGAGACAAATGCTGCTTTATGCTTTGTTCTCTCTATGGTTACTTAGCTCCAGCCCTGCAGGCCGTTTCTTCCGCAGGCTCTTCGGGCGCCCCTGGAACCTCAGGTAATCCCCATAGACGCTGGGCTCCGTTCTTGTCCGGGGCAGGCCCAGGGAGGGAGATGACCACAGCTGGCCATCCCGAGGCAGCCTCCTGAGTTTCCAAACTCAGCATTTGTTAAAGGGCATTCTTGGTTCTCTCCTAAAATCCTACCCTCTTCCCTCAGTCTTCCCCATGTCTGTAACTGGCATCACCATTCACTCAGTGGATCAGGCCCCAAACCTAAGAGCCAGGCTTGATGCTTTCTTTTCCCTCCCCTCCCACTTCAGTCAGTCCTATCATGGCTCCCTTCAAAGTGTATCTGGAAGACATTTACTTTTCTCCATCCCCCTGTTTCCATTTCTTGCAATAACCTCTACCGAGTTCCTCCTACTACATTTGCTTCCCTACAATCTCTTGGTACCAAGAATGATTCTCTCTCTCATTCCTGGGCATATATCTGGATAAAACTATAATTCAAAAAGATACATGCACCCCTATGCTCACAGCAGCACTAGTCACAATAGCCAAGACATGGAAACAACCCAAATGTCTATTGACAGATGAATGGATAAAGAAGATGTGGTATATATATACAATGGAATACTACTCAGCCATAAGAAAGAACAAAATACCATTTAGAGCAACATGGGTGGACCTAGAGACTATCATACTAAGTGAAGTAAGTCAGACAAAGACAAATACCATATGACGTCACATATATGTGGAATCCAAAAAATAATACAAATTAACCTATAAAATAGAAAGAGACTCACAGACATAGAAAACAAACTTATGGTTACCAAAGGGGGAAGGGAAGGGGGAGGGATAAGTTAGGAGTTTGGAATGAACAGATACAAACTCCTATACATAAAAATGGGTAAGCAGCAACGATTTAATGTATAGCACAGGGAACTATATTCAGTATCCTGGAATAAACCATAATGGAAAAGAATATAAAAAAGAATGCCTATATGTGTATAACTGAGTCACTTTGCTGTACAGTAGAAATTAAACACATTGTAAAACAACTATATACTTCAACAAAATAAATAAAAAAATAAAAACAATTAATTAAAAAAAATCATCCTCTCAAACTGGGCACTGCTCTTCAGGAATTGCCCCCGCCCCTCTATCCCCCTTCTGCTCCCTTCACACTGGTTTTCTCTCCTTTCCTCTACACATCAAATTCTTTCCCCCTTTTGGGATCTTTCTTGGTCTGAAATATTCCTACTTTTCCAACAACTGGCTTCTACTCATTTTTTCAGGTGCTCTGTAGATAATTTTTGATGGATAGACGGATGAATGGATTGGTAGATGGGGCTGCATAGGACCAGACCAAATTCCTCATAAAGGTCACTCAGGTCGATAATTTCCAGAGCTGAGCCACACTGCATCAGGCCTTAGTCCATAAGCAGACAGGTGTCAATTCAATTCAATTCAATAGATATTTATGGAGTGCCTACAGTGTGCTAGTCCCTGGAGATACAATCATGAATAAGACAGATATAGAGCTTACAGGAAAGAGGGGTGGGAGAAAATTAAATATGCAGTTATAATGTAGAATAGTGCAGTCTATAATTATGATATGAGAGGGGGAGGGTACTGTCAGAGCACACAAAAGAAGCATGTGAATGTAGTCTAGGGACTCCTGGGAGAAGACAGACAGCCTTCCTGAGCACTACGATGGCTCATCATTCTAGGCGCTTCACACATGACGTCTCTTCTCCCTACAACCATCCTGCCAGGTAGTTATAATTATCACCATATTACAAATGTGGAAACTATAGAAGTAAGCTCTATGCCCAGAGCCACTGTTTTAGGATGGATTCCCTAGGACACTGACTGAGATGGAGATTTGCCCACGGGGGTGCTCTTAGAAACAGCACCTTGAGGGTGTTCAGGCAATGGGGTCAGGCAGAGGGGAAGCTGAGGGGGGAAGCAGGTGCAACAGTGGCCTCAGTTTATACCACGGGCGCCCTGCAGCTGGGAAGCAAAGGGATGGGCTTTGAACCCTGGAATTGACCAGTCATTGAACCCAGCCTGTCCCTGAGATAAGGGTGTAGGCTTGGGTGTGGTAGCCCCTTTCATGTGATGGTAATTCCTGGAATGGGGGGTGGGGGAAGGTAGATTGTTAACTGTCAGCATCTGGGAGAATGAGAGCTTGGTCCTAACCCCAGTGCACCTGTAGCCACCCAGCTCCCACATGGGTAGCTTGTACTTTTAAGGGTTGACCTGTCCCAGGGCTTGGTCCCCTCTCTTCCCTACCATCACTCTTTGGTGATATCACAATTTTAAATACCATTTATGTGACCCCACATTTATATCCTTAGTTTAGGCCCTCTCGTGTGCTTTAGACTCACATGCCACTGTTTATTCATCATCTTCACTTAGCATTTTCAAAAGCAACCTCTTAATACATTTTTTGGCTACAACGCGTGGCTTGTGGGATCTTAGTTCCCTGAACTGGGGTCAAACCTGGGCCCATGGCAATGATAGCGCCACTGGCTAACCACTGGACCTCCAGGGAATTCCCCAACTTCTGGATTCTTACCCTCCCTGCAATCAGTTCCGTCCCCGCTTCCCATTCCAGTTAATGATACCTCCACTCTCCCAGCTGCTCAAGCCAAAAACCTTAGATCACTCTTGACTATTCTTTTCCTCTGAGCCCTCAATTTAATCCATTAGGAAATTCTTCAACATACGTCCCACAGCATCTTCCCATTTCACTCAGTGTAAGTGCTTTCAGTGGCCTGATCTCCCCTTATCACTTCTATCAACTTAGTTCCTACCCCTCCCATCCCACCCCATTCCATGCAGACAGGCCAGTCTCCTTGTCATTTCTTGAACCCTGCATGCAGGCTCCAACCTCAGGGCCTTTGCATAGAACCCCACCCCCATACATCTTTAGAGTTCACTCTTTCACCCCCTTCAAGTCTTTGTTCAGATATCCACCTGCTCAACGAGGCTTCCCTGAACACATTATTTCAATTACACTCTCCATTCTCTGTCCCAGCTTAATTTTTCCCCCCGAGCATCCACCACCTTCTAACATATAATTTAATTATTTATTTTATTTCTTGCCAACTCCCCCATGCCCCACCTCAACTACAATGTAAACTTCATGAAGTCAGGGCCTTTCCTGCTTTGTTCACCATGGTCTCCTGGGGGCCTAGAACAGTGCCTGACACACAGTGGGCGTTCAGGAAGTGTTCGTTGACTGACTGACTAAAGCAGGGCAGAGGGTAACCAAGTGGGTCTGTCTGGTTCCAAACACATGTTCTCGCCCACACACCACACTACACATTTCCTACACATAACTCCTTCAAGATAGATGCAATGCCACTGAGAGGCCAAAAGCAAATCTTGGCTTTGCACGAGGTCACATGGCGTAGCGGGCGAGGATCCGTGTGTCAAAAGTGATTCCAGCTGCGCTTTGTTTGCTGGGCCAAAAGAATTTCTCAGGGTGTTTCATAAATGAAAATCTTGTCCCTAGCCCCTCCATGACTGGAAAGAAATGGTGTCAGGGCTTCTGGAGCCCTCTCTAAATGAGACAGGTGCAGAATTCTGACATGATCAGTGATTCTCAAGTTTTCCTGTGGCTGTCCAAGTTCACTGCTGAGGTGGGGAAACCTGAGCCATACACTCACGCAGCACTCCTCAAGCCTTTTCTTTAAAACAGCCCAGGTCTGCCTGTCTGCTCAGACTTTTGACCAACTGTCCATATTCTGATGTCATTCAGAATTTTTTGTTAAAGGAAATATGGGGACAAGGGGTTTGGCCACATCACTTTCATCAGAGCAACATGCGAACCCTTCTTTATTTTTAAAAGGGTGTTTTAAGAGTCAGAGTCAGTATGGGACAGGGGAAAAAGCTCCGATATTGGAATTAGAAACCTGAGGCCAGGTTAGTCTTGACTTTTCATGACCTTGAGCAAATTACTCCGTCTAAATTTCATTTTCTGCTACACAATGAGGACCATTGGACTAATTAGCGCTGGTAAGCTAATGTGTTTTAGGTTGAATTCAGTCTGTGCTTGGTTAGTTTTGGACCTTAGCAGGGTTTGTTTTTTTTTTCATAGTCTTAGGTATATATTATATTTTTTATTGAAGTATAGTTAATTTACAAAATTGTGTCAGCTTCGGGAATACAGCAAAGTTATTCATATAAATAAATAAATAAATATATATATATACACATTTCAGATTATTTTCCATTATAGGTTATTACAAGATATTGAATATAATTCCCTGTGCTGTACTGTAAACACTTGCTGGTTATCTATTTTATGCATAGCGGTTTGTATCTGTTAATCCCATACTCTTAATTTATCCCTCCCTCTTCGCTTTCCCCTTAGGTAACCATAAGTTTGTTTTCTATGCCTGTGAGTCTGTTTGTTTTGCATATAGATTCATTTGTATTATTTTTTAGATTCCACATATAAGTGGTATATAATATTTGTCTTTCTCTGTCTGACTTACTTCACTTAGTGTGATGTTCTCTAGGCTCATCCATATTGTTGCGAATGGCAATATTTGATTCTTTTTTATGGCTGAGTAATATTCCATTATATATATCACATCTTCTTAAACCAATCATCTGTTGATGGGCACTTGGGTTATTTCAATGTCTTGACTATTGTAAATAGCGCTGCTATGAACATTGGGGTGCATGTATCTTTTTGAACTTGAGTTTTCATCTTTTCCAGATATATGTCCAGGAGTGGGATCGCTGGATCATATGGTAACTCTATTTTTAGTTTTTTAAGGAACTTCTGTACAGTTTTCCTTAGTGGCTGTACCAATTTACATTCCTACCAACAGTGTAGGAGGGTTCCCTTTTCTCCACATCCTCTTCAGCACTTATTATTTGTAGACTTTTTGATGATGGCCATTCTGACCAGTGTAAGGTGATACCTCATTGTGGTTTTGATTTTCCTTTCTCTAATAATTAGTGATGCTGAGGATATTTGCATGTACCTGTTGGACATTATGTCTTCTTTGGAGAAGAGTCTACCTAGGTCTTCTGCCCATTTTGTGATTGGGTTATTTGTTTTTTTTTGATATTGAGTTGTATGAGCTGTTTGTATAGTTTGGGTACTAAACCCTTGTCAGTCACATCATTGCAAATATCAATATTTTCTCCCATTCCGTTGGTTGTCTTTTTTGTTTTGATGGTTTTCTTTGCTGGGCAAAGGGTTTTACGTTTGACTACGTCCCATTTGTTTATTTTTGCCTTTATTTCTTTCATCTTAGGAGACTGATCTAAGAAAATATTGGTATGATTTATGTCAGAGAATATTTTGCCTGTGTTCTTTTCTAGGAGTTTTATGTTATCATGTCTTATATTTACATCTTTAAACTATTTTGAGTTTATTTTTGTGTATGGTGTAAGGGAGTGTTCTAGTTTCATTGATTTACATGTAGCCTGGATCGCAGCAGTTTTTAAAAATGGAACCTGGGTACCTCTAGATGGAGCTTGAGGTCTCCATTTTACTACAGTCCATACCACTCCCTGTTGCCTTTCACCAAAGTCACTCGTCTGTGTTACCTGCCTGGCCTTGAAGGCAGCTGTTTCCCTTCCAGTGATAAAAATCTAATGATTCTAAGAAATATAATAATTCCTGTAATTAGTGGTACCCAATGGGTGATGGGGGGAGGGGAGCAATAGCTTTTGAACTCTAGAATGAAGAAGCAGAGTTTATATATTGATCATAGAAACTCATTCTGTTATGCTTTAAACATTAATTTTGTTGTAATTCATTCTTCAAAGATTAGACGTTATTACTCTTAAAATGTCTCTGAACATAATAGAGTATATTTCCACAATGTAAAGGAGATGGAAGGAACTTTCTCCAATAAGGAGGACCCGAGCTAATGTAGATATGCCCCCTCCCTCAACATGTGTAGAAGCACTAAAGTCTAAACATTAAGAAAAATGAGTTTGGGGGGGGGAAATGTATGACTCCTTTTTTGGGTGCCAGAAATAGAGAAATAAAAACTAGTGGCACAGGCATGAGCTGGTGTAGAGGTAGCCCAAGGGGTCTTTGGACCCAGACATTGATTTAGGGGTGGGAGACAGCGCTTAGGGTCTGTGCAAAGCAGGGATGCTAGATGAAGCCTTCTACATAAGCCTCAGAGAAGCCTTTCTGTTCAAACGATTAAGGCATTGCAAGGAGAAATAGAAGCCATTGAAAAAAAAAAAAAGAAAAGAAAAGAACAGTACATTTGAAACAGGCATGTTTGAAAAAGAACAGAGCTTTGCCTGCCTTAAACAACCTCCTCTACTATAAGAATACTCAAGCTCTCACACTTCTCTGAGCCAGTACATGAAGTGATGGGTCAATTTTTATAGCTAATAAAGTGCATTTTGATCACTCAGATCTTGAGATTTCAAATCCTAACGTGCTTATCTTAACATCTAACATTTATTGACCACTTGCCTCATGGCAGGCACTGGTGGTCCCTGCCCTTGAAGTCTTTCGTGACCACCTGACCTTGGGAAGTCACGTGGTCAGGCCTCTCTGTGAGTCCCTAAAACCAGCCAGATGCCCAAACTGGCGCTGCCAGGACTGAGCCATGAGAATCTGCCACGTCGTGAGAAAGACTGACCACACTTTCCCCTCCCAGCCCACTGTGCCTATATGGCAAGGTCCAAATGGAAACTGTATTACATTATTCAATGAGAGAATTAAAAATGGATTCTTAGTATCAAAAGCTGTTTTGCTGGTGGTGGGGAAGGGATTTCAGGAAGTATTCTTAATATAACAGCGCTCAATGTTGGATTAAATTAAACTCAGTGTTGGTGCTGTCCTATCTCTGCTGAGTTATACCAAGATCTTCTAAGACATTTGGGAAAAAAGAGGCTTGGCAGGAACCAAGGCATTTATAATGGGAAAAACAGAACATTTTCTTTCATGAAAGATAAAGCTTCATCACATATTCTCCAAATCAGATTTTCTGACATGTGCCCTTTAATTGTATTCCAGTTCTTATTTGAAGGGGGGCTGGGGGAAGGTTAAGGCTAAGGGTGGATATACCTCCTTGTTCTCTTCTTAGTAAAGACGACAGTCCCCTTGGAATCAACAACTTAGGTACTTCGAAGCCAGACAAGACCATGGTCCCTCACAAGGTATAATACATTTAACAGTACAATCATGGAAGTTCACCTCTCCAAGGGTTTTTGCTTTATGAAATCCAGGCAGCCCCTGGATTCCTCCTTTCTCCTGGAGGAGAGTAAGGGGGAAAGGGTGGGTCCTACAGGCTGGAAAGCCCAGAGTCTTCTGGGAATGCATTGCACAGGTATCCAGGAACCCAAGATGAAGCTGTTTTATTCATTGCAGCTGCCTCTGTGACCAATGCCAACTGTCCCAGTCTACAGAATCTGTGTGGGGAAGGTTAGAGGCTGGGAGGGAAGGGTCAGAGGGTTGAAATCTGTTTCTTTACCTGGCTCAGGTGTTCTTTTTCAAGCAGGGGAAAGAGCTATCTTATTTTTGAGAGCCCTTAATGGTGTAATCATTTCTATTTTCTGATGTGTACAAGTTATGTATATTATCACATATTTGTTTCTGCAGGCAATGTTATTTTTCTGACCCAGTTAAGACAACTGGACTTCACATCACTCATTCCAGCCTTTCACACATGGAAAACACATCATCACCATCTTTTATGAAGCAGATGAGCACTAACCTCTGTTCCCCAAACCCACAACTTTGTCCCATCTCCATTTTCACTCAGTTCTTTTTTGTCCTGTCACCGTTCGGAATGGTAGCTAGGCCTTGTGAAATGCATTCCTCTCACCAACTCACAAATCATTAAAATACAAGTTTCCTTTGCTCCTTGGCCCATTTTCAAAGGGGAAACTTTTAAAATAGTCTTTCTACAGCAGTCACCAAAAAGACAGAAAACAGGAAATTAAATGAATTACCAAGAAAGTCTGCATGTGATTCTATTTTGTCCTTTCAACTAATGAAGATAATATGTCCTGAATATAACACAACATTATTAAAACAATAAAATGACAGAGAAACGGTCATGGCCTGTAATTGATTTAGCCTCCAGATTCGTATTATAAATATTCTTTTCTTCTCTCAACACTTGGGGGGAAATGACATTTTTTTCTCTTATGAAAAGAAACTAGGAATTTGTATTTTGTTTCTATCACAGGAACAAGCTTTTAAAAAGTTTCTTGGGACCTTATTGAATAGATTCTATATGTCTTTGATTTTTAGGATAAAATGCACAAAATAGCAAAAACAAATAGAAATCTGTTTTGACCAAATTTATATCAATCCAAATGCTGCTGTTTGATCCAAACACACTGTGTTTTCAAAGCTACAGGACACACACACACACGCACACACAATAATAACAAAATCCCAATCCCAACATTGTTCTCAATTGGAGGAGCTTTGATTTGTGGCAAATGTAAGCTCCCAAAAGAAATAGGAAATGATTAAAACCAGCATCCCAGGGAAAGGTTATTGATAAACTCTGAGACTCCCCACTCCCAAGTGCAATTTCAGGGGCTGCTAAGGGCACTGCAGTTACCACCATAGGGTCAGGGCTCTTGGACACTGGTATCTCTGTCCACGACAGAAGTCCTTCTTTCAGAAGCCCACAGCAGTCTCCCCGATGCCCTTCTGAGCAGACCCATTTATTACTTTCTGTTTATAGGCTGAGGGAAGTGCAGCCCCAGCTTGCAGCCAGAAGGCACATCCCTACCTCATGGCCAAGGGCTATGTGAATACGTGAATACAGACCTAGGGGTGGTTTTGCTATTACTTAAGACATACATTAGGGAGGCTTCCTGAACCCATTGCCCTCCATTCCTGAAGCTCTCCTTGTAAGGAGTTGAATCAGTGTCACCCTCGAATGGCCAGCGAGAATTAAACACAACTGGCTTCATTATGGGGTTTTCAGAAAGAGAAGCTAACTTGGTTTTGCCAGCTCTCAGTCACTAGATCTTGAATAGAGTTGTCTGTTGGGGTCCACCCAGTCTAGGATTCTTTCCAATAAGGAGATGTTCTTTTAACTCAAGACTTAAAAACTAAGATAATTGAGACTGATTGTGACTACCAGTTGGAAGGAGAATGGGCAGTTTTTCTAAATCATGAAACTAGCTCATGTGGTGGAGTACTATTAGCCAAGAAAAGCTGTATTTTAGAAGAGTTATTTGTTGACCTATAAAGATGTTCATGCCATACTATTGAGTACAATATACAATAGCAAGTACAGTACGATTCACTTTTTATAAAAAGTAAATTACTTACACTCTGCACCTCAGACCTCTTCCTAACACCTTCCAGTTTCTAAGCTCTTTGGCTTCCCTCTGACTCTTCTCCTCTCCCAGTCTGGGGAACTTCATCTAACCTGGGGAGAAAGGCCAGGAGAAACAATTTATCATTACCGAGCACTATTCTTCCAGATTTTTCACTGATGGTGTGAAAGCACAATTCTCAAACTGTTTAAAAAACATAATTCCCACACATACAGATGGCAAACTCATGCCAAAGTTTTATTAACTCATTAATGAAGAAACCTGCAGCAAGACGAGAGCTGGTTTGTAGAAAATTTGAGAAATGGGGATTATAGAGTTAGTGGAGAAAGGAATACTGAAATAAGATTGCTAAATAGATACTAAACAAGTTAATGCTCTGTAGACAAGTGTGGAGGTTAACTTCTCTACCAGCTCCCACCCCCCTGCAAATATATCACCACACCTTATTATTTTTCTAAAAGTTAATCTCTTAATTTACCAGGGTTGTAAAATATCTGGGTCACAACAAAAGTGTCCTTCCCTGGGTAAGTCAGACGACCTTTCACAGGCTTTTTAGAAAGGTCAAAAAGCCAATATTTTTGCCTTATTTTCAAATTTTAGATAGTTTATCTTGCACAACAACATAAACTTTATGTCCTGGGTCCTTTGGCGTTTAAATTTTGGAGATGTCAAAGCTAAGATATAATTCTTGATCTCAGCTTTCCTGCCATAATGAGCCTTCCATCCTAGAACTAGGGAGGAACAATCTTAAACCAGAGTGGGGCAAACTAAGAACCAAACCCAAAATCTCAGTATCAGCTTCTTCTGGAACTGGGCTATTAACAGATTGACAGGCACAGTGAATACCTCACTCAGCCCCAGAACGATGACACCCAGTCCTTCACCCTCTCAGTAGGAGATAGGAAGAAATCTCTCTGGTTTATTTGGCCAGTCCAAAGGAAAGACCTAAGCATAGGTCTTCACCAGTAAATGGGGATCACCCTACAGTAATGCTTAGGATTATCAAGCCCGACCTACATATTCAGAGCTTCCGAACAGCCTGTTACTTCCCATCCATTTTTTTTTTTTTACATCCTTATTGGAGTATAATTGCTTTACAATGTTGAGTTAGTTCCTGTTGTATAACAAAGTGAATCAGCTATATGTATACATATATCCCCATATCCCCTCCCTCTTGCACCTTCCTCCCACCCTCCCTATCCCACTCCTCTAGGTGGCCACAAAGCACTGAGCTGATCTCCCTGTACTATGCAGCTGCTTCCCGCTAGCTATCTATTTAACATTTTGTAGTGTATATATGTCAATGCTACTCTCTCATGTTGTTCTAGCTTCCCCTTGTCCCCCGCTGTGTCCTCAAGTCCATTCTGTACATCTGCATCTTTATTCCTGTCCCACCCCTAGGTTCATCAGAACCTTTTTCTTTTTTTTTTTAGATTCCATATATACATGTTAGCATATGGTATTTGTTTTTCTCTTTCTGACTTACTCCACTCTGTGTGACAGACTCTAGGTCCATCCACCTCACTACAAATAACTCAATTTCATTTATTTTATGGCTGAGTAGTATTTCACTTTATATATGTGCCACATCTTCTTTATCCATTCATCTGTCAATGGACACTTAGGTTGCTTCCATGTCCTGGCTATTGTAAATAGAGCTGCAATGAACATTGTGGTACATGTCTCTTTTTGAATTATGGTTTTCTCAGGGTACATGCTCAGTAGTGGGATTGCTGGGTCCTATGGTAGTTCTATATTTAGCTTTTTAAGGAACCTCCATACTGTTCTCCATAGTGGCTGTATCAATTTACATTCCCACCAACAGTGACAGAAAGCCCAGAGATAGACCCACGCACATATGATCACCTTATCTTTGACAAAGGAGGCAAGAATATACAATGGAGAACAGACAGCCTCTTCAATAAGTGGTGCTGGGAAAACTGGACAGCTACGTGTAAAAGAATGAAATTAGAACACTTCTTAACACTGTACACAAAAATAAACTCAAAATGGATTAAAGACCTAAATGTAAGACCAGAATCTATAAAACTCTTAGAGGAAAACATAGGCAGAACACTCTATGACATAAATCACAGCAAGATCTTTTTTGACCTACCTCCTAAAGTAATGGAAATTAAAACAAAAATAAACAAATGGGATCTAATGAAACTTAAAAGCTTTTGCACACCAAAGGAAACCATAAACAAGATGAAAAGACAACCCTCAGAATGGGGGAAGATATTTGCAAATGAAGCAGCGGACAAAGGCTTCATCTCCAAGATATACAAGCAGCTCATGCAGCTCAATGTCCAAAAAAAACCCAACCCAATCCAAAAACGCGTGGAAGATCTCCACAGACATTTCTCCAAAGAAGATATACAGATCGCCAACGAACACCTGAAAAGATGCTCAACATCACTAATTATTAGAGAAATTCAAATCAAAACCACAATGAGGTATCACCACACACCAGTCAGAATGGTCATCATCAAAAAGTCTACAAACAATAAATGCTGGAGAGGGTGTGGAGAAAAGGGAACCCTCTTGCACTGTTGGTGGGAAAGTCCCCATCTCTTAATCATGTGCAGTCAGTCAAAGAATACCAGACATCTGAGGAAAATCTCTAATTTGGAAGATAGCGATGCAAACAAAGAAAAAGCAACTTGGAGGAAATAGGACGACGCACACTTTTCAAAAAAGAAACCAATTATGAGTGATATATTCGAGAGCTAAGAGAAGATACTGTATCCACGAAATAAGAACAGGACATTATATACCTCTCTCTCCATCATACACAAAGGGGCATTCAGGGGGAAAAGTGCTCCTGGAATTAAAAATGTGACAGCAAAATGAAGAAGGGATGGAAGATAAAATTGAACCATTTCCCTAAAAAGTAAAGCAAAAGTACAGAGAAATAGGAGAAAAGCAGGATTACTCTAAGACGTCCAAAAGCAAAATAACAGAAATTCCAGAAAGAGAAAACAGAGAAAATGGAGGGAAGAAATTACCAGTGAAATGAATGAAAAAATTTTCCCAGAGTGAAGATTGGAGAGAGAGGCAAATATAGGGAGTCACAGCTTATTGGAACAGAGTTTCATGAGCGGAAACCACTGTGGGAACTGGTGCCAGGGTAGGAAAGCCTGCACTATAATTGACAAATTGCTGGGAGCGCAGAGTGGATAGCCTAAGAGTTAAAACTCCAGGGGGACCCAATTATAGTGTGTCCTCCACAATTTTGTGAAATTTACCTCCAGGAGCTTGACCAGGTTCTCACAGTAAATATTAGAGAAAAATCCCCTTGTGCTTCCAGCAGGGGGAGAGAAAAAAAAAAACCATTTTGAAATACAACAGAGCACTCTGTTCTTCTTAACAAGGTCTGCCCTCAGGAGAAGCTAATTAACCAGAGCCTTACCTGTTGGGATATTATCCGAGCCTAACTGACCTGGAGGAAGGGAAATACCCAGCTTATTAGTAGATGAGCAGATGGACATGGCTAAGGAAAGAATCTCTGAGTTTGAGGCTATCTCAATAGAAACCTTCCAAACTGAAAAGCAAAGAGAACAATATTTTGTATTTTGGGACAACTACAAAAAGTGTAACATACACATAATGGAAATACCAGAAGGAGATGAAAGGTAGAAAGGAGAAGAAGAAAAATTTGAAATAATAATGATTGAGAATTTAACCTGATTAATGTCAGACATCAAACCACAGATTGGGGAAGCTCAGAAAACACCAAGTAGCATAAATGAAGAAAAATACACTGAGGCATATCATTTTCAAACTACAGAAAATCAAAGATAAAGAAAAAAATCCTGAAAGAAGCTACAGGGGAAAAATATATTACCTATGGAACAACAAAGATAAGAGTTAAACTGACTTCTCCTCAGAAACCATGCAAGCAAGGAGAGAGTGAAGTGAAATATTTAAATTATTGAGAGAAAAAATCCCACCAATCTAGAATTCTGTACTCAGAGAAACTATCCTTAAAAAGTGAAGGAGAAATAAAGACTGAGACAAACAAAAGTTGAAAGAATATGTTGCCAGTAGACCTGACTTGCAAGAAATTTTAAAAGAAATTCTTTAGAGGGAAGGAAAGTGATATAAATGTAGATCTACATTAAAAAAAGAAGAGCATTGAAGAAGGAATAAGTGAAGGTAAAATAAAAACTTTTATTTCCTTATTCTTTTTTTTGAATTTTTTTTATACAGCAGGTTCCTATTAGTTATCTATTTTATACATATTAGTGTATACATGTCAATCCCAATCTCCCAATTCATCCCACCACCACCACCCCCCTCTCACCACTTTCCCCCCTTGGTGTCCATACGTTTGTTCTCTACATCTGTGCCTCTACTTCTGCCTTGCAAACAGGTTAATCTCTACAATTTTTCTAGGTTCCACATATATGCATTAATATAGGATATTTGTTTTTCTCTTTCTGACTTACTTCACTCTGTATGACAGTCTCTAGGTCCACCCACATCTCTACAAATGACCCAATTTCGTTCTTTTTTATGGCTGAGTAATATTCCATTGTATATATGTACCACATCTTCTTTATCCATTCATTTGTTGATGGGCATTTAGGTTGCTTCCATGACCTGGCTATTGTAAATAGTGCTGCAATGAACATTGGGGTGCATGTGTCTTTTTGAATTATGGCTTTCTCTGGGTATATGCCCAGTAGTGGGATTGCTGGATCATAAGGTAATTCTATTTTTATTTTTTTAAGGAACCTCCATGCTGTTCTCCATAGTGATTGTATCAATTTACATTCCCACCAACAGTGCAAGAGGGTTCCCTTTTCTCCACAGCCTCTTCAGCATTTGTTGTTTGTAGATTTTCTGATGATGCCCATTCTAACTGGTGTGAGATGATACCTCATTGTAGTTTTGATTTGCATTTCTCTAATAATTAGTGATGTTGAGCAGCTTTTCATGTGCTTCTTGGCCATCTATATGTCTTCTTTGGAGAAATGTCTATTTAGGTCTTCTGCCCATTTTTGGATTGGGTTGTTTGTTTTTTTAATATTGAGCTGCATGAGCTGTTTATATATTTTGGAGATTAATCCTTTGTCCATTGATTTGTTTGCAAATATTTTCTTCCATTCTGAGGGTTGTCTTTTCATCTTGTTTATGGTTTCCTTTGCTGGGCAAAAGCTTTTAAGTTTCATTAGTTCCCATTTGTTTATTTTTGTTTTTATTTCCATTACTCTAGGAGGTGGATCAAAAAAGATCTTGTTGTGATCTATGTCAAAGTGTGTTCTTCCTCTTTTCCTCTAAGAGTTTTATAGTTTCTGTTTTTACATTTAGGTCTTTAATCCATTTTGAGATTATTTTTGTGTATGGTGTTAGGGAGTGTTCTAATTTCATTCTTTTACATGTAGCTGTCCAGTTCTCTCAGCATCACTTATTGAAGAGGCTGTCTTTTCTCCATTGCATATCCTTGCCTCCTTTGTCATATATTAGTTGACTGTAGGTGGGTGGGTTTACCTCTGGGCTTTCTATCCTGTTCCATTGATCTATATATCTGTTTTTGTGCCAGTCTCGTATTGTCTTGATTACGGTAGCTTTGTAGTATAATCTGAAGTCAGGGAGTCTGATTCCGCTAGCTCTGTTTTTTTCCCTCAAGATTGCTTTGGCTATTTGGAGTCTATTTTGTCTCCATACAAATTTTCAGATTTTTTTGTTCTACTTCTGTAAAAAAATGCCATTGATAATTTGATAGGGATTGTACTGAATCTGTAGATTGCTTTGGGTAGTACAGTCACTTTTACAAATAGATTTTTCCAATCCACAAACATGGTATATCTCTTCATCTGTTTGTGTCATCTTTGATTTCTTTCATCAGTGTCTTATAGTTTTCTGCATACACGTCTTTTACCTCCTTAGGTAGGATTATTCCTAGGTATTTTATTCTTTTTGTTGCAGTAGTGAATGGGATTGTTTCCTTAATTTCTTTCTGATCTTTTGTTGTTAGTGTATAGGAATGCAAGAGATTCCTGTGCATTAATTTTGTATCCTGCAACTTTACCAGATTCACTGATTAGCTCTAGTAGTTTTCTGGTGGCATCTTTAGGATTCTCTATGTATAGTATCATGTCATCTGCAAACAGTGACAGCTTTATTTCTTCTTTTCCAATTTGTATTCCTTTTATTTCTTTTCTTCTCTGATTGCTGTGGCTAGGACTTCCAAAACTATGTGAATAAGAGTGATGAGAGTGGACATCCTTGTCTTGTTCCTGATCAAAGAGGAAATGCTTTCAGCTTTTCACCATTGAGAATGATGTTTGCTGTGGGTTTGTCGTATATGGCCTTTATTATATTAAGGTAGGTTCCCTCTATGCCCACGTTCTGGAGAGTTTTTTTTATCACAAATGGGTGTTGAATTTTGTCAAAAGTTTTTTCTGCATCTATTGAGATGATCATATGGTTTTTATTCTTCCATTTGTTAATATGGTGTATCACATTGATTGATTTGCATATATTGAAGAAGCCTTGTATCCCTGGGATAAATCCCACTTGATCATGGTGTATGATCCTTTCAACGTGTTGTTGGATTCTGTCTGCTAGTATTTTGTTGAGGATTTTTGCATCTATATTCAACAGTGATATTGGTTTGTAATTTTCTTTTTTGTAGTATCTTTGTCTGGTTTTGGTATCAGAGTGATGGTTGCCTCATAGAATGAGTTTTGGAGTGTTCTTTCCTCTGCAATTTTTTGGAAGGGTTTGAGAAGAATGGGTGTTAGCTCTTCTCTAAATGTTTGATAGAATTCACCTGTGAAGCCATCTGGTCCTGGACTTTTGTTTGTTGGAAGATTTTTAATCACAGTTTCAATTTCATTACTTGTGATAGGTCTGTTCATATTTTCTACTTCTTCCTGGTTCAGTCTTGGAAGGTTATAACTTTCTAAGAATTTGTCCATTTCTTCCAGGTTGTCCATTTTGTTGGCATAGAGTTGCTTGTAATAGTCTCTTATGATGCTTTGTATTTCTGCGGTTTCCATTGTAATTTCTCCTTTTTCATTTCTAATTTTATTGATTTGAGTCCTCTCCCTCTTTTTCTTGATGAGTCTGGCTAAAGGTTTATCAATTTTGTTTATCTTCTCAGAGAACCAGTTTTTAGTTTTATTGATATTTGCTACTGTTTTCTTTGTTTCTATATCATTTATTTCTGCTCTTATTTTTATGATTTCTTCCCTTCTACTAACTTTGGGTTTTGCTTGTTCTTCTTTCTCTAATTGCTTTAGGTGTAAGGTTAGATTGTTTATTTGAGATTTTTCTTGTTTCTTGAGGTAGGATTTTATTGCTATGAACTTCCCTCTTAGAACTGCTTTTGCTGCAACCCATAGGTTTTGGATCATTGTGTTTTTGTTGTCATTTGTTTCTAAGTATTTTTGATTCCTCTTTCATTTCTTCAGTGATCTCTTGGTTATTTAGTAACATATTGTTTAGCCTCCATGTGTTTGTGTTTTTTACATTCTTTTCCCTGTAATTTATTTCTATTCTCATAGTGTTGTGGTCAGAAAAGATGCTTGATCCAATTTCAATTTTCTTAAATTTACCGAGGCTTGATTTGTGACCCAAGATGTGATCAATTCTGGAACAATTCATGTTCCATATGCACTTGAGAAGAAAGTGTAATCTGCTGTTTTCGGATGGAATGTCCTATATATGTCAATTAAATGTATCTCATCTAATGTGTTATTTAAAGCTTGTGTTTCCTTATTATTTGTCTGGATGATCTGTCCATTGGTGTAAGTGAGGTGTTCAAGTCCCTCACTATTGTTGTGTTACTGTTGATTTCCTCTTTTATAGCTGTTAGCAGTTGCCTTATGTATTGAGGTGCAGCTATGTTGGGTGCATATATATTTATAATTGTTATATCTTCTTCTTGGATTGATCCCTTGATCATTATGTAGTGTCCTTCCTTGTCTCCTGTAACATTCTTTATTTTAGTCTATTTTATCTGATATGAGTATTGCTACTTCAGCTTTCTTTTGATTGCCATTTGCATGGAGTATCCTTTTCCATCTCCTCACTTTCAGCCTGTATGTACCCCTAGGTCTGAAGTGGGTCTCTTGTAGACAGCATATATATGGGTCTTGTTTTTGTATCCATTCAGTGAGCCTGTATCTGTTGGTTGGAGCATTTAATCCATTCACATTTAAGGTAATATCAGTATGTATGTTCCTATGACCATTTTCTTAATTGTTTTGGGTTTGTTTTTGTAGGTCCTTTCCTTCTCTTGTGTTTCCCACTTAGAGAAGTTTCTTTAGAATTTGTTGTAGAGCTGGTTTGGTGGTGCTGAATTCTTTTAGCATTGGCTTGTTTGTAAAGCTTTTGATTTCTCTGTCAAATATGAATAAGATCCTTGTTGGGTAGAGTGATTTTGGTTGTAGGTTCTTCCCTTTCATCACTTTAAATATATTGCACCACTCCCTTCTGGCTTGTAGAGTTTCTGCTAATAAATCAGCTATTAATCTTGTGGGAGTTCCCTTGTATGTTATTTGTCATTTTTCCCTTATTGCTTTTAATTTTTCTTTGTCTTTAATTTTTGTCAATTTGATTACTATGTGTCTCAGCGTGTTTCTCCTTGGGTTTATCCTGCCTGGGACTCTGCACTTTCTGGAATTGGGTGGCTATTTCCTTTCCCATGTTAGGGAAGTTTTCGACTATAATCTTTTCAAATATTTTCTCGGGTCTTTTCTCTCTCTCTTCTCCTTCTGGGACCCCTATAACACGAATGTTGTTGTGTTTAATGTTGTCCTAGAGGTCTCTTAGGCTGTCTTCATTTCTTTTCATTCTTTTTTATTTATTCTGTTCCACAGCAGTGAATTCCACCATTCTGTCTTCCAGGTTACTTATCCGTTCTTCTTCCTCAGTTATTCTGCTATTGATTCCTTCTAGTGTATTTTTCATTTCAGTTATTGTATTGTTCATCTCTGTTTGTTCTTTAATTGTTGTAGGTGTTTGTTCTTTAATTCTTCTAGGTCTTTATTAGGCGTTTCTTGCAACTTCTCGATCTTTGCCTCCATTCTTTTTCGAGGTTGTGGATTGTCTTCAATATCATTATTCTGAATTCTTTTTCTCGAAGGTTCCCTATTTCCACTTCATTTAGTTGTTTCTCTGGGTTTTTATCTTCTTCCTTCATCTGGTATATAGTCCTCTGCCTTTTCACTTGGTTTATCTTTCTGTGACTGTGGTTTTCCTTCCACAGGCTGAAGAATGCAGTTCCTCTTGCTTCTGCTTTCTGCCCTCTGGTGGATGAGGCTATCTAAGAGGCTTGTGCAAGCTTCCTGATGGGAGGGATTGGTGGTGGGTAGAGCTGGGTGTTGCTCTGGTGGGCAGAACTCAGTAAAACTTTAATCTACTTGTCTGTTGATGGGTGGGGCTGAGTTCCCTCCCTGTTGGTTGTTTGGCCTGAGGCGACCCAGCACTGGAGGCTACATGCTCTTTGCTGGGACTAATGGCAGACTCTGGGAGGGCTCACACCAAGGAGTACTTTTCAGAAATTCTGCTTCCAGTCACTTTGTCCCTGTGGTGACCCACAAACACCCCCCCACCTTTGCAGGAGACCCTTTAACAGTAGCAGGTAGGTCTGGTTCAGTCTCCTATGGCGTCACTGTTCCTTCCTCCTGTGTGCTGATGCACATACTACTTTGTGTGTGCCCTCTAAGAGTGGAGTCTGTTTCCCCCATTCCTGTCAAAGTCCTGAAATCAAATCCCGCTAGCTTTCAAAAAGTCTGATTCTCTGGGAATTCCTCCTCCCATTGCCGGACGCTCAGGTTGGGATACCTGACGTGGGGCTCAGAATCTTCACTCCAGTGGGTGGACTTCTGAGGTATAATTGTTCTCCAGTTTGTGAGTCACCCACCCAGTGGTTATGGGATTTGATTTTATTGTGATTGCGCCCCTCCTACCATCTCATTGTGGCTTCTCCTTTGTCTTTGGATGTGGGGTATCTTTTTCGGTGAGTTCCAGTGTCTTCCTGTCAATGATTGTTCAGCAGTTAGTTGTGATTCTGGTGCTCTCGTGAGAGGGAGTGAGCACATGTCCTTCTACTCTGCCATCTTGAACCAATCTCTTATTTTCTTTCTTTTTTTTTTTTTTCTGTATGCGGGCCTCTCACTGTTGTGGCCTCTCCCATTGCGGAGCACAGGCTCCGGACGTGCAGGCTCAGCGGCCATGGCTCACGGGCCCAGCCGCTCCGCGGCATGTGGGATCATCCCAGACCAGGGCACGAACCCATTTCCCCTGCATCGGCAGGCGGACTCTCAACCACTGCGCCACCAGGGAAGCCCCTATTTTCTTATTCTTAATTGATGTAATGGAAAACAGTTTGTTCAAAATAATAATAGCAACAATGTATTCAACTATGTATGCTTTTATATTTATATCTTATGTGCCTATATGTATTTTATATATATATATGAAATGAATGACAGCAACACAAGGGACAGGAGAAAGGAGTTAGAATTATTTTGTTATTAAAAGGTATGTACACTACCCATGAGGCATTATAGGGTTTTTTAAAAGTGGACTTGGATTAGTTGTAAATGTATATTGTAAACACTAAGACCACCACTAAAAAAAGTAAAACAAAAAATATATATAGGGCTTCCCTGGTGGCGCAGTGGTTGAGAGTCTGCCTGCCAACGCAGGGGACACAGGTTCAAGCCCTGGTCTGGGAAGATCCCACGTGCCACGGAGCAGCTGGGCCCGTGAGCTACAAATACTGAGCTCTGCGTGTCTGGAGCCTGTGCTCCGCAGCAAGAGAGGCCGCGACAGTGAGAGGCCCGCGCACCGCGATGAAGAGTGGCCCCCGCTTGCCACAACTAGAGAAAGCCCTCGCACAGAAACGAAGACCCAACACAGCCAAAAATAAATAAATGAATAAATAAATTTATAAAAAAAAAAATATATATATATATATAGCTGATATGCTAAGAAAGGAGAGAAAAATGGAATCATACAAAATACTCAATTAAAATTACAAAAGGCAGAAAAAAATTACAAAAGGCAGAAAAAGAGTGGAGGACAAAAACAGGAACAAGGGCAACAAGTAGAAAACAGTAACATATATGGGAGATTTTAATCTAATAATATCAAAAATCACTATGAATGTCAATGGTCTAAATGCACCAATTAAAAAACAGGGATGCAGAAACAGATACACAGATGTAGAGAACAAACATATGGACACCAAGGGGAGAAAGCGGGGGTGGGTCGTGGTGGTGGGATGAATTGGGAGATTGGGATTGACATATATACACTAATATGTATAAAATTGATAACTAATAAGAACCTGCTATATAAAAATTAATTAAAAATTAAAAAACAGGCACTGTCAGAGTATCAAGGAACAAGATCTGACTATGTTGCATACAATAAACTCACTTTAAACATAAAGACACATATAGATCAAAAGTAAATGGATGGAGAAAAATATTACATGCTAACATTTCAAAATTTCAGAAGAAGACAGGAGTAGTTATATTAATTTCAGACAAAGTAGACTTCAAAATAAGAAATGTTATCAGGGATAAAGAAGGGCATTACATAATGATAAAGGGGCCTATTCTGCAAGAAAACATAACAATCTTTAACATGTGTGTGTCTAACAATAAAGTACCAAACTACGTGAGGCAAAAACTGATAGAAACACAAGGAGAAATAGATGGATACACTATAATAATTCGAGACATCAACACTCCTGTAGCAGAAATGGACAAATCCAGACAGAAATTGAGGAAGAATATATTGAACTCAACAACACCATTAATCAATTAGATATAATTTATATCTATAGTCTACTTCATCCAACAATAGCAGAATAGCATTCTTCTCAAGGTAACACACAACATCCATCAAAATTGACTATATTCTGGGCCATAAAACACACTTTAATGAATTTAAAAGAATAGAAATTATACAATGTCTGCTCCTAGACCACAGTGGAATTAAACCAGAAATCAATAACAGAAAGATAACTGGAAAATGGCCAAATGAGTGGAGAGTAAATAACACACTTCCTAATAATGCCTGGGTCAAAGAAGACATTTCAAGAGAAATTTAAAAATATTTTGAACTAAATGAAAATGAAAATACAACTTATCAAAATTTGTGGGAGGCAGCAAAAGTAGTGCTTAGAGGGAAATTTACAGCATTGAATACATATATTAGAACAGAAGAAAGACCTGAAATCAATAATCTAAGTTTACACCTTAGGAAACTAGAAAAAGAGGAGCAAATTAAATCAAAAGTAAACAGAAAGAAATAATAATGATTAGAGCAGAAATCAATGAAATTGAAAATAGGAGAAAATCAACAAAATCAAAAGCTAGTTCTTTGGGAAAAATTAGCTTAGAGAAAACCTTGCTTGTTTTTCATCTCTCAATAGAGAGAATCAACAAAACCAAAGCTAGTTCTTTGGTGGGGCGGGGGGAAGCAATAAAATTAATAAGCTCCATCCAGACTAACTGAGAAAAAAAGAGAATACAAATTACTAATATATGAAATGAAAGAGGGAAGATCACTACACATCCCACAGACATTAAAAGAATAATAATGGAGGGCTTCCCTGATGGTGCAGTGGTTGAGAGTTCGCCTGCCAATGCAGGGGACATGGGTTCATGCCCCAGTCCGGGAAGATCCCACATGTCACAGAGCGGCTGGGCCTGTGAGCCATGGCCGCTGGGGCTGCACGTCTGGAGCCTGTGCTCCGCAGCGGGGGAGGCCACAACAGCGAAAGGCCCACGTACCACAAAAAAAAAAAAAAAAAAGAATAATAATGGAATACTTTGAACTACTCTATGCCCCGAGATTTGATAGCTTAGATGAAATGGACAAATTCCTTGAAAGATACAATCTACCAAAACTCACACAAGAAGAAATATACAATCTGAATAAGCCTACATCTACTAAAGAAATTGCATGATAATTAATGACCTCCAAACCAGAAAGCACCAGGCCCAGAAGGTTCACTGGTGAATTCTACCAAACATTTAAGGAAGAAATTATACCAATTCTCTACAATCTCTTTCAGAGGATAGAAGCAGGGGAATACTTCCTAATTCAGTCAAAGAGGACAGCATTAGCCTGATACCAAAACCACACGAACACAATATAAGAAAACTACAGACCAATATCTCTCATGATCATAAAGGCAAAAGTCCTCAACAAAATATTAGCAAATCAAATTCAAATAACATATAAGAAAAATTATACACTACAACCAAGTGGGATTTATCCTAGGTATGCAGATCTGGTTCAACATTCAAAAATCAATTAATGTAATCATCACATCAACAGGCTAAAGAAGAAAAATTATGTGATCACATCAATAGATGCAAAAAAAGAAAAAAAAGCATTTAACAACATCCAACACTCATTCATGATAAAAACTCCTCAGTAAACTAGGAATAGAGGGGAACCTACTCAACTTGATAGACTACAAAAAAACCTACAGCTAACATCATACTTAGTGGTGAGAAACTCGAAGCTTTCTCACTGAGATCAGGTATGAGGCAAGGGTATACCCTTTCACCACCTCTTTTCAACATTGTACTGGAATTTCTCACAATGCAATAAGAAAAGAATAAAATTTATATGAATTGGGAAGAAAGAAGTAGAACTGTCTTTGTTCATAGATGACATAATTGTCTATGTAACAAATCTGAAAGAATCAACAACAACAACAAACTCCTGGAATTAATACGTGCTTACAGCAAGGTTGCAGAATACAAGGTTAATATAAAAAAGTTAATTGTTTTCCTATATACTACCAATGAACAAGGGAATTTGAAATTAAAAACACAATACCATTTATATTAGCATTACAAAAATGAAATACTTAGGTATAAATCTAATAAAATATGTACAAGACTTATGTGAGGAAAAGCACAAACTCTGATGAATGAAATCAAAGAAGAACTAAATAAATGGGGAGATATTTCATGCTCAGGGATAGGAAGAATCAATATGTCAAGATGTTAGTTCTTCCCACCTTAATCTATAGATTCAATGCAATTCCAGTGAAAACCCCAGAAGTTATTTTGTGGATACTGACATACTGATTCTAAAATTTATTTGAGGAGGCAAAGACCCAGAATAGCCCACAAACCATTGAAGAAGAAGAATAAAATTGGAAGACTAATACTACTAGACTTCAAGACTATACTATAAAGCTACAGCAATCAAGGCAGTGTGGTATTGGTGAAAAAATAGACAAATAGACTAATAGAACAGAAAAGAGAGCCCAGAAATAGACCCACATAAATGTAGTCAAGTGATCTTGACAAAAGGTAATACAATAGAACAAAGGTAACACAATGGAGCAAAGATAGTCTTTTCAAAAAATGGCATTGAAACAACTGGACATCCACATGAACAACAACAGCAAAAAAACCATAGACTTTTAACTCAAAATGATCATAGACCTAAATGTAAAACAAAACTGTAAAACTTTTAGAAGATAAAATAGGAGAAGACTTATATGGCCTTGAAAATGTTGATAACTTTTTAGATACAACAACAGTATAATCTATGAAAGAAATAATTGATAAGCTGGACTTCATTAAAATAGAAAACTTATGCTCTGAAAAAATATAATGCCAAAATAATGAGAAGACAAGCCACAGAGAAAATATTTGCAAAAGACACATCTGATAAAGGACTGTCATTCTAAATATACAAAGAACTCTTAAAATTCAACAATAAGAAAGTGAAGAACCCAATTAAAAAATGGACAAAAGACCTAAACAGACACCTCACCAATGAAGATATACAGATGGCAAATAGCATATGGAAAAGACGCTCCACATCATATGTCAGCAGGGAAATACAAATTAAGACAGCAATGAGATACAATCACACACCTATTAGAATAGCCCAAAATCCGGAACACTGACAACAAAATACTGGCAACAGATGAGAGCTCCCGTTGCTCTCTAATTCATTGCTGGTGGAGATGAAATTATATAGTCATATTGGAGGACAGTTTGGCAGTTTCTTACAAAACTAAACATACTCCTACTATATGATCCAGTAATCACACTCCTTGGTATTTATCCAAAGGAGGTGAAACTTATGTCCACACAAAAACCTGCAAACAGATATTATAGCAGCTTAATTCATTCATAACTGCCCAAACTTGGAAGCAACCAAGATATCCTTCAGAAGGTGAATAGATAAACAAACTGTAATATATCCTGACAGTGGAATATTATTCAGCCCTAAAAAGAAATGAGTGCTTAAGCCACGAAAAGAGACGGAGGAAACATAAATGCATATAAACAAGGGAAAGAAGTCAATCTGAAAATGCTATACACTCTGTGATTCTAACTATTTGATATCCTGGAAAAGGCAAAACCTTGGAAACAGTAAAACATCCGTGGTTGCCAGAGGTTGGTGGGGGGTGGTGGAGAGGGATAAGCAGAGGATTTTATTCATCTCTGTGAGGACCACAGAGGATTATTAGGGCAGTGAAAATACTCTGTATACCATAATGGTAGATACATGTCATTATACCTTTGTCCAAATGTATAGAATGTACAACACCAAGAGTGAACCCTAAGATAAACTACGGACTTTGGGTGGTTAAGGTAAGTCAATGTAGGTTTATCAATTGTAACAAATGTTCTACTTTGGTGGGGATGTTGATAATGGGGAGGGGGATATATGAGATATCTCTACACCTTCCTCTCAATTTTTCTATGAACCTTAAACTGCTGTTAAAAAAAAAAAAGTCTAAAATAAATTCAAACAATAAAAAAGTGAAAATCACCTGTAAGTCCCCCTCATGAATAGAACAATTGCTAGTTTTTGTACACTCACACAATTAAAATGGGAATATGATATGAATGCTTTTTTGCTACTTGTTTTCTTATTCAGCAATGTGTTGTAGCCAAAAATAATATGGATCAACATTTTAATTTTTATGTTGCCTCTATGTATGTATATGAGTGTGTGTAGATGTGTGTGTGTATATATGTATGTGTATACTCATCTGATTATCAGCATATTATACATTTCTGGAAATGGAATTAGTGAAAGGGAATGCCCATATACCATTTTAATACATAATGCCAAATTTCCCACCAGAAAGCTTTTGCTAATTTACACATCCAACACTGTTAATAAGAGAGTTCACTTTTCTAGTACTAGGTATTGGAAATATTTTTTATCTTTGCCAAGCTTTTAGGTAAAGAAATGATATCTCTTAATTTTTTTTTTCCTTTCCAAAGACTAGTAGCTCTACCTGCTAGTTCTCTCTTTTATTGTTATTTGGTTTTGTAAAATATATCTCAGTATTTTTAACTGGCATTTTTTTGTTTCCAGAAATGTTGCACATATTGCCATGTGTATAGTGGCCATTTGTGTTATCTCTTTTAAAATTTTCTTGTCTGTGTGCTCTGTCATTTTTTTCTGTAGGGATGTTAGTATTTTCTCACTGATTTATTTTATTTATTTTTAAATTTTATTTATTTATGTTTTTAACATCTTTATTGGAGTATAATTGCTTTACAATGGTGTGTTAGTTTCTGCTTTATAACAAGGTGAATCAGTTATACATATGTTCCCATATCTCTTCCCTCTTGCGTCTCCCTCCCTCCCACCCTTCCTATCCCACCCCTCTAGGTGGTCACAAACCACCTAGCTGATCTCCCTGTGCTATGTGGCTGCTTCCCACTAGCTATCTGTTTTACGTTTGGTAGTGTATATATGTCCATGCCGCTCTCTCACTTTGTCACAGCTTACCCTTCCCCCTCCCCATATCCTCAAGTCCATGCTCTAGTAGGTCTGTGTCTTTATTCCCATCTTACCCCTAGGTACTTCATGACCTTTTTTTTTTTTTTCTTAGATTCCATATATATATGTGTTAGCATACAGTATTTGTTTTTCTATTTCTGAGTTACTTTCTATTTCTGACTTACTTCACTCTGTATGACAGACTCTAGGTCCATCCACCTCACTACAAATAACTCAATTTCATTTCTTTTTATGGCTGAGTAATATTCCATTATATATATGTGCTCTCACTGATTTATTAAAACTCTTTGTAGATTGGGAATATTGATTCCTGAACAGTGCACAATGATCTCATTTAAATATAATTTTCATGAAGTTGGTCTATAACTTTATTTCTTCTCTTCCCACTAGGTTTGTTCAATCCTGGAACATTCTATACAAGCTCTGTAAAATGCCTGTTGCTTGCTACCCTGGGCATATTTCTTTCTGTGTATAGTATTGTGTTCTATATCTTTAAGTTTGCTTACATTCCTTAATGATGAGAAGGAATTTATGTACTTAGGCTTTTTGGTGAAAAGAGATCATCTTCCAGTTTTATAACTATCTGGAAAAATATTCTATTCCCTACCTGTGCTCTAAGCTCTACACTCTAATCACATTATTAGTCTTGATGGCATAGCCAGCCTCCATCCTGAGCCATCTTGTTAGTGTAAATTTAGTTGTGGTCGAGGGGTCCACCATGAATAACAGAGACACTTCTATCCCTAGGAAAATTCCAAAAATTTAGAGGTTGTCTCCCAGGAACTAGGGAGAAAGGCCAGCCACATTTTTTTATTATATAACAATGATGATGATGACGATGATGTAATTTCTAGTGTACCCTACTTCTCCCATTTCAAAAAACATAATGCCCTAGCCCAGTGAAACTCCTGTCTTTTAAGAAAATGCTTAAGAAGTAAGTGTCACGGGGAAATCTGAGGTACAAGTGTGGATCTGCATTTCAATTCCTGCTTTGGTATAGAAGAGATTCATGGCCTCAGCTTCAGGTAAGAGGCTTCCTGTTGGTTGATGCTCCCTAGCACGTACTCTGAAATCTCATCAAACTGTTAATTTCCTTTCCTATGAACACTTCTCTTGTTAACCAGCCCCTGGGCATTTTCCAATGGAAAATGGAGTTGTTGGCTTTCTCTGGCTCCTGTTTATAGTCCAGTGAATTTAAAGATGGATCAAGTAATTACTGTATTCCATACTGATAGAATACAGGTGGAGGACCTAAAACAGGAGAATGTCAAGTAGTCCATTTGGGTCCATTGGGACCAGTGGAGGGAAAGAAAACTGAAAAGGAGAAATACGCTGAGACAGAAACAGCGGAAGACACAACATTTAAACAGGAGCCGTCTTAATGAGACTGTGTCACCTCAGAGCCAACAGATGTCAGCAGATGGGATGCACCTTTGAGAAACTCACAAAGCAAAATCAAGTACCAGAGCCCAAAATGGAAACAGGAAAACCAAATCACACTCCCAGATATGTCTTAGCAAATAAAGTCTCGGCTCCCCAAACAACAGGTGTTGTTCAGAGGGGGTGCATCTAACATTCCTGCACACCTCTACAGCTTCTGAGAGAAGAGCACTCTTCAGGGAATTTTAGAACCTGCTTCTTTGGTCATTCTTAGAGCAATCAATTTTCGCCGCCAACACTCGCTCATCTGTAAAAATTAAGTCGGGTTGCTCTGGCTATAAAGAGCAGCTGGAGTTAGACCAGCCCAAGTCTCTGGGGTCTGTTTTGCAAGAAGGTAATTTTAACTCAGGTGATGAATTCACTAGGATTTTGGAGGATGGCAAGAGGAAATCTGGTAGAGTCTTTTTTTCTAGCTGTTGTTAAAGGCGGGACCCTAGAGCTCTTGGAACAAAGGAGAATCAGGAGATGGGTTGGCTGGTATTTCACAGCGTCCATGCTAGCCTAACTTAACCCCCAGTGTGCAGTGCAAATACTTACTGACCTTTTGCTGCCTGAGGAGGATGGTTGGTGGAGGAGAGGTTTCTACGTGAGGCTGCTGATCTGATCATTCAGACCTCTCCCTTCCTCCCCAGTACGTTCGTGTTAATTCTCTACTTGTAGCAGGGAGGAGCATTTTGGAGGCCTTCATGATACAGGTTGTGGCCTTACTCTCCACTCCCCTCTTGCAGAATTGCTGCTCCTGGGGCTGGGTACAGACATGAAGGGAAAGGTTATTCCAGGAATATTCCATTTCAGCTTCTAAAGGATGACGTTCCAGGGACAGGTTTATACTTTCTGAGTTGCTGCTCTTCGAGACAGAAGCCAATAGTGACTTAAGGAGAGAAGCTGAACCATAATAATAAGCAGAGGCCAAAATCAGAGTGAAGGGTTGGGGCAGGCTTCCCACCCAGTTTCTAACTCCTTTCACTCCAACAGGGCGAGGACCTTGCCTTTGTTGATATCTTTGTAGCTACAACAAAGGCTTTCCTTTCCCCACCGCTACCCCCATCTCCACATTCCCCTCCCTGCAAAGATGTGGCACCTCTTATAAACCCTGGGATCGTGCTTTAGTCCCCCAAGAGATCTCAAAATTACTGTAAGGGGAGACACACTGTTCCTTGGCTTTCCACGTTGCTACTTAGTCGCAAAGATCAATGTTCTGAAGAAACAACAACAAAAATAAGTGTGGCGGGGTTGGGGAAGTGGGCCTTCAGACTGTGTTGATGTTCCCTGGGGTGGGGTAGGTGTGCAGTGGGGTGGCAGAGACATATTTGAAAGCAAGTAATGGAAAGGACGGGAAGGACATTTTGGTATCCTTAAGAGTGTCCTGGGTGGAGAGACTCAGGCCTTCAGGCCAGATCAGCCCCAGGAAAAGATGTGAAGGAAGCAGCCTGACCCCCATGGCTCCCTGTTCCCCATGTGTTTTCCTTCCTTTTTCCAAAAATTATTCCGGTGGTGAATCGTGTGACCCATGGTGGTTGCTGGTTACCCCTCCCGGAAGTACTTGGGGATGATCCTTTCATTAAAAAAAAAAAGTATTTCTAGCCTTTGCATTTTCAGTTTCATTGGGTGATGAGGACATATTTGAGGGCAGGCTATGAGGAACGGGGATGTTTAACCACTTGTTCATTCAACAAATAATTATTGGGTACCTGTTATGTTCTGAACCCTGGCAGGAGCAAGATGGAGGGCCCTTCATGCCCAACATCAATACCATGGCTGGTTTCCTCCTAAATTACCCAAGGGCAGTATTCACCACAGTGAATATTGATTTTCTTTTAAAGTCAACATATTCTGTTCTCAGTGAGGAAAGCATTAAGGTTTTAAGAGACATTTGACCTTTCCTGGGTCAGATTATATTGCAAGGGTTCCAAACTTAGCTGAGAATAGCTCTATATGAGTCATGTGCAGTCGGCTCCAAATTTAAATTCCTAGATTTCTCTTGAGCTCCATACACATACCTCCATTTGCTCGTTAATCAGCTCTGTTCATTTTTCCTACAGGCACCTCAAATTCCACATGTCCAGAGTCAAACACCCTGTCTTCCTGGGAAACTTGCTCTCCTCCTCCTATGACCCCTGTATCACTGAACATCTTCTTCCCCTACTGGTTACCCAAGCCGGCAGCCTGGGCATCGTTCCTGAAGAGTCTTCTTTGCCCAATCTTTCAAACAAATCACCAAGTCCTGACTATCCTAACACCTACGGAAGAACAACACCTTGTCATGTATTTAGATCAGAATTGGCCGGAGGCATGTTTTAATTTCAAGCAATTTGCAGGGAGAAAACTAAACTAAGCAGTCAGGTGCTTTCTGTCTAATATAATACATCGAGTGGTAGATTAATAAGTATCAATATGATTACTGAGATCACTTACAACTTAAGCAAGTAAATTCACTTTCCCATCACAAACACACTTGTGACTTAAATAATTTCTTAAAAGAATGCATTTTCCTCTGAGGTTATCATAAGACTTGAATGGTTATCCTGAGAGAATAAATAAGAGCTTTGTAAATAGTTGCGGATCTTGGCAAAACCCTTTCTCTTTCTTACTGAAAATCTTAACCATAGAGAGGAACTGGCATCATGATTCAAGATGCAGAACATGTACATTTCAATCCTATTTCAGACCTTTGCCCTACATGGATTATTTTTTACTTATACTCCTGTTGTCACTAGAATGTAAATATGGAATATTCTGTAAATTTTCTTCCTTATTTTGTGGAGAAGGGCAATAAATAACACAGCACTTAATTTCTTAAAGTACTTATGTCAACAATATGAGTTTTTTCTTGGCTTAGTCTGTTTGGGCTGCTATAATAGAATACCATAGACTTAGTGGCTTAAACAACAAACATTTGTTCCTTACAGTTCTGAGAAGTTCAAGATCAAGGCACTGGAAAGTTCAGTGTCTGGTGAGGGCCCACTTCCTGGTTTATAAATGGCCACATTTTCCCTGTTTCCTCACGTGGCGGAAGTGGGGAGGAAGCTCTCTGGGGTCTCTTATAATCCCATGCATAAGGGCTCTACCCTCATGACCTGATCACCTCCCAGTGGCCCCACCTCCAAATACCATCACATTGGGGATTAGGTTTCAACATATGAATATTGAGGGGACACAAACATTTAGCATTTCTCTTTACAGAGCTTCTCAGAAAATATCACGGTGACCTAAGTTTTCAATTTTAGCTGTGGTTAATCAATGTTTGAGACATAATTTTTCAGGCCATATTCTTAAAATTCTCTTGTACCTATCCTCTACCTCACCATCTCTACTGTCATCACCTGAGTTTAGGCCCCATCATAATTTGCTTGGAGGACCAACCAACAATCCCTAATGGGTACCCTCTTTCTAGCCTTGATGTCTTCCCACCTATTCCCTAGACTGAATGTTTCCAAACTGTGCAGATATGCCCTTGTAATTCTTCTGTTTAAAACTACCTATGGGCTTCCCTTTGCTTATGGATTAAATAGAAACTATTTATAGCGGCATAATAGGCCCTGTATAGAAAATAAATGAAGACCTGTGATATTGTGATTTATAATAAGAAATATATATTTGGTCTTTGTCCCTGTTTCTGACACAGAGCTCCTAAAACCCTTGGAATTTTCTAAATGATAAGAGCAATAAAGGTGTCTTGATATTCATAACAAACTGCTTTCAACCACACCTGAGTTTATGGTAACAAAGTTGACTTTTGCAAAGCAGGAATGATGGGGCTGGTTGCCAGGGGAACCAACTCTGTGATTGGAGGGTTGGAACTTTCAGTCCGACCCCTGATCTCTGAGGGAAAGGGAGAGGGGCAGGAGGCAGAATCAATCACCAAAGGCTAAGGATTTGATCAATCATGCCTAGTTAATGAAGCCTCCATAAAATCGCAAAAGAACCAGTTCTGACAGGTTCTGGTTGGTGAACACGTGGAGATTTCACACGTGAGGATTTAGGGAGGGTGGCATGCTCAGAGAGGGCATGGAAGTTCTGCACTCCTTCTCGCTTATTATACTTTGCCCTTTGCATCTCTTCTATCTGGCTGTTCCTGGGTCATATTCTCTTACAACAAACTGGTAAACCTAAGTGAAGTGTTTTTCTGAGTTCTGTGAGCTGCTTTAGCAAATTAATTGAACCCAAGGCAAGGGTTGTGAGAACCTTCAATCTACAGCAGTTGGTCAGCCCAGGTGACAACATGAACTTGTGATTAATGTCTGAAGGTGAGGGTGGGGAGTCTCGTAGGACTGAGCGCTTAACTTGTGAGATTCGATGCTATATTCATGTAGATAGTGTCAGAATTGAGTTCATTGCTTGGTGATATGGAAAAACACACACAGAAGATTCCTCCCTGAAATAACCCCTTCATTCAGTCAGTATTCAAAAAGAAAAAAAGAAACCACTGTAGATCTTTTATGCAGAAGAGGATTGGTATAGAAAATAGGTGTTTATTAAAGTGTTGGAAGAGCTTTGGGTATAACCAGATCTCCAAGAATACCATCACAACTGACCTGCCAGGGAGACGGTACCTTTGTCAAAATTGGGAAGGTAGGGAATCAGAACACACTATAATGGCTACAATCCACGTGCTAGGAAACTGCTACCTCCAAGACAACTGACCAAGCGTGAAGCTATCAACTAGGCACTGGAACACTGCTGCGGAAAAGCTCCACAACTTCAACAGAAATCAGCTAAGAGCATCAGGACTATGCAGCCTCTGTCTCAGCTCTAAACCTTCTAAATCTTGAGTAGTACATGGAATTTCTGGAACCTAATTTGCATCCAGACCTCTGGTTGCAAGAGAATCTTGGAAAAGAAGTTGCTGTCCAGGAAGACAAATAGAACAGAAAGTAGGAATGGGCACTAAGTGCCCATTGACCACACCCAACACATCATTCTCTTGCCTTCTGTTATGACACAGTATTCTGGTTTTCTCCATAACCCTGTGATGCCTTATCTTCTACCTGTTTCTTACATGTTGCTGTTACTCAGGACTCAGACCTATCCTTTTCCCACTCTATATTCTCCTTCTGGGGAATTTCATGCACTCAGTATGTAAGGATTCCAAAATCATCATCTCCAGTCAGGTTTCTTTCACACATGGTACCCACATCTCCAGCTGCCTACTGGATCTCTGCCTAGATATGTCACAGGCATTTCAAGCTGAACATATCCAAAATTAAACTGATCATGTCCTCCTTCCTCAGACCTGCTCTGCCTCCTGATGTCCCTATCTCAGTAAATGTCAAGATAAACTATCTCACTTCCCAAGCAAGACACCTAGGAGTCATCCTTGACTCCTCCTCTTTACCTTCCATGTCTAGTTAATCCCCAAGTGTTGAGAATTGTACATATTAAATATCTCTCATACCTACCCATTTCTACTATCATCTCCAACCCGAACTCCGGCAAGGGTGTCTCAACTGGTTTCCCTGTCTCCAGTCTTGCCTTCCTTCAACCTGTTCTCCAACTGTATTCAGCAAGCTTTGTCAAAATCATACATCAGATCTCTTAAAACCCTTGTAGCTCTCCATAACTTTAGGATAGAGTCCAGAGCCATTAATATGGCTTTCAAGGTGCCAAGGCTAATATACAGCTGCTGTTTACCTGTACAACTAGTTATCCCGGCTGTTTTGTTTAGTTGCTTGTTTTTATTTTGGCTGCGTTGTCTCTTTGTTGCTGCACACAGGCTTTCTCTAGATGCAGCAAGCGAGGGCTAGTCTTTGTTGCGGTGCATGGGCTTCTCATTGTGGTGGCTTCTCTTGTTGTGGAGCACGGGCTCTAGGCACTCAGGCTTCAGTAGTTGCAGCACGCAGGCTCAGTACTTGCAGTATGTGGGCCCTAGAGCACACGGGCTTCTGTAGTTGTGGTGAACGGGCTCAGTAGTTGTGGTGCATGGGCTTAGTTGCTCCGCAGCATGTGGGATCCTCCTGGACCAGGGCTAGAACCTGTGTCCCTTGCATTGGCAGGTGGATTCTTAACCACTGCACTAAGGGAAGTCCCCTGGCTGTTTAAATATTGAAATTCTCCCATACTTTGAACCTATCTCCCCTACCTCTGCACTATCCATCAACTGAAGAGTTAATGCTGAATCTGTTCTAATTAGTTGATACTTATGCCAGTCAGTACCCCAAAAAGTACAGACTACTGGGCTCTGCCATTGGTTTCCACCATAAGAGGGTTGATACAGGTCTGTGTCTTGGTGCTCCCTTCCCCTCAACCCCCAGTAGGTGTTGCTTAGGGATCATTCTGGTTTTCTTCAGCACACCAATCCAATATGCTTCCCAAGCTCCATTCCTTGTCCCAGTGAAGTCCTCTACCAGTGTTCCCAAGAACACTCCATGGTCAGGGGATGATGTTGGTCCTGGTGGACATGCTGGCATCCCAGGGCTCTCTGAGACTGTGGCCAACTACCACAGGCCAATGCTCCCTCAGAGTCACCCTCATCTGGCCACATGTGGGAACTTCAGTCTCTGTTGGACTTGAGTTCCCAGAGAATGGGATGAAAAGTGGGAGAGCAGATGGGTAGATGGTTAAAGGTTCCTACAGGTCACTGTTTGGCACCAGGCAGAGTTTCTTCAGGAATGATGAACACTCCTGAGAAAGATGGGCACCCATAGGGATGGTCTGGGGACTAGTGTGAAATTCATCTCTGTTAAATTCCTCTTTTATTTATTGGAAGGGCTTGGTTAAAACCCACCTGATGCCCACCTGTCTTGGGCATTTATGATGTTAATTTTATTACTAAATAGGGGAACTAATGAGTGTATAGTGCCAGCTCTGCTCCACTCTAAATGTATATTAATTCACTTGAGGACTATGGATGTGATAATCTCCATTTTCTGGATGAGAAAACTGAAGTACAGAGAGGTTACCTAAAACCTAAGTGGCTGAACCAGGATTTCAACTTATGGTTCAGTATTTATCTACCAACTAGAGCCTCTCATCTAGTCTGAAGGATTAGGTGAGACCAAAGTATGTCACTCCAGTAGACAATTTTCATAATTAAGTCAATATAGAGATATTGAATAGATAAAAATCTAAAACAGTATTATATGAGCTAAGACATTTTGTCAACATAATTGCTGTTGATTCTACAAATGCTGAGAGAAAATTTAGTGTCTTGAAAAATATCACTGAAGTTAAGTGAATTCTCCTCTTACTGAGTCTACAGTTTACTTACTGTCCTGCAAATTAATGGGAAAATCTTTGGAAAAGTTTTATCTTGACTCAGGGGGCATCATTTCTCTAGTGGCAGGTACACCAATCACAAAAATTATATCTTTGAACAATTTGTACTGTTACTTAAGTCTCTTAGTAAGCAAGAGAATATCTATAGTTTCTCATATTTAGAGAATAAAATAGGATATATTTTTAAAATGGAATATATTTTATAAATGGATTTATTTTATAAATGGGGTACATTTTAAAAATTAGAGTTATATAATTATTGACTGATTTATATTCATGTCTCAGTTAAATGTTTTTATCTTACTCCTATAAGGCCTGTACATTCTAGCCCCTGCCTTCTTTTATAATTCTTCCCCTCACTCTGTGCTCCAGCAATTCTGGAATCTTCAGTTCCTTGGAGTCCTCTCCTCTTCTCGGAACCTTCTTCTCCTGACAATCTCAATTCTGAGCAACAGCTTAAGAATCACTTCCTCTGGGAGCTCTTCCCTGCCCTCTGGGGTCCCCTGGTTATACATTAGCAGAACCAGCTAGAAGTCCCCCAGCAAAACCTCTTCAGCTGTTACGGTGATCACTTATCCTGGCCTGTCCTTCTTGCCAGGCTACAAGCCCAGTGAGGGCAGGGCTGCCTGCTGCATCTCCAAGGTCTACCAGATGGCCCTAAACATCATAGCTACTCAACAGCTATTTGTTGAATGAATGAACATCTGTATGTGGACCCTCAAAGCACTTTGCATTTACCTTTAAGGTAACAGATGATATAGATGTTTATTTTTAAACTGACTACTGAAATTTTGCAGAAAGTTAAATTCAAAGTATTTTCTAAAGGGGTTAAAATTGGGATTGAGAGTTTTCTGACTGCCAGGAGTCTCTCTCTAGGGCTGGTTGTTTAATTGACTGAGCAAGACCTCTCATTATTCTTAGATTTTCCTTTGTTGTCCAGGGTACCTCGACCCACAATTCACCACCTTCAGAACCTCCAAATGTTAGCCTGGGCATGCCCCTCATGTTGGTTTGACTTGGATGGCATTTTGACCACTAGACCTTTGTTTGCTGTGTGTGTGTGTTTTTTTTTTTTTAACATGCAAATGTTATGTTTGGTTGATCTGTGGTTAAACACTTCTTAAAAGTCTCAGACCTCAGCTTCTTGGTGATCTCATAAAATTTCCACAGACTGTGTGTCACTCACAACCTAAGTATCTGGAAGGAAACCCAACTTTAAAATGCAGTTCCCTGAAAGGTGATACGTCTGTTTTTCTAACATCTCCAAGTCACTGGAATGTGCATTGGCAATATTTCTAGACCAGATTTCTGGGGAACTGGCTCACTTGTCTAAGAGACACAGTTAATTTAAAGACACTAAAATCTCAACAAGCCTCTTGGCTACTCCATTGCAACTACACAGATGGCTGAGTTGGAGACTAGCATATATATTAGCTGAAACAAACAGGCATTTGTCCTGAAAGAAGAGTACTGTCCATTCTAAGAATGCCATTGACAAGATCATAAATGTGGTACGTGGTCAGACCATTGGTTGATAAAGCTCAACATTCCTTCCTTCATTCATTCACTCATTCATTCAACATGTACTTTCTGCATGGGGGCTATGGGCCAGGCTAAGCCCACATGGAATAGACACAATATCTGTCCAGTTGGGTAAACAATTACAGTGCACTGTAGAGTTGTTCCATTGGTGGAAGAGTGACCAGCCTTGCCCTGGAGGAGTTGTGGGGACTTCCTAGAAGAGGCTCCACTTGAATTGGGTCTGGAAGTGGTAGTTTTCCAGTCTTAAAAGAGAGTGGCAGGGGAACCTCAAGGAAGTAAGTGTGACGAAGGCATGGCATCGAGTAAGAGCACTCTGTTCTTAGGAACTTGGAGAGCCCAGAACACAGGGCACCAGGAACATTTCTGTGGGAACATGGTGACTTGGTTTTCGTCGGTTGACCTTCACAACATTTCTATCTAATATCCAGGAATTTATCTGACCTCTTCTTGGACCCATTTTAAATTTTCATCTTGAACACATTATGGGGGTAACACGTTCCATTTATAGGCCACAGGTTGTTAAAGATGTACTTCCTTTTATTTGTCCTAAAATACTTCTCTGAATGATCACCAACAGGGTAATTTTTTCTCTTTTTATAATTGCAGCGTGTTGGTGCTCCTACCTAATCCCCAGGAGTCACACAGATAAAGAATGGATTCGAAACGCACTGTTGAAATCCTGACTGTGGTAACTGGGGCCACCTAAAAGCCAAAATCCACCCTCCTCACCTTCCACGTCACACCCACATAGGCTACATGTTGCTTTTTTTGTAACGTTTCCCCTCTTTGATGACCTCCCTCGATGTTAATGTTCTTTTATTTGTTTTGAAAATAAAACCAGAAACCCAATTTATTAATGGCAATGAGAACTAGATCTGCTGAGTGACTTATGGTAGCCAGAGCAGGACATTCTCCCTGTGCAGCTGGGAGGAATCTGAGCCTGGGCTGCTGGTTGGAAGGATCTAGATGCTGAATGGCAGCAGGTGCTGATAGCCTGTGGTGTCCATCTCCACAATAAAGACTCACCTGGGCTAGACTGGCCAAGTCTGAGGCCTGGGATGGACCCTCCCAAGGTGAGACTCTGGAGAGCCACTTGCTTCTGATACCATAAGGATAAAAATGTTCCCGGAAGGGAAAAGTCCTTATAAATGGAATTAAAGATGGCTTTGGGAACAATGTTCCTCTATACCCCAGCACCCTTTGGGATGCTGTCCTGAAACAGGATGCTATTATCCAGAGCCATTCTGGAATTTTAAAAGGAAGGGACAGAATTCTAGTCTTGAACAATCCCTGGAGTAAATTGTTAGCTCCTTGTGTGTGACTTTTTCTCCTCCTACTGAGAAAACCAAACTTGTACAGTTCTGCCCTGCGCCCTTTCCCCTTGGTTTCTCCTTGCCTTTTGGCTCAACTTACCTCAGCCTTCTCACCCTCCCTGTGTAGTGTCACCCACTCTCACGGCACCCCGTAGAACTGAGGGGCTGGATAAGGAGCACAATGCCAGTCTGAGACTAAGTGAAGGAGAGACGGGAGGAAGGGCTGGTGGAAGCATCTCGAGCCACCAGCAATCTAAGGAAGTTTGACAAGCCTGCGGGGGTGCCCTCGAGCCAAACTGCCATCAGAAGCGTCCTGGCCTCCAAGGAACAGGCTGCCTTAACACCCCTGCCATGTTCAGTCACTGGCCGGAAGTGCGTGTGGTAAGCATGGCCTTGGAGCATGGTGATAGATTTCAGAGCACAGCAGCTGGGCCTTGGGCAGTTAAGTTCCTTGAACTTGGAGGTCTGTGAGACTCACGCTTATGGCTGCCATACTTGGAGTCCTCCTCACCTCATCCCCACCCACCTAGCTTCTACCACCCTTTAGATCTTAGTTGAAACATCACTTCCTCAGGGAAGTCATCTCAAACCCTTGGATTGACCAGGCTTCCTTGCTCTCGGCTCCCACAACACATACCTTTTCTATAAGCTCCTGTTTAATTACCTGACTCCCCAGATGCACTCTGAACTCAGAAGGGCTGGAACTGTGTCTGTATTGCTCCCCACTGAATCTGCACTACGTGCAACACCTGGCCCCTGGAAGACAATAAGTGTTTGTTGAATGAACGAATGACTAGTCGCTGATGCAGCTGAGATAGCTCAAACTGTGTGACAATCTTCGTTTCAGGGAATATGCTTATGAAATTGCTCGTTCTAGATAAAAGCTTCGCATTTATGTGGTATTTTCAATTTTCAGGCTGAGCTTTCAGAACAATTTAAGAAACCCCTTGAGGGACACATTTCAAGTTAGAGCAATGCTCCTGAGTCACGGTGGCTATTTCCCAATTCCATCTTGGAATAGAGTCTGGGGCAAAAATAGATGAAGACAACAGGTTTCAGGAGAAACCTAAATCCTCATACTGATTTGATCACTAACAGGATCTTAAATTTCTCCTCTGGAAACCTGTGTTCATACTTCTTGGGTTAGTAAGAGCTCTAAACGACATAATAGATGTAAGAAGGTGCTGGCTAGTTCTGATGCCAGCCCAACCTGGATTGTATTACTACTGCTATTCTTTATGGACTGTAGGTCAGGGTGAGGGGAGTACGGAGGTGAGTGAGTGAAGGGGAGGGAAGATGTAGATCAGGACATCAAGACTCCCCAAAATATCTGGGGGGAGAAGTTGTGCCTTGGAAAATAGCACAGGGGTTCAGAGAAGACAGTTTCCTGAAAGGACACCAGACCTGTCTGAAAACTAAGGAGGGATGTATAAGCTATGGAGACCCATTCACATGACTGTGCATTGGGTGTAAAAATAGGACCCTGAGGTTGCCAGACTCTGAAATGATTGCCTTAGTTCTAACTAATACTCTTAACTGGGAAAAATGTGGGCAGTTCTGTGGTATGAAGCAGCACTTCCTGACAAAGAAGTCTGTGGATCCATTTAAGACGTTCCGAGCAGTATCCCTCAAGATGTCTAAAATGCCTCAGCCAAGTTGGCCAGAGCCTTAGGAAACATTACATGCTGCTGAGAACCATGTGGGTTGGCAGAAGCTGCTCTGTGCACAGATTAGTTCATCCTCAGCCCACCAGGGACGAGCCCCTGGGGCCGCTCCCTGCTGCCAGAGCACCCAGTGGAAGCACCTAGGGATACGAGCCCCTTCCTGGTTGTTCCCGAAGTTGCATGGCATGCTTAGAATGAATACTGGCATCAGAGAACCCAGAGATCTGGGTTCAAGCCTTGAGATCACCAAATCAGCTCTGGGACCTTGGGCTATCTCCTTAACGATGACATTTTCATCTATAAAATGGAACTATAGTAGCAGCCTTCCTCACAGATTTGGTATAAGAATTTCATATAATGTATGTCAAGTATCCGGAACACAGTAAATGTTCAGTAAATGAGAATTATTCTGATTTAACTTAGGAGTGGAAAACAGACCTGATTTGGACACTGGTTTTGCTACTTAGTAGCTGTGTGATCTTGGGCATGTTACTTAATCTCTTTGAACCTCGTTAATTTCCTTATTTGTAAATTGGGAAAATACTACTTAACCTGCTGTGGTGTTGTAAGAATTAGAGTTAATTTAAGAAAGGTGCCTTACTAAGTAACTGGCACATAGTAGTAGTACTCAGTAAAAGTTATCTGTCAGGATTATTTGTAGATCAAAGAAAGAATAAAAATTCTTGATTTGGTTTGTACAGAGCAAGTATGTGTAAGGATAACAAGCCAATTTGAATTGTTCTGTGGGAAACAAATTGTCTTCTAAGACAGGCTGCCTTATTTCCCCAGGTTAGACCAGTTCTGAACCTGTGGGCAACAGAGGCAGAGGCTGGAGACTGGCCCTAGGGCCTGGAAGGGTCAGACCGCAGCCCCCTCCTATAAGGGCCTCCTTCATCTGTCCATTTTCCAGGAAACATTTTCGCATCCAGCCTCAGGTGCCCTGAGAAGAGGTGAAGCATTAGGTCACCATTACTTATACTGCCACAGAATTTTCAGACCATGAGACTCCTATCTCTCCCCAGGCTGGGCTGGCCTGTCCCCAAGAAGGAAAGAAGCCAGGAAGTGGATGAGGTTACAAAACTATTTTATATCTGTTCTGTTTTTAATTGATTTCACAGTGCAGGAAGAAAAATCGGAATCCTTCCTACATTACCTTTCAACGCAGGAGTCCTCCTCTGGTTAGGAAACCCATCTGGGGAAGAGTTGGAGTTGGTCTTTGTGTGGTCAGTGTTCCTCCCTGCATCCTGCAATCCCGGGCAGTGCCAGCCCTGCTCCCATCAGTGGGTTCCCTGTGAGCCACCCCCTTTACACACTGGTTTGGAGAGAGGGGGAGCCCTGCCTTTGCCCTGGGCTCCAAAAGGGCCCAACTCTTTTCCACTTAGTGTAGCCTCCCTGTCAGCTGGGGTCTCCCAGACCCTTATATCCAGGTACCACAGGCTCTGTGGAAGCCCAAGTCCTCCTGGGATTTTCATGGATCCCTGGTGGGATGCAGGGGTGACTAACTTTTTACAATTATCTTTGGCCTCGCAAATTTTTTGCACCTTGTGGCAGAAAAGCTGCCGCCCGCCCAGCACCCCTGCAAATGGTGTGTGATGTGTTCTTTGTCAGGATTTGATGGTTGTAAGGAGTGGTCACATAATGAGCTACAGAGAAATCAGTGAACACATGTATGTTTCAGACTTCCGTTCTTATAAGGCTGTTCAGCCATCCAGCCATTCATGTGGGAGGATGGGGGTACATCTGCATTTATTAACTATTTTTTAATATGAACTCTGCCTTTATGGAGGGAAACTGGGTGACTGAAGAACAAGGAGGTGGGAGATTTTGCTATCTTTTTAAAATTTTGTACCATTTATATGTACAACTATTGTGTGCCTACATGTGTGCGTGCACACACACACACACACACACACACACACATCCCACGTCCCTCATTCTTTCTCCCTATGCCATCTAAAATGCTCCAGCCCCTTCTCTCTACAGAGCTAATCCTTCAAGGGCTGATTTCAAAAAGTCTTCTTTTCCCAACTACTCAAGTCCTCAGTAGTCCCTTTCACCCTCTCTGAACCCTGAATTTCCAGTCAGTCTTGCTAAGGTTGGGACCTACTGCACAAACCATCTCATAATGTAAGAGTGTAACATAGTGTCAGTTTCCTGAGAGCTGTGCTTGTCTCTAGTCAATTCCTTAAAGGTAGAGACCAGCCACAGCTTAGTTTCTCTGGATCTCTCACAGCACATAGCTGAACAAATGAATTAGAGGCAAAGGCAAAACCAGACAATTCTGAAGGAAAAGGGCATGGCTAAAACAAAATGCCCTTTGGAACCCATATCACGTACCTGGTATTAGCTCTTACTGCTCCCAGAACCAGTGGGAATGATGGAAGTGAGAAGCTGCTGTCACTGGACCCATTACCTGTCTCTGTTCCATCGCAATGAGAACAGTTGGGTCTTTTCAAGGGGATGTGTTTCGGATGAACATCCCCATATAGGAACATACATGCTTATACAACATATACCTCAGCAGGCAGTAATCTTTTTGCTGATGGAGGGTCTTGCCTCGATGTTGATAGCAGCTGGTTGCTGAAGGCTGGGATGGCTGTGGCCATTTCTTAAAATAAGACAACAATGAAGTTTGCTACACTGATCGACTCTTTCTTCCATGAATGATTTCTCTGTAGCATGCAATGCTGTGTGATAGCATTTTACCTACAGTAGAGCTTATTTCAAAATTGGAGTCAATCTTTTCAAACCCTCCCACTGCTTTATCAACTAAGTTTATGTAATATTCTAAATCCTTTGTTGTCATTTCAACAATCTTCACAACAACTTCACCAGGAGTAGATTTCATCTCAAGAAACTACTTTCTTTTCTTATCCATTAGAAGCAATTCCTTATCTGTCAATTCAATTTTTATCATGAGATGGCAGCAATTCAGTCACATCTTCAGGCTCCACATCTAATTCTAACTCTCTTGATATATCTACCACATCTACAGTGACTTTCTTCACTGAAGTCTTGAATCTCTCAAAGTCATCCATCAGGCTGGAATCAACTTCTTCCAAACGCTTAATGTTGATATTTTGAGATTTTCCCATGAATCACACATGTTCTTAATGACATCTAGAAAGGTGAATCCTTTCCAGAAGGATTTCAATTTATCCTTCTCAGATCCATCAGAGGAATCACTACCTATGGCAACAATAGCCTTGCAAAATATAATTCTTAAATAATAAGACTTGAAAGTTGAAATGACTCCTTGATCCGTGGGCTACAGAATGGCTCTTGTTAGCAGCCATGAAAAAAACATTAAACTCATTGCCTCCATCACAGCTCTTGGGTGACCAGGTGCATTGTCAACAAGTAGTAATATTTTGAAAGGAATCTTTTCTTTTTCAGAGCAATAGCTCTCAACAGGGGGCTTAAAATATTCAGTAAACCAGGTTGTTAACAGATGTGCTGTCATCCAGGCTTTGTTGTTCCATTTACAGAGCACAGGCAGAGTAGATTTAGCATAATTCTTAAGGGCCCTAAGATTTTCAGAATGGTAAATGAGCATTGGCTTCAACTTAAAGTCACCAGGTAAGGGCTTCCCTGGTGGTGCAGTGGTTAAGAATCTGCCAGCTGGTGCAGGGGACACAGTTTTGAGCCCTGGTCTGGAAAGATCCTACATGCCATGGAGCAACTAAGTCCATGTGCCACAACTACTGAGCCTGTGTTCTCAAGCCCACGAGCCACAACTACTGAGCCCACGTGTCACAACTAATGAAGCCTGCACACCTAGAGCCCGTGCTCTGCAACAAGGGAAGCCACTGCAATAAGAAGCCTGTGCACCACAACGAAGAATAGCCCCGGTTCACCACAACTAGAGAAAGCCCACACACAGCAACGAAGACCCAATGCAGACAAAAATAAATAAATAAATAAATAAATAAATAAATAAATTTAATAAAAATAAAAAGGTCACCACGTGCACTAACCCCCAGCAAGAGAGTCAGGCTGTCCTCTGATGCTTTGAAGCCAGGCATTGACTTCTCCTCTCTAGCTATGAAAGTCCTAGATGGCATCTTCCAATAGAAGGCTACTTTGCCTACACTGAAAATTTTAGTGTTGCCACATTCATTAATTATCTTAGCTAGATCTTCTGGATAACTTGCTGCAGCTTCTACATCAGCATTTGCTGCTTCACCTTGCACTTTGTTGTTAATGGAGATGCCTTCTTTCCTTCAACCTCTGCTAGCTTCAAACGTTTCTTCTGCAGCTTCCTCACCTCCCTCAGCCTTCATAGAATTGAAGAGAGCTGGGGCCTTAAGCTTTGGCTTAAGGGAATGTTGTGGCTGGTTTGATCTTCTTTCCAGATCAAGGAAACTTTCTCCTTATCAGCAATAAGGCTGTTTCATTTTCTTATTTTTCATATATTTACTGGAGTAGTAATTTAATATCCCTCGGGAATTTTCCCCTTTGTATTCACAATGTGGCTAACGGTTTGGTGCAAGAAGCCTAGCTTTCCCCCTATCTTTGCTTTCAACATGCCTTCCTCACTAAGTTTAATGATTTCTATCTTCTGATTTAAAGTGAGAGATGATGTAAGACTCTTACTTTCACTTGAAATCTTAGAAGCCATTATAGGGTTATTAACTGCCCTAACTTCAATATTATTGTGTCTCAGGGAATAGGGAGGCCTCAGGAGAGATGGAGGAAGGCTGGTTGGTGGAGCAGTCAGAGCATACACATTTTGATTACTTTTGCTGTCTTATTTCTCCAAAGAAGACATACAGATGGCCAATAGGCACATGAAAAGATGCTCAACATGGTTAATTATTAGAGAAATGCAAATCAAAACTATAATGAGGTACCATTTCACACCAGTCAGAATGGCCATCATTAAAAGTCTACAAATAACAAATGCTAGAGAGGGTGTGGAGAAAAGGGAACCTTCCTACACTGTTGGTGGGAATGTGCATTGGTGCAGCCACTGTGGAAAACAGTATGGAAGTTCTTCAGAAAACTAAAAATAGAATTACTTATATGACCCAGCAATCCCACTCCTGGGCATATATCTGGACAAAACTGTAATTCAAAAGGACACAGGCAACTCTATGTTCATAGCAGCACTATTCACAATAGCCAAGACAAGGAAACAATCTAAATGTCCATCAACAGATGAATGGATAAAAAAGGTGTGGTCCATATATGATACAGTAGAATACTACTCAGCCATAAAAAAAATGAAATAATACCATTTGCAACAACATAGATGGGCCTCAAGATTTTCATACTAAGTAAAGTAAGCCAGACAAAGACCATATGATATCACTTATATGTGGAATCAAAAATATGACACAAATGAACTTATCTATGAAACAGAAACAGAATCATGGACATAGAGCACAGACTGGTGGTTGCCAAGGGGTAGGGGGTTGGGGGATGGATGGAGTGGGAGATTGGGGTTAGCAGATGTAAGCTTTTATATATAGAATGGGTAAATAACAAGGTCTACTGTAGAGTACAGAGAACTATATTCAATATCTTATGATAAACCATAATGGAAAAGAATATTTTAAAATATGTATATATATATATATATATATATATATGTGTGTGTGTATAACTGAATCACTTTGCTGTATAGCAGTAATTAACACAACATTGTATATCAACTATACATCAATTTTTTAAAAAGCTTGCTATCTTCTCTAGGTGTAGTTTGTGGCACCTCAAAATAATCATAACATCAAAGATCACTGATCACAGATCACCTTAACAAATATAGTAATAATAAAAAAGTTGGAAATATTGTGAGAATTACCAAAATGTGACACAGAGAAAAATGTTGTTGGAAAAATGGCACTGACAGACTTCCTCGATGCAGGGTTACCACAAACCTTCAGTTTGTAGAAAACGCAGTTACCTGCGAAGCACAATAAAGTGAAGTGCAATAAAATGAGCTATGTCTGCATAGACTATGTTTTTCCCTATAAATACATACTATGTATAAAAAACTCATAAAGTTTAATTCACAAATTAAGCACAGTGAAAGAATTTCTAGCATCACTCCACTTGCTCTTTGAGGCCATTATTAAGTAAAATAAGGGTGACTCGAACGCAAGCAATATCGCGACAGTTGATCCCATAACCCAGATGGACGGTAAGTGACTAATGGACAAAGGGATGATTCACTTCCCAGGCTGGATGGAGTGGGATGGCACAAAATTTTGTCATGTTACATAGAACGGCCCACAATTTAAAACTCATGAACTATTTCTGGAATTTTCCATTTCATATTTTTGGACAAGTTGACCATAGGTAACTGCAACAGGGGTAAGTGGGGACTACTGTACTCCTCGCTTTTGAAAATGGAACCCAAACAGAAGAATGCCTCCCTCCTACAGCTGACCCCCACTCCCCAGGAGGGACTGGGAGGGGTAAGGAGGTCCCACCACCCAAAGCCCTAGAGGTTCTTACAGTGTTCCTTCCCCTCCCCTGTTTAGCATGAATGGTGATGACCCTCAGCTGGTGCTCCCGCATGGAGCAGCCAATCCCAGGAAGCTCCAACCCAACTGACCCAGGCCTGCGGGCCATGCCAAGGTTCCTCCGGGGCAGTCACATTTCCATAAAACTCCAGGCACAGAAGGCAAAAGGGTTCATCCTCCCTGCCTCAGGCCTTCCAGAAATGCCTCTCCCAGGGACCAAGACTCCACTGCCCTCCGCGACGCAGCTGAATGCCAGAATTAGCCAGACTCCTCTCCCGCCATCACCTTCCAGAGCCCCTTCATCTCTAAAGCCTGAAACTCGGACGTCTGCTTTGGGAGCCCAAAATAAAGTCTCATTTCCTTTCAAGTTCAAATTGCATCTGCCTGGGATTAGCAGAACAGCTAGTCTGCCACGCGGTGTCTCCCTCCATTTCTGGAAATCCCTGAAAGATGCAGCCCGGTAAGCGTTGATCTCTCCATCTGCCACTTGTGGTGCCACCATGGCAGTCTGAGCCCCCGGTTCACCTCACGCCCTCTTGTAACTCATTTCTCCAGGATGAGTTCTTTTACACACGTAGACTCACTGCAAGTAGGCGCTGGACACCTCCCCCACCCCCTCACCCTCCCTTGATCCCACACAATTTAACTCCCCAGTCTAGGACAGAAGGCAGTGTTTCCTGAATATTTGGGAGCTAAGAAAAGTGGATAACTGTGTTCTTCCTGGAGCTCACAGGCCCAAAAACTCCAACCTCTAGGCCATGTATAGCTCCCAGCAGGCTCTCCCACCCTCAAGAATCTTTAGATGAACACTGATTCTAGATCCCCTAAGACCCCTTTCCAGAGAGCAGGGGGCATTTTCCCCTCCTCCTGGCCTATGGCTGGCTCATGCTGCACCAGCACAACTGGCCCTGGGAACCTCCATTTCCTTCAAGAGAAGACCCATCTCTGACTCCCCAGGGCCCAGATAAGACAGCTGCACTACTCAACCTTGCATTGCCTGTGTTATACTAATTTAAACCCATGTGGAGTATGATACGCAGTATAATGGCCACCTCCCTCTACCAAAGATATACACATTTTAATCCCCAGAACCTGTGAATACTGCTGGTTACTTGGCAAAGGGGAATTAAGGTTTCAGACAGAACTGTTTGCCAATCAGCTGACCTTGAGATAGGGCGATTACCTGCAGTGCTGGCCTGGACGCTGGAGGAAGGGGCCATGAGCCAAGGAATGTGGGTGGCCTTGGAAGCAGAGAATAAAGCTTACAGTGTCCAGAAAGGAACACAGCCCTGCCAGCACCTTGATTTTAGCCACATGAGAACCATGTCAGATTCTGACTTAGAATACTATAAAATCATATAAATTTGTGTTGTTTTAAGCTGCTAAGTTTGTGGTAGTTTATTATGGCAGCAACTAGGAAACCAATACATGGAGGATACCAAGAATTCAGTCTAAATTCTAACTTCAGGAAAAACTGTTCTAACTCTTCACCACTTAGCATCTAATCTGCAGCTGTCATACTCAGATTCATGATGTCTTCACCGTTTGCTTCAAGAATAACTTGCTTTACTTTGGTGTAAATAGACAGTTTATCCTGGTGACTTCCTTGAAAACAAGAGAATCTGTTCCAAAGTTTCAAGAGCCCATCTCCAGAAACCCACATGGCAGTTCTCTTTTACAGCAATCCTAAAATGGCATTTCCCTTACTAAAATATAACATACTTTAAGTTCTTCTTCTCTCGGAATCCTGATACGTAAATCACAGCTATCGCTCTAAGTCATCTTCCCTCCATTTCAATTGCTATTAGTGAGGTTCAAGGCCAGCTCTATCACTTTCTAGAAACACTGTGAAGGCCTCACTCCGCCCCCATTCTATTACTCAACACTACAGTGGAGGGATCTTTCTAGAATCTGATCATCCTCCTGTTGATAAACATTCCATGGCTCCCCATTGCTCTCAGGAGACCACACATGGCTTCCAAGCACATGATCGGCCCCTGCCCATGTTTCTGGCCTCATTTCCAGCACATGTAGAACCAGCACCAGGGTGGTTTTATCAAATGTGTAGTCACAGAGCACTGAGCGTCAACCTATGGAATGGACTGTGCAAAGCAGATGCCCACACTTTCATGGCATCTAGCTTGTACAACACAGCTATGGCTGTGATGGTTTGAATTGTGTCTTCCCCAAACTCATGTCTTGAAGTCCCATCTTCCAGGACCTCAGAATGTGACCTTAGTTGGAAGTAGGGTTTTTGCAGCTGTAATCTGTTAAAATAAGGTTATCTTGCAGAAGGTGGGCCCCTGTTCCAACATGACTGGGGATTCTTACAAAAAGGGGCAAGTGGACATAAGCACACAGGCAGGAAGTGTGCCACGTGAAGATTGGAGGTACGTGGCCAGGAGCCAAGGAACCACCAGCAACTAGGAAAGAGGTCTGGAGCAGATTCTTCCCTGGCACCTTCCGAGGGAGCATGGCCCCGATGACACCTTGGAATTCTAACCAATTGAACTGTGAGGCAATAAACTTCAGTTGTTCTAAGCCACCTGAGTAGCAGTATTTTATTACAACAGTCGTAGGAAACTAATATAGTGGCCCCACTGGCTCCTCAGCTTCAGACTTCTCCAGCATTTGCCAGCAGTGCCTATGGCTCTCCGTGTGGAAATGTGGACACACAGTAGGGCTGTGAAGTAGTGAAGGTCACATTTTCAAAGATCCACAAAACTCATTACTACAAAAACTGAGAGGCCCCTGCCCTTTGCTCTCTCACTGCTTCTCAACTTCATGGAAACCAGTGGCTAAGAAGAATTCATTAAAGGAGAGCATTAGTCAGTTTGCCTGCAGTGGGTTGGTTTTGTCCTCTTCCTCCTTAGAGATAATGAGGAGTGAAGAACAATTCAATATTCTCAAAACATCAAATGTTCCAGTGAGGTCAAAGCATGGCATTCATCTCTTACCTTTGTTCCTGTTTCTTACTTCCACACAGTTTACTCCAATCCTTGTGTTCTCTTATTTTTTTAATACATTTATTTATTTATTTTTGGCTGCGTTGGGTCTTTGTTGCTGTGCGCTGGCTTTCTCTAGTTGCGGTGAGCGGGGTCTACTCTTCGTTGCAGTGCGCGGGCTTCTCATTGTTGTGGCTTCTCTTGTTGCAGAGCACGGGCTCTAGGCATGTGGGCTTCAGTAGTTGTGGCATGAAGTCTCAGTAGTTGTGACTCACAGGGTCTAGAGTACAGGCTCAGCAGTTGTGGCACATAGGTGGCACGTGGTATGTGGGATCTTCCCAGACCAGGTATTGAACCCCTGTCCCCGACATTGGCAGGCAGATTCTTAACCACTGTGCCACCAGGGAAGTCCCCCTTGTGTTCTCTTAATTAAAACCAAAATGGACTTGACTTTTCAGTCCCAGTTAATAAGAGGTGAAGCCAGCCTGTTATGTCTGGGCTCCAGAAACTGCTCCGAACAAGATGTACCTGCAAGAAAAGACTGTGCCAGGGAAAAGCAAACACAGTAAGTCACCACCCCTTCCTGGCAGGACTACTGTCTTCTGTGTGGGATCCAGGAGGCTGATTCTCAGGTAGGTCCCACCATCTCTGGGAAGGAGACTAACTGGACACAAGGGCCCTACTTGGAGTGGGTGAGGCTGGAACAAGGGACCAGAAAGTAGGTTGGGGACTCACGTCAGATTTGCTCTTAATCTCCAGGTGGAGAAATGTCCATAGGAAAGGGTGAGGAGGTGAAGGCCAGTCTTGAGGAGGAGAAGGAGAGGGAGAAAGGAGAAAAAGAAAGCAGAAGGAAGGACTAAAAGGAGGGAGGGAGAGACTGAAAAGAAAATGGTTTCAGGGCTGATGGAGGGAGAGAGCCTGTGTCCTGTGGTCAGGCCCAGAGACTGTCTGTAGTTGGCCCTGTCCTCGTCAACTTGGCCCACCAGAGGTGAGCTTGTGCCCCAGGCAAGACTGCCTTCCCACATAGGAGGACCATGCAGTGCCATGTAAAGGGCTTCCATAAAGGCCAACCCACCCCCAAACGTCTTCCCCATAAGCCTGCCATTTGCCTCAGATTTCTTTGCCATTTGTCCCTGTGGATTAAATCTTTGTCTTGAAGCAAATAACTAAAGCTAAGACTTCTTGAATGTTTACATCCTCTAAGCACTGTTCTAAGTGTCGTACATGTATCAGCTGACTTCATCTGTAAAATAGCTTCCCAAGGTAGGTGCCATGATAGTCATCATTCTCTCCACATTTCAGATGAGGAAACTGAGGCACAAACTAGTGGAGCAACTTACATAATGTCATCAAGCTGGTAAGTGGTAGAGCCAGGGTTTGAACCCAGTCTGGCTGGTTCCAGAGTCCACATTCTTCCCATTGCGCTATACTTATTCCCAAAATGAAAACCATCAGGAACTCTCCCACCATGGCTTTCAAAGCCATGTGTTGCTCCTTAATTGGGTTTTTTAGGATGAGAGGTTGCTTTGAAGATAATTAATGAGAAACACTTGGAACCATCACCTCTAAGCACCTCTCTGTAGTCCTCCAGCTGGGTTCACTAACAATTACTGTTCACAGCCTCGTGCCTTCCCCCCCACACACCCCTGAGCTATGACTGGAAAGCAATAGACAGGCTCCACAAATCATAAAACTCAGCCTCATTACCTCATAATATGTGTAAAGGCAGGTCATCAGGCTGGCAAAGCTGTTACATCAAGTACCATTACTTAATTTTTGGAAGCCAAATGACAACACTGGATGATAGAAAAACATGTCTGCTTGCTATTTGAGTTTACTGACACTTTGCTCTCAAGAAAAATACAACCTAAGCTTCTAAAGGCAGTGAGATTATGTAACAGTATTATTACCCCAAACAACAATAACAACCATCACAAAAATACTACTCTTAGGCAAATTTATCCATTAGAATGGAATGGTAGATCTGAAAATTACCTGATTTTACAGTGGAGAACACTGAGGCACAGAAGGTATACAGGTTTAAATGATTTATTGAAGGTCGCATAATTCAGTAGCTTTTAATCCTAACAGTACATCAAAATCACCTACAGAAGCATCTAAATATGCAGCTACTTGGGAACCACTCCAGACTTGCTGAGTCAGGACCTCAGGTGGGTAGCATCAAAGGGCAGCTGGACAGGTTTATTAGTGACAAGAACCAGGAGCCAAGGGTCCTGACCCCCCCACATTCTCTCCCCCACCCCCTGTTGTCTGCTTTCCCACTCTCATTATTCCCAGGATATATAAAAGAGAAAGACATACACACAGGCAGCTCTGTTTCATACATATACACAAAACCTTTAAGCAACATTTCCCTGTAATTGCACAGCACCTACCCCTATTTTGGTACTTATAGTGCATTAAAAGTATCCCCGATGTCTGACAAGGAAGTGCCTTCATTTTCTTAAGTTTTCTATATCCTGATAACAATATAAAGGAATAGAAATGAGGATATGTGGAAAACGCTGAGTGTGTATGTGAATAGGGACAATTAGAAACTTTTACTTGATGGGGCCCAAGATATTCTGAGAATAAGTATGTGACAGGAAAGGACATGTGTCAGAATTACTTAAAGACCATGAGGAAATCTTGGTCAGTGGCACAGATTCAACCAATGTGGGAAGTTTCTCATTATGCTCCAAGCCCACATAAATTTTGGGTGAAATATAACAACAAAATGTTATTGTTGTTGTCATCATTATCACTGTCATTTCATAGCCAAACTCAAAACTAAGCAAGGAAAATTCCCAGGTACCAGGAAGGAAGTAGAAACTCAAACTCATAAAGTTGAGCAGGGGCTAAAAGTAAACTGTCCACAGGGACATGAGAAACAGGTGCTGGCAGAGAAGATGTGTGTTAACAGCCATGGGAACAGAATTATGCTTCAGGCCAGCAGGTGGTAAGAAGTAGAAACTGACCTCTTTGAATAAAGCTAAAAGCCAGAAAGAGATGTTCCTCCCATGAAATAAGGACTAGAAGACTCTGCCCACTGGTCTAAGGAACAGCAGGAAGCTGACCATCTGGCCAACACTGTGGGTGGTGAAAGAGTAGACCTATAGAAATCAAACTTCCAAAATTGTACCATGTGTAGGTGTTAGTCAGAATTTCTCCAAACCATAACCAAATGAAGTTATACTCAAAAAATAAATATAAAAAGTACCCAGGAATGAACTCTGCAAAGGCAAATGTGAACCAAGTGATACAGATGCCTGCACAATACAAGTTCACAGAGCTCTAACAGGAAACTTTACCTACTGAAGATGAATTCATGGTAAATATGTCTAATTCTAGGAAGAAAGGAACTATCTTGAAATATAGTCAACAGATGAGATAGTTGGGAAAATGTGTACCCCAATAAACTACACATGATGGAATAATATGAAAAGATTTTTTAAATGAGTATGTCTAAAATATTCAAAAAGAGTAAAAGATACAAAGTAACATGAAAAAGACATGTTACTTTTTCATAATATCTTTTGCTTTATTTTAGTAAACAAAATAGTAACATGCAAATACAAGAAAGCAGCATTTTCTGATGTTATTATATATACCTGAAAAATATAAGCAAATGAATGGGAAACAATAATGGGACACAGTAAGGTGGTTAGGGCAAGGTTAATAGAGAAATCAATGATCTTCCAATATAAAAGCAACAGCCCCTTAGAACATAATAACAAAAGATCTCATTTATAATAAACACAATAACCAAAACATAAAATACCTAGAAATAAATATGAAATATTTAAGATCTATATGAAGAAAACTTTAAAATGCTACCGAGATATGCAAAAGATGACTTGATAAAATGTAAAGACAAACCTTACTCGTGCATAGGAAGATGTGATATCAAAGAATGTTAAATATCCCTAAATTTAATCTATTCTTGCCTATTTATTTTTCAGAAATAGAATTTGAAGAAATAATGGCCAAAATTTTTCCAAACTTAGTGAAAACTATATACGCACAGGTCCAAGAAGATCAGCAAAATCCAAGCAAGTTAAAGACAAACCACACAAAAATGTATCATAATCAAATTGCTGGAAACAAGAAACAAAGATAAAATTTTAAAGGCAGTCAGACTAAAATAAAGCAAAAGACATTACACATAGGAGAACAAAATTTTAAATTTCATTAACTGGGCATTAAAAACAATGGAAACAAAAAGAAAAGAAAATGACATCTTTAAAATGCTGAAAGAAAAAAAAATAAAACTATTAGTCTAGAATTTATATCCAGCAATAATATTGTTAAAAAGCAAAGGTAAAATAAAAACAGTTTCAGGCAAACAAAAGCTAGGTGAATTCATTACCAGCAGACTTTTGCTGAAAGAAATGAAAGAGGATATTTTTCAAGCAGAAAGAAATACCAGACAGAAATTTGCACCTATACAAAGGAATAAAGAAAAATGGTAAATATCTAATATAAAGTAATTAAATATAAAATACTTATTTCTAATATTTAAACTTTTTAAAAAAGACATTTGGTTGTTTAAAGCAAAAATAATTTACCGTGGGATTTACAACATATGTAGAGGTAAAATGTATGACAAGGAAAATACAAAGGTTGGAAGAGAGAAGTAGAAATATACAGATGCCATGTGATGTAATATGTGAAGACAGGTTGTGATAAGGTGAAGACAGATACTGTGAATTCTAGAATAACCACTATGAAAATAAGTTAACAAAAAGAGCTATAGCCAATAAACCAATAGAGGAGGGAAAATAGAATATAAAAAACACTCAAAAAATTCAACAGAGGATAGGACAACATGAAAAGAAGGAACAGAGATCGATTGGGACAAATAGAAAACAAATAGCAGGTGGGGCTAATGGCGGACTCTGGGAGGGCTCATGCCAAGGAGTACTTCCCAGAATTTCTGCTGCCAGTGTCCTTGTCCTCATGGTGAGACATAGGAGGCCCTCCAACACTAGCAGGTTACTAGAAGAATGCCAAGGAGAGGGCAGACAGCAGAAGCAAGAAGAACTACAATTCTGCAGCCTGTGGAACAAAAACCCCATTCACAGAAAGATAGAAAAGATGAAAAGGCAGAGGGCTATGTACCAGATGAAGGAACAAGATAAAACCCCAGAAAAAAAACTAAATGAAGTGGAGATAGGCAACCTTCCAGAAAAAGAATTCAGAATAATGATACTGAAGATGATCCAGGACCTCAGAAAAAGAACGGAGGCAAAGTTTGAGAAGATGCAAGAAATGTTTAATGAAGATCTAGAAGAATTAAAGAACAAACAAACAGAGATGAACAATACAATAACTGAAATGAAAAATAAACTAGAAGGAATCAACAGCAGAATAACTGAGGCAGAAGAACGAATAAGTGACCTGGAACACAGAATGGTGGAATTCACTGCTGTGGAACAGAATAAAGAAAAAAGAAATGAAGACAGCCTAAGAGACCTCTGCGACAACATTAAATGCAACAACATTCGCATTATAGGGGTCCCAGAAGGAGAAGAGAGAGAGAAAGGACCCAAGAAAATATTTGAAGAGGTTATAATCAAAAACTTCCCTAACATGGGAAAGGAAATAGCCACCAAAGTCCAGGAAGCGCAGAGAGTCCCATACAGGATAAATGCAAGGGAAAAAAAGGCCGAGACACAAAGTAATCAAACTGGCAAAAATTTGTCTTGAAAGCAACAAGGGAAAAACAACAAATAAGATGCACGGGAATTCCCATAAGGTTAAGAGCTGATTTCTCAGCAGATATTCCACAAGCCAGAAGGGAGTGGCATGACATATTTAAAGTGATGAAAGGAAAGAACCTACAACCAAGATTACCCAGAAAGGACCTCATTCACATTTGGAGGAGAAATCAAAAGCTTTACAGACAAACAAAAGCTAAGAGATTTCAGCACCATCCAAGCAGCTCTACAACAAATGCTAAAGGAACTTCTCTCAGTGGGAAACACAGAGAAGGAAAGGATCTAAAAAAACAAACCCAAAACAACTAAGAAAATGGTAATAGGAATATACATATCGATAATTACCTTAAATGGAAATGGATTAAATGCTCCAACCAAAAGACACAGGCTCACTGAATGGATACAAAAATAAGACCCATGTATATGCTGTCTACAAGAGACCCACTTCAGACCTAGGGACACATACAGACTGAAAATGAGGGGATGGAAAAAGATATTCCATGCAAATGGAAATCAAAAGAAAGCTGGAGTAGCAATACTCATATCAGATAAAATAGACTTTAAAATAAAGAATGTTAGAAGAGACAAGGAAGGACACTACATAATGATCAAGGGATCAATCCAAGAAGATATAACAATTATTAATATTTATGCACCCAAAATAGAAGCACCTCAATACATAAGGCAACTGCTAACAGCTATAAAAGAGGAAATCGACAGTAACACAATAATAATAGGGGACTTTAACACCTCACTTACACCAATGGACAGATCATCCAAACAGAAAATTAATATGGAAACACAGGCTTTAAATGACACAATAGACCAGATAGATTTAATTGATATTTATAGGACATTCCATCCAAAAACAGCAGATTACACTTTCTTTTCAAGTGCGCATGGAACATTCTCCAGAATTGATCATATCCTGGGTCACAAATCAAGACTCAGTAAATTTAAGAAAATTGAAATCAGATCAAGCACCTTTTCTGACCACAACACTATGAGATTAGAAATAAATTACAGGAAAAAGAACGTAAAAAACACAAACAGAGGGAGGCTAAACGATACGTTACTAAATAACCAAGAGATCACTGAAGAAATCAAAGAGGAAGTCAAAAACTACCTAGAGATAAATGACAATGAAAACACGATGATCCAAAACCAATGGGATGCAGCAAAACCAATTCTAACAGGAAAGTTTATAGCAATAAAATCCTACCTCAAGAAAGAGCAAACATCTCAAATAAACAATCTAACTTTACACCTAAAAGAATTAGAGAAAGAAGAACAAACAAAACCCAAACTTAATAGATGGAAAGAAATCATAAAGATCAGAGCAGAAATAAATGAAATAGAAACAAAGAAAACAATAGCAAAGATCAATAAAACTAAAAGGTGGTTCTTTGAGAAGATAAACAAAATTTATAAACCTTTAGCCAGACTCATCAAGAAAAAGAGGGAGAGGACTCAAATCATTAAAATTAGAAATGAAAAAGGAGAAATTACAACAGACACTGCAGAAACACAAAGCATCCTAAGAGGCTACTACAAGCAACTCTATACCAATAAAATGGACAACCTGGAAGAAATGGACAAATTCTTAGAAAGGTATAACCTTCCAAGACTGAACCAGGAAGAAATAGAAAATATGAACAGACCAATCACAAGCACTGAAATTGAAACTGTGACTAAAAATCTTCCAACAAACAAAAGTCCAGGACCAGATGGCTTCACAGGTGAATTCTATCAAACGTTTAGAGAATAGGTAACATCAGCCTTCTCAAACTCTTCCAAAAAATTGCAGAGGAAGGAACACTCCCAAACTCATTCTGTGAGGCCACCATCACCCTGATGCCAAAACCAAAGATACTACAAAAAAAGAAAATTACAGACCAACATCACTGATGAATAAAGGTGCAAAAATCCTCAACAAAATCTCAGCAAAAAGAATCCAACAACACATTAAAAGAATCATACACCATGATCAAGTGGGATTAATCCCAGGGATGCAAGTCTTCTTCAATATATGCAAATCAATCAATGTGATACACCATATTAACAAATAGAAGAATAAAAACCATATGATCATCTCAATAGATGCAGAAAAAGCTTTTAACAAAATTCAGCACCCATTTGTGATAAAAACTCTCCAGAAGGTGGGCATAGAGGGAACCTACCTCAACATAATAAAGGCCATATATGACAAACCCACATCAAACATCATTCTCAATGGTGAAAAACTGAAAGCATTTCCTCTAAGATCAGGAACGAGACAAGGATGTCCACTCTCGTCACTCTTATTCACATAATTTTGGAAGTCTTAGCCACAGCAAAAAGAGAAGAAAAAGAAATAAAAGGAATACAATTGGAAAATAAGAAGTAAAGCTGTCACTGTTTGCAGATGACATGATACTATACATAGAGAATCCTAAAGATGCCACCAGAAAACTACTAGAGCTAATCAATGAATTTGGTAAAGTTGCAGGATACAAAATTAATGCACAGAAATCTCTTGCATTCTTATACACTAATGATGAAAAATCTAAAAGAGAAATTAAGGAAACACTCCCATTTACCACTGCAACAAAAAGAATAAAATATCTAGGAATAAATCTACCTAGGGAGAGAAAAGACCTGTATGCAGAAAACTATAAGACACTGATGAAAGTAATTAAAGGTGACACCAACAGGTAGAGAGATATAGCATGTTCTTGGATTGGAAGAATCAATATTGTGAAAATGACTATACTATCCAAAGCAATCTAAAGATTCAATGCAATCCCTATCAATTTGCCAATGTCCTTTTTTACAGAATTAGAACAAAAAAATCTGAAAATTTGTATGGAGACACAAAAGACCCCGAATAGCCAAAGCAGTCTTGAGGGGAAAAAACAGACCTGGAGGAATCAGGCTACCAGACTTCAGAATATACTACAGAACTATAGTAATCAAGACAATATGGTACTGGCACAAAAACAGAAATATAGATCAATGGAATTGGATAGAAAGCCCAGAGATAAACCCACGCGCCTATGGTCAACTAATCTATGACAAAGGAGGCAAGGACACACAATAGAGAAAAGACAGTCTCTTCAATAAGTGGTGCTGGGGGAACTGCACAGCTACATGTAAAAGAATGAAATTAGAACACTCCCTAACACCATACACAGAAATAAACTCAAAATGGATTAGAGATCTAAATGTAAGACTGGACACTATAAAACTCTTAGAGGAAAACGTAAGAAGAACACTCTTCAACATAAATTCAGCAAGATCTTTTTTGATCTGCCTCCTAGAGTAATGGAAATAAAAATAAATAAATGGTACCTAATGAAACTTCAAAGCTTTTGCAAAGCAAAGGAAACTACAAACAAGACGAAAAGACAACCCTCAAAATGGGAGAAAATATTTGCAAATGAATCAATGGGAAAAGGATTAATCCCCAAAATATATAAACAGCTCATGAAGATCAATATTAAAAAAACAAACAACCCAATCCAAAAATGGGTAGAAGACCTAAAGAAACATTTCTCCAAAGAAGACATACAGATGGCCAAGAAGCACATGAAAGGCTGCTCAACATCACTGATTATTAGAGAAATGCAAATCAAAACTACAATGAGGTATCACCTCACACCAGTTAGAATGGGCATCATCAGAAAATCTACCAACAACAAATGCTGGAGAAGGTTTGAAGAAAAGGGAACCCTCTTGCACTGTTGTTGGGAATGAAAATGGATACAGCCACTATGGAGAACAGTATGGAGGTTCATTAAAAAACTATAAATAGAATTACCATATGATCCAGCAATCCCACTACTGGGCATATACCCAGAGAAAACCATAATTCAAAACAACACATGCACCCCAATGTTCATTGCAGCAGTATTTACAATAGCCAGGACACTGAAGCAACTTCATGCCCATTGATAGATGAATGGATAAAGAAGATGTGGTACATATATACAATGGAACATTACTCAGCCATAAAAAGGAACGAAATTGGGCCATCTGTAGGGACGTGGATGGATCTAGAGACTGTCATACAGAGTGAAGTAAGTCAGAAAGAGAAAAACAAATGTGTATTAATGCATATATGTGGAACCTAGAAAAATGGTACAGATGAACTGGTTTGCAGGGCAGAAATTTAGACACAGATGCAGAGAACAAACGTATGGATCCTAAGTGGGGAAAGTGGTGCAGAGTGGTGTTGTGATGAAATGGGAGAGTGGGATTGACATATATATACCAATGATTATAAAATGGATAACTTATAAGAACCTGCTGTATAAAAAAGTTTTTCAAAAGAAAAAAACCAAATAGCAAATTTTGTATTTAAACCCAAGTGTATTAATAATTACATTAAATATAAATTGTCAAATACTCAAAATAAAAGTCAGAAATTGACAAATTCGATAAGGCCAACAAGTGCAAACTTCAAGAAAAGCCAAGTGAGCATGGGGCAGAGCCTGGCACAATATACTCTGGATGATCTCCCAGGCACAATTTCTTAGCAGATGTTAGTCTCCAAAAAAATGTGGTTGACTGTCAGTATGTGAAGAAATCAGTGCAAGGTGAATCCTTTTTCAAAAAGAAAATATGAATTTCTTTCCCCGTTTCAGTTTATAAATGTATTTTAGAACTCTAAAGAGAAAAAAGCAGAGTGAAAGATGGCAAAAGAGTAAGACGCGGAGATCACCTTCCTCCCCACAAATACACCAGAAATACATCTACATGTGGAGCAACTCCTACAGAATAACTACTAAATGCTGGCAGAAGACCTCAGACCTCCCAAAAGGCAAGAAACTCCCCACATACCTGGGTAGGGCAAAAGAAAAAAGAATAAAATAGAGACAAAAGAATCGGAACGGGACCTGCACCAGTGGGAGGGAGCTGTGAAGGAGGAAAGGTTTCCACACACTAGGAAGCCACTTTGCAGGCGGAGACCGCGGGTGGTGGAGGGGGGAATCTTCGGAGCCGTGGAGGAGAGCACAGCAACAGGGGTGCGGAGGGCAAAGTGGAGAGATTCCCGCACAGAGGTTCAGTGCCGACCAGCACTCACCAGCCCGAGAGGTTTGTCTGCTCACCCACCAGGGCGGGTGGAGGGCTGGGAGCTGAGGCTCGGGCTTCAGAGGTCGGATCCCAGGGAGAGGACTGGTGTTGGTGGTGTGAACACAGCCTAAAGGGGTTAGTGCACCACAGCTGGCCGGGAGAGAGTCCGGGAAAAACTCTGGAGCTGCCAAAGAGGCAAGAGAGTTTTTCTTCCCTCTGTGTTTCCTGGTGCATGAGAAGAGGGGATTAAGAGCACCACCTAAACGAGCTCCAGAGATGGGCGCGAACCACGGCTATCAGCGCAGACACCAGAGATGGGCACGAGACGCTGAGGCTGCTGCTGCCGCCACCAAGAAGCCTGTGTGCAAGCACAGGTCACTCTCCACACCTCTCCTCCTAAGAGCCTGTGCAGCCCACCACTGCCAGGGTCCCGTGATTCAGGGGCAACTTCCCTGGAAGAATGTACAGCGCTCCTCAGGCTGGTGCAACGTCCCGCCGGCCTCTGCCACTGCAGGCTCACCCCGCATCCGTACCCCTCCCTCCCCCTGGCCTGAGTGAGCCAGAGACCCCGAATCAGCTGCTACTTTAACCCCGTCCTGTCTGAGCGAAGAACAGATGCCCTCAAACGACCCACCCACAGAGGTGGGTCCAAATCCAAAGCTGAACCCCAGGAGCTGTGCGAACAAAGAAGAGAAAGGGAAATTTCTCCTTGTAGCCTCAGGAGCAGCGGATTAAAGCTCCACAATCAACTTGATGTACCGTGCATCTGTGGAATACCTGAATAGACAACGAATCATCGCAAACTGAGGAGGTGGACTTTGGGAGCAAAGATATATACATTCTTCCCCTTTTCCTCTTTTTGTGAGTTTGTATGTTTCTGTGTGGGATTTTGCCTGTATAGCTTTGCTTTTACCATTTAATCTAGGGTTCTGTCCATCCTTTTTTTTTTGTTTGTTTTTACTTAAAAATTTTTTTTCTTAATAATTAATTTTTACTTTAATAACTTTATCTTATCTTATTTTACTTTATTTTATCCTCTTTCTTTCTTTCTTTCTACTTTTTCTCCCTTTTATTCTGAGCTGTGTGGATGAAAGGCTCTTAGTGCTCCAGCCAAGAGTCAGTGCTGTGCCCATGAGGTGGGAGAGCCAACTTCAGGACACTGGTCCACAAGAGACCACCCAGCTCCATGTAATATCAAACAGTGAAATTCTCCCAGAGATCTCCATCTCAACGCCAAGACCCAGCTTCACTCAATGACCAGCAAGCTACACTGCTGAACACCCTATGCCAAACAACTAGCAAGACAAGACCACAACCCCATCCATTAGCAGAGAGACTGCCTAAAATCATAATAAGTCCACAGACACCCCAAAAACAGCACCGGACGTGGACCTGCACAGCAGAAAGATAAGATCCAGCCTCATCCACCAGAACACAGGCACTAGTCCCCTCCACCAGGAAGCCTACACAACCCACTGAACCAACCTTAGCCACTTGGGACAGATACCAAAAACAACGGGAACTACGAACCTGCAGCCTGCAAAAAGGAGACACCAAACACAGTAAGTTATGAGAAGACAGAAAAATACACAGCACATGAAGGAGCAAGGTAAAAACCCACCAGACCTAACAAATGAAGGGGAAATAGGCAGTCTATCTGAAAAAGAATTCAGAATAATGATAGTAAAGATGATCCAAAATCTTGGAAATAGAATAGACAAAATGCAAGAAGCATTTAACAAGAACCTAGAAGGACTAAAGATGAAACAAACAATGATGAACAACACAATAAATGAAATGAAAAGTACTCTAGATGGACTCAATAGCAGAATAACTGAGGCAGAAGAACAGATAAGTGACCTGGAAGATAAAATAGTGGAAATAGCTACTGCAGAGCAGAATAAAGAAAAAAGAATGAAAAGAACTGAGGACAGTCTCAGAGACTTCTGGGACAACATTAAACGCACAAACATTCAAATTATAGGGGTTCCAGAAGAAGAAGAGAAAAAGAAAGGCATGGAAAAAATATTTAAAGAGATTATAGTTGAAAATTTCCCTAATATGGAAAAGGAAATAGTTAATCAAGTCCAGGAAGCACAGAGAGTCCCATATAGGATAAATCCAAGGAGAAATACGCCAAGACACATATTAATCAAACTATCAAAAATTAAATACAATGAAAACATATTAAAAGCAGCAAGGGAAAAACAACAAATAACACACAAGGGAATCCCCATAAGGTTAACAGCTGATCTTTCAGCAGAAACTCTGCAAGCCACAAGGGAGTGGCAGGACATATTTAAAGTGATGAAGGAGAAAAACCTACAACCAAGATTACTCTATCCAGCACGGATCCCATTCAGATTTGATGGAGAAATTAAAACCATTACAGACAAGCAAAAGATAAGAGAATTCAGCACCACCAAACCAGCTTTACAACAAATGCTAAAGGGACTTCTCTAGGCAGGAAACACAAGAGAAGGAAAACATCTACAATAACAAACCCAAAACAATTAAGAAAATGGTAATAGGAACATACATATCGATAATTACCTTAAATGGAAATGGATTAAATGCTCCAACCAAAAGACATAGACTGGCTGAATGGATACAAAAACAAGACCCATATATATGCTGTCTACAAGACACCCACTTCAGACCTAGGGACACATACAGACTGAAAGTGAGGGCATGGAAAAAGATATTCCATGCAAATGGAAATCAAAAGAAAGTTGGAGTAGCAAATTCTCTTACCAGACAAAATAGACTTTGAAATAAAGACTATTAGAAGAGACAAAGAAGGACACTACATAATGATCAAGGGATCGATCCAAGAAGAAGATATAACAACTGTAAATATTTATGCACCCAACATAGGAGCACCTCAATAAATAAGGCAAATACTAAAAGCCATAAAAGGGAAAACTGACAGTAATACAAACATAGTAGGGGATTTTAACACCCCACTTTCACCAATGGACAGAGCATCCCAAATGAAAATAAATAAGGAAACACAAGCTTTAAATGATACATTAAACAAGATGGACTTAATTGATAGTTATAGGACATTCCATCCAAAAACAACAGAATACACTTTCTTCTCAAGTGCTCATGGAATGTTCTCCAGGATAGATCATGTCTTGGGTCACAAACCAAGCCTTGGTAAATTTAAGAAAATTGAAATCATATCAAGTATCTTTGCCGACCACAATGCTATGAAACTAGATATCAATTACAGGAAAAAATCTGTAAAAAAAACAAACACATGGAGGCTAAACAATACACTACTTAATAACCAAGAGATCACTGAAGAAATCAAAGAGGAAATCAAATAATACCTAGAAACAAATGACAATGGAGACATGATGACCCAAAACCTATGGGATGCAGCAAAAGCAGTTCTAAGAGGGAAGTTTATGGCAATACAATCCTACCTTAAGAAACAAGAAACATCTTGAATGAACAACCTAACCTTGCACCTAAAGCAATTAGAGAAAGAAGAAAAAAAAAAAACCCCAAAGTTAGCAGAAGGAAAGAAATCATAAAGATCAGATCAGAAATAAATGAAAAAGAAAGGAAGGAAACTATAGCAAAGATCAACAAAACTAAAAGCTGGTACTTTGAAAAGATAAACAAAATTGATAAACCATTAGCCAGACTCATCAAGAAAAAAAGGGAGAAGAGTCAAATCAATAGAATTAGAAATGAAAAAGGAGAAGTAACAACTAACACTGTAGAAATACAAAGGATCACGAGAGATTACTACAAGCAACTCTATGCCAATAAATGGACAACCTGAAAGAAATGGACAAATTCTTAGAAATGCACAACCTGCTGAGACTGAACCAGGAAGAAACAGAAAATATGAACAGACCAATCACAAGCACTGAAATTGAAACTGTGATTAAAAATCTTCCAACAAGCAAAAGCCCAGGACCAGATGGCTTCACAGGCGAATTCTATCAAACATTTAGAGAAGAGCTAACACCTATCCTTCTCAAACTCTTCCAAAATATAGCAGAGGGAGTAACACTCCCAAACTCATTCTACGAGGCCACCATCACCCTGATACCAAAACCAGACAAAGATGTGACAAAGAAAGAAAACTGCAGGCCAATATCACTGATGAACATAGATGCAAAAATCCTCAACAAAATACTAGCAAACAGAATCCAACAGCACATTAAAAGGATCATACACCATGATCAAGTGGGTTTGTCCCAGTGCAAGGGTTCTTCAATATATGCAAATCAATCAATGTGATATACCATATTAACATACTGAAGTAGAAAAACCATATGATCATCTCAATCTATGCAGAGAAAGCTTTTGACAAACTTCAACACCCATTTATGATAAAAACCCTTCAGAAAGTAGGCATAGAGGGAAATTTCCTCAACATAATAAAGGCCATATATGACAAACCCACAGCCAACATCATCCTCAATGGTGAAAAACTGAAAGCATTTCCACTAAGATCAGGAACAAGACAATGTTGCCCACTCTCACCGCTAATATTCAACATAGTTTTCAAAGTTTTAGCCACAGCAATCAGAGAAGAAAAGGAAATAAAAGGAATCTAAATTGGAAAAGAAGAAGTAAAGCTGTCGCTGTTTGCAGATGACATGATACTATACATAGAGAATCCTAAAGATGTTACCAGAAAACTACTAGAGCTAATCAATGAATTTGGTAAAGGTGCAGGATACAAAATTAATGCACAGAAATCTCTGGCATTCCTATACATTAATGATGAAAAATATGAAAGTGAAATTAAGAAAACACTCCCACTTACCATTGCAACAGAAAGAATAAAACACCTAGGAATAAATCTACCTAAGGAGACAAAAGTACTGTATGCATAAAATTACAGGCACTGATGAAAGAAATTAAAGATGATACCAATGGATGGAGAGATACACCATGTTCTTGGATTGGAAGAATCAACATTGTGAAAATGACTCTACTACCCAAAGCAATCTACAGATTCAATGCAATCCCTATCAAAGTACCACTGGCATTTTTCACGGAACTAGAACAAAAAATGTCACAATTTGTATGGAAAGACAAAAGACCCCGAATAGCCAAAGCAATCTTGACAATGAAAAACAGAGCTGGAGGAATCAGGCTCCCTGACTTCAGACTATACTACAAAGCTACAGTAATCAAGGTAGTATGGTACTAGCACAAAAACAGAAATATAGATCAATGGAACAGGATAGAAAGGTAAACCCACGCACATATGGTCACCTTATCTTTGATAAAGGAGGCAGGAATGTACAGTGGATAAAGGACAGCCTCTTCAAATAATGGTGCTGGGAAAACTGGACAGGTACATGTAAAAGTATGAGATTAGATCACTCCCTAACACCATACACAAAAATAAGCTCAAAATGGATTAAAGACCTAAATGTAAGGTCAGACATGATAAAACTCCTAGAGGACAACACAGGCAGAACACTCTATGACATCAATTTGCTACAAGCATATAAAACATCAAGTGCTTTCTTGGAGTTTCAAGTCACCTCTTTAAAATGAGATCTTGCTTGCATATATAGTCTTTCTCCAATAATCAGTGTGAACTTTTTTTTTCCCCAGGAGGTTTATTTTCCAGGTACATTATAAGCTCAAGAAAACGGGCCCAACAATTATGCAATGTAATTATGTCATAACAACTTAATTGCACATAATGCTTTAAAGTAGGTTTGGATGAAGTTCTCAAACTCTTTCGTATATGTTCTTCAGGGACTCCTATTAGAAAAAGCAGGAATTATAAGCCCTTTCAATCCACATTTTGCTTTAAAATGGACAAGTCTTTGGTTAAAGTTCTATGTTTTGGGCATTTATTATTAATTAAAATGGTCTCCAAACCAATAAATGGGGCTGATGTATTATTTGTTCACAAGACTTCATTTAACTTGTTCCTGATGCAGTGGGAGGCTACAGATATTCATTTATTATAACATGTCATTGATAGTTTCAATCTTTCACTTTTAAGCAGAGAAATCAATAGGTTTAGTCAGTATTTCTCTGTTCATTTTCTATTATAATCTAAATGAAACAGTAATTTGCAGTAACTATCAATACTGTTCCACAGTATATGTGATTACGATTGGAAAGATGTATAGAATTAAATTTAGAGTTACTCAGGCTAAGTCAATATTAGACTGCTCAGTAATTCTGCAATAACTATAGTAGGTTGTCAGGTAATGCTTATTTTAAAACCCCAAACCATTCCATTTACAAGAGAAATTGTTGCAAATGTATAAAACAGCAGGTATACAAGGAGAACATCAAACATACTTTATTTTGCACAAAAAAAGCAGCCATAACAAGGCACAGCAAGCAGAAACATACATTAGCAGTCAAAGGGTTAGTGTTGCATACAAATGTGCTTTTTGTATGTGTGGCCTTGGCGATAGCCATTGGGATGTAAAATAACTTTCTGTAGCAGCAGGTAAGGAAACTAAGGAGCACTCACCAGTGGTACAGAGCACGTTAACAAAAAGACACAAGAATGGATTCGACTACTTTAGTGCAAAATGTCTAGGACGGAACAGTAAATTCAGTTCAATACTAAGAAGCAAACACTAGAACTTGGTATTACTTCCAAAATGGCTCACTCAAGTAGTATTGCATACTATTCTAAGTGACAAAAAGGTGCTAAGTTATTTATAGATACAATGGTTGTACAGTTAACTTAAAACACATTGGGAATAGCTGCTGCAAGGTAGGCCTGCGTGTGATTTTTTAAGTTGACATGTGCAGTCGAATCACGGATTCATTAAAGTTGAATCTTTTTCTATGCCTGTGATGACTTTGTGAACCATGAAGAAAATGAGACTAGAGGATTCCCAAACAGGTCAGATAAGGATAACTACAGTGGTTGCTGATTGTTGAGATTACTGTTAAACTGTAATTCATAATTTGGATGGCAGTATTTATCTCTGTTGTAAAGTCTCATAGCTGAATTGCTTAAGTACAAGTTATAGAATTTCAGCACACTTAATTTTTAATAGAATAACATCTTTTCAAGTATACATAATCAATTTATAGACAATGGCTCTAGGCCATGAAACATGCCTCAAGGTGTTTAACAGGATTGAAATTATACTTAATGTGTTCTGTGATGACATAAGAATTAAGCTAGAAATCACTAACAAAAAATATATAGGCAGAGCCTCTAAATATTTAGAAATTAAACAATGCACTTCTAACTATCCCATGGGTCAAAGAGGAAATATTACAAATATTCTCTACACAGAAATTAGAAAATATTTTGAACTGAAATATTATGGAGATACATCATATTAAAATTTGTGGGATGCAACTGAAGTAGTACTTAGAGGGAAATTTATAGCTTTAAATGCTTATATTAGAAAAGAAAAAAAGCCTTAAATCAATTAGCTAAGCTTTCATCTTAAGAAGCTAGAAAATGAAGAGAAAATTCAACCAAACACAGGAGAAAACAGACATGGGCCAAGATGGAGTGAGATAATTACACTGACAGGCTGTTACACTGATATAAACTAAAATACTGGACAAAATACTAAGGGAACTACATGAGAACTCTGAAAAGTAAAGAAAAACAGGCAGACTGAGGAGTCCAAATATGAAGAAGCAACCTACATGGGGGTGAGTTTCCAGGGTCCCCCCGCCCCCTTGTTTTGCTTGTGATTTTAACCCAAGGGTGGGCTGTAGTCATGGTCCCCATGGAGTCTCCAGTCATTAAGGAAAATCAAAAGAGTTCTAAAAGAAATGCTAAAGGAAGTTCTTCAGGCAGAAGGAAGATGTTATCAGAGGAAAACTTGGAACTTCGGGAATGAGGAAGAGCATCAGATATGGTAAATATGTGTACTAATAAAAAACTATTTCTCTCCCCTTAAAATATGTATGACTGTTGAAAACAAAAATCATAAGATTGTATGGTTCACATTTCCATGTATGTAGGTGTAGTACATTTGACAGTTATAACATAGAGAGGGGAAAGTAAAGACCAATAGGATTTTAAGTCTTCTACATGTTACTTGAAGCAGTAAAATATTACCTCTAAGTAGACAAAATTTATATATATAGTATATCCTAAAGCACCACTAAAACTAAAACAAACAAACAAAAAATCCCCACAAAAAACAAAAGTTAAAGTCAAAAAGTCAACAGAAAAATTGAAACGGAATACTTATAATTCAAATGGAAATTAATCAATAATATTAAATGTCTAAATAATCTAAAAGAAGGTGTGAAATAGAAAACAGAGGAACAAAAATTAGAGTGGAAAACAAGACATAAGAAATCCACTTCAAACATAAAAAAAGAGATAGGTCACAAGTAAAAAGATGGAGAAAAATATACCATGCTGGATTGGCTATACTATTATCAGACAAAGCAGATTTCAGAGCAAGGGCTTTTTCATAGATAAAGAGGGGCGTTTCATAAAAATAAAGGCTCAATTCTCCAAGAAGACATAGCCATTTAAAATGTGTATGCCCCTAACAACAGAATTTCAAAATATGTGAAGCACAAACTTAACTGAAAAGATAGACAGATCCACAATTATAGTTGGAGATTTCAACACTCTTCTCTCAGTGATCAATAAAACGAGTAGACAGAAGATTAGCAAGCATATAGAAGACATGAACAACAAGATCAACAATCTTGACCTGAATGATATTGATATGGAACACTTTACCCAACAGCAGCAGAATACACATTCTTTTCAAGTGCACAAGGAACATTCACAATAGATCACATTCTGTGCCATAAAGAAAACTTAGCAAATGTAAAATAATTGAAAGCAAGCTCTATTCTCTGAACATAATAGAATTAATCTAGAAATCAGTAACAGAAAGATATTTGGAAAATGCTAATATTTTTAATCACCAGAGCATCTGTATGTTTACATATTACTTTTCTGTTTTGTATACTTAAAAATTTCACAGTAAAAATGTAAACTAAAACTTTAAATGTTTAAACTAGTACAGAAGGATAGCTTGGTGAGAGTTAAAATAATGAGAGCCCCTCCTTATGACTAGATTGTTCTCAGAGACTCTGATAAAACTCGAAGGAGGGAGTGGGATGGATGGAAGAAAAGTGAAGACCCCTCCTAAACTACATGGAAAAATCCATAATAATTAAGAACACCATAGTGTTGTCAATAGCAAATGAAATCTGCAATGTAAATTGTTAAATTGTGAAATGTAAGCCGTGGTTTTGTTTGTTCTGTGACATTTGGTAAAGGTAGAAAATAAGAGGAGATTGAGAGCTTGCTGTCCCTCCAATAGCCTCTATTTGCCACTCCTCCCTTTGTCGGCCTCCCTTGTCTGCCACCACCAACTCTTTTCAACTTTAGAATCCCAGGCAGAGACTGGACAGAATCACAGCCTCCAGGTTTCATGAGCGATGTCGATTCAGGCCATGGAGAACATCCCACTCCTCTCCCCGCAACATAAGATATTTTGGTCAAGCTCCACCTAAGCTTAGCAGACACCACTATTTCCAGGACGTGGCAATGAGAAGACCCTGAGTCTCAACTGTGGGAATTTGGGCATGCCACCTGACTGCCTAGCCTTAGTTTCCTTATCTGGGAACTAGAGGTAATTAACCCACCTCACAGGACTTGTGAGGATGAAATAAGATAATTGGTGTGAAAGTGCTTTGTCAGCAGGAAAAGTGCCTCTCAAATGATTTACTGCTAAAGACACCAGTCTCAGGATCTGGAGGTGGTGCTCACCTGGAGTAGTGATCACTTTCTCTCAACCTCCTAGAAATGGTGTGACCTAAGTCAGTGAATCGTCCTGTCATACTTACTAGAGGGAGGGCAGAGATGGCCAGCTGACCACTCAAATCCCTGCTCCCCCTCCCATGGTGCAGAGTTGGTGCTAGAAAGTGGCTGACCAGCCAGAAACTGCATTTCCCAGTGCCCTTGGCATCCATGTGAGACCAAGGGTCTAGTTCTTGCCACTGGAATGTGAGCCACAGCTTTTACGAAGCAGAAGTGCTTTCTTGTTGCTTTTTTCTCTCCTTCTAGCTAGCTAAATGTGTAGGAAAACGATCCGACCCAGCTAATAGGCAGCCACAGGGCAGAAAGAACCCGAGACCTGAATCAGCACATGGAAGAAGAGAGGCATCCAGTCACAAGAAACGCCTGCCTGGGGCCATTACATGAGAATGAAATAAAGATCTATGATGGATGTTTGAGCAATCATACATTTTTGGAATATTTGATAAAGCAGTTGGCATGACCTTAACAAGGAGGGTACATAATGCTTCTAGGTTTAATTCCTCACTCTGTCAAGCTTTTGTGACCATGACCATGGTCCCATGGTACCTATACTCTTTATACCTCAGTTACCTCACCAGTAAAATATGGATGATAATAGTTCTTGATGTGAACTCTGGGCTGTTGTGAACGCTAATTGATGTCACGCATACAAGGTAACAATAATGATAAATGTTCAATAAATGTGGGCCACTATTATTATTAAACAGCATAGAATTACCAAGCCGTTTTTGAAAGTTCATTCATTCCAGAAAAAAAAATTCTAACTCTGTAGCTTGTCTCCAGGTGACTGTGGCCATTATGTGCATATCAGATATTTTCCAAAGAAATTTTTTCAGGGCCTTAGCATTTTTCCTGGACAGTTTTTAATCTTTATTTGAACACAGTTAACTGGCAAATCTCCAAGTCTAAAGCTTAAGGCTCAGCTTATACCTGAAGGGTCATGTGTATTGATTTAATGATAGTTTGTGACTTGACCAACAACTTCTTAGAAGCCTCACGGACCTGCCTCTCCAGGGTGTGGTCAAGAAGCCAAGGATGAGTTGCCTTACAGCTGCAGGTCCGACTGTAACCAGCAGAGGGAAATGCTGCACACACACCACTGCAACTTTTGAAGATGCCCAGGGCCTTTCCATTATGAAGTTTTTTCCCTCCTCATTTTCATTCCTTGCCTTTAGAACAATGACCATGATATTTCAAAAAAATCTGGTTATCCTCGGTTGAGCTCAGTTTTTACAGATCTTCTGAGTCTCTTGTGTGGTCACTGGCACTGGTGTGGTTGGGAGAGGCGTATTCCCTGAATGTAACAACAGGAGACCCCGTGCTCTCCCGGATCTGCCGGTCCAGCTGCCTGTGCTCCTCGCCCTCCTTTCCTGAGTCATTTGACACCCACCACTTTCTGCAAATGATCCCTCCCCCATCTTCTCCCACCCATGGCAGATTCCAGGACTCCGGCCTGTTACCTCAGTCATTCTCAGCGGTGTGTTGGAAATGGGGTGGGAGGTTATGATGCATTTCACAGTCTCCTATATGAAGTGTTCTGAAAACACACGTGCCTGGGTCTCACTCCAGAGCTCCTGAATCCGAGGCAGGGGTGGGTGAGGCTTTGAAGCAGCTCCTGGGGTGATCAAGGTCTGACAAGCACTCCCACTGCCACCCGGCATGCCGCTGGCGTAGTTAATAAGGACCCAGATGAGGCAAATGGCAGGCAAGGGAGAGGAGGGCCCAGTTGGGGGTAGAGTTGGCATGACTCAGTGATTGAACGGTGCTCTTACTCTCCCCATTTTTCCCCAGAGGGAAAATCTGAAACCCACTCCCTCCCAACAGGTGATTCACCTCTTTCTTAACTGAGAAAATAAAAGCTCTCCAACAGTTCTGCCCTCCTCTTAACACTGACTTCTTATCCACATTCTCCATCCTTCCTCCCCACTGGGTGCTCAGCCTGTCTTGGCCTCCACAGGTGTCTGGAGCCTGCCCACCTTCCCTTGGCTCTCTGGGGACCCCTCTACTCCATTATCTGTTCCCCACCTGCACCTTTGGTTCTCCCTCTCTGAGGCTCCTTTCCTCCTTCCACAGCCCCATGGCCTGTGCTCAAAGCTTCCCTGTTACTCGCTCTCTCATGCAATCATCACCAGTGCTATGAGTTCTCTCTGCTCTGTATGATCCTTCCATTCCATCCCCTCTTCCCTGTCCTGTGCTGACCTCTGTTACTCCTTCCATGACAACAACACATCCTCTGAACTGGCCCGTGTCCACAAAGCTCACTCCCCAGACTGACTCCAGAGAGATTTTTTTAACATGCTAATCAGACATACTTTGCCCTGACTGCAGACTTTCACTGTCCCCGTCCACCACTGCTGGACAACCCCCCCCACACACCTCACACATCACACAGGCCCTTCTCCATTTGCCCTTCCCCAGCCCTGCACTTCTCACTATGCACCCGCAAGCCTCTTAGGGAATCTTTGCCTTTGCTTAGTACTCCTTTCCCCCATTTCGCTTCCTGAAGCAAACTCCCATTCATCCTACAAAACCCAGCTTGGGTACCATCTCGCATGAAGAGCTCCCTGATACCCTTGGAGAGATTTCATCCTTCTCTCTTGAAAGATAACTCTGAGCTAATATCAGGCTCTCACTGGTGCCCCTTCCCTCTCTTCAACGTTGGAGTCACTAAGTATTCCTTCTCTGCATACTCCATTCATTCACAATTCTCTCTTCCTTTCCAAGCTGTGAGCTTCTTGAGGGCATAGGCTGAGAATGACTCATTTCAGCCCTCCTAGTGCCTAGCACAGCAGCTCTCTCAGTAATTGTGGGGAAGGGTTAGAGCTAGCCTCTCTGCTTCCTTTCACCAACCAAGTTCTTTAAAATATCAAATCCCTGCCTCTTCAGTATTTCCACTCCCACTCACCCCTGCACCCCCTAAAATCTGTTCTCCTCCCATGTTTCTGATCTTTTAAAGAAACAAATGACTCAGTCACATGTCTAAAGTACACTGTGCCCATTCCCTTCCCACCTTCTTTGACCTCTGGGTCTTCTGACCCTGGTGACTACCACCTGCTTTGACATTCTTCCCTTGGTTTGTGTAGTGGAGAGTCATTGTTTTGGCTGTATCCATTCTATCTCCCTCTGGGAACAGCACCCCAATCCTCCTCTAGGGAACTGTCCCTCCCTCATTCTCAGTCCATGTGGTTTGGATGCCTCCATTCGTAACTCGAGATGGATGTTGACTTAATTCTAAGCATCAGAGCATGACAACCCATTGGCTTATAAATGGGCATATAATGGGCTACACCAGAGTCAGACTCATTCATAGAACTTCACTGATACTGTCTGGAGGAGAACTGCTCTTCCTGATGGAGAAGATAGAATGGAGCTCCTAGCAGCTGTTTTGTCATCATAAGGACAAGGTTCCTGGGCCAACATAGGGAAGAATAAGGTGAAAAGAGTAAAAACAAGTCCTCAAATCACTGAGCCCCTGAATACATCTGAGCCTGGATTACCCTGGGCTTACCTGTTACATGAGTCAATATACTCTTTTATTATTATTAAACCAATTTGAATTGAGTTTCCTATCACTTGTAAAAAAAAAAAAATCCTATACACTACTATATGTAAAAGAGATAACCAACAAGGATCTGCTGTATAGCACAGGAAACTCAATATTTTATAATAATCTATAAGGAAAAAGAATCTGAAAAAGAATATATATATATATACATATATATAAGTAAATCACTTTGCTGTACACCTGAAACTAACACAACATTGTAAATCAACTATACATCAATTTAAAAAAATCCTAATTATGGTTATTATGCTCTATAGTATATGAGGACTCCCCCAACATTCCCTTTCTCCTTCACTGGTTTCTCATTTTCCTCCTATCTCACACGTGTAATCCTGATGCTAATAGACATTTTCATTTGCAGAATGTTTACAGCTCACAAGCCGCCTGGACAGAGCCCTCCCAGCTTTCACACATACTCTCCCTGTTGAACACACCAATTCTGTAGCTCCAGTTCCCCTATCTACAGGATGACCCAAATTCTCATCTCCAATTCCAACTTCTCCACAGAACCCCCAGCCTCACTGTTCTAACCACCTGCCATTCATTAGCATCCCACCAATTCCTCTGAATTGCCTGAAACCCAATTCTTCCTTTCCAATTTCTTCTTCCAAAACCAGTGCTCTTTCTGATTATCATTTTTTCTTTTTTTTATTGAAGTATAATGGATTTACAATATGCTGTGCCAATCTCTGCTATACAGCAAAGCGACTGCTTTACACATAGAGTCATTTTTTTAAAATATTCTTTTCCAGTATGGTTTATCCCAGAAAACTGGATATAGTTCCCTGTGATTATCTTAATTTTGGTCAAGGTATTAAACTTTTCCAGTTTCCCCTAGTCTGAAACTCAGGAGTTACCCTTCATTATTCCTTCCCTCTTAGTTTGGGAATCAGCCCTGACTCAAGCTGGGCTAATGAGAGTGCCCAAGACTAGTAGGAAAGAGATGTTCTCTCCTTCCTGAGTTCCAGGCTGGTAGGAGTTTTGAGTTGGGGGGGGTCACAGTGCCTGCCTGAGGATGAAGCCAAGCTTGAGGGAAGCAGGGCTGAGAGAGGGAGAGGGCAGAAGACTCCCAATGGTGCCATCTGAACCCCTACACCCCACCTTGATTGAAGCCACATCTAAGCCCTGGACATTTCAGTTATATGAGCTATTAAATTACCTTTTTTGCTTCAGCCAGGTTGCCAATTTTCTCTTACAACCCTCTTGTAATACTGACACAGACTTTGTCTGTTGCTTGTCTCAAGGGTGCCAGAGCTGACTGTAGATGTTTAAAGAAAGGTCAGACGAGCACTGGCTGGTTACAGCTCTCATAGGGATCTGGACGGGATGGACTTAGATGTCCTTCCAGACTCTGAGAACCAGCGCTGGGTTCACTTGCGAACCTTCACCCTTTTGGGAACGTGGCCCCTCCCTTCCCAACTCTTTCCCGCAGGCACGTCTCACGTTCCGCCCTTCATCAGAGCTGCCACTGCTGCCTTTTCCTGTCTTCCCTATTAATGCAGGACCTCTTTGAAGGGATGTGGAGGCTGTGAGCTTTTCTTCTTAGTTTGGTCAGTGTTTACGGGAAAGAAGGGAGGGAGGAAACGAGAGAACGGTACAAAGGGAAGGGAAAGAAAGGCGAGAAATCTACTGTTCACGGTATTCTAAGCACTTAATTTTGAAGCTCCATGTAGTCTCTTAATTATTGATTCAAAATCCCTCCTTGTGGTATTTGCTACTTTTTAAAATCTGAAATGCTCCTTTATGCTTTCAGGTCGATTTAAAAAATACAATCCATAGAGGACAGTGCTATGTAGCAAAGTCGTCTGCAGCAAAGACGCTTTCGCTCTAAACTCCACTGTCGCCCTCTCTTGACCTTGTCTTCCTGCTCACCTCTCTTTTTTCTTGTGATTTTCTTAGTTTCCTTCTTTATCAGAATGAAGTGCCCAGACCCACAGCTGATACACTGGCTCGTAATGGTGTATCGGGGCATAGTTGCCAAGGATCCTTCCAGAGATATTTAGACAAGTGACACTATTGTCTAACTTGTCAAAGGAAAACTAGATAATGAGATAATACTCCCCAGCGAGTTACAGAAGCAAGTAATCTAAGATATGCCCTCTCTGTTTTCATTATCAGAGACTTGACACCTCCCACCGAAAAAAAAAAAAAAAAAAGGAAGAAAGAAACACCCTAGGCACCATCTACTTTCCATTGTCTGGGAAGTTTTTCCATCCAGACATTTCTTAAGTGGTTAGAATGGTGCTGAGTGTAATAGTGGTGATGGGTCCAGCTGGCCCAGACTTCCCTACAAGGACCTCTGCATTGCAGCATGTTTAAAATAATAGTCACTGCCTCAAGTGGATGAGATTTCTAAGCGAATGTTACTGTTTCTCTATGCACCCAAGAATTCATATATAAATGCTTACTGAGAACCCATTGTGTACTGCACTGTGTTAAACTGAGGGAGGAGATGCCAGAACAGGGAGGCACTGTCCTCGCTCCCTGGGTGTTTATCATCTTATTAGAGACAGGCTACATCCCCACACCTACAGATTTCACTTCAGCTGAGAACCTGAATCCAGGGGTTCTCAACTCTGGCCACACATTAGTGTCACCTGAGAAGCTTTATGAGCACTGTTGATGCCCGTGCCTCATGCTAAACAATTAAATGAGAAATATCTGGGTAGAACCCAGGCATGTGAATATTGTTAACCCCTGCCTCGCCCACCCTCTCCCCACCTCCTGGCAAGTCTAAGGTGCAGTCAGATTTGAGAAACTTTGGCCTAAATGCTACCTCTTCTTAAACACAGAGATCAGTTTGTCCTCCTGACTGCCCCAGCCAGAAGGACTAAATATTACTGATTCTCAAAAGCCCAAGTGTTTCCGTCAAAGAAACACTCAGGAAACTTCAGGCCAAGTCCTCTTTCCCAGAAGGCACAGGAGGACGAGGTGGCAGCACAGTCGACATGCTGTAGCCCTTGCCCTCACCTGGAAGGTTTCTTTGCTCAGTACTAACAAAAGGCAGGGCCAATCAGCCAGCCTGGGAGATCATGGAGGTCCATCCAAATACATCCCAACTCTTGGACTAACCGTATATTTCTTTGCAGCCACTTGACTTGCTGGAAGGTGCCTTCATTCATAAACTTGGGGTCTGGAAGTTACCTGGACCAAATGAGAAGTATATTTCAAATCATAAAACTGAAATCTTCAGAGGCAACAGAGATTGACCTAGATTTTCTCCTCCTAGGCCTCCATCTCTGACCACATTCCTGGCCAGTGCAGGTGCAGCGTCCCAGCTAACAGAAGCGGGCCGGGCCTTAGTGTCCCAGAACAGACATTCTTAGGCCCTGACTACAGCTGCCTGGCTGGGAGATATGACTTAGCCTTGATTAAAGTAGTCTTTTATTTCCCCTGAGTGACCCCATTCAGCCAACACGAATCTGTTTGTCCAACTGATTCTAACCTAATCGCTGGCACAGCAGCCAAAACCTCTAAGGCCCTGACCTCTCTCTGTAATTGCTCTGACCAACATATCTGCATCCTCTCTCTGACAGTTCAGACGAGCCGGGCTCCAAGCTCTACCTCAGAATGTGATTCATCCAGAACATCAGAGCACGGAGACGCAGACTGGAAACTTTTATGTTCTACGGGCAGAGGTAAAGCGAGACTGAGCAATGGAGATGTAAGCTTCCATTTTTATAATTGTTTCTTAAGGGTATGGGCAGGATGCTTTGTTCAGAAGGTGGAAAGTTTTCCAAGGCTCCAGAGGGGCTCCTACTACCGAGAAGGAAACAAGAGCTTTGTCACCAGTAGAAAAATTCAGCCCTTGAGCCCACTTGGACACCCAGTGTCAGAGTGGTCCGGGCCTCCCAGAAGGAGCCTGGCATCATAAAATCTCACTTGATCACAGCTGTGGTTGCTGGGAAGCAGTGACACCTGTAGCTCTGGTCCCTCAAGTACCTCCCCCAAATGTTGGCCCTGCCCTGAGGGGTAAGATCAGGCCATTTGACCCCCTTTGGCCCTCAGCCCTCCTGCCTCCGAGTCTCCAAGTATCACGATCATAAATGTCACCTCAAGACCATCTCTAGTCAATTCTCTTCTTCCCAGCCCTTATTTTGAATGAGCTTGGAGGGAGAGTGGAAATGCCCATCTCGAGCCTGTGTTCACAGAGGGCATTTCTGCAACAGCAGCAACAGGAGGTGGGGCCTGCTTTCCTGGGGGAGGCCCCTCACAGCACCAGCTGCATTGTAATGGTTCAAGCCACCAACATTCACTGTTTCTACTACATGCCAGGTAAGAGATAAGCTGCACGCTATACAGGATGCAAAGCTGAGCACGAAGTAGCCCCCAGGGAGCTTCTTCTCTAACAGAGAGAAGGGAGGCTAGTGCTGCTCAGGATTCCTGGGGAGGGGCAGCAATATCAAGTGCTGTGATACTGATGTTGATCTAAAAGGATATCTCATAACTTCGTTCAGGCCATTTACAAAAGGGGAAATTCCTCATCCGGATTCCATCTCAGAAGGAATTTGGAAACTTATCCCCTGTTGTCTCAGAGCTCCTCACTGAGACACTTGCTAATTTTCTGCTGTCCTGGCAGGGCACCTCCACAGGTGATTCATGTGGATTTCTGTATGGCTGTCCTGTACATCACTGGTCATTGTCCTTCTTAAGAAGAGAGCAGCCTTAGGTAGTCTACATAAGAATACGTGTGTTCCCTTCTGAACTTATTCTATGAGGTCAGCATCACCCTGATACCAAAACCAAAGATAACACCAAAAAAAAAAAAAAATCACAGGCCAATATCACTGATAAACATGGATGCAAAAATCCCCAACAAATAATTAGCAAACCAAATCCAACAATACATTAAAAGAACCATACACCATGATCAAGTGGGATTTATCCCAGGGATACAAGGATTTTTCGGTATCTGCAAATCAATTAATGTGCTACACCACATTAACAAACTGAAGAATAAAAACCATATGATCATCTCAATAGATGCAGAAAAGGCTTTGACAAAATTCAAAATCCATTTATGATAAAAACTCTCCAGAAAGTGGGCTTAAAGGGAACCTACCTCAACATAATAAAGGCCATATATGACAAACCCACAGCTAACATCATAGTCAATGGTGAAAAGCTGAAAGCATTTCTTCTAAGATCAGGAACAAGACAAGGATGCCCACTCTTGCCACTTTTGTTTAACACAGTTTTAGAAGTTCTAGCCACAGTAATCAGATTAGAAAAAGAAAAGGAATACAAATTGGAAAGGCAGAAGTAAAACTGTCACTGTTTGCACATGACATGATACTACACACAGGAAATCCTAAAGATGCCACCAAAAAAATTATTAGAGCTCATCAATGAATTCAGTAGTTGCAGGATACAAAATTAATATACAGAAACCTGTTGCATTTTTATATTAACAGTGAACTGTCAGAAAGAGAAATTAAGGAAACAGTCCCATTTATCATCACATCAAAAAGGATGAAATACCTACGAATAAACCTACCTAAGGAGGTAAAAGACCTGTACTTGGAAAACTATAAGATGCTGATGAAGGAACTTGAAGATGGCACAAAGAGATGGAAAGATATACCCTGTTCTTAGATTGGAATAATTAACATTTTTAAAATGCCTATACTTCCCAAGGCAATCTACATATTCAGTGCAACCCCTATCAAAATACCAATGGCATTTTTCACAGAACAAGAACAAATAATTTTAAAATTTGTATGGAAACACAAAAAACCCTGAATAGCCAAAACAACTTTGAGAAAGAAGAACAGAGCTGGAGGAATCACATTACCTGACATCAGACTATACTACAAAGCTACAGTAATTAAAAACAGTATGGTACTGGCACAAAAACAGACACATGGATCGATGGAAGAGAATAGAAAGGCCAGAAATAAACCAATGCACTTAAGGTCAATTAATTTATGACAAAGGAGGCAAGAATATACAATGGAGAAAAGACAGTCACTTCAATAAGTGGTGCTAGGAAAACTGAACATCTACATGTAAAATAATGAAATTATAACATTCTCTAACACCATAAACAAAAATAAACTCAAAATGGATTAAAGACCTGAATGTAAGACCGGATACCATAAAACTCCTAGAGGAAAGCATAGAACACTCTTTGACACAAATTGTAGCAGTATTTTTTTTTAACCTGTCTCCTCAAACAAAGGAAATAAAAGCAAAAATAAACAAATGGGACCTAATTAAACTTAAAAACTTTTGAACAGCAAAGGAAACCATCAACAAAATGAAAAGACAACCTACTGAATGGGAGAAAATATTTGCAAATGATATGACCAATAAGGGGTTAGCATCCAACATATATAAATAGCTCATGCAACTCAACATCAAAAAAAATCAAACAACCTGATTTTAAAATGGGCAGAAGAACTGAATAGACATTTTTCCAAAGAGGAGATGCAGATGGTCAACAGGCACATGGAAAGATGCTCAACATCACTCAACCTCAGGGAAATGCAAATCAAAACCACAATGAAATATCACTTCACACCTGTCAGAATGGCTATCATCAAAAAGAACACAAATGACAAATGTTGGCGAGGATGTGGAGAAAAGGGAACCCTCATACACTGTTGGTGGTAACATAAACTGGTGCAGCCTCTGGGGAAAACAGTATGGAGGTTTCTCAAAAAGCTAAAAACAGAACTACCACGTGAACCAGAAATTCCACTCCTGGGTATATATTCAATAAAAACAAAAACACTAATTCAAAAAGATACATGCACCCCAATGTCCATAGCCGCATTATTTATAACTGCACAGACATGGAAGCAACCTAAGTGTCCATCAACAGATGAATGGATAAAGAAGATGTGGTACATATACACAATGGAATATTACTCAGCCATAATAAAGAACAAAATCTTGCCATTTGCAGCAACATGGATGGACTTGGAGGGCATTATGCTAAGTAAAATAAGTCAGAGAAAGACAAATACTGTATGATATCACTTATATGTGGAATCTAAAAATACAACAAACTAGTGAACATAATAAAAATGAAGCAGACTCACAGATATAGAGAGCAAACTAGTGATTACCAGTGGGAAGAGGGAAGCGGGGTGGGGCAATATAGGGGTATGGGATTAAGAGATACAAACTATTAGGTATAAAATAAGCTGCAAGAATATATCATACAGCACAGGGAATACAGCCAATATTTTATACTAACTATAAATGGAGTATAAGCTTTAAAATTTGTGAATCACTAAATTGTACACCTGTAACTTATATAATATTATACATCAACTATACTTCAATTAAAAAAAACTAAAAACCAATTTTTTAAAATGGCAACCATTAGCAACAACAGGGATGGACCCTGAGGGCATTATGCTAAGTGAAATAAATCAGACAGAAAAAGACAAATACTGCGTGTTCACCATAGATACATATACCAAATCATTATATTGTACACCTAAAACTAACACAATGTTATATGTCAATTATGTCTCAATAAAAAAATAATTTAAAAAGTTTAAACAAAACAAAAAAGAGTACGTGTGTTCCCTTAGCTAATTCCCCCCACCCATAATGCAGAGCGGGGCAAAGAACCACATGAACTGGGGGATTTAGCACCCTTCTCCCAGTGCTCAAAATAGTTCATTTGGAATAAAGATTAATTAAGGCAAAAGTGGGGAAAGTGTTCTTACATTCAGCTGTCCAGCAAAGTCCCACAGCAGTTCAACCAGAGAGAGTGCAGTGTCTTCGACCACGACAGGCCCTGCCCTGCATTCTGACCTCTTGAATCACCCCCAGCTTTTGTTCTCAATCACTCTTCCAGGAGAAGGTTTTGCGTGGCTATCCCCCATCTCATTGCAGCTATTTCGGTACATCTTCCTTTCCTAAGTCAGCCTTTTTGGGACACATCTCTTAAACTGGGCTTCTTAACCTTGGCAGGGGGCTTTAAGTACTGATGCCTGAGCACAGCCCCTGGGCTCTGACTGGGTTGGTTTGGGGTGGGGCCAGGCATTGTGGGTTTTGAGCTTCCCAGGTGATTCTCATGTGTTGTTAAAGGGCTGCGCCTTTGGTTTTCTCTTGCCAGGCTTTCTCTTACACTTTGTATTCTATGTGCTCATTGTTATAAAGAGAGGGCTGAAGCCAGGGCAATAGCTCGGTTCTGGAAGTTCAGCATTACACCACTGAAGGAATTTATCTCCCTTGTCTTTGGCCAGGGCTAAGAGATCTCTGGTTCCAGGGTCTTTTGAAATTTTATCCTCAATGTCACCAGTTCCCAGGAGAAGTACTCCCCATATTTCTGCTTGTATTTGTGGAAACCTAACCACATCTTTATAATCTAAACAGCCACACAATGGGGCTGTGACTTCATATAAGTTGTGGCCATGTGTGGCACTCTGAGTGTGTCTTTTTCCATTTCTTTTTGTCTCTACTTTGCTCTGCCCCTCAGTTTTTTCACCTTTAAAAAAGTCTTTGAATTATTATAAAATATAACTAAAATCCTTAATTTTTTCATGTTTATTTGAGACAAATTTTTGACCTTCATTCTTATTTTTTTTAAGATACATTTCTCTCTGAAAGAAAAATAAATGCATTGCTACTTAGGTGGCCTCCCTCCAGTTTGTAAAGGCTGGGTGGGGTGGACAGAGCACTGTCCAGAGGTAACTAGAAGGCCCAAGCTTGCCTCCGTCATTCACTAGCTACGTACCCTGAGATGCAAGCCACCAAAACATTCCTCTCTTCTCTCAGCCAGAAAATGTAGGATAACAGCTTCACGGTCCATATCCACAGCCCACAACCATGGGTCATTATGAGAATCAAATGAGCCAGTATCTGTGAATAGTCTGAGGGGGAGGAAATGATTCCTTTTCGTCAGGTATACTGTGAGCTCGAATCTTTCCGCAAGAGAAATTTTCCATGCTCATTTCGATTTCTTTGGAAACCTTGCATTCAATCGTGTGATCAGAGCCCCTGCTGACCTATAGGAGGCTCTTCTTTTTCTGGGAAGGCTGATCTGTAGACTGTCTGCTGTTTTCTGGAAGTTCCATTTCAGAAGGCAGCCCTGGGGAGGCTCCATCTCGACATCTGCAAATCACATCCACGGGGAAAATGTGACTCACTTGAGTGACTGTGTTAAGTTTTCATGGGTATTGTTCAGGGAGGAGGTGTTGTCTTTGAGCCAAATCACTTGAAACCATCATGACATCAGCCCCATCACTGAAAAACCGACTGTGCCCGCAACAGGAAGCAGAGAAAAAGGTGGAGGCTGGGAAGCAAGGTTACTCTAAGAAAAGTCGCTTTCCCAGCTCTCTGAAGTATTAGAGATAAGGCAGTCAACAAACAGAGCAGAGCACCCCGAGTACAGTAGAAGAGCAGTAAAGCGTGACCAGCCAGTTCCGGCCCTCTCATAAATAACCCAGTACAAACTGAAACAGCTAAGGTGACTCAACTCCTGTGAATCAGGAGAGACGCAAACAACCCACAGTGGAAGCTGCACAGGTGATGAGTATATAAAATTCCCACTCCCCACTCCCTTTTTTGACTACATCTGACGTCACTAATTGGTCATCACATTGTCTGCAGGTGACCCTTGATGCAACTCCAGAATCCTTCTCGACTCAGTTTCAACAGCTGCTACCCAGTCAATCCAGGATGTCAATTGCTATGAAACTGTTGGACGTTCCCAGTGAAAAGGTTTCAATTACCAAATCAATTCATGCATGTCACTAGGTCAGACGCTCAGATCCCAGCTTCCTCCTTCTCATCTTCACCATCAGTGACATCACTGTACCTATCACCATAAAGCAGATGAGAAGAATAGCCCCCTGAGGGGCCTGCAAACAAACAGGGGACCCAGCCCCCACCTCCTCTAGGGCAGGCTCTCCTAAGGCAGCTTAGCAGGCTCTGATAATGCAGCTGTCAAAGCTGGTGGGCCAGAGACATGGCCACCTGCCCTTCTGAAGAAGATTCATGGGCATCTCTTTCCACTGCCACCAGATGAAGACTTCTACCCTAGGCTCATACGAAGGCTTCTCCAGTATATAAGCTGGAAGAGAATATGTTGTTAAGGTATAGCTGGGGGGTGAATGTAGGACAAGATGAAACTTAAAAAAATTACTTTTAAAGAAATAGAATAAATGTCCTAAATTGTTTGTAAGTCATCACGTAGAATTACCCTTGAATACAGTGCTGGAGAGATATGATGACCCAGTCAAATTAGAGAAACCCAAGAGGCCTTGATTGATCAGGAAACACAGACTGCTGTATGGAAATGAATGAACTCACCACTGAGCCCTCCAGCCACTCCCACTGGATAGCCAGGCTAAAGTGGAGCTGAAGCATCAGGAGCACCAAGCGCACGTGCTGTGGGTGTGTGCTCACATGGGGGGCAGCTTGGTCGAACACAAACCTGAGCGAAGAGTACAAGGCTCTTATTCAGACACACCTGTCATCACCCGGTCTCAGCAATCACTGTGGGAAACAAAGATTCCCAGGGCAGTGAGTCACGAAGGCCAGAAAAATCAGAGAGAACAGAAGTTACCCCATTTCAAGACTGACCAAGGAGCAGGCTGTGAGTAGACTCCCACTGAATATCCAAGGTCCTTCCCCTAGAATCTGAAAGATGGATGTGAAGGAGGGGTTGGAAGCCCTGAGTTTCCTCAAGAGCTGCCCAGTGAAGGTAGCTATGGACATCAGACTCTGAAATCCTAGGCCAAAAGCCACTAGGGCCCCCAATTCCAGCTTCACCGGGCTCTATGTTCTAGATGTGATGGAAATTGAGGCTTGAGGTGCGATAAGAAAGGAATTGAAATGATCACCTGTCTTGTGACAGGTCAAGATCCTTACTTATATTTATGTTTTTAGAGGTGGGAAAGAGAAATGTAGGATACAGATGGGAGGGATGAAGCTGATGAGAAGGGAGTAGAAATGCCATTAACATTTCCTCATTCTGGAGCAAAGGGAGTTTGGCTCTGTAAATAGCTTTTTCACCCCAAGTAAAACCAGTCATCACATCCCAACTCAGCCTGGGCCTATAATTTCCCAGGATAGTGTTACACCGTATATGACACTGTCATCCTCTGTGAATTCCTCAGCAATGCTACGGCACCAAGGTAGGTAGATACTCCCACCTCTTAAGGAAATACTTGTCTCCGTCTCCCTGACCAGGACTGGGTGCATCATTTGATGTCCTATCTTGAAGGAAGCCTTCCCTGATTTCACCGCATCCTTCCTCTCACTCTCTAGCTGATACACCTCTCATTGGTACTCCACAATATCTTGCCCACTGTGTCTCCATCCCATTAGAATGTGAGATTACCGAGGGCTGAAGATTTATCATATTCCTGATATGTCCGCAGGGTCATATTACGGTCCATTAAACGTTTCTGGAAGAGAAAAGGGGGATCAACTGACCAACTTGCCCAGGCTTGCTGGGACTTTCCTGATTTTAGTGTTGTAAGTCCTGTGTCCTGGGAAATCCCTCAGACTTGGGCAAACCGAACAATTGGTCACCCTGCCAGATGGGAAAGAGGGAGGGAGGGAGGAAGGAAGCCAAGAAAGAGGGAGCAAGGAATGGGCCTGGGGCAGGACCCTGGGTGCTCTGACTTGGTGGCATGGGAGTGGCCTGCCTTCCTGTCCAGGTGGTGGCAGCTGAGCAACAGGTGAGCTGCTGGGGATTGCGGGACATTCTATGAGCTCATCCCTACAAAGGAGCAAAGAGACAACGGGCCAGCCGTGATCCAGTCATAACCGAATTCTGAAAATAGACCTGTTATATTCCCTCAGGGAGCATCTGTTGAGCACCAACCCTTTGTCAGGTTCCAGACACTGAGAATATGGAAGAAGTAAGGACAGGCCCCGCCCGCCGGAAGCCAGAGGAGGCCGGACACACTGAGGGAACGTGCTGCGCGCGTCCTGTTTCATCCCGTGGGTAGAGCTCCGCACACACAGCTGATGCACACAGCCACAGTGGGCAGTGTGTCTGCCAAGCTGGCAGACACGTTGTCTACCTTGGGAATCCTAGCGGACACTGTTACCACCTCTAGAACAGAACTTCACCACGCACTCCCTTGTCTGTAAAACCCACAGCGTAAGAAGGCTATTGGCTGCTTGGTTTGTAACCAACATGCAGGCCTTCTCAGAGGGTTGTTAAGAGGATCACCAGGCCCCTCGCTTAAATTAGACTTGATGTCACGGCCAACAGACATGAGGTTGCCAGGACCGGCTGGGGGCCAGGCACCATGAGGAGGCCCAGGGAAGAGAAGGATGCGGGTTTCTGCTGAGCTGAGGGCTGATGGAGCTAATCCCCAGGTATCAGCCCCGCCTGCTCGTCCATGGCCCTCCAGTGAGCAGCTCCAGGGCCAGTGGCCAGGCAGCTGCCTCCGAGCCCAGAGACGTGGCACAACCAGGCCTGTGGAACTGGACACAATGTCCTGCCCTCTTTTTCTTTACTCCTGATTCTCCGTTCTCAGTCACAGGTTGTGGACCAAGAGGACTATTGCGGTGATTTTCTATCACGGCCCACAGAAGACAGACACGGCAAATGTAGAGTGCAGCTGACCATCTATCTCTTGGTTGGTCTCCAACCTATCCTGAGCATCAACCTCCACAGATCTGGCATTGTGTCTATTTGGCTCTTAATAACAGATGAATGATTTTTGTCCCCAAACTCCCGCCCCACCCTGATCCCCTACAGTGCGTTCTGAGAATGGATTGGTTTATGGAAAAAGAAATATCACCTCTCTGAGTTGTTTCAGAACTCAGAAACATTGTGCAAGGCACTTTGTTTTACAAATCAGAGGGAAACAGACATGGAATAAGTCTCGGAATTAAGATAAAATCACCAAGCCTATAAATGATTTCTTTCCCTCTCCTCTTATCTGTTTATAGAATTTCTCTTTCTTCCTTCCCTCCCTTGTTTATGGCCATGAGCTGGGTGTATAACAGGAAAACTGGACGTGTTTTATGCCTTCTGGGAATTCACATGTAATTGGAGTTTATTACTATCACAAGGCAAAGACTTGGAGTTCAGCTCCTTAACAAGCAGGGTCATAGATGAAGCCCTCCCTCAATCTCCTGCCCATTGCATTCATGTTAATAAAGTACTTAAACACAGTATGCTCAGCAAAGAGGGATTAACTGGGAGGGCCGGAGGGGAGAGAGGGAGTAATCAGAAAGGCTTCACAGAGGAGTTGACATTCAAGTTGAGATTTGGAGGATGAATAAGAGCATATTATGTAGTTAAACACAATTTCTCAGCAATCCATGATTAGGATAAGTCAAAAACATGAAAAAGGAAGTTTATAAGCAGAGATTTTGCTTTCAGGATAAACATGGGGGTTCTACGTATATTTCACCCAGGCTGGGACGCCTCCTTCCACAGACTCTGCAGCGTGTAATTGGTGTTCATGTCCAGGCTGCTGCCCTTTCAGGTGCTGTAAGATCCCATGTTCCCCATCTGTAATGGAGATAAGAAAGTGAACTAACACTCTGTAGAAAGCTTTTCTAAATTTAGGGTTAAGACAGAAAGATTTTGGCTCCATTTGTATTTAACTAGAAACTTCCATTAACCAAAATGTGCCATTCTCCAGGCCAGCTGGCTAATGGAGGTTGCGGCATTTCTCTCTGTTTTGCTTTCTTCCTTCTGTTGGCTCCGAGGCCCTTCCTTTCACTCTGGGTTCCTGTGCTCCTGTCTCTGCAGCAGCATCTTCTTCCCTTCCTCTCTCCTCTCCGCCCTCTCACTTGTCAGTGCCTGACTCAGCGGAGATGTGTGGGATCGGGTGGGGAGTGAATCAGTGAGTTGAGATGCAGAAGGAGATTCATTGTGCATTTACTCTTCACTTGCTAAGGCACCTAGTGCCTCCCCAACTGACCACTCTCGGTGAAGCTGTCTTTGTGGGCAATGCCATAATCCCAGACACCAGACCAAGTATAAAAAAGCAAAGCTCGTGGGATGGATGGTCAGAGAGATTTATGCTTCCGAGGGAGGAGACTGGAACCCTGACAAGACACAGCTGGCTGAGGGAGTGAGCTGGAAGACTCCGCCCTGGGGTGAGGCAGAAGAGGTGGGGGGGGCTTTAAATAGCAGGTGGCTTCACTGTTTCTATAAGTGAAAACAGTACGTTTTCACTGAACACTGATTACGAAAATGGTCTTTTATTAGATAGCTGCCTCAACCTGAAGGACAGCCCTGGAGATGCTGGCTGGGGAACCTTCCCTGCAGTTCATAAACATGGTTGACTGCAGCTCACCATGGCGCCAGGAGTGTTTGTTATTTCTTTCTGCTCAAGGACTCTGCACAGGCCAGGAATGAGGGACCCGTGAGGGTATAAGGGCAGTAATAGTCCAGGGCTTTGCTTCAAGCGCCTGCCAGATGTAATTATCCTTGCTGTTTGTGTATTTATCTGAGAGTCATTCATCCTTCGAGGAGATTGAAAAAGAGACCCACATGTTCTGCCTTGGGGCCTTGGGGGAGGGCAGGGAGGAGGATGCTGGGAAGAGCAAAGCTTGTAAAGACACCACTAAGTCTTCTTTCCACAAGGCAGAGCTGAATGTAATTGGTCTCTCCTCTCTTTAATTAACCGAAAAAGCCCTTCTGAAATGGCAGAGTTGGCAAGAGACTGAGGAGCACTGAGTAAATTACCTCTGAGTAAATCACTTGCCTTCTAGCCTCCTTGCTTTGAGGAAGCTGACCCCAATGTCTCATGGCAGGTTGGGGAAGCCCACTCCACTTGCCAACTCCCGGGAAAAACATGGCGGCCCAAGTGGTCGGGAAACCACTGTCAGGGATGAGTCCAGACCTCACCACCAAGTCCCCATGCTAAGCCAGAGGGTTCGCTGGTATTTCCCAAGAAGGAGTGAATAATAACAGCTGACATTTATTGAGCACATGCTATGCGCCAGGCACAGTGCTAGATGTTTTATACCCATGAACTCATTTCATTCTAACAACTCCATGAAGAAGTTCTATGTTCAGATAAAGCTGCCAAGAAGAGAGGAAAGAACCTACTCACAGAGACACAGCTGGTTGGTGGCAGAGCCAGGATGCACACCCAGGTTGGTCAGAAGCCTAACACTCTTAACTACCCCCCTACACTGCCTCTCTTCACGCTGCATTGGGAAGGAGCTCAGAATATGCCACCCCCAAACAGGCCACTCTGGCACATTGACTATTTTGAGGAAAAGGCACTTGAAAAACAACAAGTACAAGAAAAACACTCTGACCGTCCTTCTTTTTCTTAGAAGCTGGAGATGAAATTCCCACGTGAAAGATGTCTTCACCATAGAAAACAAATGTACGGCTACCAAAGGGGAAAGGAGGTGAAGGATAAATTAGGAGCTTGGGATTAACAGATACGCACTACTACATGCGAAACAGATAACCAGCAAGGACCTACTGGTATAGCACAGGAACCCTGCTCAACAGTTTGTGATAACCTATAAGGGAAAAGAATGTGAAAATGAATAGATACGCATAACTGAATTGCTTTGCTGTACACCTGAAACTAACATGACATTGTAAATCAGCTACACTTTAATAAAATAAAAAAATAAATAATAAAAAAAGAAAGATGTCTTCCCTATACCAGAAGAAAAGTAACATTCATATCACCAAGGATAAGTTCAGATCGAGAGAACTCTATGCGAACAGACCTCGTTCAAAGAATTCCTATCTTCCTTTTGACTCCCCACGTAGTTTAGTCACTTTACAATTGCCTCTCTTTGTTCAACCTCATATAAAAGCAAGTAGGCTGCACCATTTCTTGGGTCTTCATTTCCTTATGAGGGCTCCCATGTCACATAAAACTCGTATTAAATAAATGTGTATGTTGTTCTCCCGTTGATCTGCCTTCTGTCCGTTTAATTCATAGGCCCAGCCAAAAAGAACCCTAAGAGGGTAAAGGTCAAAATTTGCCTGCCCCACAGCTGTCCCCTTCCAAATTCACCCTGTTCTCCCACCCTCATTTTATCTACTCATCTGTCTTCCCAGACTTTCCTATGGACAGGTGGCATTGCAGTGGGGACTCCATAAATGTCAGGTTTCCTTGGGCAGGTTTGCTTAGTGTGGGACTTTCTGCCAAGATATATCAGGGATATTCCCACTTTGGATAATGCAAGCAGAAGTTATGTGCGATCCGTGTGTTAGGTGATGAAAAGAAATGCTGAACCTCCCTCTTTAGAATCCTGAGAGGACAAGGAAGCCATAAGTGGAGTCAAGATCCCATCTAATCTAAGCCCTTCCAAGAGACAGCATTGTCCAGAGGCACACGATTCAAGAATATCCTACAGAATGAAGGCCTCTCTCAAATGTACATGTTGCAAAGCCATTTCAGCCAAGTGAGGAAGACTGATTTCTCAACATGGAAAGATAGTTTTGCCAGCAGCCCTGGAAAAAAACACTGGGTCTTGGACACTCAGTCAAGTAAATTAACTTGGAGGCTCAGCTGGGTTCCCCAAGCAAAGTGTGTACAGCTTTGAAAACCCTTCTCGCCCTCAGAGGGACGGTAAGCAGACACCCAAACGTTCCAGGAGCAGGCCTCGCAGGAATCTTGTGGTGTGTCCAGTCCCCAGGGGGAGCACGAGGCAGCTCATCTACTTCCCAGATGGCGTGTTTTGACAGGGGCTGGCTGTTTCCCAAGCCCTTTCCCGATGGCCTGACTTTGGCTTAGGGACAAGGGTGGAGGCTGCTGCTCTGAGAAATGCATTTGCTCTTCCGTTGCAAAACATCTCCGGGTGATTGATGAACCAGCTCCGGGGAAGAAGAAATAAGTCACCAGCACCTGAAATACAGCCGCCGCTAGAAGAAAATATTTCATCCTTTCAGGAAGCCCCCTATCCACATAGACATTAATCAGAACAGAAATGAAAGAGGGTCAGATTCTGCTGCAGTTGTAGGGGCGATGGGCAGGCAAACAGAGGAGCCATGGTCCTCGTAAGAAGATGAGAAATGTAATCACTATAAACCGTGACCTTTGTTTTCCCCTTTGGCTAAATGTCCCTAGTATCGGATCCAGCCCCCCGCGGGGGCTATAACTCTTTCTCACCAGATGCTGTCGGCCAGCCCTAGGAAATCAAGCAACAGCTCTCCAGTCTGCATGTGGAAAGGTGGCAGACCCTACTGGCCAAGGGCACACTGCTGGCCTGGGGCAGAGCTGAGTTCAGAGCTCTTCCCTCAGGGAAACCACCAGCCTTGTTCAGGACAGATCACCAAACTTGGTGTCCTCATTTTGTGACCTTGTGACAGCAAAGTCACCTCTCTGGGCCTTTGATTTTTCTTGTATAAAAGGTAGGGATCAGACTAGAGATGTCTTTTCACACCTGTACGAACAGTGGAACCCATTTTATAGACTAAATACTATAAGACACCCAATAACACATAAAACAAATGCAAACAGAGCTTCTTCAAGATTGGTGTTATGTGATGGTGAGCAGTTTTATCATTCACGTTTCAGCTCTGTCACTTACTTGTTGTGTGACCTTGAGCAAGTTGCTTATCTGCCAAGCCCTGGTCTTCTCATCCATAACATAGGAATTATAATAATACCTACTTCACAGAGTGATGTGTTGAGATAACGCATGTACAGCACTTCCCATAGAAGGGTTGGCTAAGCATTTGTGACTACTATTCACCATTATCAGATTGTAGTGGGTGGCGAGGTCTTGAGTTTCATCCACTCAATCCTTCCCCTTCATTTGACTGCATCCTTCTGTAGCTCCAAAGAAGTGTTGAGAGACCTCGGGGCTCTGTGGGGCCCAGCTCAAAAACCACTGGATGGAGAGATGAGTGTTGCCCTGACTTTCTGAGATTGGTGTCTCCAGAGGTGCTTACCAGATACCTAGGGGACCAGACTTCAGGAGGTATGTGCAAGTCCCAGGGCTGTGTGCTTAACCCGCACACAAGGTGCTTCTTATGTTCAAGTTCTCTGGGGGAGCACCAGAAGAGGATCCCAAGAGTCCCTTCAGCCCTAGCATGCCCGGATTCCACTTTGTTCTTTGCCTCTACCAGGCTGGTTGGGAATGGCCTGAGCCCAGCTCTGGGGTGCCTGCTAGAAGAGACGGGGCTCACTGACCTCCAGGACTCTGGCCTCTCACTCTAAACCCATGGCCCTTGCCTGTCCTCTCAGCCTCAGCTGACTTTCCTGGCCCTCGCATGTGCCTGCCCAGAACCAAGGTCTCTGCTTGACCTCCCCTTGGCCTGCCCTGTTCCATTATTGCCAGCATCCTGGTGGAACAATTTCACAGGTGGAATCAGACTGAGTTACATAAGAAATTCCAAGAGATGCTATTTTCTGCCTAATCTGTTTTCTCTCCATGGGTCAATTTGGTTGCACTTTTATTTTGAAATAAAAGAACCTAGAAACAAATGAGCAAACACCTTATTATTGAGAACCATCTGCAGAAAATCCCACGGAGCAGCTCCAAGGTCAAAGCTTATCTGTTCTGCCTCATACACAAAACAGCCAGCAGGCAGGCAGGATGGGAAACCATAGTATCGTAAGAAGTCTGGGTAAAAGCAAGTATCTTCTTTTCAATTGAATATAAAAGTAAGAGTTCTCTCTGCAACCCAAATCTTGAAACTAAGAGCTTCACAGAAACAACAATGATCCTACTGAGTTGGCTGGGGGGTCAGGGAAGAATCCACAGCAGCCCGAAGACTCACGCTTGACTCTTTCTTTCTCTTTGATCTCCGATTTTCATTTTTTAAAAAAAGTGCCATCTGTTCTTTCTGTCACTTTCACATTGAAGAAAAATAATTTCAATTCTTGAAATTGTGTATCTTCTGACATTCTTTCCCCCAGGCTGGTTCCCTCTTTCGGCACAGGTGAAGGTAAGGGAGGGCATCAGAATTGAGTTTCTATTAATACTGTTTGTGACTAACTCCCACCAGAAAGGACGAGCCCTGTAAAGCCAGGCTCGTGAGCAGTGTTCCAAGTAGACACACAGTAGGGCCGGCTCGGCTTTGCCTGATGATGGGAACATTCTATATCTGCATTGGTCTGTAGAGCGGCCACTAGCCACATCTGGCTCATGAGCTCTTGAAATGTGCCTAGTGCAAGAGAGGAACTGAATTTTTAAATTTATTTCATTTAAATTAATTTAAATCTGAAGTTAAATATTCAGATATGTGACACAGTTTAGGGGATTCGTTTTGTGTGTGTGTGTGTATGTGTGTGTGTTTATTAGGGGAGTCTTTAGGGGAGGTAGGCCATGCTAGGATGCTACAGCAGCAGGCTTTCACCCCCTCTGTCCTCTCTTGGTCTTCTATTGGTCCATGGCCCTCCCATGCACCAGCAACAATTGCCCCCCAAAATATGGATGACTTGGAGGTGCATTTATTAGGCTGTTCATAGGACTTCTCTGTTACCAGTAGGCTTGGGGAAACTAGGTTACACAGTCATAAACAGAAACACAAAAGTCTGAAATTAATTTTAAAATGCGATCTCAGCTCTTACAAAGGATCCTTCCCTGCTCAGGCAGTGTGGTCAGACCCTCAGTGTGATCTGAGGCAGAAGAAAGCCAGTGAAGGAAGTAAAACAAAGCACAGCACTTTTACAAAATGCTCACCTGTTTGCAGAAAAATATGTTTTCAAAGAGAAGGGGAAAAAAAAAAGAAAGAAAACACCTGGGTGTCTTAGTAGTGGGCCAAGAAGAGAGACCCTGGAGGAGCAGGTAAGGCTACCAGCAACAACAACTAGCCCAGATCAGGCCTCGTGCCCTTCTGGGGCACAGCGAGGCCAGGAGGTCTGGCCTCACTGCATCTAGGGAGGCTTGCAGGCCTCCAAACACAGGATGCTCAACGAATACTCGTTAGCTGACTACCTAACTTGAAACTCTCAGGCATTTATATTTTTCAAGGAAATTTGGCAAAGGAAACCAAGTAACTATTTTTGGTTTCGCTTTAGGTTACACTTTATTCTGCACAATTTTGAGCCAATACAGTAAGAATATATAATTACATATGGGGTAGCTTTAGCAACTTCACAGAAGATGAACTTCCTGCCACTGGTATTTATGTTCTGGTGCAGAAGACATCAAAAGGAGGTGTGAGTGAACAGTTCACAGTTCTAGACATTTTACCCTCAATCTGTATTCTCTTTTCACCCATTTCCATGTCTTCTTTTCCTGGGAGAGTGGGGCTGAGGGTTGGGATAACAGCCCAGCAAGATCGAGGGCTCTAGAACATTCCTTTCCTTCAGGGCCTCTCGTATAGGGATGGTGAACCAAGGAGCAGGGTCAGCACAATCCAGGCCTGTGGGGCAATGTCCAGGACAAGGAGGGAAAGAGGGGCTCTTGACTTCCTGTCACCTGGCTCTTCACCCCCCAAAATAAATGGCACCCCTTGAAGTGCTGGCCATTTCCAGGGAGAAGCTGTGTCCACACAGCTATCTGTGTCTTCCTCACCCCCTTTGTCTTTCACCCAACTCTAAATTTTAAAACTCTTCATTTTCACTCTATCCTACATATGTATATTTTAATTTTATATAGTGTTTACAAATCCCATGTTATCATTAGCTTCACTTACTAACATGTTTTAAACTTCTCACCTCATGGCTTTTGGGTTTGATTTTAATCACGTATCACTTCATTTTTTATGTTTTTAATCCTCTGTTGGAGTTCAGCCATTTGTCTTATTTTAAATCTCGTCTAGTTGGAGTGTCTCTTTTGGAAAAAAACCTTAATATTCTTTTATCAGAATAACTTTTCTTACAATTTCCTAGACACAAACTTTCTTACATCTTATTTTTTGAACTTGAAGACTTTTATTTCTCTCATTTTAAAACCCAATTTATTTTATTTATTTCTTCTTTATGTATTTTGAAATTTCAAAGTGCTTATTTTTAAACTCATTTTGATATAACTTTGTGTTTAATATGTTTGATTTTAAGCCCATCCTAATATTTCAGTCTTCCTTTGTTTTTTGAAATTAAATCTTCAGAAAGGTCATAACCTTTCTGTTCTTCATATATATAAAATGTATATATATGTATATGTATATGCACATATATGTGTGTATATATATATTTTTTTTATTTTACATGATTTGTTTTCCAAATGGTCAGTGAAGTTGTAGCCCCAGGAGTGTTAATAGTGGGGAGCTCCCCATAGACAGGTTGGAGGTCACGTTCACTCCTGCTGCCCCTGAAGGCTCCCCTCTCTTCTCTTAACAGAGGAACCGCCCCAGTTCAGTGCTGTTTGACAAAGACCCTCTCCTCAGCCAGCTGGAGAGCTCTAAATGTTAAAGCCCACCAGCCCCCAGGCAGTAAACCTCATTGTACACATGGAACCTTAGGAAAAATAATCCTGTGGGCCTCCATCCATTTCTGCCTCTCCTGTGCTCTGAGGATCTTCGGGGCCTGCCTAAGATCTGTGTGTCTGACTCTAAGCTTCCCCACTCTTCTCCGCTCTGCCATGGGGAACAGGATGCCATTCTGAGGAGATTAGCAGACATCAGCATGCCCAGGATGCCTGGCTTAACTTTCAGAGCCCCACTGGATTGATGAGATGCTGACACTATGTAATTTGCCTCCAAATCCCCTTTGAGTCCCTTTGGAGGAGTCCCCAAGGGGGGCCGTCTTCCCAAGATGGGGTCTGCCCCACTACTGCATACTCTGCAAACTACGTTCCCGCCTATTTGGTGAAGGGTATCTTCCTTACACCTTCCCTGACAAGAGATTGGCCATCCCAACTGCCCTTCACTCCTGTCCCTGATGGTGCCGCCCCTGGTGGTGCCCCTTGAGAATGCTCCGCTGGCTCTGTTACTGGTGAGCTACCCCAGTGTAGAAGGCATGGCTCAGAGAGCCTGTGAGCCCCTTGATTCCAGAAAGTGTCTAAACATAAACTGTCGTAGCTTGGAGGAGTTTGGCCCACCAGATCCGATGAGCTGTCTTACCAGGAAAAGTCCAACCAAATTCCACTCTAAAAAGCTGGACCTAAAGTCTCTGAGTATCAAATAAGAGAATCAGGTGGAGAAGCAGGTAAAGAATTCAGTGTGACTTGGGTATATTTAGGCCCAAATTTAGGCTGTGGAATTGTCTACTTAACCTGGGTAAAAACTGTCCTGTTGAGGAATATTCACAGGATCCACTTTGTTTGGGTACATTATTCTCTGGGTAACCAAGAGCCGAAAAAAAAGAGTTTTTTTCCCCCAGGAAACATGCCAGGTTTGCATTCGCCACAGTCCAATCTGCTGCTTTCTGTAGTTCTGTACCCAGAAAAGTCTCCTGCCTGTACCCAAGGAGCGAGCAGATGGGTCGGGGTGGGGTGGGGATCCGTGGAACTGGTGCCATAAAAAGCTCTCGACAGAAATAAAACCTTGTCTTTCCTACCGCACTTAATACTGCCTTTCCTACGGCGGATGCTTGTTAAAATGTGTTGCATGGCATCAAACCCAGGCCACAGGCTTCCCTTGCTGCCTCTGGGATGGCTAGACGGAGACCTCCACATCAGTGGTGCTTCCTGGCCTCCAGAGGAAGCTCAAGGTTCCTCCAATCCTGAGCCCTGGGGTAGAGAGAGGAGAGAAGGAGGTGCAGGGAGGAGCCTCAAGCAGCGTGCTCTAGGCATTAGGACAGCGCTTGGCCCACCAGCTCCCTGGGCAGTGCTTGGCCGTGGTGCCACCTTGCCACCGGAGCTGTGAGTGTGGACAGAGGGGAAAGGAGCTGTGGATGCCCGTGGCCATTCAGGGGTGCCTCTCTCCCCCAGGTACTAGGTGGGGTGTGGCAGCAAAGGTTTGTGGCAACAGGGAGCCTGCATGTGCTCATCCTCATTCTCTGTACTTGTTCTGCTTCTCCCAGGAGACTCTGGGCTGGACTGGGAGGGAGGGAGGGAGGGAGGGAGGGAAAGAGGGAGGAGAAAGAGTGACAGGAGAAGGATTGAGGACTGACAACCTTCAAATTCAGAAAAAGACCCTCCACCTGATGACAGTGACCTATAATATTCAACGCCACTGGCTATGCTGAAGGATGAGCGCTCTGACAATACTGATGAAGGCGAAGTTGGATAACCTTTTTGAAGGACATACGATCACAGGAAACCAATGCTTTTAAAAAGTTAATATCCTGAATTTGTGGACCATCCCTTAAGGGGTGAAAAATCATATTTGGAGCAAAGACTTAGGTACAAGGAAGTCTATCACAACATTATCTACAATCCTAAAGAAACAAAGCAAACCAAAAAACCCCACAACTTAAATGCCAAGGGGTAGAGCTTAGTTAAATACGTTCTAGTACATTCAGATGATGGACTATTTTGCAGTCATTATCCATCAGATTCTCACTACCTACTGACACAGGAAGATGCTCTAGTATAATCCCTATCTTTAAAAAACAACAAAAATTGGCCATATTTCCTCATTTTGAAGATACTAACAACTGAATGAGGCACCAGAGGCTTAACAAAAGTCTTTTAGGGAGAAACAATAATAGGACACTAAACATATATCAACTGTAAAATACATCCCAATTTAAGGAACATTAGAAGGTGAGAAGTACGTGCCTTAGAATAGAAGAAATATATCTCTGGGATTACGGCTGATTTTTATTTTATTCTTTATACTTTTCTGTAATTTCCAAATCTTTAACAGTAAACATAATTGGGCTGTAGGAATGCCTGGACCCACGTCTGATGTCTTCTGCCATGTGAAGGCAAGTACCACTGCGGTTTCTCCCTGCCCCGACTCCCTCCATTCAGGGAGACCAAAGGAGTCACCAGATTGGTGGGTTTAGAAGAGACACTGAACTTCCCAGCTCCTGCCAATCCCCTTCCTTCATGAAGCCCACCTACCAGCCCAGAGCACATCCTCTAGATCGCCCCAGATCTTGGGAAGAAGGTTGGAGGGGCTGTCATTTGGGGATTCAGTTCAGCTCTGGGAGTCAATATTAGGAAGCCCACTTGCCTGCAGATATAAGCCCCATTCTCTAATGTCAACTTTATCAGTGAACTGGTCATATTTTTTTGTCTTTTGCCTACTTTTTTGTCTTATTTCTCAGTTCAAAACCCAAGCATGGAAGACGGGTGCTATACTGAACCCTCTCAAAACCTCCAACAAACAGGCTGAATTTTATAGTCAGATAAGATCATTGAGCAAAGAAGAAATCCAGTTAAGCATAGCCAAGCCCCTCAGGGAATGATACTTCCCGCACAGTGAGTTCTGCGTGGGCTCTAGGGAGGAGACAGGGACCAGGGCATTCAGGGCAGGCCTCTCTGGAGACCAGCGAAGAAGCAGGAACCCTAGGTCAGAGGTGCCTCTTCTCTTTGTGCTTCCACATCTCAGTTACAAGATGCCACTGAGAGAAGAATCTGCTTTTCCTCTCCTTGCAGCATCTCTTGGTTGCTAAGCAGATCCCTTGGGTAACTATGTGGGCACAAAACCTTTGCAGAACTGCCAGGAATCTGCTTCACCCAATTGTCAAAGTGAAAAATGAAATCATTCCTCTCACCTGTCACTACTTTGCACAAAGCTTCCATTATTGAATGGTGATGGCCCAGAATGTTATTCTCACCTACTTGTGGGAATATAAATGAGTTTTGCATATTTTACCCCCAAGAGAGTGGGAGGGGAGGAAGGGGGTGTTGGGATCTCTCAGGTTGATACTCTTGTGAGTTAATGATTGCGGAGAAGCAGGTGGAACAAATCAGCAGTGTCCTCTGCCCTTGGAAAAATGGTGCTTCAGGCAGGTGAAGACTATTCTGATTTAGAGGATGCTCTCCTTGGGCCCGGAGATGCTCGTGAACCCCTCTGATGACCTCCTGAATTAGAGTCAGAATCTCTGAAGAGGAGGACAAGAAATTTCTGCATTTTAAAGAAATCCCTTAGATGATCCTTATGTGCACTGCTTTCTCTAACATGGATATGTATACAAACAAGTGCATTAAGAGGTGTTATGATAAATGTATGTCCTGGAAGGAGTGAGACACTATCGGAGGGAGGGTCCATTTTAACCGAGTGCAAGGAAAGTGTTGTTTTGAGTCTTGAGCAATGAGTACACGTTGTCCAGGCAGAGGAGGAAGGGGAAAAGGACATCTTAGGCAGAGGAGAAATGCTAGCAAAGATACAGCTGCCTGAGGCTGGCCTGATGAGCTAAGAGTAATAAAAGCTTGAATGCATAGTGTTAGGAGGGGAACCACAAGTGAGGGGATGACAGAGGGGAGGATCTGGAGGTTAAGGACTTTGGAATTTAACCTGTGGCCTGTGAGTTGCCCCCAAGAGTGGTATGTTCAGATTTGCATCTTAGAAAAGTCGCTCTGAAGACTGGTACAGAAGATAGGTTGGGAGGGGCAAAACAGGAAGCGGGAAGACCACTAGAGGCTGTCCTAGCAGCCTGAGCCAGGCCCAGGCTGGGTATGAAGGTGACAGGAATGAAGCCACTTTTCTTCCTTGGCCCTGATCCACTCAGCCACCAAGTGTACAGCACCAAACTTGAACCACAACACTGCTCAAATACCCTACCTGTGTATTGGAATAATCAAAACATACGGAAGAATTGCTTAAGCACCAAATACGATGATGATACTGCTTTCCAGATACTTAAAAATACAATTTTAAATCATCTCATGAAACAAGCTGCAATTCTTAGGCAAGTGGATTAATCTGGTGCTTCTCAAACCAGGGTATGATGGTGCTAAGGGTTACCAGAAGCCCCAAGGTCAGAAGAGTATACCTTCTAGGAGCATACAACTTTGAAGATTGGGGGGCATTATTTTTTATTAGTTCAAATGCAAACATACTGTACTGTGGCACACCAGTTTGGACTCTGACGGCTCATTCTTCTCAGCTATTGGCACATCTGTAAAATGCAGGGTTTGGTTTCCATGACCTCTAAAGTCTTTTCACGCCCCAATATGTAATTATTTTTTTCCTAACTAGTTAACATCGTCCTCCTTTCCCTCTAGATCTCAGAGATAGGTCATTTTTTTCTATTTCTGTAAGGTCACCCTCCTTAATTCGTACTCCTGCTGTTGGCAGCTCTTCTCCCAGTTCTCAGATCCTTTTAAGCATGATGTGGGGCCTCTCACCCTCCGCCCCTGCAACGCTTGCTCAGCCAGAGTTTCTTGATCTCCCTCCATCTATCTTCTCTAGAGTTTGTCACCTTCCTCATCTCTAATTTAAAAAAGGAGGAGTGGGGGAGGCAATCAAGACAGAGTAGCCCTTTCTTCTGGACAGGGAGACTTCCATCCTCCTTTTGACCTTTCCCTCAATTACTGCTGGTTTGACATTTTTCCCCTTTCATTCTAAGTCCCTCCTGAACTCTCTCATTTGGAGTTTGAATTATTTTGCATTCAATGACTTTTTCAGGTTTTGGTTTAACATTTAACAACTTTGCCTGTCAACCTCCCTTCTTTTTCCTCCAAAATGCTGAAATGCAGTAAAAGAGCAGAAAGGACTTTCCCTCACTTACAGTCATCACATCACTTAGAATGGAATTTGGCTGAAACTTGAACCAAAATGTGATTGGTTTCATCAAGCAAGGAGTTAAGGATGTAAACCTGACGTCGCTAAGTTCATCATCTGCATTTTCCCAAACTTTTGATGTAATCACACACACATACACACACACACACACACACACACACACACACACACACACACACACACCCCTCACTCCTAAAAACTGTATTTTTAGGGATTTGGTTGGAGATTGGAAAATACTGTCATGAAGAGAACACGGGTTTAAGACAGAAAACAAAGGCTAGGGATAAGTAAATTGATCTTTCAATGGAGAAGGAACCACAATAAAGTTTCTAGGGAGCACTCATTTAAATTTTAAAAATTAAATGTAGAATAAGAAACACTCACGAGGGCTTCCTTGGTGGCGCAGTGGTTGAGAGTCCTCCTGCCGATGCAGGGGACATGGGTTCATGCCCCGGTCCGGGAAGATCCCACATGCCGCAGAGAGGCTGGGCCCGTGAGCCATGGCCACTGAGCCTGCGAGGCCCGCGTACCACGAAAAAAAAAAAAAAAGAAAGAAACACTCACAAAACCTCCAGTTTTCAGAAGTCTTTTCAGGTTATTAAATGATAATCTGATCAGGGCAAACCACAGAGTGGTCCCTCAATGATAGATGAATGGACGAGAACCTTGATAAAAGATCAGGGAGAAAAAGTGTTCAGTTACATACTTAGGGAGAAAGAATTTAAGTTATACCTGTAAAATAATATCTGAATTTTCTATTATGTCCCAGAAAGTGTACAACATCATAAAGAAATACAAATTAAAACCACAGTGCGATAACTCAGTACGTGAACTATGCTAGTCAATATGGAACTTAGGAGTCATTGTAGGTTTATTAAGGAAATTAACCTGGTTCAATTGCTGGGGCTGAAACTAGAATGAATGCTTTTGTATATTTAATGAGGATGTTGGAAACCAGAGTATGTGTGCGATAATGACAATGACAATAGTAGTGATGATGACAGTAACAATAAAGGGTAGAAGAAGCTACTCTTTATTGTGCATACATATGTGCCAAAGAAGGCATATTAGGAATTGAAACAATGGGGCAAAAGAACACTAAATAATTATTTGAAGTTTCTGGATAGGGAAGAAAGAGAGAAAAATCAAGACTTCTCAGTTTAGAGAGACAAAGACTAATGGGATTTTATTAGTTTGCCAAACACTGATAGCGTTAACTCCAACTAACTCCAATTGATCTAATTGCATAGTTTCCAATCAATCTTCCAATAATAATTTGGCTTTTCACATGCATTTGCCTATAGAAATATAAGTGCTGCTCCTGTGACCTGGCCTCTCCAGACCCTTGCCCTGTTCCAGCTTTGGGACTGGCCAACTGCAGGACCAAGTTCAATCATTGATTCTTTCAGGGATGCTTTCCCATCAGCTATAAAATGAATGAGGTCTGAAAGGAGGAAATAGTTCTTTAAGCACTCTGAACTCTTGCAAATGAAGGTGCCATATACATGTAGGTAGAACTTAATATAATTTATCCTTCAAACTGGAATACTTTTGAAAGCGCTATTAATAATTAGGCTGGGCAACAGGTATACATAAAGACTATCATTCTGCACCATCATTGTGAGCAAGGACATGGTTTCCAAATGCTAGCTCAATGACCAGGAGAAATTTCCATTATCCCACTGCAAAATCAGAGAAATGAGGGTCTGAAATAAATTTTTCTTAAATATTACAAAATATTTCATGCAAACAAAGAAGATTTGCAATTTATGTGTAAGGCATAAAGAATAAAATAACAGATGAAGTCTTTATAAATTTCTTCTCAAACACATTCCTCTCCCGCTTCCCTAGATGTTATCATTATTCTGAATTTGTTTATCCTGAATCTTGAATTTGTGTTATCATTCCCTTGATTTTCTTTATAGCATTACTAGATACATATGTATCTCTAAAAACATTTAGTTTGTAGGGGTTTTTTTAACATTATGTAAATGGAATAATCATTTGGTAGGTATTTTTATAGGAATTTTTCCCCTAACATCTTATAAGTCAGGAAGGACACAGCATCACTTCTGCAGTATTCCTACCAAAAAACCTCAACCTGAATCAAATCATAAGGAGACATCAAGGAACCCTAATTGATTATTCTACAAATGACCTGCCTATAATTTTCAAAAGAGTTAAGATTATGAAAGTCAAGAAAAGACTGAGGAATTGTTCCAGATTGATGAAAACTAAAGAGACACAACTAAATGCAACATGTGATTCAGAACCATATACTTTTGCTATAAAGGACATTTTGGGAACAATTAATGAAACGTGAATGGGGGTCTGAGAATTAGATGATAGTAATGTATCAGTACTAATTTTCTGATTTTGGTACTTCTATCATGGTTATATAGGCTATCATTCTTGCTTGTAGAAAGTATAAATAAGAAATTTGTAGTATCTAATTTTTTCCCCAATAGCTAAATGTTCCAGTACCATTTATGGAATAGGCATCCTTTCCACACTAATATCAGTGCTAGTTCTATGGCATTTCAAGTTTCCATACATATTGGGTCAGTATCCGGGCACTCAAGTCCATTCCATTGGCCTTTCTGTCTGTCCCTGAGCCATAGAATCATGTTCATTTTTCCTGAAGAACATTTGGTATAAAAAAATTAAAATCCACTTACAATCAATTTGTACTATGACGGGGCCACCAGTCTGAATTGCTTCCCCCAGCCCCTCCCCCTCACCTTATATCTCACATGCCAGCCACTAAGAGGCTGCTGGCTTTCTGTTTCTCACACACACACCAAGCCTGTGAAGCTGGATGCCATTTCCGGAGGAGCAGCCCCAAGCCCTTGGCTTCACCCCATGCCTCGGCTCCTGCCTGTAGCTTTTTTGATTGTGATGCCTCCGTTGCTTGGCTCTGGACACCACCCTCCTTCCCCAACCCCGGACATTCTATGCTTGGAAATGAAACACCAGAGATTTCTTTTCTCAGCATCTTTGGAAAGCAATGGTGCTTCGGAAAGAAGTAGCCATCAGTTAAAATAGTGCTCACTGATGAGGAAAGCATGCGAGCAAGGAAAACAGGTTATAAGGCTTCTTCCACATGGGAGCTGTTAGGCCCCAGCTCACAAAAGAGGCTCTTCCTTTTGGAGCCCTACAACAGCCTCAGGCAGCGGCTCTCAGAGTGTGGTCTCCTGATCATCAGCACCACCACCACCTAGGAACTTGTTAAAAATGCCTCTTCTCAGGACCCACCCTTGACCTAACTGAATCAGAAACACTGGGCTTTAGGAAGCCCTCCAGTAATTCTGATGCACTCAAGTTTGAAACCACTGGCCTAATGAATCTTCAGCCTGGACAAAAGTCTCTTCCCCCAGCTCTTGGTGGTACACAGGTGTGCTCAAATGTATAAAATTACTTTCTGCAGCAGAGCCCCAAGAAATCATCTGTCCACACAATCAGCAAATGACTCATTGCACAAGTCTTGTCTCCTGAGCCAAGCTAAGGTTTCTAAGCACCTGCTGGGAACCTTCCCCACACCTGTCCTCCTGGGATGTCAGGCTCAGTGTTTCTTCTCCCTTAACCATTGCCAACTCCTGTGTAGATAAATGGCACTACTATTCCCTAGCCTAGAAACCTTGATACTTTCTTCAAATCCTCCCTCATCCTTGCTGTTCACATGCAATTACCAAATCCTATAGATTCTAAAGTCTCTGCTTTTCCAGGTATAAGGGCTTTCTAGGTGTACTGCTTTTTGCTAAGCATTTTACGTGTTACTTTATTTAGTCCCCACAACAAACCATGGAAGATAATACTACGATTATCATCCCCATCTTACATGGAGGAAACTGAGGCTTAGAGAGGAAGAGGAACTTCTCCAGAATCATCCAGCTATAATACTTCAAAGGCAGATATTTTAAAGGCAGATGTGTCTGTCATACAACTCAACAAAAAAAAAACAGACAACCCAATTGAAAAATGGGCAGAAGACCTAAAGAGACATTTCTCCAAAGAAGAAATACGGATGGGCAACAGGCACATGAAAAGATGCTCAACTTGGCTAATTATTAGAAAGATGCAAATGAAAACTACAGTGAGGTACCACCTCATACCAGTCAGAATGGCCATCATTAAAAAGTCTACAAATAACAAATGATGGAGACGGTGTGGAGAAAAGGGAACCCTCCTACACTGTTGGTGGGAAGGTACATTGGTACAGCCACTATGCAAAGCAGTATGGAAGTTCCTCAGAAAACTAAAATTAGAATTATCATATGATCCAGCAATCCCACTCCTGGGCATATATCCAGACAAAACTATAATTCAAAAAGACACATGCACTCCTATGTTCATAGTAGCACTATTCACAATAGCCAAAACACGGAAATAACCTAAATGTTCATCAACAGATGAATGGATAAAGAAGATGTGGTACATATATACAATGGAATACTACTCAGCCATAAAAAAGAACGAAATAATGCCATTTGAAGCAACATGGATACAACTAGAGATTATCATACTAAGTGAAGTAAGTCAGAAAGAGAAAGACAAATACCATATGGTATCACTTATATGTGGAATCTAAAATATGACACAAATGAACCTATCTATGAAACAGAAGCAGACTCAGACATAGAGAACATACTTGTGGTTGCCAAGAGGTAGGGGGTTGGGGGGAGGGATGGAGTGGGAGGTTGGGGTTAGTAGATGTAAGCTATTATATATGGAATGGATAAAATACAAGGTCCTACAGTATAGCCCAGAGAACTATATTCAATATCTTACGATAAACCATAATGGAAAAGAATATTTTAAAAAGAATGTATGTATATAGATATGTATAACTGTATATATATGTACACTTTGCTGTACAGCAGAAATCAACACAACACTGTAAATCAACTATACTTTAATTAAAATAAGTAAATAAGTAAGTAGATAAAAAAATAAATAATAAGTAATAAATAAATAAGAAAGGCAAATATGTCTGAAACTGAAATCAAATTCTGGATTTTAACCATCCTTATCTCCTTTTCCCCAAAAGAACTCTAAAATCATCATTACTTTCCTAGTGATGGTTTCTAACTGGTACTTGGTCTTCAATTAATCCTTAATAACACCTTCAGGGATCTTTCTAGGAAGAGGGGGCATCCCATCACTCAAATCTTCCATGGAACTTCACTGCCTAAAGAATAATTCTAAACCCCCTAGTGCCTAAGGCCCTCCACACCCAGGCTCCACCTTCTTCCCCAAGCTTGCCTCCCACCCCATTCCTCCAACCTAAATCACATCTTGAACTTTGCATCTATTGCTGCTCAACTCAGGCAACCTGAAAGACCTTTAACCATCCAGGCAGTCGTACTTATCACTCAGATTCTCCCACCGTTTCAAAGATGGCATATAAACGTCCCACCAGTATGTGTAAGTTAAGGTGGTAATTTTACAATAAAATTGAGAAATAACTCCCTCAGTGACCAAATGCGGCAGATTGTATTATTTTCCACAATTATCTCATACTATTCCCTGGGGGAGGATTATCTTTTCCCTGTACCACTGACAGCAGACTTGGCCATATGACTGACTTTGGCCAGTGGAATTGTAGTGGAAGAGCCTTAGATGACTTCCAAGCAGAAGATTTAAAAGCTAACAGGTGGTTCACTGAACTCCCCAGCAGGAAATAGCAATGTTCTAGTTAGGGGCTACTGCATCAGCCTCAGTCCCAGAGTAGAGATAAGGTGGGACACAGCCACAGCCAACTCACAACAGACATACAGCAAAAGCAAGAAATCAAACTTTGGTTTATAAGCTATGGAGCTTTCCAGGGTGTTGTTGTTGAGGCACCATCCTGACTAAAGAAACAGAGATTTTTTTTTTTTTAATCTTCTTTCAATGGAACCAATTAGCCCTAGTCTGCATCCCTGACATCAAAAGAAGTAGAACTTGGCCAGTAGGGTGGGTGTGTTCTGTGTGATAAGAAGATTCTTGACCTGACTGACTTGGCCTTTCCCTGGGGCAAGTGAATAGATAGAACTTCAGTCCAGCTGCACCACAATCTAGATGGGTAATTACTATCCCACCCCCTAGCGCCACAGATAGGAGATGAGCATCAGCTGCGAAAATGTCCTAACATAGGGGAGGGTAGAAGAGGAGAGTTGTGTCTATGTTCCCCACTTCCAACAGGCTCCTGCTTGAGGAGCCTCAGGGTCAAAAACTCAAAGCCATTGGCTCCGGTGGCTCAGCAGTTGGAAAGAATTGGGATGCACCCCTTCCTCAACCTGAGCCAGTTCATCCCAGAAAGGTCAGACTCAATGCTGAACCAGATTAAAGCCAGGGGACCAAGAAGAACCTCCTGGTCACCCCACACACCTGTCTTGGTTGATAAGGCCCTATACACAGACTGGGATTAAGCTCAGGACAGACTGGAAGACTCCTCCTGGCTTTGGGACAGCTTATATGCTGCCTTCCTCAGGAGTGACCACTGTGCTTTTCACCTCTGATCCAGTGATCTCCTCTGCCCTTTCTGTGAAAACTAACCCAGGGTTGCCTGTGACAACACTGGACTTGTTCCTGAAGGTCAGCTCTGAGGACACTTCCTCCACAAAGCCTTTCTTCCTCCGACTGCCAACTTTCTCCTCATTCTGGAAAGCGGTGGGCACTGTGCCAGACTGATTGAATTCTACATCCCATCGTCCACAGCAGCATCCTTGAGTAGTCACAATATTTATCATAATGGAGCAAGAACCTCCCACACATTCTGTCTTATTTATTAAACCTAGCATTGATTGACCAAAGCCAATATAACAATTTCAAATGAAGCATGACATTGGCTTTAAGATTAGTTGCTAAGAGATGACGTCACTGTAACTTCAAAATCCAGAATCTCATTTTAACCTGCTTGATTCAATGTAAACTTTGTACCCTTAAGAGAGAGACAATCATCACTAAGACTCAGGCTTATAATCAGTGTTCCGGGAGTGAAGAGTGAGAATAATTGTACTTCAATCACTTTTTTAAAGTATTTATCTGCTAACACTAAAAAAAGTTCAGGTACCACAACAAAGTGAATACAGTTAGTTCCACCGGTCTGAGGGGGATACGGTCCAAGATCCCCAGTGATGCCTGAAACCGCAGACAGTACTGAACCCTGTATATACTATGCTTTTTCCTATACAGACATACCTATGATAATGTTTAATTTATAAATTAGGCATGTAAAAGAATATCTGAATTGCCAGCATCACTATTCTTGCACTTTGGGCCATTATTAAATAAAGTGTTACCTTGACAGTTGATCTGATCGTTGTCACGGGAGGGATAGAACAGGATGGCATGAGATTTCATCATACTATGCATAATGGCATGTAATTTAAAATTTATGAATTGTTTATTTTTGGAATTTTCCATTTAACATTTTCAGACCACAGTTGACCGTGGGTAACTGAAACCACAGAAAGCAAAACCACGCGTAAGGGGGAGACTGCTATATACTTATCCCTAAATCACACATTTAAAGATTGTTACGACTTTAAATGTACGTTATATGCTTTTCACCAAAATTTTTAAAAAGTTAAAATCCAACTAGAACTACATAATGTGCCTTGGAAGGTCTCAGCGCCTCTGAATCCCCGAATGTGACGAGGGTAAGTCAAGCTGTAAGGGAATGCTATAGGCAAGAACCATTCTGTAGCTAAGTGCAGTTCTGTCTTTGCTCCACCCACATATTTGCTCAGATCTCCTGTGTCACTCACCACAGCAGGGGTGCTGTAAGCCCCAGGGCCTGCTCACGAATGTCCTAGGGCTGCCACAGCAAATTCCCACACGCTGGGAGACTTAAAACAACAGAACTGTGTTCTCTCACAGGCTGGAGGTCAGAAGTCTGAAACCAGGATGTCAGCTGGGCCATGCTCCCTCCTAAGCTCTAGAGGAGAATTTCTCCTTGCCTCTTCTGAGCGCCTGGTGGTTGCTGGTTGTCAGCAATCCTTGGCACATCTTGACTTTTAGATGCACCACTCCAACCCCTGCCTGCATCTTCACATGGGCCTCTTCCCTGTGGGTGAATCTCTCCACTCACATGGATTTAGGGCCCACCCGCCTCCAGTTGACAACATCTGCAAAGACCCTATTCCCAAATAAGGTCATGTTCATAGGCACCAGGCTTAGGATGTCAACACACATTTTTGAGACACAAGTCAACCTACAACAGTCTGAAACTATTTTTTTCTTCACATTTCTTTGGCCAAGACAAAAATCAGAGACTTTCTAAAGGGACATTATGAAGAAAGTAAACACAAACAAACAATAGCAACAACACAACAGAAAGTACAAAGGCATGAAAATGGAGATGTTTATTCAAAGATTGTTGAAGTCTGGCCATGGCTTGACTTGTCTGCCAGAACGCATGAAGCCCTCTGGGGAAACCCTCCCCAGAGCATCCATTTCCTTCTCTTCCTTTTAGGGTTTCAACTCCTACAGGCCCAGGTGCCTTCCCAGATGGTCAGTGGAGGTGGATGAGCCCCTCCTGAAAGGTATACACACCTCCAGTTCCTCTGGGAGCTCTCAGGCTGCCCTATCACCTTCCTCAGTCAGAAGTGTAAAAGAACAGTTTCCTCCCCAGTGCTTATAATTATTACCCAACCACCATTGTTTTAGATCCGGCACAAACTACACAAGGGCCCTTCCTTTGGGGCCAGACAGATTTCTCTGGGCCAGCCCAGGAGGCAGCGGCAGACGTGCAAGTGTTAGAGAGTCAGGCGCTGTCTCTGCGGCTTACATTCCAGCCAGCCCTTCTCAGCCTTCCAAATCTACTCACAAAGACCCTGTTCCTGAACCTTAAGGGATACAGTTTTGACTTTGCTTGGAAGAATAAATCACCACCTTTGTGAAGGTAAGTCAGAGCCCTCCCACTAAACCCTGCATCACCATGGCAACCGAGAGTCCCCTTCTCTAATTCAGAAGGGTGTCTTTTGTGAAACTCTGCAGAAATAGCCATGGTGACACCTTTCGCTCAGTCTGCTCGGTCTGAGAAAAGGTGACTACAATTAGTGTGCAGTCTTTCTAAGTCTTTCATAATCCCTTTAGAGTGGGAACTCCACCTCCCCTGATGCTGCTTCTCCTTTCCTCCGTCTCTCCTTTCCTCGAAGAATTGTGGGCTAGGGTATTCAGGAGCAGTTTCCTACTACCACCTCTCCCTTCCCCCCACCACTCAAGTCCTCCATGCCTCCAAAACACCATATTATCTCCATGCCATTCCTGCATCCTCTATAGCCTACGAAAGAAAAGAAAATGGCAACAGCAAAATAAAGGAAAAAAGGACTCTATGAACTGAAAGAGACAGCAGGGATACTGTGATGAATATAAGGACTATCTGCTCCCCTTGCTTGCATTCTAAGCTTCAAGTACTAGAAATAAATAGGCAGGCTTTTATGTTGAAATTTTTTTGTATCCCCAGACAGCCAATCTCACATTTAGGGCAAGTAATTACCAATCTGCTGAATTCTATTGTCATTAGGAAGGTAAATAGTAGAAAAAAAATCAGTGAAATTTATTAGAACAAAAGTTAAATAAATACATTAGTATTATCAGCTTCTCTACTGCAGGATTGTAGTACTTTAAAAGCACATTCTCCACATGCTTCTTTTTTCAGGTTGTGTTTAACTCTATGTTGATTTGGCAGTATCTATCAAAAGTCTTTAAAAATTTGTACATTTTAACTCATAATTCCATTTCTAGAACTTGCTGAAAGGAAATAATGAGATGTATGTACAAATATTTATAGACAAGGATACTCATTTTAGAATCATTTATAATAACCACAAGTTGGAAGCAAATGTCCAGCATCAGATTATTGGTTAAATAGATGATGCTACATCATTATAATGGAATATTTACCACATATTAAAAATTATACTCAATGAATATTTAAGGATATGAAGGAAAATACTGCATACACACTCATACACATACACATACATCAGATGGGATTCTCTGGCTGCTGGTAACAACAAAAAACAATTTGAAAGGGCTTAAGCTGACAAAGGTGACTTTGCAGTGCATTGGAGAAGGGATGATACTCCATGAATGGGACTGGATCAATTCTTTGTCCATGAGGGAAAAGCTGCATTTTGATTTCTACCTTATATCATACATGAAAAATCAGTATCTATATATGTAACCTAAATGTGAAAGCTAGAATAAAACAGGAAAACTTTTAAAAAGAAACATACGAAAATCTCTCGATTACTACAGGGGTAAGGTAGGCAAAGCTTTCTTATATTGAACACAAAAACTAATGGTAAAGGAAAAAAGATAAATTGAATTTTACTAAAATAAACTTTGGTTTATCAAAAATCACTAAGAGAGTGAAAAATTAAGCTACAAAACGTTGGGGGGCTTGCAAAATATATATCCAACAAAGAACTCATATTCAGAATATATACAGGAATCCTACCAAACAGACAGACAACATAATAGAAAAGTGGGCAAAAGATTTGAACAGAAATTTTAAAAGATATCCAAATGGCCAATAAATCAATACGTATATACAAAGATGTTCATCTTCTATAACCATCAGGGAAATGCAAATTTAACCCTTAAACCATAATGTGGTACCACTATATAACCAACAGGATGGTTAAAGAGAAATAGACAAATAATACCAAGTGGTAACAAAGATATGAAACAACTGAAAATCTCACACAGTGCTGGTTGGAACTCAACTTTGGAAACATTTTGGCAGTGTCTACTGAAGCTGAACATAGGCATGCCACAACCCAGCAATTCTGTTCCTAGGTATTTACCCAGAAGAAAGGGTACACATACTCACTAAAAGATAGGTACAAGAATGTTCATAGCAGTACCATTTTTAATAGCCCCAAAATGGAAACAACTCAAATGTCCACCAACAGCAGATGAATAAATAAATTGGTGCATTTATAAATTGTACTACTGTATAGCAAAGAGAATGAACAAATAATGCTACAAACAACAGCATGGATAAATCTCACAAATGGTGAGCAGAAGAAGCAAAAAACAAAGGAAAAAAATATTGTGATTCCATTCATATGAAGTTGAAAAAACTAATTTATGGTTACTTGCAGATACTGGTTACCTAAGGAAGTGGGAGTGACTGGGAATCAATTATTGTAATGGTCTTTTTCTCGATATACATATATTACATGTCTACACATGGATTAATAGCATACATGACTATACACATATCAGCTTTGAAAAAAATTCATCATGCTGTAAACTTGTGATCCATTTTCTGAATGTACTTCAAAATGAAAGCTATATTAATGGCTTAAAAGGGTAGAGGTTTATTTAACTCAAGCCACTCAAAGTTTAGAAGTAGGCACTAAAGAACGGGACTGTTGTCTCAACAATGTTGTTGAGAATCCCGGCTCCCATCTTTATGCTCCTTCATGCTCAGCATGTGAATTTCATCCTCAAGTTTGCAAGATGCCTGTGATACCTCTAGGCATTGCATCTGCATTTGAAGAAGGCAGAAGGCAAAAGGCCCCAAATCAAAGAACCTACCAACTGAGTCTAGATCTGTGGAATTGTGCATACTGTTTATTTTAGTCATCATTTTCCATAGTTTCCAAAAGTTCCACGGTGATACGTATTAAGGTTATTTTTTGAAAGAAAGCTCTATACATGTAAAAGAATCAAATTAGAACACTCCCTAACACCATACACAAAAATAAACTCAAAATGGATTAAAGACCTAAATGTAAGACTGGACACTATAAAACTCTTAGAGGAAAACAGAGGAAGAACATTCTTTGACATAAATCACAGCAAGATCTTTTTTGATCCACCTCCTAGAGTAATGGAAATAAAAACAAAAATAAACAAATGGGACCTAATGAAACTTAAAAGCTTTTGCACAGCAAAGGAAACCATAAACAAGACGAAAAGACAACACTCAGAATGGGAGAAAATATTTGCAAATGAAGCAACTGACAAAGGATTAATCTCCAAAATTTACAAGCAGCTCAACATTAAAAAAACAAACAACCCAATCCAAAAATGGGTAGAAGACCTAAATAGACATTTCTCCAAAGAAGACATACAGATGGCCAAGAAGCACATGAAAAGCTGCTCAATATCACTAATTATTAGAGAAATGCAAATCAAAACTACAATGAGGTATCACCTCACACCAGTTAGAATGGGCATCATCAGAAAACCTACAAACAACAAATGCTGGAGAGGGTGTGGAGAAAAGGGAACCCTCTTGTACTGTTGGTGGGAATGTAAATTGATACAGCCACTATGGAGAACAGTATGGAGGTTCCTTAAAAAAATAAAAATAGAATTACCATATGATACAGCAATCCTACTACTGGGCATATACCCAGAGAAAGCCATAATTCAAAAAGACACACGCACCCCAACGTTCATTGCAGCACTATTTACAATAGCCAGGTCATGGAAGCAACCTAAATGCCCATCGACAGACAAATGGATAAAGAAGATGTGGTACATATATACAATGGAATATTAGCCATAAAAAGGAACGAAATTGGGTCATTTTTTGAGATGTGGATGGATCTAGAGACTGTCATACAGAGTGAAGTAGGTCAGAAAGAGAAAAACAAATATCGTATATTAATGCATATATGTGGAACCTAGAAAAATGGTACAGATGAACCGGTTTGCAAGGCAGAAACAGACACAGATGTAGAGAACACACCTATGGACACCAATGGGGGAAAGCAGCAGGGGGGTGGGTGGGTGGGGATGAATTGGGCGATTGGGATTGACATGTATACACTGATGTGTATAAAATGGATGACTAATAGGGACCTGCTGTATAAAAAAAATAAATTAAATTAAATTAAAAATTTTAAAAAACAAAATAAAAAGAAAGCTCTAATTGAATGGGAACAAAGCAAAAATAAGTTTCCGATTTTGAACTTCAAGCCCCGTAGAGGTAATTCACAGGGTTTCCCATTGGGCTGAACAACTGGAGACTCATTTCTATGCCTGTAAGGGCAAAAAAGTAGCCCCGAACTTATTCTTGGGAGAGTGCAGAACAATGCACGGCTCCCCACTTCTCACATTATAAGGTGCATGCAAAGACTTTGTGTGGGGGCCCCCTAAATGCTACTCTTTGGGAGCAGAGGTGTTTCTGACCTGAAATGACTTGGGGAAAATGGCAGCATCCCACACAGCCAGGGCTGGTGTGTAGGTGTCTGCTGCTGCTGTTCAACGCTCAAATGCATATTTTATCCATTTTCTGGAGCTCTGCAGGGTAGAACTTAGCTCAGAATAGTTAAGGAGGAATGCAAATCAAGAAATAAGCTTAGTTATAGTTTAATTCACTGAAGGAAGACAAGTAAAAAGCATTATAAATATTTCAACAGAGGTGATTTCCTGAAAAATGCCATTGATCAACAATTTTTCCTTAGAAAACAACCTTTGAAATAGCTTGTGTTTTGAATGAGTCAGGTTTATTCTCCCTATCTGGGTGATAATGCTTGACCTTGAGGTTTCAATCCTTCACTCACCTCCAGGCACTGAGAAAACTAGGTGACCAGCAAACAGACTCTGTTTGGAGCTTCTGCTTGAAGGACCCAAACATTTTTCTCCTTCTGACTTACAATCCAAGGACTGTTTGGAGACAGCCCTCAAATATTCAAGTGGAGAGAAGCAGAAAGTTGACACACAGTGATTCTGAATGTTGAGAAGGGAAATTGTATTAAAGAAGAACCAAAAATCTATATGATTTTCAGACTTCACTTTCAACAACATTTATTTACCACCCGATTTGTATGAGGCCCTAAGCTAAAACCTAGGGTCTTCAGAGACAATCTCTCCCCCACAGGAGCCCTCCACTGCCATGCCCTAGAGTCATCCCAAAAGCCACTCCTTCCCCCTCCCTCCTTCCCCCCATCCCCAAGAGCCACACTGACCTTTGAGTCCCTCTCAGGCATCAGGCTATTTCTCACCTCCTCACCTTTACTCTATGTCAGGAACACTCTCCTCTTCCCTCCTCTTGCTTCCATAACCCACTCCCCTCAATCTGGCCAACTCCTATTCAGCCATCAGGTCTTAGTGCAGACATTTCTTGTAAGAAAGCCCACCTAAGTCCTCCCAAGTGCCTCTGCCTACACTTTCACTTAGAACTTCTTTCCACTGAATAAACTTTAAAAGGCACAAAGAGACAAAAATAAAATGTCTTTTATGACTATACTTCTGGAGTCTTGCTTATTCAACACGTTAGTGATGTAAAACTAATATTACTTGGTCACAAGATATGTTCTCTCCCTGCTTTGTACCCCATGGTTCTTCAGCCTATATGCTCATTAGATCCCTGTGCTCCTGTCCTGGCCTCCTTGAAGGTGGGGATTGCATCTTACTCATCGTTGTTCCCAGCAGAAATCAGTATGGTATCTTGATACGGTAGATGTTAAAAAATACATATTCAGATTGGACATAGTTAAATATAATATATTGAATTGACTCTAAATAAAGATGGGCACTAAGCTTGCACCATCAGGGAGTCTCTATTCAGTCTTCCCAACTGGGTTTATACAAACTGGTTCAAGTTCACAGTAAATATGGAAACAATACACAATTTCCCATGACAAATTCAAGAAAAACTCTAGGCCAAATAGTGAAGTTGGTGCCTTTAAAACCAGACTTTTATAGAAATGAAAACTTGGAGGTCTATTGAATACCTATCAATAATGAACTGGTTGAGTAGTCTATGATCCATCTTTCCAGTGGACTACATTTGGGCATTAAAATAGTGACGTGAATCTGTTTGTTAATGTGAGAAGATGTTCATGACATAGCTTTAAGTAACAAGAGCAGACTATGTAACAGTGATTTTATTTACATTTTTTAAAGCCTGTGTGTGTGTGTCTGTGTGTGTGTATGCGTGCATGCACACACGTACGAGGGAAAAAAGAGAAGAGCCTAGGAGGACACACACCAAATGTTAACACTGCTTCCCTCTGAGTGGTGAAATTAAGGATAATTTATCTTTTGCTCTAAATACTTTCCCTGAATGTTTGCAATGAGTAAAAACAGGAAAATATTAAGCTTTCATTGGAGATACAATGGCCATGGATAGTATGCCATGGAGAGCATGCCAAGGTGTGTGTGAGGACACTCTGCTTTTCTGAGGGGTACACTAGGCTCTTTGATTGTAATAAGTCCCTGCATTATAGCTGAATTAATAACAGCTAAAATCTTTGCTATTGTCATGTGCCGGCACTCTGCTAAAAATTTTACATACGTTAATTCTTTCTTTTACATGACACAACAACCCTTCCCTGCTTTATGTTTTTTTATAGCACTTATCACTTTCTGATACTAAACAGTTTACTTATTTATCTCCTTTATTGTGTGTTGTTCCTCTCACTAGAATGTAAACTTCCTGTGGGCAGGGCTATTTGTTTTGATCACTGCTGGATCCCTAGTACCTATGGCAGTGCCTGGCAACTTAGTTAGTACTCAAATAAATGAATGAATAAATGAACAACCTTACGACATAATAACTAGTACTATTCCTTCCTTACAATGAGGACTCTAAAGGAGGCTAAACAATTCGCCCAAAGTCACACACTGAAGGAGCAGAGCCATGTCTCTCTCAACACAGATCTACATGATGATCTGTGTTCTAACCCGCTCTCATCAGTTACAACAAATCCTTGAATGAGAGTGTCCTCCTCCTCCCCCAACATGCAGTCAGTCCCCAGGAGAGGCAGTGAGATATCACATAACAACTTTCAACTGTGGTTTCCTTCTGACTATTAAATTGGTAAGCTCTTGACATAACAGAAGATGTTCTATCATTTGCAATGGTCATCTAACAGGCATGATATTTTTTCAGATCAAAAGCAGGAGGAACAGGGCCTAGAAATCTAATCAAGTATTCACTAAACAAACAAACAAAAAAAAAAAAGAGCCTGGAAAATGCCCTTAAGGCATCTTCTTTTTTTTTTTTTTTTTAATTGTGAGTATAAGAATTTGGACTGAATAGATAAAACCCCCAAAGGACAAGGATTTTCTCAGGGAAAAATCCTCAGGGATGATGCAAGGAGAAAGTAGTTGGAGCAGCAAACCCAAGTATTTGGGCCCATGGCTGGTCACGGCAGTTTAATAATGCTGACCATTAAGAGCTTGCACATAACTTGCTTTGCTTTCCACATAACCAAACAATCTTTTGACTTACACAGAGCTTCCCATGTAAAAATCTGTCAGTTCTCCTGAGCATGTGGGATTTGAGAGGTACAGAGCCACAGGTAGTACATGCAGCCCAACACTGACCACAGTGGGTACCCGCAGGTCTTGGAGCTCAGGGCCCTAGAGAGAGAATCCTCTGACCACAGATGTATGTTCTCCAGCCCCTTTGGCAATTTGATTTCTCACTATAGATTAAGCGATTGGCATCCTAAATTATCAATCAGTCTTCTGTGGGCTTGATTAATGTGGGTGAACCCCCGTGGAACTGACAACCTTTGGGAGCTCTGACCAATCCAGTTCCTAGATCTTCAGTGGGAAAACCAGCCCTGAATTGTAATGACAATTCTAACCCGGGAAAACCAGACCCTTCCCCCATACACACACATGTCCACACACACATACACACACATATGAAATATGTACCACATACAGATGCACAAATACACTCACATACACACTTATATACAGACCCGTGAGGCCCTGTCTGAAGCCCTGTTTGGCCAGGCAACTCCTTGGATGACATCATTACCTCATTTTCCCTGTAACTGAAAATTCATGCAGTTGAAAGATATAAAACATTTCCTTCAAATTTCCTTGTATTTCTCCATCTTTGGTGGTTGCCAACTTTTCACTGAGGGTAAACAGACTCAGTTCAACACAAAGTCTGCCCAGGTACAACAGCAGTTTTTCCCCACAGTTCTGCACTCGGCTGGTTCTAAAGGCAACTGGTGGTACATGTAAAAGTACGAAATTAGAACACTCCCTAACACTATACACAAAAATAATCTCAAAATGAATTAAAGACCTACATGTAAGGCCAGACACTATCAAACTCTTAGAGGAAAACACAGGCAGAACACTCCATGACATAAATCACAGCAAGATCCTTTTTGACCCATCTCCTAGACAAACGGAAATAAAAACAAAAATAAACAAATGGGACCTAATGAAACTTAAAAGCTTTTGCACAGCAAAGGAAACCATAAACAAGACCAAAAGACAACACTCAGAATGGGAGAAAATATTTGCAAATGAAGCAACTGACAAAGGATTAATCTCCAAAATATACAAGCAGCTCATGCAGCTCAATAACAAAAAAACAAACAACCCAATCCAAAAATGGGCAGAAGACCTAAATAGACATTTCTCCAAAGAAGATATACAGACTGCCAACAAACACATGAAAGAATGCTCAACATCACTAATCATTAGAGAAATGCAAATCAAAACTACAATGAGATATCATCTCACAGCAGTCAGAATGGCCATCATCAAAAAATCTACAAACGATAAATGCTGGAGAGGGTGTGGAGAAAAGGGAACACTCTTGCACTGTTGGTGGGAATCTAAATTGATACAGCCACTATGGAGAACAGTATGGAGGTTCCTTAAAACACTAAAAATAGAATTACCATATGACCCAGCAATCCCACTACTGGGCATACACCCTGAGAAAACCATAATTCAAAAAGAGTCATGTACCAAAATGTCCACTGCAGCTCTATTTACAATAGCCAGGACATGGAAGCAACCTAAGTGTCCATCAACAGATGAATGGATAAAGAAGGTGTGGCACATATATACAATGGAATATTACTCAGCCATAAAAAGAATGAAATTGAGTTATTTGTAGTGAGGTGGATGGACCTAGAGTCTGTCCTACAGAGTGAAGTAAGTCAGAAAGAGAAAAACAAATACCGTATGCTAACACATATATAGAGAATCTAAGAAAAAAAAAAAAGGTCATGAAGGACTTAGGGGTAAGACGGCAATAACGACACAGACCTACTAGAGAATAGACTTGAGGATATGGGGAGGGGGAAGGGTAAGCTGGAACGAAGTGAGAGAGTGGCATGGACATATATACACTACCAAACGTAAAATAGATAGCTAGTGGGAAGCATCCGCATAGCACAGGGAGATCAGCTCGGTGCTTTGTGACCACCTAGAGGGGTGGGATAGGGAGAGTGGGAGGGAGACGCAAGAGGGAGGAGATATGGGAACATATGTATATGTATAACTGATTCACTTTGTTATAAAGCAGAAACTAACACACCATTGTAAAGCAATTATACTCCAATAAAGATGTTAAATAAATAAAGGCCACTAGTCAGCAGGGCTGCTCCCCTAGAAGCAGGGAGTGAGCAGGGCCACAGGGTTCCTTGACAGAGCTGAGAAGGAGACAGAGAACACTTTTTCTTCTCTCCCACCCATACCAGGCCCTTTCTTTGCAGGAGCTGAGAGCTGGCAAAGGCCAGCCCAGGGGACCTTTATGAAACATCCTGTTTAATGCTGAAAAACGCAATACCCAAACAAGTGAAAAGCCAGTTCTTTGAGACTGCCATTGCATTACTCCTCATACCTGTTACTTCTTGTTAACTCACCCAGAATATAACCTAAAGTCCTTACTTGGCCTTTAAGGGCATTATGAACTGGTCCCCAGCTACTGTCTGCATCCATAGCATTCTCTCCTCCTTGATTATTCCACTCCAGTCCCATGGCCTCCTCACTGGTCTTTTAACACACCCCCATGCTGCTGCCTCAGGACCTCTACACTTGCTGTTCTTTCTGTAGGGAATACTATTCCTTTGCAGATATCCACATGACGTGTTCCCTCACTTTATTTAGGTCTTTATTCAAATATCACCTTACTAGAGACGCTGTCCCATCATACCTCCAATATGTAGCAGTACCTGCCTCCTTTTACTCTTCATTCTCTCACCCTGATTTATTTTTCTTCCTAATTCTTATTCCCCACTGACATACTATGTATGTGCTTATTGTTTGTCTTCCTCCACTAAAATATAAGCTCCTTGCAAGCAGGGACTTTGTCTGATTTGATGACTGCCATTTTGCCAGGGTCTAGAATAGCACCCGACCCATAGTAAGTACTCAATAAATCTGTGTTGAATGAATGAAATGTGCTTCTCCTTCCCCATTTTCCTTTTTCCTATTTATTTTTCCTGAGGCCTCCAAAGTTACAAAGTCCTCAAATAACATGTTGACTCTGGAAGTGTATCATTCTCCCTGAAGTGCCTAACATGTAGTAAGGTCCTCCGTGGTGTCAGGCAGCCCAACACGAAGTCTGGAAGCTCGGGTTAGGTTGAGAAAGGATTTCCAATCATTAGCTAGTTGTACAGAAATCCATGGAAGGGAAGATACTAAGGGATTCTAAAACCATTCTAAGGAGTAATGGCCAAATTCATCTTTGGAAAAGAAGTGCTCTTTGGTTCAGGGAATTGCTTTTAATGGACCTTTTAGTTCTGCAAAGAAAGGCCTAAAGTCTGGGCAGGATAGAAGAGCCTGAGATAGGAGGGCACAATTTTGCTCTCAGTCTATTACAAAGGTGTCTATATTGGTAAGAGAAGTGTTTTTATGTTTTCTAGTTGCACTGGCTGATGTGAAAAAAACAAAATTTAAACAGAGCTAGAAACTTAAAGAATAAAGTAGGAAGGAGAGGTTTGTCTGTTCAATATGTCTGGAACACTGGGCTGAAGAAGGTATCAGAGGGGGCTCCTGGCAACATGAGGTGCTTCACATTCAGTTTTATTTTGTCTCATAATCTATGAAGAAATTTCCCTTATTTACCCCAAGTCTTCAACAGAAGCTATGTTAACCGCTGCCAACGTCAGCCTTGTGTTAGCACTGCCTTAAGGAATAAATGGAGACTATGTCAATGTTTTGGATGGTGAAGGTCAAATGGGACCAGGGAAGCATGAAGAAGTAGTGGTGAGGCGGCTAGAGCAGGTGGAGGAGAATTTGGAGGACAGAGATGTCAACAAGGAGAATGTAATCACTTAGAGAAATTCTTGGAAAGTTGACATAGGAATCAGAATTTCTTGCAATCAATATAATATCCATATTTGGATAGTAAAAGAAAAGGGACTCGGAGAGAATGAGAAATTTAGGGACTTTGTGGTCCCTAAAGTGAATTCTGCATCACAGAATTCGGACTTGAATCTCAGTGGTTATCTACTTTTAAAACTTTATTTAACCATAGAAACCTGTTCATCAAATAACCTATTATATAGAACCCAGCAGGTAAAACAGAATAAAACTGAGCCACTGTGATGGAAAGGGATAGAGGTTTGAATTTATGCCCAGTTGGCTTTCCCATTGGATCCCACGTTGGCCCTCAGGCCCCTCTGGGGGATCCCAGTACCCCAGGAACATAGTTTAAAAACCATGGATCTAGAACTCAAAGCAAGAATATACTCTTTAATATTCCAGATGGTTGATCTTTCAGCCTGACTCTGAGGGCTCAATACCCGCTAAGCAGCATGTCTCCGAGCCAGCTGTCACTGATGGGGTGTTCTCCTTTCTCTTGAACCAAATTCCTCAACCCTGGGACTTCTACCCACTGGTCCTGGTGTAAACATCAAAATAAGCCTATTCTTTCCATATAACAGCCCTTCAAGTCTTTGAAGACCTCTAATTTCCTTCCTTAACTTGTCTTTGTTCCAAGTTAAACATGCTCAACCCTCCAACTATTCGCAAACTATTCTTACATTCATAGGCTATTTGGGCACCTGAAATTACTGATATTGATTAGAGAAAACAAACAGCATAGATAGAGTTAAGACCAAAACAGGGGCACATAAAAGAGGGGTACAACCACACACACTATGAGGGTAGTAAAGGAAAATGAGAGATGTTGATCTGCTACTCTGAAAACTGTACAGAAATATGTCCTTCTCCCTACCCAACCCTGCCCGCCCCTGGTGAAGTGGTCTGGAAATCAGGTCGAACTTCATTCAGCTCAGGGCTGCGCCCTGGATCACTCCCTAATAGTCACCAAATCAGAGATACGAGGGGATGGCTATCGACAGTGGAGGCACTCAGCTCTTACTATTATTATTTTGAAAACGTCCCCCAGCAGCTGGGCTCCGGAATTCAGGACAGTAAGTGCCTAGCATGGGTTCATCCCCACTAGTCTTAATCGACCACATGTGCATCCACACAGTTATTGATCCTTGCCTAATGCCATGGACTCTATTAACTAAAAACAAGTGACATTCTGTAACCATGGATCCATCAGTTGTTTCGGAGCAGGATGTATCAGAATGTCAGCATCGTTTAGTGGTTATTATTGGATTTATCTTAGGCACTGGCTTTGGTGGAGGCTGTAGGGGTCAGGGAGGTGAGCTGCAACACGTAGGGCTAGTTGCACAGCTGGAAAGTATGCGACCAGCTCAGTATGAGGGCGCCCCACCAACCTCCCTGAAACAAAACTTCGGCCTCCTGCTGTCGAGGTGTTTCACACACACCCTATTGGTGGCTTGAGGCTTGGAGACACATGCATGTTGCGCATACCAGCAGTGGGCAGACAAGGAAAACCGCACTTGACATAGGAGGGTCCTTTCAGTGCCGATCCTGCCTCTGCGTGCCTGGACCGTATCCTTTGCCTGTGATAAAGCTCTTCCATGAGTATAAAACTGCTTCAGTCCTGTGAGTTCTTTCAGAGATGATTAATGGGTAATTAACACAGCAAGGGTGAGAAAGGACTTCAGATACAAGCCATTCTGCGGCCTGAAGGGTGCTTCTGATGGGAGAGTGTTAGCGTTTGGTGCTGAAAGCACACAGTTTTGTAAGTGGGTGTGATGAAGTACAATTCTTAGTTCTGTTGGATGTTAGGGAAGCACGTCCAGAAAAACAACAGGCACGTGGTCCGGTTTGCTCCAACAGAAAACTATTTCTAACTTTGACAAAGAATGCATCCAGCCAGAGTTGCCAGGTATGTGTGCAAACAGATAGAGAAGGCCCACAGTGTTCGTCCTCATTTTCTTTCTTTTTCCCACACGCTTCTTTATTTTGGCCCTGTACCTGTTAGGGGCAACACTGTGGTTTCATGTATGTGGTTTCATGTCTTTTTTCCACAAATAGAATATTATACATGCTTCTGAATCCTAAATAACATCATTGGTATTGAAGAAAGAATCAAGGTATCCCATGTCTGCCAGGACTATGACAGCATTGACAACAAAACAGAGGCTTGGGAAGGAAGTCAATTCAGGAGGGAAGAGAATGTGTATATATGAATGAATGTATGTGTGCATACATGTATATTCAGATGTGTATGTGTGGTATGTGTGCGAGAGAGTATGTACACACACACGTAATTTTCACACACCACGTATATGTAGAAAAAATGATCTGCGATTAAAAATGAAACAAAATATAACCATTTTATTCTCTTAGCTCAGGATTTGAGCTATATCTAAATCCAGGCTCTGCCACCTGCTGGCTGTGACTATGTACAAGTCAGTTAACTGCTCTGAGACTGGTTTCCTCATCTATAAAATGGCAATTTTTATTGTGCAAGGTTCTGATGGGGATTAAAAGAGATAATGCATGGGCTATACATGTTATCAACCATCAACAGATTTCCAGAAGAGAAATTTTGACCAAAATTTGCTAACTTCCTTCCTTTTCTCTGAGGATCTGTAGTGAGAAGAGGAAGGACAAGAAGGGAATGGAACTCAGAGAAGAAGGACCAAGGAGGAGGACATGAGGAAATAGCATTAACTTCACTCTACTTGTCTGCACTGGAATAACCCCCTAGGAACCAACCAGGAACTCGCCTATCTGTCAACAAAGGCAGCTAAAACATGATCTCCTGACCCCACTGTCCTCCCTGCCACCATCCACTTGCTATGGAGTCAGAGACAGGAGGCCACTTACCGGGGATGCAGTGGAGGGTTGGCCACAGAGGGTCTCCAGCATCCCCTGTCAGGATGTTTTATAAGCTAAAAATGCTGTGCCATTTCACATGCTTCTTTAATCTCATGTTTGCAATTATCCTGAGAAAAAGGCATCACTAAAGCATCTGAGTTGTGTAACGTGCTGACCTGTAAGGACTGAATCACGATTTGAACCTAGTTCTTCCCATTACTACACGGCTTCCTCCTCGATACCAGAGCTGCTTCCAACTTGATGGTGGGCGTTGCTGGTGTCCTGTCCCATTCGCCCCAGCTCACCTGAGTGCACCAGCAGCCGTATTAGAGGGTTGTCAGCCCACTGTCAACTGTGTCAGGCACCTATGTTTTTGTGCCCTTTGAGGGTTTTCTTGTGACCACAGGAGCTTGCAAGGAACACAACCTGGAAAGGTAGGGAAAGGGAATTTAATGTCCCCTAGGGTCCCCTGGGGCAATGCTCAGCCAACTGGGGTTGGAGAGAAGCACTTACATTTCAGCCTCTGGCATGTTCTGAGTGGTTTCTGGGGGTGCCCCCGGCATGAGAGCCCCAGGTGTTCACAGTGTTAATAATCCACCCATAAAACATGTCCTTCATCCGCTCTTGCCCCTTCCTGTCTCACTTTCCCCACTTCCTCACACGTGCTTCCTCGGATACCTCCTATGTAAAGAACCCACGCTAAATCTTTACCTCGAGATCTACTTTTGGAGGAACCCCAACTGAGTCAAATTCTAAATTCCATGTGGTTGCTGTTACTGCTGTTATTGTTTTGAATCACACTACATTCCCACCAAAAAACGTAACAATGACTGTGGGGTGCTGACCAGTCAGAACCTCATTAACACTTTTAAGGCTTGAAAAAACTGAAGACGGTGTTTCCCATAAAGCAACAAGTTATTCCTCCTGTTTCACGAGGTACCCTTCTTCCCAGCAGCTGCTCCAATTTCAAAGCAGGATGATGAAGGCTTTGAAGGCGCTCTGTTAATGCAGTTACAGATCCAGTTTGGGCATGCTAGCTATTAAACAATGGACTTTAGGATATATGCCAAAAGTAGGACATTGTCTCTCGACATAAGAAAACAACTGAATTGGTAATGTCAAAAAAAAAATCTGTAAGTATGATCAAAGTATTTATATTCTGGAGAACAAGAGCAGTCATCTCCACATGCATTCTAGATTTATCAACTCTGCACACATATTTTAGGAAGATTTTGAGAGATTTCAATACAATATCTAAAAATGACCCACCATTTTATTTTTAGCAAAAAGAGATTCTCAGTTTCTGGTAGTTGTCTGTAACTATAGGCTGAAAATGTTTCGATTTTAAAACATGTATGTGTAAAATTCTCACATGAAAATGAGCCGTAGCACAACCCACTGCAGTGTGATGGCTCTTTATTCACAGTTTGTCCCGTCCAGAGATGCCAGACTCACGTCACATGCAGTAAGTTCACATAACACGTTTTGTTTTACAGACTCTAACCATTTATTTAACAAAATGGAAATTTCTAATATCTAGCACTTTTCTACATTTAAAATTACAGGGAAAAGAGACTCGTGTTCTACAGTATATAATGATTACAAAAGAGTTCGTTATCAGCTCTGAATGGTTAAAACACTATCTCTGCTGATTCGGACTCCACATCCTTTAGTGAAGTGAGATGACATTTTTCTTGTGGAAAAGGCCAGTGTTTCTTGTTGGAGGAGATGTGTCACCAGCACAACCCTCCCTTCACTCAGACCTGTCTATCTGAGGATTTCTTTTACCAGTGAAACAGGTGGGAGTCCATTTCACTATTTTGATATCCAAGTCAGATATCAATCCTTTTAACTTAGGGAAGAACCCGAACGTATATAAACCAAAAGGCGGAGATTGCTCTTTCCATCCTTTTCACTCACGTGACGCTCTGGAAAGTCACAGATTTCTTGGTGGCTTTGCTCGCGTGCTGATCCCTGTTCATGGAGCTATTACGAGTGCTAATGGGCAGAAGACGTTTTGAATGATGTCTAGCACCCACAGGAAAGAACAACGGACCCCCCAAATTTGAATTTTGTTCTTGCAAACTCTAAAAGCCAACGATCACTTGTGCCTTGCAGAATCTGGGGGCTCTATTCCCAGGTGCAAAGTGCATTTTCCGGGTTTCTCCAGAGCAAAGGCAGGGTGGACACCCTCATTAAACCTGTGCCTGATGATGAAGAGCAACTGTCCGGTCTCAGAGTTTATAAACAGGAGCCTTTGGGCGGTGTAGTCCAGTAGGATGCCCACTCTGGAGGGACGCTCCGTCACGTGGACATCGCTCACAATGCCACTGTAGAAAAATGTGTATCTGAAATGGAATGGAATGGGAATTGAAAACTTTGGAAATCTTGAAGGACCATGATAAAGAGAATCACTTGGAGATCACCGATTGTGCAGTTGTTCACCTCAATTCACAATGAGTTGCAATAACATTGTCCCAAATACTTTAACCAGATCCCTCCTAGATGATAAATGCATAGCTCTTCCCAACAGACGAGTATTTTTAATAATTTTGCTCCTTCTACATTAGGAGGCAGTCCCAGAATAACCAACATATGCCTCCCTTGTGATTTTTCTCAACATTTTAATTCTTTCCCAGCTGCCCACGTGTTTTAACTACTGCATTCATGGTGTGTCATTCTTTCGAATAAAACTCCTTTGAGGCTGCCATGTACTTTAAAAAGTACCGCGGGCTTGCCTTCCATAAAGTGTATCAATTTTACCATTTAAAAATTTTGTAAGTAACTTACATAAGGACCTTTATGAAGTTTAAGAAATATTTCATTATTTTTGCCCAACTTCATCTTTTGTACACTCCCACTGCCCCAAATCAACTTTCCTTTTCATCTTCTCACCCTTACAGCCAAGAGGGGGAGCCTTTGATTTCTTTCTTCAATTCAAACAAATTCAGTTCAACATGTAGTCATTGGGCATATCTGTGTGTCCTGTACTTTGCTAGACCTCTGCACCTCTGGGGGATATGCAGACCATAGCATACTGTCCTTGCCCCCAGGGACCCCACACTCTACTGAGCAGGAATGAAAATTGTTGGTGACTTAAACATGGGCTGGGGCTGAGTGAGACTCCAGTTTAGAGCACAGATTGGTAAAGCGTTTCCTTACACATTTAATGGACCTGGTTTAGTTGTGAAAGGAAAGGTTCAAGGCCAGGCTGGCAAGGAGAAATTGCTGAACAGAAGAAGTTAAATTGCTCTATGCAAAAAAATAACACAAGGTGGGAGTTTTCTCCTGGCAATCTTAGAAACAGAGGGTGGAGCCCTGAGAACAGAAGAAGAGAAGAAATGAGAGATGGAAGAGAAGAAAAGAGATGAGGGACAGATCTGTGGATATGATAGGTCTGAGGGTGGGAGTGACACTGGGAAGACTGGGGCCGGAGAAACTGGGTGACTCCGGTGTGGCTGAGAAGGACAAGGACCTTGAAGACCTGTGACATCTCTCTTAAAGGCCCAGAAGCTTGAGTGCAGGAATATTTAGGAAATGGCAAGTTAGCTATTTCCTCGCTGAACGAAGCTCACGTGAAAGGGCAGAGGTTCACGGGGATGGAAGGTAAGCGAGACTTCCACAATGATAAAGGACCTCTTCAGTGCCTTGCTAATGTGAAATATGGCAGAACATTATGAAGTTTTAGAACCTGTAAAGCACACAGAGGCTGCAGGTGGCAATGATGGACAACAGCACTGGGCTGTTGTCGGGCTGCCCAACTTCATCCTTGGAGAACAGATGGAGAACAGGCTGGGGCTCTTACAGAAGGGGCTTGGGGAGCAGATGGGCTCACATTCAGCCAAAGAAGAATGGTCAGAACCGGATGGGGAAAAAAGGGAGAAGGCGATCCAAGCCATCGGGGCAGCAGAAGCAGTGATGAGGTGGCAGAATAAACCTGTATGTCATGGAGAACATCACCATCTGATTGATGGGTTAGGAGGGGACATGTGAAGGACTTTAAGGATATTACCCGGATAGGTAAGTCAGAGGCCAGGCTCTAGACCTGCCCTGTCCAATATAGTGGCCACCAGGCACATGTGGCCACTTAAATTAAAATTAAGTAAAATTAAGTAAAATTCAAAATTCAGTTCGTCAATCCTATTAACCACATTTCAAGTTCTCAAGAGCCACATATGACACCATTTTTCTATTTTTGCAGAATGTGTGATTGCACAGCACTGGTCTAGAGGGTTCTGAATGCCCATATAAGCCATTTCCCTACCCTGCTTAGAAGGTCCCCGGTGCCCACAGGCCCAGCCCCGGTCAGTCCCTGAGCTAATCGCTACCATGGAGGTCAAGGAGGGAAAGACATTCCTTGAAGCCTTGGACCCACCAGTTCTACAGGGCCTGGAATTCGCCCTGTCTTGTTTCTGCCTCCATTTCCTACTGAGCACATCACTTCCTTCTCCAACCTGCACTCCGGCCTGAAACCAAGCCTATCTGCCGTGGCCTGACTCCCTCCCTATCCTTTGGACTGCTGGTCCCTGTTCAAACAAAGGTCATCCAGAAGCCTGATTCTTGACACCTGCATGACCCTGGAACTACCTTGGCGAGGTTTCCCACCTGGGTGGACCACCCTTGTGAATCTCACTGATGGCCCAGAATGAGCCCAGCCAGACTCCTCTCCACCCTGGTGGCCACTCCCCTCAGGCTTCCTCATACTCCAGCCTGGTCACATTCTTCCTGGCTTCCCCCTTCACTGTGGTCCCACCTGAGTGTCGAAACCACTGTAGATGTTTGTAGACTTTTGAGCAGAAAAGGAAGGGACGTGATGCAAACGATGTTTGAGAAATATTTGTCAGCTGTGACACATAGAATGGCTTGCAGTGGGTGGAGACTGGAAGAAGAACACAGGCATGTTGGCTGTGGATGAAACTAGTAAAGGAAACAAAGCCTTGAACTAGAGAAGTTAGGAACAGACACGATGAAATACCGTTGATTCTTTCTCCTTAGACTCTCTTCATTTCTCCTATCCAGTTGTGACATCTTAAAGCCTGATGTAAGTAGAATCAAGAGTAATACCGCTTGGGGCTTCCCTGGTGGCGCAGTGGTTGGGAGTCCGCCTGCCGATGCAGGGGACACGGGTCGTGCCCCGGTCCGGGAAGCTCCCACATGCCGCGGAGCAGCTGGGCCCGTGAGCCATGGCCGCTGAGCCTGCGCGTCCGGAGCCTGTGCTCCGCAACGGGAGAGGCCACAACAGTGAGAGGCCTGCATACCGCAAAAAAAAAAAGAGTAATACCGCTTGGTTTAAATCATGAAGCGAGAAAAATGGAGAAACACAGGAGGGTCTGCTATAGCAGGACTCTCAGTAACCTGAAGGCCAGGGTGCTCTAATTTGGAACATGAAATGAGGCATTTAAGACCTGACCTCTCTGTGCTGTGACCACACACAGCACAGTCCTCCCAAAATCTACAGAACCTACCCTGGGCCCACAAGAGCCAAAGACCAAAGTTGTTGAACCTGCTGAATGAAATGAACAGTTCTGTTTTCTAGAGTCTAGAACTCTGTATTGGACTCTCGTCTTTGGTTTGGGTTCTTAAGGGTTCAAGTGTCTAAGGAAATTTTCATGAAATCAATACCTAGTTCCAGCTCTAAGTCTACCGATTATAAACGCTGGGTTTGAATGACTTCAGCTCTAGGAGGAGGCTGAATATCAATTAATCATCATGGCTCTGCCTTGATGGAATGTGACTTTAAATAGCTCTTGGAGATGGTGTCCTTATGAACCATGTCAGAGAATCAAACTCTGTCAAGTAGGATGCAGGGAGAGATGTGCAGCCAGAAATATGCAAAATCCCAATCTGTGGGCCTTTTTCTGGGAACTTGCGAGCACTGCTTCCTTTTTAAGCATTACATTTGAATAATTCCTCACATTTGATTCTTCATGATTTCAAAGCTCTTCCTTGTACCTGACTTCATGTGATCCTCACAACCCCAAAATGTAGCGGACCAGGCATCACTGTCCCCTGACAAGACAGATGAGGCACATCAGATATGCTCATTAGATTGACCAACTTCTGGTTGAGTAGTCCATATGAGGCTAGTCGAGAATGGAGCCAGGACTAAAATCAGGTTCCTGGCTCCAGTCTCACGCTCTTTTATTAGACTATCTTGTGCACATATTCAGTTCATAACATGCTCGCCTTATCTAACGCAGGTTAACAGCTTTTTCACATCAAGCGATTAAACAATACTAATGAGACAGGCTGGGACCCGGGACCGTTTACTGCAGCACTTGCACCTGGACAAATGTCTTCTTGAGCAACAAAATACAAAGAAACTATAAAGGACTAAAAACAACTGCATGCATGTCCAGTTGGGGCAAAGTATGAACAACAAGATACAAAAAGGCCAAAACCCAACTGCCACTTCTGAGGTGCTGGGGGCAAAAGCAGGGTACTGCGCATGATCCGTGCCCGCAGCACCGCCAAGGGGGTGGGCGGACCACCTAAGCCACGCCTCCCGCCTGACCCAGCAATCCTCCCCTACCCTCAGCCCATATAACGGACCAGCTCACTCCCCGTCACGGAGCGAGCGTGGGTACCTATTACTTGTTCTCGCTCTCTCCTGCTGCGGCAGGAGTCCCAATAAAGCCTTGCCTGCATTCCTCGTCTGGCCTCTTATCAATTTCTATTGATTAAAGAGTCCAAGAACCCAGGTCGGTAACACTAATAATATAGACCAGAGGTTAGTCAGCTTTGTCTGTAAAGGGCCAGATAGTAAATATCTTAGGCTTTGGGGCCATTCAATCTCTATTACAACTAGTCAACTCTGCCACTGTAGCACAAAGGCAGCCATAGGCAATACGTAAACAAATGAGCTTGACTGTGTTCCAATAAAACTGCATTTACAAAAAAAGCAGCGGGTCATATTTGGCCTGTTGGGCTATAGTTTGCCAACCCTTAATATAGACCAACGGCGGTGGGGTAGGGGGGTGGTACTGGGGACCTACTTCTTCCTCAGTCCTGTTGACTCCTCTGTGGAGGGAGCCCTTTCGGCCTTACCCTTGTGGTCTCTCCCCACCCTGGGGTGAGCTTTGAAGGAAAAACTGGCCATGCATGTGTTTCCCTAACTCTTCCTGACGAGTTTCCTGAGGAGATGCACATGCTTCTCCAGGAACCTACCCTGCCCCACAGGATGGGAAGCTGCCCTGGCCAAGGCTCTGCGTGGGTACAAGTCTGTCTATTAATAGGGTTCGATATAAGAGACACTCTTGCTTTCACATATGAACCACGTTCTCTAAAACCGGCTTCCTCAGTAATCAGAGTAGTAGTTGAATCTCCAAATACTTGAGTCTTCTGTTTTCTTTCTCAGCTGACTCAGAACTTGGGCAGGGAAGTGAGAGGTTATTTATTAGGTCCCTCAGAGCCCTCTGCCTAGACATCAACGCATGACACTTTGATTAAGTGGGGAGGGGCAGGCTTACCTCTGCGGCTCAGAGCAGTGCATGTACCACGCGGTCTCTCCTTGTCCCAGGGCACCAGCCTGCACTGCCGAGCTGGAGCAGATGCCCAGTCGGTACGCTGGGCAGTCTGTGACAGTGGTTTCCCAGTAGTGCTGGCCACAGGCAGGGAGCTCCTCACCCAGCACTGATGGGATTCTGCAGGCAAAGTTGATCAGCCAGCCTTTATCTCATAAACACCAACATTCATAAATGTGTACACAGTTTAAGCTGGATTCTATCCTCGGAAACTGCTGGAGTTTGACTAAAGACATTCATTGTTCATTGTGCCCCCGACCATGACCCGATGGCCACAGAATTCCCCAAACCCTCAACACGCATTTAACATATTTCTACTGCCACACTCAACACACATGTATTACACATAGCATCTCTTGGAGGGACTGGGAACCAGGAAATTAGAATAATGGCAGGATAAAAAGAAATGGCACAATCTCTGCTTTCAAAGAGAATGAGGAAATATAAGGGAGGCAGGTGGAGAATTCCAAGAGAGCATGACTTGCAAAGTTTTCTTCCAAAACGTGCACATACACAAAAAGGAGTCTCTAAAACCTTCTCTCACAATGGGTTCCAGTGTCTGCTGACTTTCCTGGGCACAGAGACCGAAAACGGTGCTGCTCCTGAAGAGCAAGCTGTCTGGGGAGGCCAGAGCAGAGCGGAGTTCCACCTGGATGAACCAGGTGTAATGCTTGTGCTCCTCAGAGGCTTATGGTCAACAGTCTTTGGGACTCTGGCTTCTTTAGATGGTAGCAGGTACACCTGAGAGGTTGTCGAAAGGTCTCTTTTTGTCTCACCTCAGCTATTTTTGTAACAGACACGGTGAAGTGAACCAAAGCACTTTCCACTGCGGATGGGTGACCTTGTTTGCATGAATTGCTCAGTTTTGCTTTGAAATGGCTGAGACAGCAAGGAAGCATTTTTAATTTAAGCAGTATTAATATTCAGTCAGCACCCTCTCTCCCTCCCCTTTAACAGATGAGAAAGTGATTAATGCAAAGGAATGTACTTCATTTTCTCGTGTCTTTACCCAACAACCTCATTTCAGAGAGGGGGCTACTGATGGGCCCTTGCTCTCTGGAGCAAAGCCCAGCTGCCTGATATTTATGAGTTAATTTTCAGGTTAATAATAAATAAGTAAAATTCTATCAAATACATTAGTTATTATCTATGAACTCTTACCAACCTCCAATCTATTTCTTTTCTCTTTGATTTTTTTGAGAAATCCAAAAGAGACAGAAAAGCCCAATCTATTTCTTAAATCTTTTTTTCCCCTGAATTCGCTCATTTGTACATGCTTAGCATCTCCAGTGTTCTGGGCCCCAGGCTAGATTCTGGAGATTAAAGATGCGGAAGATGAGGCTGTTGCTTGAGGACTAGTCAAAATGGAGCATCTGACCAACGACTCCACAAGTGCTCAGACCTTTTTGCGGATAAGATCAAGGGTGCCAGGGCCCAGTAAAGGCTTGGTCATTTCCAGGAGCAGGTAACACCTGAGCTGAGCCACAGACAGATGAAGAGCAGACTGAGAGGAAAACAGCACAAGTCGCCGTTGGTGGGCTCAGGGCTATACTGTGAGAGCACCCTGGGCGCATCAGTGCCAACAGCAGTGTGTTTCGCATGCTTTTCACGTACTTTCTCCCATTTGACCATTTTGACCCTCAAAATAACCACGAGAGAGTGCAGGCAAATTGCAGAGCAATCTCCCCACCGTGCCCTCAGCTTTTGGATTTCTTTACTTTGCTGCTTCCTTTTGTGGGAGCTTCTGGGGGATGTGGTGGTGAGGGGCGGGGGAGGGCAAGATCCTGAAAGTCCTGCACGTGGCCAGAACCAGAAACTCAACAAAATGTCATTCTCTTCTATTCCTTTTCAAGTGGATAGATTCAAAATCTGGTTTGCTGTTGAAATAATAGAAGAATTAACCCAGGCTCTTTTTTCATTGAACCAGAGATAATGCCTTAGAACAGCCTATGTGTTAAACAAAACCATCTGTGCTTATATTTCCAATAAAAATATTGACACTTGCTCCAAGTTTGAATGATCTCTGTCACTTTCCCCCTAATAACGAACCATAACTGAACTGTATGTGTGTGTACCAATTTATGCTCAATGTCACACATACCAGGCATGTGCACTAAGCCAAGAATGTGCTCAGGTGAGGCCACACTGAGGTGACCCCCTCAGAAGACTCTCCTGCGGAGGCATCTAGTGCTTTCTTCTTCTACTTACTCTGTCAGCCGTCTCCTCTCAGCGAAGCTGATCTCTGTTCCATCTGAGGAAATCTGCAGAGCGGGATGAGCCGTTTCCCTCAGCAGGAGAAATCTCGTTCCTATTGTAGTTAGAAAATAGGATTATAACATTACTGCAATGTCAAGCGCTATCCCTGGGCCAAGCCCCGCATTTCAGATCGTAGTCTCCCTTGCTTCTAACATCAAAATCCTCTGCACAGTGTTTTCAGATCCACAGCAAAATTGCATCCGTGAAAAGGACTAGTGAACATCAGCGGCTGGTCACCTCACCCGGTGTGCTTCTCCTGTACTAGCGCTCACTCTATTATGCAAAGTATGCTCCCTGCACCAGCAGCACCTACCTACCTCACCTGGAAACTAGTTAGAAATGCAGAATCTCGGGCCTGCCCCAGACCTCCTGAACCACAATCGGTATTTTAACAAGCTCCTTGGGAGATTCACGTGCACATTAAAGTTTGAAGATGCAATGGTCTATCTAACCTCCAGGAGTGGTTCTAACAGTGGACAGTACAGGCACCATTTGGGACTGCAGGGAACACACTTCTGGACAGACAGCCCTCATGCCCTCTCTTTATAAACATCAGGCTGGCCCTCACCACATCACACCCAAGGTGCGTGCTCAAGTTTTTGCTGGTTAAGCAAATCACGTAACATGCCACCCTCAATCTTGCCATCTTTGGGTCTAGCGTAAGATGATAAAATGATCACTCTTCCACTCCTCATTTCTTTTCACAATAATTGAGAACAGCCAAGCATTTTTTTGTTGGCACCATCAAGGGTATTTTCCCCAAAATGCCCTTGAACAGTTTCATCACTTTTTTGAGTTGCTCACTCATTCATTCATTCAACAAACATTAATGGGCACAAACCATGTGCTAGGCATGGAAAATAAACAGAAGAATAAGACTAGAAGCTTGTTCATAGAGTTCACAGGGTAATAAAATAAGAATATCCTCATCCCACTCTTCCCCCAACACACATACGCTCAAAACATACCCACAAACTATAGCACATTGTGAACCAAACAAGAATCATCTGAGGAGACTTAAAACACTTGTCAGAGCCCATATCCAGGTAAATTAGACCAGGATCTCCAGGAGTGGGTTCCCCACATCAGTATTTTCTTTAGCACCTGGACTGATTGCTAATGGGTGGCCAAGGTTGAGAATGTCTTAAACCAGAAAAACAAAAGAAACACCTTGACCTTTGGCCAATCTTGGGTCCTCGTGCCAAAAACCTAGTCCTGCCAGCAGGTTGGGGGCATGAAGAAGTGGCCCTCTAGGATGTCTTCTCTGGGTGGTGAAAGGGAAGGAATGGGAATGCTTGGAAATAGTTCTCTGTGTGCAAAGGAGAAGGTACCTCTGGTGGAAATGAGGGCAGCTTCACTCTGTTCACTTGTCCCAAATGCACTGATGGCTTTCACGTAGAAAAAGTAATTGTCATTGGGTTGGAGGTTAACTTTCAGTTGGAGTCCTTTAATTCCAGAGAAAGATCTAAATATGAAGGGAAAATAATAATTTTAAACATAACCCTATATGCTAAACAACTCATCATATTTCAATCCTGTAGTGGATGAACATCTTTTATTAACAACAAATCACTTATTTTTCCCTTTTTATGACCACCGAGTTAGCAAGCCAGATTTTATAAAATGGCCATTGTCCACTAAATTTACTTTATCAAATCATTTCTACCTTGGTCAACTTTTGTCCAATATTGTGACTTCCAAAATGTTCTTTGGAATAGAGCCAACCAAACTTTTTTTTTTTAATTCAGAAAATAGACTAATTTTGTGGTTAATGAGTCCCCAAGGATATATTGTTTTCTTTATCAAATTTTGGCTGAGAGGGCACTTGTGGATTAAGATGATATTAAACCAATCTGTAATGCAAAAGACACCATCTCATTAACAGATCCTGAATAGTGGAAAACTTAAGGTGAGTGTTGATTTTGTACATGGTCATCATGCCAAAGCCAGCCAACTTATAGAAACTGAAGATCTCTAAAGAAGACAATATCCTTTAGAGCAAACTTCATCCTGGAGAGAAAAGAGAATTCTAACTGCCAAATAAAATCCCCAAAGCTGCTGTTCCTAAACCTCCCATTTACAGTAAAAGAAAAGTGCTGGTTGTGGTATCTAAATGGCAGCAGGCTTGGCAAGAACACTGTAACAGCCCAACCATTTAAGCACAAATGGACTTGTTGGATTTGAAGATGGAGCTCTGAACTTGCCAATGAGCTGGAATAATTTTTGTGCCTCTTTTCCATTCTCTTTTATCTGCTTGATATCACGTCCTAGAGCATTTATACAAATAAAGTATACAAGTGCTCTTTCTTTTAGCCTCCATTTGGAGAGGCTTTGGAGAGAGTTACAAGTTAGGCTCCTTGCTAATAAAAGAAGTCCTAATCTGAGTACTAAAGAATCAGAATCCTGTTCCTGTTAGATGTGCATTGGATACTAGTCATTGAAAACAATAGTACAATAGCCTTCAAGTTCATTCTCAGAGGGAAATGCGGGTTTTTTTAATCTGTTTGTTTGCTTTGTTTGTTTTTTATTTTCTTTGTGTTTGTTTTATTATTAATGAAGGTACCACGAAATCATCAGAATCAAAGAGTGGCCACTGTTCATTCTCAGACTGATTTTTGTTTTCAGGTTATTTCTCCTTCTGTTGACTTACTTCATTCTCAGTACCTACATTAGAGAATACCATGGAGAACCAAGAGAAGGAAAAAGTATCATTGACCCAGAAAACAGATGAACTTAGACTTTTTAGAAGCAGAAAATCTGTACAGAGTAACAATCCCTCCCCCATCAAAGCCCCATGTCTAAAAGCACAGGAAACTCACAATGTGCTCCTCAGCAGGAGGGGCCAGGGAGGGGAGAAGCCTGGGTCTATTTGTATATTTGCTATTTAGTGCCTCCATCTGGTAAAGGTCAGTACAAACTCCCCAAACCTTATTGGTTGTTATTTCAGAACCTACCACCTGAGCAGGTCCTCACAGAGTACTATCTTTAGATGCATGGAGAACGCATGGACTGAGCCACATGTCCACTGACAACTAATAATGCTTCAATTTTTTAACAAAAAAACCAGGTCCTATGACTGAGAATGCAATTCCCAACTAATACCTAGATTATTATTCTGGGGTAGATGTATTGCTGATCTTATTTGCATTGATGACTGAAGAGATGTTTTCAATGTACATTAATTATAACAAGCTTATTGTCTCAATAAGCACACTCAGATCTGAACTCAATTTCAGACTTCATCCACTCATCAAATAAATGTTTATTGATCACGTATCATGTGCCCAGGCCCTGTCCCTGCTTGAGGGGTAAGTGACAAGGAGAGGTGAGGCAATTACATCTCTAGAAACTGGATAGAACATATGGGTTTCATTTTGTGATAATGCAGTTGTTAAATGCCAAGGATGCTGCTTTTTGGGTAAGTTTTATGAAGTCTGTCAAGGAGGAAATTCCATATATATAGTCAATTGTATGCTATGTCTTAGTAGTCATTTAAAAAATAAAAGTTTACATGGTACAGAAGCCAATACATGGGATAAGATCTGCTTTCAGTGCGCGAACATGTCATGCAGACATGACAAATATGCCTAATGCCCTCGCTGACTCTATAAAAGCACCAGGCATGAAAATGAAAGTAATATGAAATATGGTAGGGCTTTATCGTTTATAAGTTGCTGTCTTATGCTCAAGCACCAAGAACAAAGCAAAAAAGCTCAGCTACGAACGGTTCATTTCCATGTCTATTTATTGTCTGACCTCACTTGAATGTCATAAAAGCCTCATGTCAGCTGTCCCTGCTCTTTAGCCAAATGAAAGCTTCAAAAGTTTTGGAATTTGAAATCTGAAGAGTGGCACTCTTCCATAGATTATATTTTTTATTTCAAAACCAAAAACTTGTCATAATTACAACTGAAACCACATGAGTTATAATAAGTTTTGCATAGTTTGGAGTAGAATTCAAATTCACAGAATATCCAAACTGAAGTAAGTGATTAGACAGCAAATGGAACCTCAGCAAGTTGTTGATGCTTAGGTAAGAAGAGATTTCAGCCTTATCAATAATGTGACTAACCTGACAATGTTAGAAGTCTAGAGCCAGTAATAAAATTCAAAAGGCAATAAGAAATTTGACTCAAAGGGTTTCACTTTGGGTCATAAGTGTGAGATCCTCCCTACAAGTGTCATAGTGCAATGGAAAGGGAAGGCTTTATATGTGGAGGTTCCAGGAATGTGAGGACAAGGAAGCATCTAGGAACCCTGACACAGCAAATTAGCTGATTGCTGGTAGGGCATAAGCATGCTGTAGGGTTTGATCACAGAGCTCTGCACCCAGCAGGTCTTCAAAGGACTTCCGGCTTGCTCATTGGTAGGACAAAGCACATTTGTTAAACTCCAATGCTGTAAGGCAGAGAGAAATGATTCAAAGGAGACTCATTGTCTCCTCAGAAGTCTGAAGGGCTGCCATGTAAATGAGAGTGGTCTCCTCTTCTGCTATTTCAGAAGGAAACGAGTGGAAGCCCCCAGGAGGCCGACGTTTGTCCAATATAACAAAGACCTCTCTAGCCTGAGCCTTTTCCTTCTTTAATTTTTGCAAGGAATGATGGGAAAGTTTGCCACAACTAACCATAGACAATGGGGCAAGAATTATTGATATTTCACATGGGAATTGAAAAGGATCTTTATGAAGAAAAAAAACATTAGGGATTTAATGCTTAATGGGAAAATACTAAAAGCATTCCCATTAAGTCAGAGAGACAGACATGAGGTTAAAAAAAATTGGGAGGTAGGAGGTAAAATTATTACCATTTGCAGATGATATGACTGCTATCTAGAAAACCTAAGAAAATCAGACAAAAAACTCAGAATTTAATGTAAGAGCTAGATGTGAAACTAATATAAGATATCAAAATCGTTCATATACAAATAACAACTAGATAGAAGATAAAGCAAAAGAAAGATCTTATTTAGAATAGTGGCAAACATAACAAAAGTATATAAGATTTATATGAAAAATATTTTTGAAAATGGTACTGAAGGAAAGCACACAAAAGACTTGACTAAAAGGAAAGGCATACCAGTTCTTGGGTACAAAAATGCAACATCACAAAAATTTCAATACTCCCTAAATTAATCTATCAATTTAACATGATCTCTAAAAATACCAAATTGTCAGGGGCAGGGGAGTAGAGGTGACTACACAGTCTGATTCTAAAGATCATATGAAAAATAAACTAGCAAATAGCAAAAAAAAAAAGTCATGAAGGGGCAACCTAACCTACATGAATTCTAAAATTATAAAGCTATAATAATAAAAATAGCATGGTACTAGGGCATAAATAGATCGGTCAATGGAATAGATTATAAAGGTGAGGAATAGACCCAAATACATAGGTTCTTTAGTATTTAATAGTGGAGGTATTTCAAATCAGAAGGGGGGTTTTCTTGCTGGCACAGCGGGATAGCCATAGTAGAAAAAATAAAGTTGGATTCCCTACTGTGTACTTCCTCCTGAAAGTAGATCTAAACTAACATTAATATTAACAAATACATATGGAGAGGAGCTTTAAGATGGCAGAAGAGTAAGACGCAGAGATCACCTTCCTCCCCACACATATATCAGAAATACATGTACATGTGGAGCAACTCCTACAGAACACCTACTGAACGCTGGCAGAAGACCTCAGACCTCCCAAAAGTCAAGAAACCCTCCCCACGTACCTGGGTAGGGCAAAAGAAAAAAGAAAAAACAGACAAAAGAATAGGGACGGGACCTGCACCAGTGGGAGGGAGCTGTGAAGGAGGAAAGGTTTCCACACACTAGGAAGCCCCTTCGCGGACGGGGACTGCAGGTGGCGGTGGGGGGCGGGGAGCTTCGGAGCCGCGGAGGAGAGTGCAGCCACAGGGGTGCGGAGGCCAAAGTGGAGAGATTCCCGCAGAGAGGATCCGTGCCAACCAGCCCGAGAGGCTTGTCTGCTCGGCAGGGGCTGGGAGCTGAGGCTCGGGCTTCGGAGGTTGGATGGCAGGGAGAGGACTGGGGTTGGCGGCGTGAACACAGCCTGCAGGGGGTTAGTGCACCACAGCTAGCCGGTAGGGAGTCCGGGGAAAAGTCTGGACCTGCCGAAGAGGCAAGAGACTTTTTCCTCCCTCTTTGTTTCCTGGTACGCGAGGAGAGGGGATTAAGAGCGCCGCTTAAAAGAGCTCCGGAGACAGGCGCAAGCCACAGCTAACAGCGTGGACCCCAGAGACGGGCATGAGATGCTAAGGCTGCTGCTGCCGCCGCCAAGAAGCCTGTGTGCAAGCACAGGTCACTATCTACACCTCACCTCCCGGGAGCCTGTGCAGCCCGCCACTGCCAGGGTCCCATGATCCAGGGACAACTTCCCCAGGAGAATGCACGGTGCACCTCAGGCTGGTGCAACGTCCCTCCAGCCTCTGCCGCCACAGGCTCGCCCCGCACTCAGTACCCCTCCCTGGCCCGGCCTGAGTGAGCCAGAGCCCCCTAATCAGCTTTACTTTAACCCTGTCTTGTCTGAGCGAAGAACAGACTCCCTCAAGCAACCTACACATAGAGGCGGATCCAGATCCAAAGCTGAGCCCCTGGGAGCTGGAGAACAAAGAAGAGAAAGGGAAATCTCTCCCAGCAGCCTCAGGAGCTGCGGATTGTATTTCCACAATCAACTTGATGTACCCTGCTTCTGTGGAATACATGAATAGACAACGAATCATCCCAAGTGGAGGAGGTGGACTTTGGGAGCAACGATATATATATATTTTTTCCCTTTTTCTCTCTCTTTTTTTTTTCCGGTACACGGGCCTCTCACCGCTGTGGCCCCTCCTGTTGCGGAGCACAGGCTCCAGACGCGCAGGCTCAGCAGCCATGGCTCACGGGCCCAGCCTCCCCGCGGCACGCGGGATCCTCCCAGACATGGGCACGAACCCGCATTCCCTGCATTGGCAGGCGGACCTCCAACCATTGCGCCACCAGGGAAGCCCCCTTATTCTCTTTCTGTGAGTGTGTATGTGTATGCTTCTGTGTGTGATTTTGTCTGTATAGCTTTGCTTTTACCATTTGTCCTAGGGTTCTGTCTGTCCGTTTTTCTTTTGTTGTTTAATTTTAGTATAGTTTTTAGCACTTCTTACTATTGGTGGATTTGTTTTTTGGTTTGGTTGCTCTTTTCTTTCCTTCTTTTTTCGCTTTTCATTACTTAAAAATAACTATTTTTTACTTTAATAACTGTATTTTATTTTATCTTCTTCTTTCTTTCTTTCTTTCTTTTCTCCCTTTTATTCTGAGCTGTGTGCATGACAGGCTCTTGGTGCTCCAGACAGGAGTCAGGGCTGTGCCTCTGAGGTGGGAGAGCCAAGTTCAGGACACTGGTCCACAAGAGACCTCCCAGCTCCACGTAATATCAAAGGGTGAAAATCTCCCAGAGATCTCCATCTCAACGCCAAGACCCAGCTCCACTCAATGACCAGCAAGCTACAGTGCTGGACACACTAAGCCAAATAACTAGCAAGACAGGAACACAACCCCATCCATTAGCAGAGAGGCTGCCTAAAATCATAATAAGGCCACAGACACCCCAAAACACACCACCAGACATGGACCTGCCCAGCAGAAAGACAAGATCCAGCCTCATCCACCAGAACACAGGCACTAGTCCCCTCCACCAGGAAGCCTACACACCCAATTAACCAACCTTAGCCACTGGGAACACACACCAAAAACAATGGGAACTAAGAACCTGCAGCCTGCAAAAAGGAGACCCCAAACAGTAAGTTAAGCAAAATGAGAAGACAGAGAAACTCACAGCAGATGAAGGAGCAAGGCAAAAACCCAGCAGACCTAACAAATGAAGAGGAAATAGACAGTCTACCTAAAAAATAATTCAGAATAATGATAGTAAAGATGATCCAAGATCTTAGAAATAGAATGGAGAAACTACAAGAAATGTTTAACAAGGACCTAGAAGAACTAAAGAGCAAACAAACAGTGATGAACAACACAATAAATGAAATTAAAAATTCTCTAGAAGGGATCAATAGAAGAATAACTCAGGCAGAAGAACGGATCAGTGACCTGGAAGATAAAATAGTGGAAATAACTACTGCAGAGCAGAATAAAGAAAAAAGAATGAAAAGAATTGAGGACAGTCTCAGAGACCTCTGGGACAACATTAAATGCATCACCATTCGAATTATAGGGGTCCCAGAAGAAGAAGAGAAAAAGAAAGGGACTAAGAAAATATTTGAAGAGATTATAGTTGAAAACTTCCTTAATATGGGAATGGAAATAGTTAATCAAGTCCAGGAAGCACAGAGAGTCCCATAAAGGATAAATCAAAGGAGAAACACGCCAAGACACATATTAATCAAACTATCAAAAATTAAATACAATGAAAAAATATTAAAAGCAGCAAGGGAAAAACAACAAATAACACACAAGGGAATCCCCATAAGGTTAACAGCTGATCTTTCAGCAGAAACTCTGAAAGTCAGAAAGGAGTGGCAGGATATACTTAAAGTGATGAAGGAGAAAAATCTACAACCAAGATTACTCTACCCAGCAAGGATCTCATTCAGATTTGATGGAGAAATTAAAACCTTTACAGACAAGCAAAAGCTAACAATTCAGCAACACCAAACCAGCTTTACAACAAAGGCTAAAGGAACTTCTCTAGGCAAGAAACACAAGAGAAGGAAAAGACCTACAATAACAAACCCAAAAGAATTAAGAAAATGGTAATAGGAACATACATATCAATAATTACCTTAAATGTAAATGGATTAAATGCTCCAACCAAAAGACATAGACTGGCTGAATGGATACAAAAACAAGACCCATATATATGCTGTCTACAAGAGACCCACTTAAAACCTAGGGACACATACAGACTGAAAGTGAGGGGATGGAAAAAGATATTACATGCAAATGCAAATCAAAAGAAAACTGGAGTAGCAATTCTCATATCAGACAAAATAGACTTTAAAACAAAGACTATTATTATAAGAGACAAAGACACTACATAATGATCAAGGGATCGATCCAAGAAGAAGATATAACAATTATAAATATTTATGCACCCAATACAGGAGCACCTCAGTACATAAGGCAAATACTAACAGTCATAAAAGGGGAAATCGACAGTAACACAATCATAGGAGGGGACTTTAACACCCCACTTTCACCAATGGACAGAACATCACAAATGAAAATAAATAAGGAAACACAAGCTTTAAATGATACATTAAACAAGATGGACTTAACTGATATTTATAGGACATTCCATCCCAAAACAACAGAATACACATTCTTCTCAAGTGCTCATGGAATATTCTCTAGGATAGATCATATCTTGGGTCACAAACCAAGCCTTGGTATATTTAAGAAATCTTTTCGGACCACAATGCTATGAGACTAGATATCAATTACAGGAAAACATCTGTAAAAAATACAAACACATGGAGGCTAAACAATACACTACTTAATAACCAAGAGATCACTGAAGAAATCAAAGAGGAAATCAAAAAAATACCGAGAAACAAATGACAATGAAAACACGACGACCCAAAACCTATGAGATGCAGCAAAAGCAGTTCTAAGAGGGAAGTTTATAGCAATACAATCATACCTTAAGAAAAAAGAAACATCTCAAATAAACAACCTAACCTTACACCTAAAGCAATTAGAGAAAGAAGAACAAAAATACCTCAAAGTTAGCAGAAGGAAAGAAATCATAAAGATCAGATCAGAAATAAATGAAAAAGAAATTAAGGAAACGATAGCAAAGATCAATAAAACTAAAAGCTGGTTCTTTGAGAAGATAAACAAAATTGATAAACCATTAGCCAGACTCATCAAGAAAAGAAAGGAGAAGACTCAAATCAATAGAATCAGAAATGAAAGAGGGGTTTCCCTGGTGGCGCAGTGGTTGGGAGTCCGCCTGCAGATGCAGGGGACGCGGGTTCGTGCCCTGGTCTGGGAGGATCCCGCGTGCTGTGGAGCGGCTGGGCCCGTGGGCCATGCTGGCTGGGCTTGCGCGTCTGCAGCCTGTGCTCCGTGGCAGGAGAGGCCACAGCAGTGAGGGGCCAGCATACCGCAAAAAAAAAAAAAAAAAGAAAAAAAAAAGAAATGAAAGAGGAGAAGTAACAACTGACACTGCAGAAATACAAAGGATCATGAGAGATTACTACAAGTAACTCTATGCCAATAAAATGGACAACCTGGAAGAAATGGACAAATTCTTAGAAATGCACAACCTTCTAAGACTGAACCAGGAAGAAATAGAAAATATGAACAGACCAATCACAAGCACTGAAATTGAAACTGTGATTAAAAATCTTCCAACAAGCAAAAGCCCAGGACCAGAAGGCTTCACAGGCGAATTCTATCAAACATTTAGAGAAGAGCTAACACCTATCCTTCTCAAACTCTTCCAAAATAGAGCAGAGGGAGGAACACCCCCAAACTCATTCTACAAGGCCACCATCACCCTGATACCAAAACCAGACAAAGATGTCACAAAGAAAAAAACTACAGGCCAATATCACTGATGAACATAGATGCAAAAATCCTCAACAAACTAGTAGCAAACAGAATCCAACAACACATTAAAAGGATCATACCCCATGATCAAGTGGGGTTTATCCCAGGAATGCAAGGATTCTTCAATATACACAGATCAATCAATGTGATACAGCATATTAACAAACTGAAGGAGAAAAACCATATGATCATCTCAATAGATACAGAGAAAGCTTTTGACAAAATTCAACACCCATTTATGATCAAAATCCTCCAGAAAGTAGGCATAGAGGGAACTTTCCTCAACATAATAAAGGCCATATATGACAAACCCACAGCCAACATCATCCTCAATGGTGAAAAACTGAAAGCATTTCCACTAAGATCAGGAACAAGACAAGGTTGCCCACTCTCACCACTCTTATTCAACATAGTTTTGGAAGTTTTAGCCACAGCAATCAGAGAAGAAAAAGAAATAAAAGGAATCCAAACTGGAAAAGAAGAAGTAAAGCTGTCACTGTTTGCAGATGACATGATACTATACACAGAGAACCCTAAAGATGCTACCAGAAAACTACTAGAGCTAATCAATGAATTTGGTAAAGTAGCAGGATACAAAATTAATGCACAGAAATCTCTGGCATTCCTATACACTAGTGATGAAAAATCTGAAAGTGAAATTAAGAAAACACTCCCATTTACCATTGCAACAACAAAAAATAAAACATCTAGGAATAAACCTATCTAAGGAGAAAAAAGACCTGTATGCAGAAAACTATAAGACACTGATGAAAGATATTAAAGATGAAAAAAACAGATGGAGAGATATACCATGTTCTTCAATTGGAAGAATCAACATTTTGAACATGACTATACTACCCAAAGCAATCTACAGTTTCAATGGAATCCCTACCAAACTACCAATGGCATTTTTTAACAAACAAGAACAAAAAATGTCACAATTTGTATGGAAACACAAAAGACCCTGTATAGCCAAAGCAATCTTGAGAAACATAAAAGGAGCTGCAGGAATCAGGCTCCCTGACTTCAGACTATACTCCAAAGCTACAGTAATCAAGACAGTATGGTACTGGCACAAAAACAGAAATACAGATCAATGGAACAGGACAGAAAGCCCAGAGATAAACCCATGCACATGTGGTCACCTTATCTTTGATAAAGGAGGCAAGAATATACAGTGGAGAAAAGACTGCCTCTTCAAAAGTGGTGCTGGGAAAACTGGAAAGCTACATGTAAAAGAATGAGATTAGAACAGTCCATAACACCATACACAAAAATAAACTAAAAATGGATTAAAGGCCTAAATGTAAGGTCAGACACGATAAAACTCCTAGAGGACAACACAGGCAGAACACTCTATGACATCAATCACAGCAAGATCCTTTTTGACCCACCTCCTAGACAAATGGAAATAAAAACAAAAACAAAAACAAATGGGACCTAATGAAACTTAAAAGCTTTTGCACAGCAAAGGAAACCATAAACAAGACGAAAAGACAACCCTCAGAATGGGAGAAAATATTTGCAAATGAAGCAACTGACAAAGGATTAATCTCCAAAATTTACAAGCAGCTCATGCAGCTCAATATCAAAAAAACAAACAACCCAATCCAAAAATGGGCAGAAGACCTAAATAGACATTTCTCCAAAGATGATATACAGATTGCCAACAAACACATGAAAGAATGCTCAACATCACTAATCATTAGAGAACTGCAAATCAAAACTACAATGTGATATCATCTCACACCAGTCAGAATGGCCATCATCGAAAAATCTACAAACAATAAATGCTGGAGAGGGTGTGGAGAAAAGGGAATACTCTTGCACTGCTGGTGGGAATGTAAACTGATACAGCCACTATGGAGAACAGTATGGAGGTGCCTTAAAAAACTAAAAATAGAACTACCATACGACTCAGCAATCCCACTACTGGGCATATACCCTGAGAAAACCATAATTCAAAAAGAGTCATGTACCAAAATGTTCATTGCAGCTCTATTTACAGTAGCCAGGACATGGAAGCAACCTAAGTGTCCATCGACAGATGAAGGGATAAAGAAGATGTGGCACATATATACAATGGAATATTACTCAGCCCTAAAAAGAAATGAAATTGAGTTATTTGTAGTGACGTGGATGGACCTAGAGTCTGTCATACAAAGTGAAGAAAGTCAGAAAGAGGAAAACAAATACCATATGCTAACACATACATATGGAATCTAAAAAGAAAAGGTCATGAAGAACCTAGGGGCAAGATAGGAATAAAGACACAGACCTACTAGAGAATGGAGTTGAGGATACGGGGAGGGGGAAGGGTAATCTGGGACAAAGTGAGAGAGTGGCATGGACATATAGACACTACCAAATGTAAAATAGATAGCTAGTGGGAAGCTGCTGCATAGCACAGGGAGATAAGTTCGGTGTTTTGTGATGATCTAGAGGGGTGCGAGGGAGGCTCAAGAGAGAGGAGATGGGGGATATATGTATACATATAGGTGATTCACTTCGTTTTACAACAGAAACTAACACAACATTGTAAAGCAGTTATACTCTAATAAAGATGTATAAAAAAAAGAAGAAGAAGAGATTAGGACACAGACACAGAGGTACCATACGAAGACACAGAGAGAAAACAGTCACCTACAAACTAAAGAGAGAGGCCTCAGAAGAAATCAACTCTGCAGACACTCTGATCTTGGATGTTGAGCTTCCAGAATTGAAAATAAATATCTGCTGTTTTAGCCAAAAAAAAAACACATATGGCAAAAAATTTTTTAATTGCAACTCATATCATAGATGAAGGCTAATGTCCTTTATAAATCAAAGAGCTTCTACAAATCAATAAGAAAAAAATATTACACTCTAACAGGAAAAAATGGGTAAAGGAAATGAACAGTTCATAGAAAAGGAAGTACATGGGTCTGAAACAGACAAAAAGATGTTCAACCTAATAACAGAAATGCACAATTAAACTATAATCAGATTCCATTTTCTACTTATCACACTGTCAAGTTTTATCACACACTGTGTAGGCAAAGGTATGAAGAACCAAGCACACTTACATGTTGCTAGCCAGAGTGTAAACAGCTACAGCCTCTATGGAGACAATTTGGTAATATCTATCAAAATTCAAAATGTTCATACCTTCTAACCAATCACGGTACTTCTAGGAATTTATCCTACAGATATACCTGCACATGTATGAAACGATATATGCACAAGGATTTTTCTGCAGCACTCTCTGTGAGAATGGAAACAACTTAAGTGCCTCTCAACTGGTCAAATAAATTAATTACAGTCTTAGACTACAACAGAATTGTTTTTTAAAAAACGGATGCAGTTCCATTTGTACTGACATGAGATACCAGGAAATATTTTTAAACAAGAAAAGTAAGGTGGTAGAAATATATATATAGTATGCTATCATTTGTTGACAAAATATAGGTGCTGTGTATGCACAGATTATCTTAAAAGATAAATATGAATCAGATAACAGTAATTGTCTCTGGGGAGAACTAAGTGAATGAAGTATAGATAGAAAGGAGACAATTTTCACTGTATTCCTTTTTGTATCTTTTGAATTTGTACCATACGTATGCATTATCTATCCAAAATTAATTAAACAATTAACTTTTAGAGCTATATTACAAGCTCAGGAGTTGGTTGAATGTGTTTGCAAAATGCAAACATTAGTTGGAACTCTGTAAAGTAACTTCTCTAGGAATTTTATAATTCAACAATTTGTGTTGGATGGAAGGAAGGGGTGTACATGTGCTCAAGGTAAGCTGAGGGGCTGGTCACCACAAGGAGTGGCTGTCCTCTGCACTGCCATGTCTAATACCTGGATCTACACGTTTTCTCCCAGGAAAAGGGGGCAGCATGTGTACAAACAATATGGAGGAACCCAGTGCCGTGACTCCTGGAAGCAGCCTACAGATGGTGCTGTCACTGCAGTGCACAACAGATGGCTAAGTATGAATTGTTTTTTAAAAACACAGTGGGCTCTTACTGTTGGCAGCACCAACATTCAGCTAGTCAATCAACACCATTTAATGTGAACTGTGAACAGAGCACACTGCTGGGCCCTATGGGGACCAGCTAGTAAAGTAGTGTTCCCCATACCTGCCTGGGCACAGCAGACCTTCTGAATTGGAATCTCTTAAGAGGAGCCCGTGAATATAAACTCCAACAAGCATCCCAGTTGTTTTTCTATGATCAGTTGGGTTTGAAAAACATAATCATAAGATTGTGTGGGGTGAGAAGGGGTGGGCAGGAGAAACAGGAAAAAAGAAGAAAAATCCATGAGAACATAAACAACATGAAATACGAGAACAGCTAACTAAATGGTTTTAGCTATTGGAAGCCATTTATAAAACCTTAACCATAAACATGGAATTTTTTGTTTAAGATGAAAAATTTTGGTTAAATCAAGATTAAGAAGAACATTCTTTATATACTGACTTTTGGGTTTTTTTAAAACTTGGTAGATAAAAATTTTTGAACAGGACTATTCTTCATTTGATAAATGAGGATATTATGAGACTCAGTGGTAACTAAACATCACTATTAGTTCATAATAGTATAGAAACATAACATGAGGGCTGAATCCTGCTGACGCACGGAACTTAGGCTTTCCTGTAATTAGCATCTCGCACAAAATCAAAGAGAGCCAAAGGATTCCAGCAGAAGGATCCTGCAGCTTTGTTTTCTCTGTAGCTAGTTACCCTCCCAAGTTTGAATCATACCATTTATATTTCAGGCAGAGAATCCCAGGAGCCTAGTAACATTCATTCATTCTTCTGGATTCTCTAAGCTCTCCTTTACCACTCAAAGGTCACATAGGCGGACAATTACTTGAGGTCCCATAGAACTGCCGGCACAGAATGGCGACTTAACGTTGTGCTTTCAAGAGCCCCTTTAAAAAATGGTTACATAGGGAATGTTTTTGCATCTTTTGTAAAACTGTTCTTAAAGACAATCACTACTATCTTGTTCAATAGCCCTTATATAAAGATCTACGTGAAAAATTCATCTTAGAACTGAATGTCAAGAAATATAATTGTCTCTCTTAGTGAAGTGCTGTGTTTCCTTTTATTTAAAAAAAAGATGAGTTATGTAATCTCTTTCTTTCTCCCTCTTGCTCTCTCTCCCCACTCTCCTGTTTTCACTTTAGCTGCCAGGAAGTTCATATTCAAATTGTATGTTCCGTTGAGGTACTGTTCTTAGCCTATGCTTTCTGATACAACCTCCTTCTGCAGGACCTGGCTCTTGCTCTTACAGGGTTGTTTTTAGTGGCTCTAGCGTGCCTGGGTCTTTTATTGTGAACTAGAATACTTTGGGAAATTGACAGATCATACGTTAGAAGTGAAGGAATAGGCTGGTTTTCCACTGACTGATATTTTACTACACAACCAGGAGGTGTATAGGATTTTCAATGATCAAAGTTAAGTCAGATTCATTTGGGAAGAAAATTCATTTAGAAAAAGCTGAATGCCAAGAATTTCAGTGGGAGCCGGGGGGTGGGGGGGGGGGTGGATTATCTTCCGGTAACTCTCTCTCCCAAGGGCTCCCTGAAGAGGAATATTACAACTTGGGTCAGGAAAACAATACCATATGAAGATTGTCTATTACCTCTTAATTACGCAATGCATTTTCTCCCAGTCATGTCAGTTGTCCTTCCTGTCACCCTGTGAAGCAAGCACAGGGCAGGAATGACTGCCTCTTTTACCCATAGGTTGTGGAGAAGGTCAAATCATTTGCCCTTGGCCCTATGGTCAGTCATCACCTCTCCAGCTGAAAGCTTCGTAAAAACTTTTTAAAAAGAAAAAAATTCCGGGATTCTTCATCTCCTGCTCAGGCACTAAGTTCATTAGGAAATTCACCCTTATTTGTCCTTATTATATGGACAAAGTGGCAGTCATCCCCAGCTAGAATACCCAGCTGTGACAGGCAATCCTGTTCCTGTCCCATCACGTGTAACCCCAAAAGCTAGAAGCAGGAGCTCACGAGTCCAGCACCCAGAGCCTCACCCACGCCGGGGAGGCTCCCAGGGAGGGTGGCCCGGGAGGGTCTCCCTGCCCACAGCCTTGGCCGGGGCTGGGGAGCAGGAAGTTCACTACCAACCACTTCTGTGGCGTATTGAGTCTCACAGATTTGTCATTCAGTACACAGCTTCTTTCTGCACAGCCTACACAGCTAAGCCCTGTACTATATTTCTCGCAGTTTTCCCTCCTCCACCCACAGTTCTGCTGACTTCTTTCCACACAGGAGAGACAGAACAGCTGAGGAAACAGCAGAGCGGTGGAAAATTTTTGCAAGTGTTTTGAGCCCACCCAACCTGAGGAGAGCATTCAAAGAAAAACAGGAAAGGGTGAGTAGGAGCTCCCTCAGCCCCCGCACACAAGCCAGGGATTGTCACTCCCGCCCACCCCCAAGCCCAGTAGGGGCCGACTGCTGGGACAGAGCCTCAGTGCCCACACACCAAAATATGCAAATGTGTCTTCTGTAAGGATGAGGGAATGGAGGCAACTGCTCGGCTATTTCAGACACCACATCATGGAACTCGGAGCACAGTAGGCACATTGCATTCAAACACCTACTCTGAGAGGTTAACCAGCAACTTTGGTCTTAGATTGGAATTTCTAGAGGCCATCATACGGGAGAGTGAATGCAGGTCCGAAGCTGGATGTGTTTCTGTTCTGGCAACCAAAATTAGACTCCCTAATCTAAAGGGTAATCAATGCCCTCCACGTGTGTATGCAATTTCATATTACTCATCCTTTTCTCCCTTTTCATTTCCTTTCAACTTCTCTTCCCACTCCAGACCGGAGCTTTTAAGTCTGTCTGTCTTTTCAGGGATTGAGGGTGAGAAAGAGATGTAAATTCATTTAGTTCTTAGTCCTGTTGGGTTCTCCATCTCTCCTTTGCTAGAGATTCCAGCCAGTTAGAGGACTTGGAGTTGGCAAGGGCAGAAGGAGACCGGCTAATGCCATCATTCATCTACTCGTTCACTCATTAAATAGACCTTTAATAAACAGCTGCATAGATAAGGTTCCTGTCCTTACCCATTTTTTTGTGGGGTTTCTTTTGTGGTTTGTTTTCTTTTCTTTTTGCATCTGATTTAGAATAGGGGTTTTGCATAGAACCTAAAATGTATGTAAGGGTTATGTAACCAATGGATCAACAAGATTATCAGTGTCCTTCCCTATAAATGATCCATGAAAAGGCTTCCAGTCCACAGGTTAGACTAGTCTTATCTCCTACTTAAGTATCCAAGCACTAAAATTAACTCATTCCCCATTCTTCTTTACTTTGTTGGCACAGTTTATGTTTTTTCCCATTGTGAAGAGGAGATTATCCTCAAAGCTGACTTAACTTTTTTTGTTGGTGTCAATATTATGTGTTCAATGTTGATGATATTTACCCATCCAGGTAACACATATGTATTGAGCAGCTACAATATGCCAGATGCTGTCTCAGGCACTGACGCTGCCACTTTAAATAATAATCCCTTCATGGAGCCAACAAGTGAGCGGGATCAGACAATCCTTGGCTTGCTGTTCTTTCCAAGACACAAAATGACTTTAATTATGCAGAAAAACAAAGTGAAGAATGTGGTTCTAATAGAATGGAACAGTAGGGATTGTTTGCCTTTGTTGGCTAGGGGTGATCAAGTGTTGAGGTTCTTTGTTTATCAATTCTACTGTCTGACTAGCTGTCTACAACTGACATCCTAGAGATTGGGCCATATAGATGATAGTAAATAGTTAATGTTTTGTAGGGTTTTGAACCATCAGACATTGTAGGGAATGTTTTAAAGTTGGCTGTAAGAACCAGATGGTCAAAGACCTAAGACACATGGCTACTCCAGAAGAGGAGAATTTTCCTTCCCTCCTGAACTCTTAAATTGGAGAACAAAAGGGATACAGATGCGTTTTGCAGCACTGGGACTCTGAAATTAAGGATGAATTATTTCAGTCTGTTGATGCCAACCAGAGGTATAAGGCATTGAGGTTTCTTGTATTTGTGAGGGATCACAGGGTAGTGATTTGTGGCCAACACAATTGTGCTTGCCTCAAAAAATTACCTATTGTAAGATTCAGCAGGGATCCAGAGAGGCTGGAGAGTCATCCCTGAGCTGTGGATTGAACATACCATTCTACCTCCTGGCACTGAGGGGTCTTTTAGCACCTAATTGGAAAAGAGCTCCATCTCCAACACAGCCCCGAACTGTCAACAAGCCTTCTGCATGTGGAATTTCCCTTCACTTCTAGTTTGCTGGACCACATCCATTCAATAACAAAGGATTCTTGTAGTGTTCCGTAACTTCTACAAACTTCTGCTTATCCAGCCTCTCAAATGCTCTCCTTTGGCAAGAAAAATAAAAATGAACCCACTGGCAAAGTCTCAAAGGGATAAACTAATGACAAGTCGTGTTTTAATAAGCTCAACTTTTGTCTTAATGAAATTGGTGGATGGCCATTTTTTCCCTGGAAATGGAACCGTCAATGATTTCTCTGGCTTTGATGAAGGATTTGTTTGGAATGCATTATTCCCTGTTGATATCAAATGGACTTTTTTTTTTGAGGGCCCCAGGATGATCAGAGAAAGGAAAAACTTTAATTAAAGGGGTTTTGAATGGTACTGTATTCTCTCTTTACATCTATGTTTTTCGTGTGACAAAGGAAACCCAGGATACACGATAACTTCCAGTTGTCAGGCTGTTAAGGTATGCTAACTCAGTCTGTGTAATGACACAAGATTTAGAACTAGTGGAAAGAATAAGACAAACCTGAGTGTGCATCCTGACTCCAAACTCTCACTCCGTCATTTAATACCTTGGCCAAATTATTTAACCTCCCTGAGTCTCATTCGATGGAAGTCATGACCTCCCTCCTAGAATTGTCGAGAGGGTTAGTTAGATGAGATTTAGCACAGCTCCTGGCATGTTGAAGGCCCTCGGTGATGCCATTCCCCCTTCCATCCCCCCATTCCCTTCTCCCTGTAGCCGCATTTATGAGATGACATCACAGTTCCCTCAGTGGGATGGCTACTAGGTCTCAGGGTTTCTCTCAGATTTCTGCTGATTTAAGAATCCAACTGTGCTGGTATTATTTATGCAAATGTCAGCTGGGGACCGATGCTATAACAAGGATGAGTCACTTCAGAGCATTCCTTCACAGTCTCATCTTGCCTCAGAAAGAACTGGGCTTTCCTCACTGATGGTGAAGAACGATGGGAGAGACTGCCCTGGGACTCAGGCACTCCAGACCAAATGCTCTCCTAGCATCAAGAGTCTTTTGCAGAGAATGTCCAGGACTCTCCTGGGTGACATTCAACAGTGGTTAGCAGCTTGGACTGTGAAATCTAACAAAACAAGGTTTGAATCCTGATTGCCACTCACTAGCTGCTAGCGTCTCAAAGCATATGTTTTCTCTCAGAGTTCGTTTGAGGATTAAATAAGGCAACATACATAAGGCACTTAGAATAGTGACTTGGCACATAGTAAATGCTCAATAGAAGCCAGTTATAATCTCTTTCTCTTTGTCTCTGTCTTTGTCCCCCTCTCTCTCCCTCTTTTCTCTCTCTTCCTCTGTCTCTCTGTTTCTGTCTCTGTTGGTCTGTCTGTCTGTCTGTCTCTCTCTGAGTTAACCTCTCGGCTATTTGCTGATCATTGAAACCTGCCTTCTAGCAATTGGCACATTAACAGATATGTTGTTTCTTGTACATTTACTACGTTCTCACTTCTGCTGAAATGTCTACATCCCACCTATACACACTCCACTCAACATTAATTTGTCCTTTGATCATTATTTTGTGAAGCCTGCCTTCACATACTTGAAAGAAACTATAATTATTGCTCAGTCGTATGAAACCTCAAATCATAACTAAATAAACAGCTGTTGATTGATAATGAAAATAATCAAGAGCTTAAATAATATACTTTATTAAAAAGCTGTCTAATTTCATACCATTATTTCCAAGTTCCATATCCTGCCAAAATAGTTTATCTCAGTAAATTTGGTTTAAAAATATCCCTATCAAAATATGAATATTAATAATAATGATTTGACTCTTCATCATGGAACACAAAGTTGCCCTATTGCCATGGATTGGAGGTTAAGAAGTCAATGAAGTAACAGTAAATGAAGTAACATTTACCAAAGGTCCTCTGGATGCACAGCCCTTTATTGATACATTTTAGCTTCATAATTTTAGTGAGAGAGCTTTAAATTTCTTTTTTCCAGAAAAAGTCTCTAGCTTCTTCATGCTCTTGAAGAGGCAGGTATATCTCTGTGGTAATATATATGTCATTAGGTCCTTTATATTACCAGTATATCACAGAGACATTCAAATTTACATTATATACAAGCTCGCTATTAGTTTCCTGAGTTAGGTGGTACCTATTCTGATCTAACTACTAAAAAGCAGATAATGTACGCATATATCCTGTCTAATGACTCAAGTTAAATATACCTCAAAGGATGTTCTATCTTACTAAAATTCACACATATTTTTCTTACAAGGGAGTGATTATTCTGCATTGCAGCATGTGTTTATTACAAACTTAGAGTTCATTGACGAATAGTGATGGAATTGCAAATCAAGTCAACGGCTTAATTAGCTCAGGAGGATTTTATGAAGCTTTTCTCCCTCTGTGGGCATAAGCTTAGAGGTTAGCTTGGAGGCCTGAGCTGGGTTCCTGGCACCCCAGGCTCTCCCCATGGAGAGGGATCTTTACCTGAGGCCCTCGCCCTCGGGAGAGTGCTGTCTGCAGTACTCCAAAGTGTAGGTCTCAGTGGCCTCTGGGTTGGCAGGCCGCCATCGGATGGTGGCCGTGTTCCAACACACAGTACAGTCCTCAGCACAGATCACAGGGTTGGAGGGCGCTGCAGAGAGAGAACCAAGTCAATTGTGGAGCAGTCTATGGCAGTTCTGCTTCCCTGGTACTCTGGGAAGAATGCTTGGGCATGATTTTATTTTAATTTTTGACTAAAAAATACATTCTGGGCTGAAAATCCAAAAGGTATAAAAATGTATACAGTGAAAAGTCTCCCTCTCACCCCTGCCTTCCAAATTGCCCAGTTTTTACCCATCCCCAAACAGTCTCTAAAAGTAGCTTCCTATAAATCCTACCAGAGCTTCTTCATACATATACAAGTAAATAAAAGTATTCTTGTCCCCTTCCTTTACACAAAAGTTAGCCATGATTTTGCCATCAATAGGTGCTCAATAAATACTTGTTTTAAAAGGCAAGAAGAAAGGATAAACCAGTGGAAGTAAGTTAACTGCCTCAGAGGGGTATCCAAGACAGGCTAGGGCAGGCACAGTTAGAATTATCTTAAAGGTGGGCTTCCCTGGTGGTGCAGTGGTTGAGAGTCCGCCTGCCAATGCAGGGGACACGGGTTTGTAACCCAGTCTGGGAAGATCCCACATGCCACGGAGTGGCTGGGCCCGTGAGCCATGGCCGCTGAGCCTGCGCGTCTGGAGCCTGTGTTCCGCAACAGGAGAGGCCACAACAGTGAGAGGCCCGCGTTCCGCAAAAAAAAAAAAGAATTATCTTAAAGGCAATGCAAACTCAGCTTATCCTACACCTGCTTCAGCCCCCTGTGAAAAGGTTCCATCATGGGAATGCATTCCCAGCTGAATACCATTGCTGAGAAACATTTTGGGGTCTCCCAGCACCTATATGAGGAAGCCTGAGCTTCTTACCTTAGCAAATGTGGACTCTATACACTAGCCTTTCTCATCTCATGTCTCCCCTCTCCTTGTTTTTAAGTCAAAGAAATAATACCAAAATTCTTGTTGTATCCTGCACACTCCATACTCTTTCTTACCTGGGCACCTGTGCTCATTTGTCTTCTTCAAATGGAATACACTCCTTTAACACATTATTCCTACTGATCCTTTAAGGATTCCATTCAGACATCAGTTCTAGGAAGCCATTCCTGACCCTGTCCCTGCCCTGGCCTGTCTCAGATACTCCTCTGGAGTGTTGTGGGTCACAGCCCTTACCACACATTTTTTATAATCTTTTGTTTTGTGTCTCCCACACTTGAGTATGAGCTTTGTGAGAAGAGCCCAGTCTTATTTCTTGTTGTAAACCCAGCACTGCATAATACCCAGCGCACAATAGGTGCTTAACAAATGCTTATTGGTTGATCTTAATAGTCTGTGAAGAATTGAGTATTGCCTCCTAACACCCCCTTAACATCTCTTTACCTGTTCTAAAAATTGCCCTTTCGCTGGGCAGGCTACATCCGGTGAAATTCACAGCCATTACCCATACTTGATAGCAACGGTCAGGTTCTAAATCTTCAAAAACGCAGTAGCTTTCTTTCACCGTCACTCTGTATTCTTCTACCAAATCTAGCATAAAACACAATCATAAACTCTAGGGTAACTTCCTAAGTTAGTTGAAAGTTATATTTATTGGAAAAATGACACATTTTTCAGTGGGAAACACAAACTGATAAACTTAACAGATACTACTGTGTGATAGACAGCACTTTAGAACACTTAAAGCAACAGCATTCTGAAAGATATTTAGAATGACACAGTATTACTTGTGAACACTTACCAGAAAATAATAGTATAGTATATTATTATAGTATAATATTAATATAGTATAATAATATACTAATAGCATATTAGTAAGATCCTGAGCTTCATATTCTGCAATTAAAGTAACATTTCAATAGCACATACTACAATTGCAGAGTTTATGTTAACTTAAATCTCAGTAATACATTCTCAAGAAAATTCTTAAGAAGCAACACCAATATTTCAGGAGAGTATGTAATAAAATAAGGACAATCCCATGTTTTCTAAATTTATGATGTTAAAAAGCGTCGTTACAGATTAGTAAATCATTTGTATTCAGTATGGTTTTCAAAGTTTCAAATCCTGCTTCCTTCTCATGAATTCCAGAATCCTTTCACCTAGAGATTTCCACAATTTATAGAAATACTTAAACACCTTTGATAGAGCATAAACTATTCTAAGAAATAACTTTGTTTAGTCAAGACATTTCCTAAAATTACTTACATTATTTTTAAGATGTTAGTAGTAAATATTACTCAATAACATTCTGAACACCTGCCCCTTGGGCCAATCTGATTATTCTTACTGAAATTTTCTCTCCTTTTAAAAGAACAATTTTCTTTTCTAAATTAGCCTATGGTGATTCCAGTTATCCTCTCTTATTACTCTATGATGTTACATCTTCAAAACCCCTCCAGTTAAGAAACCCAGATTGTTCCCTTTTAAAGTAAATTTAAGAGATCTTCAACTCAGAAGGTTTCTTCAACTGCATCTCTCTTTCCCAATGAGCTATACTTTCTGTGCAGAAAGTCTGGCTTAAATAATGTCATAAAGACATATACACTGAAAAACATTTCCCCATAACCTAGAACTTGTGACTGCAGTTTTCAATGGAATTATCCTTTTAGGCTAAGTCCTGTTGGCCTGGTACTCCTTTTAACAGAGCACATAACATATGTTACTGGAGACCTATTACTCACAGCACGGTATCACAGTCTAGACCATCAGATTAATGAACTGGCATCAGCAGAGTTCAAGGCATAGAATGAATGAGACACAGGACAGGTAAGTGGGGCATGGTGCGGGGGGTCGGGGGGCGGTGGCAGCGAAGCACTTTTTAAAAGCACTCCAGGAAATAAACAGTTGTCAAGAGGAGTCTTGGAGAGCCATGCAGTTCCATGATATAACTGGATATACACAGTGAAGTGTGGTATAACAGAACAAACACAGAGTCAAGCAAATAAAAACATAAGCTTTGGAGTCTGAAAGATCTGTATTTAAAACCTGCCCTGGTCCCGAGTAACTTGCGTGGTCTTGGGCAAATTATTTAATCTCACATCAGTTTTCTCATTTGCAAATGTGGATAAGGGCACTTTCCTTGCTGTGCTGTGACAGGTATATGGTAATAGGTCCCCAATAAGATAGGAGTTCTTATAGACAAACTTAGCCAACTTTACAATATGCCTATGGTTGCTTTCTTACTTTTTTCCTAATTTAAATAAGTACCATATGACATCTGAAAAGACTTAAATACTGGTTAACAGTGAAATACATTAGAATTCATTCCTTATTACAAATGGGGGTCCTATCCCATGTCAGTCCTGTCACATGCTCATCTGACTTCCAAAATACATGGGTCTATCTTCAACAAGCAACACAGAATGCCAGCAGTCCCAGCTCTGATTCATCAGGAAGTACAACCTCAAACTGCCTGGCTTCTAGGTCTTATTAGAGGCCCTAGAGATATCTACAGAGGCTCAACTATATGACGTGCCACCCATTCACCCTCCTAAGCACTTTCACCTCTATCTTCGCATTCATTCGGGACACCAGAAGACTACACCATACAATCTTCTCATGCCTTGAGAAGTGTGAACTCTGAATTTACCTTTATAGTTTGTTTTCAGCTTTTATCAAAGGTGGATCTGAGAAATGCCAACCGTGACATCCATTGCGGCATTTGCACTAAAATTACTGTGGAGGACAGTGTCCTATATACAGCTCATTTCTCCTCTACAAAGTGGCACACTTTATACTTGTCTTTTAGACTTCAGTACTGACTGAAACTTTGTTTTCAACACTTTGGTACATTACCTCCTGCCTGAAAATGAGAATCACTTAATTTCTCCTGTTAACCTGAATACTCAAAGCCAAATCTGAATTTCAATTACAGTATTCATGTTGATCATTAGGACGATATTTATGCATTTTTGTTTTCCTTGATCCTGATTTCCAAATTTTGCTTATATGTTATTTCATTATACGATTGTTGGTTCATTGTTGTTTTTGTAAGTGGCTACAAGTGCTTTGTGGAAAGAGTCATAATATGTACATGTTTAAATACTACACATTAAGATATAGAAATGTACATATGCATCTGAATTTGTGTTAGCAATCCTACCATTTACTTCCTGGTCATCTTGTGGCTCCTCCATGCAGTAAACCTGGAATGAGTCAACGACATCTTCCTTGTTCAAGCTCCAGTAAACTGCAATCGTTGTGCTAGTGGCAGAATTTGGTTCCTGAGGTTCTAATCTAGGAGGCTGTGGAACTGGAATATAAGCAAGATTTATTATCACTAATGCTGCTTTTATTGATTGATTTCTTTTTCTTTTTGCAAAAGTCACTTGTACTTACTGATAAAAATGGAAACAATACAGAAGTACATGGAGTAAAGCTGGGAGGGCTACCTTGTTCCCAACAGCCCCCAACCCTAAGGATATTCCTTGGAGGCAACCACTGTTACAGTTGAGTGTGTCACCCTCCAAAATGTCTTGTCTGCATGTGTACATATATACATATAATATACATAGAAATAAACAAAAAATGGATCTCCCAGTGGGATCACTTGATAATATTCTTCTGTAATCCTACATTTAGAGCAATAAACTTATACAAGTTAGAGGATTCACCAAATGATTTGGTTTTCCTTCAAAACAAAACTTGGAGAACGCATTGCTGGATAACCAATGTTGTATCCTTCTACATCAGTATAGAAACTATATTCAAATAGAGACAAATGAAACCCTTTTTAGCTATAGTTGCTATATCATCAAGGCTGACAAAGACTTGCATGAGTAAAATATCAAAAGACACTTTCTGAAACTACTAACCCATTCTTCCATCTCCAACATGACTATATCTACAACTTTTTAAAACAAAATGTAAAAATTACATGGGGGAAACGGTACCCTATTAACTGATTCAAATATAAGGTTTAGATATCTAGTATAAATCCATTGTTCTGAATTTTAAAGACAACAATATTCTCAAGTGTTTTACTAGAGATTTCAAAGGTTTATAATTATGCATATTGAACATTAACAGCATATACGACACCATAAATCAAGCTTCTATACAATTCTCCTCCAAATTTTTTGAGATATAGAAGCATTGAACATAGTTTACAAATTAGAGGAAAAGGTTATTCCCATAGCTGAAAAGATGTCCTGTTTTTAAATTTATTTGTGTTGTTATTTTCCTGTCAACAATTTCCTGAGGGATGAGCTTGCTAAATAATACAGGCCAAATTTTATGAGATTACTTTATTAAAAGTCAACACTGAAGGGAAAGAAAACAAAGGTTAGTTCAACAGGAAAGTGGAAAGTAGAAGAAATAAATGGGTCTAAATTTAGTAAATGGAACAAAAAGAGACACATTGAAAAGATTCAATAAAGAGATAAAGACCTGAGGAAATACACAGTTATGAAAAATGAGAAGCAGGATAAGGGAGTGGGCGAGTGGGCTTTGGAGCAGAGAGGCTGGCCTAAGGTTAAATGCCAGATCCCCCACTTAGGAGCTGTGTTATCTCAGCTTCAGTTCCTCCATCTTTAAAAATAGGAAAACGACAATAATACCATTTCCTCCCAGGGTTGTTTTAAAAAGCAAGATAATGTATATTAAGTGCTTAGCAATGTATCTGACACATAACTGGTGTTAACATTCAGAAAGCAACATGGCCTTTTTCAGGGGCACAGAAAATGGAGGGGAGAAGGCAGGAAGCCCCTGAAGATGGGACATGCTGGGACTTATGACATGCTGGGAGCCTGCATGATAAGGCAGGAAGCCTGCCTGTCAGAGCACCTCCGCAAGGACTGATAGTGGTTCAGAGACTCGTTTATACTATCTTTGACTTTTCTGTCTTCCCAGCAGGAAATCAGTGTCACATTGTAAAGGAGTCCATCCGGATAAATGTAGTTCAGTAAATTTTCATGTTGCCCAGGTTTATGGAAGAGCCAAGCAGATTGACTATTATCAATCATCTTTGAAGCAGTGCTGGAGAACTTCTTGAGGCATGAACAACGAAAATGCTGCATTTTTTCTCTATGAATTATAAATTGAGCTATAGCTGCTTTTTAAAACTGGCAACATCTTTTCAAAAATCTCTCTCTCAGGTAACTTAACGAACTTAAAATTGATAATTGACCCCCAAATCAACAAATTTTAAGGAATAAGCAGTTGTAGGGAATTAAGTAAAGAATGTAGGCTAGAAATAATTTTGTACTTAATCTACTCCTTTAAAAACATTACAATTAAAACATCTTTTTTCAAAACAAGGACCACTTTTATTCTTCAAAGTATTCTGGGAGTATGAATATTCCATAGATGTAATCTAATAACAGTTGGCTGGATTTATAATTCCTGTGTGGCAAAAGGACATCTGAAACTCAGATTTTATACGTTAGCAATACTATTTACGCTTCTGTAGTAATAAACTTGAGTAGGAGTAATGCCAAAAAATGCAAAATGATTTTAAGGCTTCTTTGCCAGAGGCTAAGGAGCTAGGCACAGCATCACCCCATGGATTCCCTCTGCCTGACAGTGTGCCCATAAAGAGCTGTCATGCTCGGCAAGCTAAGCATTAGATCAACCTGCACTTCAGTACCTGTGGTGGATACAGATTCCCACTAAACCGAGCTTTCAAAAAAGTCCCCAGGAGAACAGCATTATTTGCAGTAGCCAAAATGTGAAAGGAACCCAAAAGTACATTGATGAGTGAATCGAGAATGGATAAGCAAAACGCAGTATACACATCCAATGGAATTTATTCAGCTTTAATAAGGAAGGGCATTCTGACACACGGTACAACACGGATGAACTTTAGGACATTATGCTAAGTGAAATAAGCAGTCACAAAAAGACAAATACTGCATAATTCCACTTATATGAGGTACCTAGAGTACTTTATATTCATAGCGACAGGAGGTAGAATGGTGGTTGCCAGAGGCTGGGGGGACGGGGTGGGGACAGGAGGAATGAGGGGCTGTTATTTAATAGATACAGTTTCAGGGCTTCCCCCGTGGCGCAGCGGTTGAGGGTCCGCCTGCCGATGCAGGGGACACGGGTTCATGCCCTGGTCCGGGAGGATCCCACATGCCGCGGAGCGGCTGGGCCCGTGAGCCATGGCCGCTGAGCCTGCGCGTCCGGAGCCTGTGCTCCTCAACGGGAGAAGCCACAACAGTGAGAGGCCCGCGTACCGCAAAAAAAAGATACAGTTTCAGTCTTGCAAGATGAAAAGAACTCGGGAGATGGATTAGTGGTGATGGTTGTACGATGGTGGCTTCAACATGGTTAAAATGGTAAATTTTATTTTATGCATATTTCACCACAATTAAAAAAAAAAGGTCTTAGGAGCAGAGTCCAGGAAGCCTTGGATGTCACTAATCTATAGTTACCCCTCCTTTCACAGCAGTGCACTCAGCCTCTTTGGTGTAGAGCAGTGGTTCAAGTGCAAAGACTCTGAAGCCAAACTCCACTCACCACACACACCCCAAATAGCTGTGTATCTAGGGCAATATGAGAGGCGTTTCTCTGTTCCCTTTATTTCCTCACCTGTCAAATGGGAATAACAATAAAACCTACCTCCTAGAGTTGCTGTGAGATTAGATGACGGTCTAATTAGATAACAGTCTCCACACTGCCAGGCATCATGTAAGCACGGAAGAAATGTTAGGGGCTGCTCTGTTTCTCATCATAAAGTTTACATCCTTTTCCTATTGTATCTGTTTATTACAGTGATCAGATTAGCTTTTCAGGCATCCGGTGAGGACTTTATAGCTGAGAGATGTTGTTGGTCACAAAATGAGCAAAAGCTATCTAGCAGCAAGTCAACACCCTGGGCTCCAATTCTGGGAAGCAGATGTACAACGAGTGGCATTTATATCTCAGAGACCAGTTTCCCCATAACAGTTTAGAACTACTGGGACTGCCACCTGCACTGTTTCTGAATGAATCATTAACACTTTGTGACAAATTTAACTCTGTGACCTCTAAAATATACAAAATGCCCTCTTATTGCCCATCAGATATTCAAAAGAATATCCTTCTAAATGAACAACAGCATATAACGAATCCCTTAAAAGCAAAAGAGCTACTTTCTTGACCAGAATTTCTTGGTTTGCAATCGCTGCTCTATTCAAATGCTTCTTAAAGACATTACAAGAAAATACCCTTTTGTTCTGAGATATTTCTAGAGAAAACCCGTTAGGACAAATGACTGAATTTTTCATTTTATATAGGGTTGATGGGTTTTGCGGGGGCGGGGTGGTTTTTGTTTTTCAGTTTTTTTTAAAGACACAGTAACCTTTTACTAGTTACTAAATTAAAACTCTTCCCACAGGAATGAAAGTTAATTGTCAATTTGAAAACAGAAGTTGTCTTTAAGGTTTGCTTTGGAAGACTATAGCATCTTTTAAGGAGGGCATCTAAGTACATTTTACAGTAAGTGGAACTTGGTTACTTCACTGAAACACAGCAGCTTTGAAAAATCTAAAGAAATGTCATTGTCTTGTTTGTTAAAATAGCACATTAAAAAATATTCTGAAGATGCTTTTCACAGCTGAGTAGGAGGCTCCTGGCTACAGAGCATGATGCAGAGCTGTTAGTTCTCTAAGTTAATCTGTTTAGTTTGAAAAAAGGAAAAAGAACTCAATTGAAGAGGGGAAAACCACTCAGAAAGAAAAATCTGTTCAACACATATGAAAATATTTGATTTATCTTTCCTTCTATACCTGGCTGCTGGCGTGAAGCAAATAATCTCTAGAAGAGAGAGAGAAATCCTCTTTTAAAAGGAAAAAAAAAAAAAAGAGAGAAGACCCTTCGATTCCATTGCTACTTCCTTCCACCTCCACAATATCCCAGCACAGTCACAAAGCTTCAAATGGAAATGCAGTTTATAACTGAAATGGTTTGCTAGTCTCACGCTTTATTTCAGAATCTAGCTTTAAATTTTTACAGCTAAGATTTTTCTTTTTCCAGTTATATTTACTTACGTTCAAAAACTTTACAAAACAAATAAGAAAAAAACTGTCAAATTTCATCAAGGTAAATAATATATTGAAGTTCCTACCAGCCACTTGTTTTAACATCTGGTCGCTTCTTGCCGAGCTGTCGTCATAATGTTCAAAAAGTGAAAACGCAACAGGCATTTTCTCTAAAGAAGCAGTGCTCTCCATTGCAGAAAGCAACCTATCAGGAGGAAATATTTCTATATAAGTCAAGAAATTATTAGCATACAAAATGAAAGCTAAGAACAGTTATTCAAAATGAAGTTGGTGGTGGTGGTGGTGGTGATGGTGGTGGTTTCTGTGAGGTGTTGTATCCAAAAAGAATTTAAACTGTTTCAAAATCTGGAAATATATGTATAAAATCTATTCACAGGATTCTTTCTTCAGTGCAACTGGTAATATTAGAAACTCCATTCCTATATCCTTAAATCTGAATAGATTCCATTGAATTATACAGTCTTAATTTTGCCTCTATAAAGTTAGTCCTAAAAATGATTACATTATAATGGTTGTTTATACTCTCTAAAGATAAAAATGTTTGGAGTCCATCTGGAAATTCACATACTGTGTGATATCTTTGCTGTTTTCAACCGTCACTATTATACATCTCACCATTTAGTCTTTCAAGAAAATATGTTCACCTACTATGTGCCAGGCACTGTTCTGGGTTCTGGGATACAGCAACGAAGGAGGAGAGTCTATCTATTCTTAAAAGACTAAATAAGCCACAGTATATAAATTAATAGCTTTCTTTATACTCAAGACCGTCTTAGGAGGGATGCCAACAAATACTCAGCATTGGTATCCAGGTGAAATCTGGGCTTAAAATTAAAAAAAAAAAAAAAAAAAAGGTAGATTCTGAAGAGGGAAAAGGGGAAGGGAGAATTGCAAAAACATTTATCTTTAGCATGAGGGGCCTAAACTTTGGTTAGGCGCTCTCCTCTGTGCACCTCACTCACAGAGGACTGGAATTACCTTCCAGAAATTAAGTCAACCACTAGGAACTCCATCAGCTTCATAATCATGGACGTTGGGGTTTGGGCAGCACAGACCCATCTCTAAGCCTTTCACCTGCTGTTGGAACTTTCTTCTCCTAAATACTTGTGTGTCTCCTTCCTCACTAAATTTAGATCTCTGTTCAAATGTCAGCTCTTCAGAGAGGGCAGCCCTCTCCCTTCTTCTATTCCTTACTCTGTCGTGTTTTTTCCTCAAACTCATTACAACCTATTTGTTTTTGTCTGTCTACTTCACCTGACTATAATCTACATGCAAAAAAAGGACTTTGCTGGGTTCACTACTGTACTGAAATGTGTTACTTGGCACATAGTAGGCTTTTAATAAATATATTTTGAATGAATAAGAGGACAAGGTTTCATTTGGATGAGAATATCAGGATCTCAGGTCTGGAAAATTTATCAATATGAGGGGAAAAGATTATAAAATATAACTGAAATATTTAGAGTGCCCACTATGCTTACTTGTGTTAGGAATAATAAAATTCACTATCATCTGATTTGGGGGAGATGTTCCAGTAGGGGCTTCGAAGAGGAGGTGACATTTGGCTGAGTCTTAAAGAATAAGTAGGAGTTTCCTAGGCAGAAAAGATAGTACGGGTGTTGCAGAGAGAAGAACAGCATGAATAAAGGCATGGAGTTGTGAAAGAGGCACTCAAGGCTCAGAGGGGACCATGGGCTACCTTGAGAACAGGGAAAGGGAGACAGAGATGAAATAGAAAGGTGATTTGTGGCTTGACTGGGAAGTCTTTCATATCCACCAAGAGTTTCCATTTTGTTTTTTAAGGCAGGGAGAGCCATAGAAGTGTTTACACAAGGGAAGCTTAGAAGAGTACCCTGGCATGATTCTGAGGGAGGATCAGAGCAAATAGACTAGAGAGGTAGTGAGGCCAGTTGGGGGCAGCCCACGACGCTCTTCACGAGGGAAGACAACACGAGCCTTAATTAAGGCTTTGGAGACGTAGAGGGTGGAAATGATAGGCTCAAAATGAATAAACAGGGGTGACTAGTGCACATACTAAGCCCTCTCAGTATATGTCACTGACGAAATGGAGGACTTTTTTGTAGCACAGAAGCTGTAGCTCTAGATAGAACACATAAAATGTTTGAATTTTCCCTTATGCACTGATCTGTTCAATTTTAACATCAGTGTGTGTAAGGGCATCTTCTTATGAGCAGGTCCTACAATGGTTGTGACTCTCTTTCATTATTAGAACACAAAAAAGCAAAACAGAGGGAAAAAAATTATCCTCTTAACAGAACAGCATTTTCTAAGCAAATGTGTTTTTTAAAATATGCAAATTTTGAGTCTAAATATCCTTGACAGCATTCTTTAATTTAAGCATTTTCAGTGTCGAGAAAAATCATTTAATATATGAGCACTGCCTTTAGATATATAATACGATGGCAGGGGGGAAAAAAAGCAGCAAGGGGAAGAAACTAGGAGAAAAAGCTAGATAATTAGCACTTCTCATAGAAAGGAACACCAATGACGTTGAGACTCTGAGGCAGAAGTTGTCTTGAGAACATGAAAGGCTTCATTTTAGTGAAAAAAATCAAGCTTCACCATGCGTGTGCACATTTAACAGGATTTTCTTTAATTGCCTATATTGCTTCACCAAATCCTGAATTTTGTTATCTTTTTTCTTTACAGAAAAATAATGGTTATCCCACGTGTATGTTCCTTTAGGCAACATGCAGCTTCTGCAAAGATTAATTCATCGTCAATTGGACAATGAGATCAAAATTAATTAAAATGACACACAGATGAACAAGTTCAAGCACAAAACCAAAAAAAATTGTATTTAGAATTAAATGCATGTCAATTCGTATTAGCAAGTTAATATTCTAATGTTTAGAAAAGTAAAAACGTGAAACTATAGCATTTTTAAAGGTAAACACATTTGCAAATTTTCATTCATCAAGTTTTCTTGCTGATCAGTATCTTCCACGAGTGAATGAAATATAATTAATAACCAAATATGCCCCTACATTGTCCAGTGCATACGGAAGGGCACTCTAAATCCATATACTTTGGGGGTAAAAATAAATATCAATAATACTTAGAAGAAATGTGTAATTTTTAAAAAATAAAGAAAACTGGGAGCAAGGCCTGGGTATCAGTTTCCAGACCTGCCCGGTGTGCCTCTGACTCCTGCGTGAGAACTGGTACATGTGCAGGTGCCTGGTCCCACCTGGATTCTCCTGTAGTGGATCTGGGGTGGAGGTCCAGAAGCTTTGGTTTAACAAACTGCACAGGTAACTCAGAAGCCAGTCTGGGGTACCACCAGGCCAGAGGACAGGTTGTTATAAACCAGAGGTTCTCAACCCTGCCTGTGCACTGAAATCACCTAGCAAGCTTTAAAAATACCCTGGCCACACCCCACATCAGTTAAGCCAGAATCTCATGAGATCAGATAGAGGCATCAGCATTTTTTAAACCTCCCTGAGTAATTCTATTTATAACAGAGCCACTATAATAAAACCCTTATTGATTAATGCCAATATTAATATACAAACTATTAAAGCATCTTGACAATATTCTGTTGAACATATTTTTTTAAAGATAAATAAGATTCATCTGTACAGTTTTCATTACCTAAAAAATCAGGTTTCTAATCCAAACCCATCTTTCTATATTTTAATATATCACAAATACAAATTTCTGATTTGACTTTATGCTATTTCACAACTTGGCACTGAATGAAATGAACTGAAGATAATATTTTCAATTTTAGAAATTTACATTAAAGGGGTAAAAATGATTAAAAAAAAAAAAAATTAGGCTGTAACAGGAGGAAAGACCTCAGGCCTGGCTATGAAGCAGAAGGGAAAACGTGAGCACTTCACTATCAGATGCTCCAGGCAATAAACATAGATCTGCTACGTGTTTTTATAGACAACATTTCCTAATTTCTTGTTGAGTGTTTTGCCTTTTAAATGAATGAAGAACTTCTCTTAGATTGAGTGTTAAAAAACAACAACAAAAACAAAACAAAATCAAAAGAGGAAGATTCATTTAGGTGAGCTGAGCAGAAAAAGAAGATAAATCCATGCCTGTCTTCTGAAGAGAAAATGAGAGAACATTCCCTTAAGATCACATAAATCATCAAATTGCTCAAGGCAGATATGAATGATTCTTTCAAATACTCATATTTAACCAGAAAGTCTAAGTATCTACAAAATGTTCTGTGTGCAGTGACAGGAAAGATAGCCTAGTCTAGATTAGGCTGGAAATACAGAATACATCTCAACGAAGCAGTTAAAAATCTACATTATGATAATTGTTATTTAACTAAAGCACATGCGATTTCCTTTCAAAAGCTGTCATTTAGCTTTCAAAAGCACTGTATCTATAATAAAAGTGCAAATCCAGGAGCTCACTAAACGTATGCATTTTTTAACTGGCAGCTCATTTTCTATAAAGCATCAAAATATTAAAATAAAGCATACAGTCATGCTAGTCTCAGTCGCCACTACATTGTGCCACATTTTCTATACCTTTCATTGATTTCCTCAAACGACTTATGGGGGAATGAGAGAGATTGAGAGAGGGGAAGGGAGGGAGGGAGGGAGGGAGGGAAGAAGGGAGGGGGGAGGGGAGAGAGAGAGAGAAACTAATTAACAACCAAAAGGAAAACCAACCTCAAGCATTAAGATCACGTATGTTCTAAAAGTCATTACTCCTCAGCTACCTTTGAGGCTGTTTCCTCTGGGGGGCTTCATTTCAGGCAGCAAAGAAATTAGTGCTCAGAAGGGGTGGCGGACAGGGTCTGGGATGGAGGGGGCTTTAGTTTTACTCTCTACCATCAGCAAGGCCAGCAACAGTTGCTTCTGCTCTGCTTCTCGCTATTCATTAATAAATGGCTTAGCTTCCAGAATAGAATTCTCTGAAGCAAGGAAAGTGACTTAAATTCGTTCAATGTGGAGATAAAGCAAAATGTAATCAGTAGTTATCTCTGGGTGATACCTTCTCTGTGCTTTTCTGTACTTTCCAAATTTTCTGAAATGGATATATATTACTTTTGTAAGCAGGAATAACATGCTTCCTTTTCTACAGTTTGTTCTTCTGGAGAGGAGAAAATATTCTTATCAAACCAAGGTAAGGTTCTTAGGAAACACAAAGCACTTTATTAGTGCTAGACTTCCAAGGAGGTGCTTAATTTTGAAATGCTAAAGCTTTGCCTTAATTTAGCATAAAGCAACTGAATGATTTTCATCCTCCTTTGAGGATGCCATGTCCACCTCACCCAAATTTGCACTGGATGGAGGCATCCGCAAAGGTAAATCAAAAGCCTAACATTGCCCCATTTGGCCTTGTTCTATCTCCAGTCTTTAGTAAAAGGCTGGGAGGATTGAGGAGCTTTGAAAGGGAGGTTCCCACTCATCATGAAATGGTGCTTTTCTCGTTTGACAATTAGGTTTAGGATTGCCTTCAGGGAAAACATCTCCATCACTCCTGGTTAATCCTGGCTCCATGGAGAACCAGTATTCTACTGAAGGTTCTAGGGAATTAGGAGAGCAAAGAGCTGTCTCTGTGAGTAATTTGAGGAGCACCCAAGGGACTCTCTGTCCACAAGGTACTTGTTTGAATTAAGGAATCTGATCACCAGGAAGACCCTTGTAAAAAGATCAACATGTTACCTGAGAGAGGTATCATGTCATCCTTTTGCATGCTGAAAGTGTACCAAAATGTTACTCTCCACTTGGTAAGGTTCAGAGGCAATGGTCCCTATGAGAGGTCATTTCAGATTAGGGAGTGGGAGTGGAGGCAGGGAGAGGCACTGGAAGATCAGGCCAGCACCCGGCATGAATAAAGTTTTTAGGCTGCTTTCCCTCCCTCTTAGAAGGTGACCAATCCATTGTGACAGAGCAGACAGATGATGCTGCGGCCTGGCTTCCATGTGTCCTTCAACTGGATCTGGGTGTTATGGCTTTAAGGATTGGCTGGGCCTTTTCAATAGGCATGGGGCATGCCCTAATAACTTTTAAATGAGAATTATATAAACCCCACATAGAGATATAAATCAACTTAGGGAATAGTAAAAGATGAGTTTTTTTAAAGTAAACTTGGGTCAGAGTGGGTTCAAGATGTCTGGACCTGTTTGAATCGGTGCTTACAGTCAAGAAAACGGTCTCATCGAGCTCCTCGACTTCTCTCACGATGGTCTCCAGGGTGTCCTTGGCAGTGTCCATGCTCTGCAGAAAGTGGACCATCTGGTCATGTAGGAACTCCATCTTCTTTTTCTTCACTTCCTCAAAGCTCTGGGCTTTCTCATCATACTGCGCTAAAACCTTTTTCATCATTTCCTCATTCTGTTCTTCTAGGCTTTTCTCATTTTTACTACAGTTTTCCTTTAAAAACAAACAAAAAACCCCTTCTGAATGAAACAAGAAGTGCGTGTGTGTGTGTGTGTGTTTGTGTGTGTGTTTTAAGAGAAATACTAGCCATTAAAATAATTAACCTCTGGCATCCTGGTAAGAGAATCACAGATTACATGCAGAGTCTAAATTTCCAGCCCACCAACCCCCTTTGCCATAGTTAGCTTTGCAACAGAATTCACTATAAGAGAACTGTCAAGAAGGATTTAATTAATGAAACACACATAAAAATGTTTGTAGCGAAGTATTGCCTACCCGCATTCCCACATGATAAAATTTGAAAGTGGCATCACGGTGAATGAAGATCAGGTAGCAGAGAAGGTTTAGTGCCATTTTCACCACTCCACTAAAATCATAGTGTGAGGGAGGGCACAGCCAGGGTATTGGACAGGGTGCTACATTCATAAATGCTCTCCAGGGAAGGGGTAGCTTCTGCCAGAGCAGGAGAAACTTTATTGCCCGTCTGGACAAACTCAGATGCTTAGAGGGCTAGTGATAAGGTGATCATATTACTTACTGTCTAAAAGGAACATTTTGGTGGCAGTGAGGGGTAGGGGGCAATAACACTAAAAATAATCAACAGGTGTTAACTGATCTACAACAGGAATTAAGCAGACCTCTCACAAGCAAACTGGGATGAGGAGTCACCCAAGTGAGTGATGGGGAAACTGTGCACCAGCCTTCCACAGGGGCCCTCTACCAATCCTGACTGACAACTAAGATGCCTGGGCCGTGACTGTATATGGATGGAGCACTGCTACCCCCTTCCTTCACTGCAGAGGGAGCAGGGTCAGCATGAACTCATTGAAGACAGTGGTACCGTGAGAGGCACTCATCTGTCCTGGGCATGAAATACTGGGCAGTGCTTTAGAGCACCTCTGCAGAGCTAACCCAGTGAAAAACAGGATGGTAGGGCAAGTCAGAACTCAGACCTGAATTCAAATCTTGGCTCTCAACTTACTATAAACTTACTATGACCTTGGTTAACATATTTCACTCTAAGTCTCAGTTTCTTATCTATAAAATGGGGGCAATAATAATAATAATAATAGCTCCTATTTCATATGGTTACTGTAAGGATGAAATTGGATAAAGCATGTAAAGCAGTTGCCCTATCATAGTAAGTGCCTAATAAATGTGCATGTGTTTTTAAGGGCAAGTCATTTATCCTTAGAAAGTAGTCTCACTGATGAAACAGAGGGAAGACTTAAGGACTTTACTTTTAATGGAAGAAAACCAACAATGGCAAACCACATATGCACACACAAACCCCAATTCAGGTCCTTTTAGCTTAGAGTCATTTATTTGTGATGCCATGAGCAGACCAAGTTAAAGTAAAAAGGATAAGGTAACCTACCTCAATGGTATTAAAAAAGGATTCTATCTCACTAACAAAGGCTTCAATCCTCAAGGATTTTTCTTGTAAATCTTCTAGAAAGTCTGCTAATTGAACCTGAAGAAAAGAATTAAGATATCCTTAGTATATGACATTTGAGAAAAGAACTTCAAGCAGCGAATTCCAATTTTCTTATAAATTTAGTATGTTTGGTAGAGAGTCACTATATCATGTTCACTAACAAATCAATCTTTAACTTTTCTTTGCTGCTTCATCTAAATTGACTATAGGTAATGTATGATAAACAATTAGGAGGTTTGTGAGTGACAGCAATAGTTTATTTTCTTATGCAAGAGGAAGGACTTCTTGGTAAGCTGGTGAGTTCAAAGCATACTTGTTTTAGTAAACTATGAATTGAATTCTTCCTCCTTAATTAGGCCTTGATTTTTATATATTGTCATTCTTCTAAGATGGCAGACTTTTTTCTGAACTGGTCCAACATATCTGAGTAGACTTCTCACATTTGCACCAATGGTTTCAGGTGTTCCTGCCCCACCTGACCCTGAGACGGTGAACAGAGTGTCACCAGGCTGAATGTCTAGTATACCAAATGATGAAAACTATCTACTACAGAGACCTTAAGGTTCTAATGACCCTCAAAGGGTTAAAATACTCTCAAGGAGTGACAGCCAACTAGAAGAGGTATGGGTGATGGGGGAAGATGGTACCTATTAGTTATAAACCTAGCTGCAATCTATCCTGTGAAACTTAACAAGTAACAACACAGAATAAAAGAGCTTCCATCTGCCTGATTCACTATCCACAGAATGATGGAGAAATTACATTGAGAAAAGTCCCTTCAGGATCTGGTCTCTGCTTCTCTCTCTAGCCCCTGCCTCTTCTCCACAAGCCCCCAGGCTGCAATCACACAAGCCCCACCTTTCCTTGGACTCTTTCCCACCTATGTGCCTTTTTATATGGCATTCCCTTTCTCTAGAATGTCCTCCCTGCCCTTGTTTACTAGAAGAACTCTATCTTACTTAAGGCTCACCCAAGCTTCACCCTTTTGTGACACCTTTCCTATCTTTCCCAGTCTCCCTCCACCATTTTATTTACTCCCAGAGGGTTCCTGTCTCAGAACACTGTGCTCCCATAATGCTGTATGATCTGGGGGAGCTACAAGTCTATCTTCCTTTATTTTTGTTTTGTTTTCATTCTCTATGATTAGCACAGTTCTTGACATGGAATGGAAGGTCAATAAATATTGAGAAAGAAGGAAGGGAGAGAGTGAAGGAAGAAAACAAATGACAGATAAAAGATAAGGCACCACAAAGGGGATGGAGTGGTGGGGAGAAGCCAGGACCTAGATAATCTACAAATGCAGCCATCAGTTCCTGAATAATCACAAATGGCCTACTCACAAGATGCTAGAGAATTCTCAAGTGACAATTTTTTTAATTTAATTTTTAAAATGTGCCAACCAACTCAATCTTCACAGTTGATTTAATGAACGAAGCAAGTCTCTGGTTTAGTCAATTTGTTTTCCACTTTCTCTTCATACTATATGGAGAAGGTCCAGAAAAAAAACTTTAAAATGGTTTTAAAGCAGGAGACATCATATCTCCCTGCTTTTGAAATTTGTTTTAAATTAACAGTACTTAGAATTATTTTTTTAATTTCTAAAACTCATGGAGATAAACAAAACATAATTAAGAAAGCTAAAGAAAATCTAGTCTTCTTTCTACTGACAGTACCCAGTAGTTGTTAGTTAACAAAACCAAGTGTCATCAAAGAATGGGGCATATTTCACTGGTGTTGATGCATCCCAATGCCTGAGATTCCAAAAAGAAATTGACCCATGCCCTACCCCAAACTTGACCAGGTAAAGTTTCAACAAAATTTCACCCTGGAGATATAAAACCAATATCATATCAGTTGAGAAGGATTACTTTTCCAGGAAAAAAAAAAAAAGCCAAGATTCTAATATGTTTTCCTACTGAATCAAAATGAGCCTGACAATCATTTATCAGTGACCTAACTGAATAATCATATTGAAAATTGCTACCATTAGGAAGGAACTAAGCAGAGCAACATGGATACACAGTCAAGGGCATTAGCTGTAGCATCAGACAGACCTGGGTACCAGTCCTGGTGCTGTCTTCTATGACCTTGGACTTAAACTATCTGAGCCCATGTCATTATCTGCAAATGGATGACAATGACAGCGTTGTCATATGGATTAAAAGATATCTTGTATATAAAGACCTTAACACATTGCCTGGCCCACAGTAAGTGCTCAATTCTTGCTATTACTTGCAATTTTAGATGATTCTGGCTACTGTATGGAGAATACATTGATGAGATAAGAGTGGAGATTCCAGTTAGAAGGCTACTGAAAGGTAGATGAGAATCTTAAAGACTAAATGTTTGATTTCCAATAGTATCTCTGAGGGAGTAGAATACTTATAATCACATACATAAGGATATATGTTGCGACTAACTTTCTAACATTGGGAGTCTATAGACATAGCCAGAAGGAATGCAAAAGTTTTCCATTTCTAACATCAATTTTATAAATGAAGAAATGTGGAGAAAACCAAAATTTAAAATGTCTTACTGTCTTGAGTATTTTATAAAACTTGCAATAAAATTGCTTAATATAATGTAAATGTGTATTTTTAAAGGATGATATTGTAGATAACAGAAAATAAATTGTGCTTTATGCTCAAGTGCATATTTTTAAATTTAAAATTATTTGCCTTTTTAAGATTATGTTAAGGGCTACTGTCATAAGATCTCTCAAAGGCAATGCCCCATGTTACTTATCCTGGTATCTCCAGAATCTAGAAAAATACCTGGCACATACTATGTACCCAATAAATGTTTGTCAAAGTGAACTTAACTAAATAACTAGGGAAATATGCTTAGTTTTTTTCAGACTATTATGCCTAAAGATGAATGTATCAAATATTGGTCATTTTTTAAAATTGAGAAAATGAGAAAGCCAATTAAACATCTATGTATGATTACACACTTGTATGCTTTAAAATCTATTTACCTTTACAGCACTTATAGCTGTATCAAGTGTTGAAACCTCATGGTCTTTGTGGGTACCAAACAGCTTGTCAACAGCAGAAATTGGGCTTTTACATGTGTGGCAGTATGTGTCAATCTGGGACTTTTTCAATTCCTTTTGTTCCTTCTCGGTTACCGACTCTGATGATAACTGGTCTTGTTCTGTCATCTCTCTGTCCAACTCTTCCTGTTCGGCAGACTTACTTTGTGCCACCTCACTCACAAATTCATTTTCACTGACATGTTCAGAGGATTCCTTTCCATGAGGCAACACATCTTCAGGGGTGGATTCTGAATACAGTTCTTCTGATAAAGTGTCTTGAGTAACTACTTCGTAATTCAGGGATTCAGCAAATTCATGCTCATCCTGAACAGGGCTACTGCAGAGCCGGTCTTCACTCAGCTCAGGGGGAACCATTATTTGAGGTTCTTCTTGCAGTGTTTCTTGAACACAAGTTGCACCAGATGCAAATTCTTCCTCTGGGAAGGACACTTGTACTGGGACATTCAGACTGACCTCTGGATTTGCATTTGCTGCTTCATTAGTCTGGCTGCTCATTTCATCTACCCTCTCCAGGACATGATGAGTGTCTTCAAATGGAACCGCATAGCTTACCCTCTGGGTGACCACTCTGACTTCCTCGGTGATGGAAGCTTTCCTTTGCATAGCTACACTGTCAAGAGCCTCCACGTGGCCTACTGATTCTCCTTCCCTGTAAGCTGCTTTCTGTTTCTCTTCCAGACTCTCCTCCCCGCAAATAGTTTCAAACCTCCCCCAAATTTCCCCTTCTTCAATTATTGATTGGTATGAATCATCCTTACCAACTGGCTTTTCTTCTAGACCTTGGCCTTGGTCCTTTTCAGTTACAGATGTGTCATGGAGAATGTCATCTTTGAGTATGTACTTCTCAAAATATATTCCTGTTCCATCATCAGTGTCAGAATTTCTGCTTGGAAATGATGCTTCAGAATTCACACTGTCACCTTCAGAAGCTGTCTCCCCTTCTTCCTTTTTCTCTCCAACTGCTTCCTCATACAGATCTTTATATAAAAATGCCAGTGCGGGTGGCTCCTCCAGAAGTTCAGGATTAATGGCTTTAGCAGTGGTAGGAAATATCTGGGTTCGTGACAAAACTCCTTCCTCTTCATCAAATAAAGGCATCCCAGGTGACTTTGAGTCCACATCTCTATTTATGCTCTTTGGAGCATCTCTGTCAGCTGATTTTTGGACAACCGAAGACTTTTGGGTCTCTGGGTCAGATAATTTGCTGTAGTCCTTTTCTAGTCCATAAAAACTTTCATCTAATTTCACCAATTCATATTCATATTCTAGGGCACTTTCCTCTGAACGTTCTGGGAGAGAGACAGTTTCTCCTGGAACTTCCTTTGACAGCTCTCCTTCAACATTTAATTCCCATGGAGTTCTCTGTTTTTCTGGGTCTGGGGAGATGTTATAATCAATCAATGTATATTTTTCAAAATAATCCTCTTCACTGGGAATTTCAGGCTGATTAAAGGCTAAATCACCAGTTTCTGAATCTGTGGCTCTCTCCCCTTTGGTTGTATGAGTTTCCTTTTTTTGGTCTTCTTTCGATGGTGTAACTTTTTTATCAGAATCTTCTAACTTACTCTGTAATGTTTTATAGCAAGCAACTGCCTCGCTCTCATCATGGAAGGGTATAGGCTTAAATGAGGCCTTCTCTTCCAAGTATTCTAACTTATCTTGGATTTGTTCACTTTCTTCCTCATCAACTGAAGAAATAAATGCAGGAGCATGAATGTTCAATATCTCACAACCTTCAGAAATGATACTGAAGGCACTCTTTTGCTCTTCTGAAAGTCCAGCTGGCTTACTAGTCACGGTAAATTCTTCATCTCTTGCATATGTGTCTTCAGGCTCCTTGGAAATCATCTCATCAATACTGATTGTTGTTGCATTAGTTATAAATTGAGCATAGTTGCTGCTCACCGAAGAGCGTGGTTCATTTACATGGGCATCTTCCACAGCTTCCAAGTGGTGCTTTGAAACAAGAACAGATTGTTCAGACATTTCAGATGCTTGATCTTGAGATGTTTGAATAGTGTGGACCATATGCCTCTCTGGAGTCAATTCTGACCATGGATCTAAAATCCTTTCAGATTCTTTAGAGGGAGATCCTTGTTTACTTTCTTTTGTGGTATCTACTGAGCCACCTTTTGGCAGCTCTGACGCTGTGACCTGTCCCTTTTCTTCATTGTGACTTACCACATCCCTGCTTGACTTGTCCAATACCAGATTTCCTTCCTTCGGTAAAGTGTGATCATTTATTTCATCATGATAAGGAAGATCTACTGGAAGGAAAGTCTTGGTTTTCTCCACCAAAACTTTACGTTCTTCTAATGGATGTGGTTGGGTTCCTACTGCCTTTGTTTCCCTGATTTCTGGGTGAGCCTCTGAGATTATGGTTTCTGATTTTTCAGTAATTTCTGTAGTTTTAACTAATGAAAATGGTTGAGTTTCACCCAAAGAATGACTGAAAGAGATATCTGACTCTTCAGGCATATGCCTGGCTATATTCATGGAATAAGGCTGAATTTCCTGCTGCTCTTTTCCTTCTAAAAATGCATGTGACGGCTCTTCTTTTTCTTCTCCTTTACCCTCCTCAATAATTTTGTATCTTTCTTTGTGGTCATCATTTTGATAGACTTGCTGCAGTGCAGTAGCAGCTTTTGGTTCTTCCAATTTAATAGGGCTAGATCCGTGCGTAATTTGTGCCTTCCCTATTTCATTATTACCTCTAAGCTCTAATGGGGCCACCGTTTCTTGTTTTTCTGCCACCACCTTCTTTTCTTCCAAGGAATATGATCTCATTCCCAAGTTACCTTTCTCCTCAGTTGGGCTAACAGGTCTGAGTTTTATTTCCTCTTCAGAAATTTTCAAGGAAGTAGGTTTTGGCATCTCTTTCTCTAGTCTGTCTTCACCAAGATCAATTAAACTGTCTTTAGATTCTTCTACTGGCAAAATTATTGACTGCAGCTTCTCTGATTCCTCTGTGATATTTTTACTTGCAAAGCTAGATGAAGCTGATTTTGGTGGTTGTGGCACCTTATCTATTGCATCAAATAAAAAGAGTGATTTTTCTTTTTGATCACTTCCTGGCTCTTCTTTAAGGACAGAAATATTCCATTTAGATGGAGGGGAGATTTCTGGCTTCTGGGGTCTTTCACCATCAGTGATATGAAGACGAACAGAATTTTTGGCTTCTTCCATAATGGATTTCTCACCCATGGGAGAATAAGATTGAATTCTAAGATGTCCCTCACCATCAGCAGAAGTAACTACTGAGTTTAGGTCCATTTCCTCTGAATAGTCTAGGACTTCTTTCTTCCCATAATCTTCACTAGATGCCTCAAAGTTGGATTTTGGCTGTGGCAAAACTTCTACATTTGATAACAATGTGGGTTTTTCTTTAAAGTCTTGACCTTCACCAGATTTAACTAAAGAACCTGTGGATTCTGCAGCAGTTTCAGGTTTGGCCTCTAGCAATAGATGATCCGCTGGCTTCTCATTTGCATGAACGTCAGCTGGAGCAGGACCTCTAGGCTCTATCACAGTCACTGCTTTTTCTACAGATGGGCTTGGCTGAGCTTCTAAATCTTCTTTTTCAGCAACTTTGTTATCTGGAGTGCTTGACTGTAAAAATAAACTGGATATCCACGATGTGAAAAATGAAATTCCTTTCTTTCCCTTTTCCTCAGAGAGGCCTGGCTCCACTGCCTTCTGCTGCTTGGGCAGCTTTTGTATGACCTCAGGTGACTCTGGGGGTTGAGGTTCTTCATTTTCTTGGGTTGAGGAGAGGGGTTTTATTTGTGTGGGTGTTTTCACTTCAGATGCTGGTTTCCCTCTCTCAGCATCATCTACAACCTCTGACTGAACCACTTTTGATTCTTCTCCAGGTAAGGGAGATCTACGCCTGTGTGCTTCTTTTTCATTGCCCAGTGCAATTTCTGCCTCTTCTGCCAGGAAATGGGCTGCTTTGGCAAGAGAGGGAAGAGTTTCTGATTTGACCTCTTCTGTTGATGGGCCAGACACTGATTTCTGGAGGATTCTTTCAGATGGTGTTTTGATTTCTTCCCAGCTGTCTTCTTTGCAAGGCCTGGAAAATTCTGTGTTTGCTTTCTCCGATGCCAAACTTTCACTCCCCACTAAAGAAAGGGTCTGCTTCCCTTCTGCTTCATTTCTCTCCACATTTCCAGCTGGAACTAAAGATTTTGGTTTGGGGGCCAGCTTTATTTCTTCAGAAGAATAAGTTTTAGTTGCTAAGGTCTCTACGTTACCACTAGAGGTATCGAGAGTAGACACTGGTTCTTGTAATGATAAGTGAGATTCTTCTGCAGAATGTCGCAGAATTTGCCTTCTGATTTCAGTTGTGTGGTCTTTCTCTGACAGAGCAGGCTTGAGCTGCCCTGTCATCAGATCACTGGTACCAGAGGAACCCAGCTGCACAGATCCAGGGACTCTTTCTTCATGGTGACTTGCCAAGTCTCTCTCTGGCTTTTTCAGCATCCAATTTTCATCCTTTGGAGAAATAAGGGCCTCTTTCATGTGTGTTTCTTTGACATCTGTAGGCTCAGTTGTCATAAATGATTTTGATTCTTCCAAAGGCAAATTTTCTTTCATAGACAAAAATTGTTTAATACCCATATCTTGTTTATCTGCAAAAGATCTGTTTATGTCAGGTAATTTAACAGCTTGGTCTGAATGAAGTTCTTTTTCAGGCTTCTCTTCTTCCACAGGGAGGTCAGAAGAAGCAATCTTTGATGGCTCTGTTATACTCTGGGGTACATGAAATGAATTTGGTTGGTCAGTTTCTTCATTTAATTTAGTTACAGTATTATCTGTCACTTGTGCCTTCAAATTTTCTGTTGGCAGTAACAGGCTTATTTCTTGTTTTCCTTCTTTTTTAAAGTCAACTGAATGGTTCAACTCTCCTGATAATCCTTTTAAAGAAAAAGTGTATGGCTGAAGTTCTTCTGGGTTGTCTCCTTTAACTAGAGAGGTAAATGCTTCCCTTGATCCTAAGCTAACTACCTTAGGAGAGAAAGATTTAATTTCTTGAATCTGAGGTTCTTCACTAAGGCATGATGAAACCTCTGAAATTTCAGGCACTGTAGTTGACACATGAAGTCCCCTGTTTTCTTCTTTTCCTTCTCCTCTGCTCCTAAGTTCAGCTAGGCCCTTTCCTAAGACAGAATCCCCTGTTTCAGTTATGGGAGATTTTATTTGTTTTGTATCTATGGATTCACTTTGCCTACCTAAACCACCAGTGAATTCAGAGCCAGAATTTGGTAATTCTGATACTTGATGTGGCTTGTCTTCCTTCTCAGGTTCCAAAGAGAGCTGTGCCAGAGCAAGATCTTGATTTTCTGACAGGAAATCTCCCTGAACTACAGAAGGTGTCTCCACTGCCTGTTTGCTCTTATCACCACAGAGGGTTGGTAATGTTGAAGCTAAATCTTCTGATGCTAAATATTCTAACTCAGGAAAAGAACTTGCTGTTTGCTCATTTTTGCCTTTTGTAACTACATATTTAAGTGCAGGTGACATGTTCTGTGAGGAAGGAAGTTCAGTTTCTGTTTTCTTTATCTCACCACCTAGGTTGAGCGAAAGTACATGGTCAGGTCCTGACATCTCTGAGGCAGACATAGAATTTTTTTTCTGTGACACATCCAAATATTCAGAGTTGAAGACTGTAGAAAATGAAAGATCTTGTTTGTTTTCCACCCTCGCTTCCTTTGGTACATCTGAATGCTGAGAAGACAATGTTTTGGTTACTGCCAACCCAGGTTTAATGTCTTCAGTTTCTACCTTTGACAAAACAGACTGCTCTGGTATAGAGGATATGCTTGCAGGTAAATCAAATTTAATTTCTTTCCCTACTTCTGACCAAGCCGGATGTTGGGACGCAGCAGTTTCAGCGGGAGAAGAACTAGCTTTAATTGCTACCTTGTCTTCTTCTTTACGAAGTGAATGCTTATCTACAGATGTTACCATCTGAAGCGGCAAACCAATTCCTAATTCACTCTTTCCTACTTTTGTTAAGACTGGATATTCTGTAGGGGTGGGAAGAGATAAATCTGTTGGGATTTCTTCTTTTGCTAATTTGGTTAAGCTTGAATCATGCTTTGTTACAGATGTCGTGGTTATTGAAGAACTGGGTTCAATTTCTTTCTTTATGTCTTCTGACAAAGCTGAAAATTCTGACATGGGTGGTGCATGCTCTACTTCCTTTTCCACTCCTGGTGACGCTGAATGCAGCACTCTAGGTGTACCAGTTATTTTAGAATCATGTTGCACTTCTGCAACACAAATCTCAGGTCCAGATAAAGATGTTTCCTTCAGAGGTGAATATGGCTTTATTACTTCAGGCTCATTCTCTGACAACCTTCTCTGTTCTAGTTCAGATGTCACAGTTGGAGTTAAATTGGGTTTGACATCCTTCTTTGGCTCATCTACCAAGTCAGGCAGAACTGAATCTTTCATCCCAGACTCTGGAACATTTGGAGGCTGAGGCTCCATTTCTTGATCCCGTAATACATGTGCTATAGCTTCTTGAGAATCAGGCACAATTTCTTCCTTACTTTTAACTTTTAACAAAGCCATCTGTTCATCTGAAGATTTTGGAGTGAGTGATGTTTTGGGTTCTTGTTCTTTCTTAATTGCATGGACGGAACCAGGTGAAACTGAACACTGAGATACAGGCAAAACAGGTGTGGTTTCTTCCTTTACCATGGACAATTGTGCAGGTGTTGCAGCTAGTGATGAACTAGTCTTAATTTCTCCCTTCTCTGAATCACTGGTTAAACATGGCGGAATCAAGTCTTCAGACTCAGGTTCTAAATATGCTCCAGTTCTCTGCTTCTGTGCCATAATGAGATATTCAGGTACAGTTGTTGATGCTGTTTGAGCATCTGGCTTAATCTCTCCCTCATTTGTTGAAGGGAGCCAACTCAAGTCTTCAGGTGCAGACACCAAAGGAGAAGTTTCAGTTCTTTGCTTCTGTGATGAACTTAGATGCTCAGGTACAGGTGTAGCAGTTGGTGCAATTTCTTCCTCATCTGCTTCTGAGAAGCAGGAATATCCTGACACGGCCATTGCAGTTAACAGTGAATCAGGCTCAGTTTCCTCCTTATTTGTTTCTGGGATCCTATATGGTGGGATGGAAGCTTGTGACGCTGAATCTGGAGAAAAAAGTTCAGCTTCTTCGGTGTCTTCATCTGACAAAATCATGTGTTCAGATGGTGATGTTAAACATATTGGAGAATCACACTCAAATTCTCTTTTCTCTGTCTCCTGAGTTCCATAGGATGGAAATGAGAATTCTGACACAAATGCAGAGTCTGGAGAAAAAGGTCCAATGTCTTCTTGCTCTTCTTCTGAGAAATTCATGGGTGAGGAGGCATCTTTTAGATTTAAAGGGGATCTGTGGACAATTGCTTCCTCCTGTGACTCCAGTGTTGCATATGGTGGTACTGAAAATTCAGACGCAGAGGTGGAAGAGGGTGTGTACCGCTCCATCTCTACTGTCTCTTCTTCTGAGAGGACCACATGTTCAGATGGGGTGGCTGAAAGTGGTGGGGCCTGGCATTCAGGAGTCCCCTCAGTTGTGTATGGTGGCAGAGAGCATTCAGATACAGAGGCCACCTCTGGGGGACAGAATCTGGTGTCCTCCTTCTCTTCTTCTAACAGAGTCTTGTGCTCAGAAATACCTTTTGATTTCAACAGGGAGACATCACCAATTATTTTCTTTGGGGATTCCTGTGTTACATTTGGCGGGACTGCATATTGGGAGGTCAGTGTTAAATCTGGTGTGAAATGCTCATTTCCTAGGTTGTCTTCTTCTGATAGGACCATGTGTTCAGATGTAGCAGTTGAAAGCAGTGGTGACTGGCATTCAGAAGTCCCCTCAGTTGTGTATGGCGAGAGAGAATGTTCAGATACAGAGGCCACCTCTGGGGAATACAGCCTAGTGTCTTCCTTCTCTTCTTCTGACGGAATCAGGGGCTCAGACACACCTTTTGATGTTAATGGGGACTTATGGTCAGTTGTTTTCTTTGGTGACTCTTTTGTTGCCTGTGAGGGAACTGAATATTCAGAAGCAGATGTGGAATGTGGTGTGTAATGCCCATTTTCTGAAACCTCTTCTCTGGACAGGACCATGTGCTCTGCTGTAGCTGTTGAAAACAGTGGGGACTGGCATTCAGGAGTCTTCTCAGTTGTGGATGGTGAGACAGATGTAGAGGCTGAAGCTGGGGAATAAGGCTCAAATTCATCATTCTCCTCTTCTGACAAAACTGCATCTTCAGATACAGGTTTTACATTAGGTGAAGAAACTGGCTCAACTTCTTGCTTCTCTCGTTCATAGTTCAAATCCTGTGTGACTGAATACTCCGATATGAAAGCAGAATCAGTAGAAACAGACTCATTTTCCTCTCTTTCTTCCTCAGATAAGGTGACATGTTCAGGTGCTGATGTCGTCAGTAATGGCAGAATGGTCTCGTCTTCTTTCTGCTCCACTTCAGGGGCCAAGCGTGGTGGGAAGGGCTCCTCAGAAACTGATGGACTTTCTGGGTAATCAAGTTCTATGATCTCTTCTTCCACTAAATTAGAATCTTCAGGTTCAGGGGAAGCAGATATTGGTAGAGGCATTTCTATTTCTTCTTTCTCTGGTTCCTCTAACACTAGAGGTTCAGAAAGAGAAATGGATGGCTCGGGCATGTTTTCATCCTTCTCTCCTTTGACAGCGAGATGAGGAGGGTTCAGTCGTTCAGAGACTGGTTTTGTCCTTTCTGGTGAAGTCAGATCCAGTTCTTCTCTCTCTGGGCCAAAATCTTCCTGGATAGAGGCTGTCAGACCCGGTGAAAGTGTTTCCAGAGAACCCTTCTCTGCCTCCAGTGAAATGGAATGGTCAGCAGAAGATACGTCTTCCCTCTTTACCTCATCCACTAACGGCAGTGAGACTGAAGAGTCATGCTCTGCAGTTACCATTTCTCGTGAATCAGCCTCAGATTCTTCCTTTGCTGTTTCCAGGAACGCAGGTGCAGATGTATTGGGTGTAAGAGAGGAAGGCTCTATCTCACGGGGTTTTGCTTCATCAGCTGGCAGCTGTGGCACTGACTGTGGCGCGCCGAGCTGTGTTTCTTGTTCTGCTGTGTCATTACTTGTATAAGAGGAAGGTGTGTGCTTGATAGTAGATGCAGCCCTTAAGGGAGAATCAGCGTAAATTTTCTTTAGATCTTCATGACTGAATGAGGTCAGGGACTTTGATCCTTTGGAAACTGCACCTCTCCAGGGTGCAGCAAGCTCTTTTACTTCATCATCGTCTATGCTTTGGGCTACTGATTTGCCTGTTTTGGAAACTACATCAGAATCATGATTGCCCAAATCTGGCTCTAGACTAATGGACGCATCTTTCCCCTTCCTATAATGTATTTCTTTAATTACATAACCCTTTGGCAATGTTCCATAAAATTGTAAAGGAATTAATTCTTCTTTAACAGAATTAAACATCTTAATTTTATATTGTACTGTTCCTATGTAGACCGGCCTTAACACTAACGGTTTGTGTTCTTTGTATATCGCTCCAGTGATAGGAGGTGTATTTGAGGTGGTCTTCTTGTTTCTCATCTTATCGTAAATGCCAGTAGATGAATTCTTTTTCTGGCTCTTTAGTTCCTGGCTTTCTGAAATTAAAGGATTACTTGTTTTGTTTGCTGGAACATCTTGGGATTCAAAAGAATTTCTTTTTTTGTTGCCTTTCCGACGCAATGATGGTGAGCCATGCTTTGACTTAGGCTTTCTTTTCCGAATTTTTTTAACTTCATCCACAATAAAGGAAACATTCCCTGGAGGAGACTTCAGAGTCGACCCTTCCAGACTACACACACCAGAGGTCTGACTTTCTTCCAAGGCCCAAGGAGTGGAAGACCTACTTGAATTGGTCTCCCAGGTTATTCCACTATCTTCCCGTTGAACTGTTACCATGGAAAAGGAGGGGTCAGATATGATACACTTCTGCTTGGTCTTGCCCTCTTCATTCTGGTCTGATAACCTAGAGTAAATAATGATATTATTAATAATTCTACATATATTAATAATAAAAATAACAGTAATTGCATATTCTAATAATAAAGTCAATGTCCTATTCTTACTAGGTAAAGGATTAATGTAAAATTAAAACATACAGATAAGTAGTGCCATCCATATCAAAAATAAGGATGTACACAAAATAAAGTTTAAAAATTGAAGTCAGGATACCAAATACAATAACACATCCCAGGCTGGAATAAATCAATATCCTGCAAAGTCAAAAAAAAAGCTAAAGTGAAATTCCCTACCTTCCCCTATCAGGATTGCCCCCAGACCTCCTGTGGCTCACCCAGTCCCTCAGGCTCTCTATCTAGTCACCAGGACCTTCATAATGGTCCTTGCATCTGTGCCTTCCCTGTTACTGCTATCACTACCTTGACCTAGCTTTTTATCACATCACCCCTTGATTATTTCACTAGCTTCCTAACTGGTCAGCTAGTATCACGTTTACCTCCTGCCCTCCCCCCACCCTCAATCCATCCTGCCTATCTTTCCAGACCAAGTTTACTAAAAATTTTCATCATGCCACTTCCTGCTCAAAAACATCAGTAAATTCCTTATATCTATAGAAAAATAAATTCAAAATACTTAACTCTCTGATCCCTACCTGACCTTCTTTCCAAGTACCCACTTCCACCCTATCCCTACATGGAACATTTCTGTTTTAACTAGATAATTCTGTGTTCAGTAAATATATCACGGACACTCTGAGTCAGGGCCATGAAAGGAAAGTAGTGAATATAGAGAGATCACAAAAAAAACAGCAGCCTACTGTGCTGTATTTAACTCATCTGTAAACCAGGGATCATAATAGAACCTACTTCACGGGATTGCTGTGAGGTTTAAATTAGCTAATACACATGAAATGCTTAGAAAATGTGCCTGGCATGTAATTAACACTCAAAAAACATGTTCTGTAATCAGGTCTTACATATAATCCTTGAACTAGAGATCAAAGGAGCCTGGGCATGTACATTTTCAATGGCTAAAGAGGTTTGGAAAGATGGTCACCTTGGACTGCTCTTATATGCCCTCAAGAGATGGCTGGCTTTGGCTGTCCCTTTCAATTGCCATTGGGCCTTTGTCTCAGACTCTGCAGCACTCTTCCCTGGAATTTTCTTACACTTTCTCCTTCCCTGTGCTCATGCCATTCTTCCACTTACAATTCTTATCCCCCACCTTAATCTACCTTTCCTGCATATTTAAATTCTATCTACTCTTCAAGGCTTAGTTTTAAAACCTCCACTGTTACCATCCCTGACCAATTCAGCAGGCATATTTGCCTTTAAGTTCAAGACAGATAAATACAGAACTATTGACTGACTTATACACTTTTCTACAACAATAAAAACAAAACCAAAAAAAAAAAATCTATGCTAAAAAACCACTAAGCATAAGTATTCAATTAAGGCACTTTTTAAAAACATACAGAGTTAAAATTTAGGTCCCTAACCAATCATTTTTTTTATCATCAGTCACTGCTTATATTAGCAGTCCTTAATTCTGGATACATTTTAGAGTCATCTGTAGAGAGATTTTAAAAAATACTGATGCCACACTATACCCCTTCCCACAGAGATGCTAGTTTAATCGTACTAGAGTAGGGAGTTTTAAAAGCTTCCAGGTGACTCCATTATGCATCCAGAGTTGCAAATCACTGGGCTAAACAATCCTAGCTATGAAACTTAACTAGTACATGCCTTTCTAGCTTACCCTGAATGCTTTTTAGTTTGTTAGATTAGGCTGAAAGCCAAGACCATAAATCTTTGCAGGTACATTCAACTCCCCTTTCTGAAACTTCAGAGTTTCCCCAGTAGTCAGCCGCAAAGGGCTGCTGAGATCCTGATCTCCTTAGATCTCACCCATGACCAAGTCGAGCCTGGGGCAGCCAGAACCCCTGGACCACTGGTCTTCAGTAGCAAGCATCCTCATCCATTTACCCCAGGGTGCTGAAAACAATTTCATTTTCTACACATGCAGTGAGTGAAAATGGCTGGAAAGTGGTGAGAAGAACTGGTTTCTCCATTTCCCTGGTAACTCTGCTCTCACTTATTTGCTTTGGTATTAAACTACTGAACTTAATTAGTAATTGATACCTTATCTTGGTTCTGAACTGAATCTTATTTTTAATGTTTTTCAGGCTCCTTTACATATCTAATTAAACTTATTCCTTGAAATTTTCAATTCCTTCTACCTCTTCTCCCTTCTGTTTAACTTAACAAAGGCAGAATGAAATTAAAAATTAAGGTTATAGCATGCAACTGAAAAGTCAGCATTTCGAATGCCCATCATTGTAGTAGTATTACAAAAGCAATTATAATTCAGTTTAAAGTTAATTATTGATTGTAAATTCAATGTACTCAACCAGAGAAGTTTTCATTACTCATTAGAATGAGTTCATGAGTGCTTAGCAGAATACCCAAATGTTGATCATAAAAAGATAGAGGCCTACTGAGGTGGGTTCACTCAATCATTTACTTATTCATTCACTCATTTATTTCATTTAATAAAATTTTATTGAGTTTAAATACTAGGAATACAAATATAAAGACATAGAATCTTCTCTCAAGAAATTCAAAATCTAACAGGGAGACAGAACTAAACATTTTAACACTGTGGTAAGTTCATTTACAGAAGATAGGCAAGATACAGTGAGAACATAAAGAAGGGAAGACCTCAAGAGGAAAGATACTTGCACTGGATTCTGAAGAGGAAATAGGAGTTTGCCAAATGGATAAAGAGTGATGGTGGTGTAAGGATGGGAAGCTCATTCCAGGAAAATGTCACAGGATATGAAAAAAACGTACACATGAATAAATCAGTCTGGCTCACTGAGAAACCCAAAGTATTTGGGGATGTCTTGATTATTGGACAGGAGCAAAGGAATAGAAGAATAACACAGCCAACAGGAATCAGAGAATAACTATATTAGCATGTGTAAAGTCATAGCCCAAGTATTCAAATTACACTCAGTGTAAAGAAACCATTTTCCTTAATAGAAGACCAATGATCTCCCTAGAATTCAGAAGTATTTCTTACTCAGGAACACAAATGTTCTCATCTATGCAAAGATGTATACATCAACTTTCCATAATTAATGGATATTGTCTATGAACATGATCTTATTCATTCTCCTCTGATTCTCACAAAGCAACCTTCTGATTATTACTTGGCTTCCCAAGCAGATTTATCTGAGAGTGAGAAGAAACACTTCTTGATGACCTGGGGAGCTCAGTTCCTTCCTCCTTTCAGAATTGGTCAAGGAGAAGGTTCAGTAGATTTGAGTTAGATCCAGGAAAGAACAGACTGATACCAAGTTGAGTGCCAAAGACATCTTCCTTTTCAGGATAAACTTTATCTGATTTCCTTCTATTCCTATTTATTAAGAGAGATTTTTAATAATGAATGAATGCTAAATTTTATTATACAATTTTCATGCAAAAATGAAGATGACCATATTCTTTATTCTGTTAATGTGGTGAATTACAATTGATTTCCAGATGTCAAACCAACCCTGAACTCCTGAAATGACTTCAACATGGTTGTGATGTATTATACTTTTTATATTAAAAAGCTGGATTTTGTTTAGGAATTTTGCTCCTGTGTTCACGAATAATTGGCCTATAATATCCTTTCTTACAACGTGCTTGTCAGGTTTTTGTATCAAGATTGTGCTGCCTCTTGTAATAATCAGGGCAGGGTAAACATTTGCTATATTAAGACCATGCATGTGTCCCCAGACCTAGTTCTTTCCCAAGGTCTGGTTTTGTAAATGCTGAGGATAAACCAAAAAAGAAAAACAAAACAAAATAAAACATTGTGCTGCCTCAAAGAACAAATTGGGAAGTGTTCTCTCCTTCACTATTCTCTGGAAGAGTTTGTAGAAGATTGTATTATTTCTCCCTTGAGTGCTTGGTAGACGTTACTGGTAAAGTCGTCTGAACCTGTAGTCTTCTCTATGGTAAGGTTTTAATTAGCAGTTTAATTTATTTAATAGTTATGTGACTACCTGAAATTTCTTTTTGTGTCACTTTTGATATGTTGTATTTTTCTAAGAATTGACATATTTAACCTAAATTTAAAAAAATCATTGGATTAAATTTGTTCATGGTATTCTTTCAGGATCTTTTAAGTTTTTGTAAGATCTAAAATTGTATCCATTTTTTCAATTCTGATATTGGTCATTTGTGTCTCCTTTTTATGTTCTTCATCTATATAAAAATTGGCAGACATTATCATTTGGTAATATTTTCAATAAAGTTTGGCTTTATTGATGTTTCCTTTTTCATAAATGTCTGCTTTCTATTATTTCCTTTTTCAACTTTGAGTTTAATTAGCAAGTATTTTTCTACCTTCTTGAGATAGATTCTTATATCATTAATTTCTATCTTTCTCCCTTTCTAATGTTTCTAATATTTCTCCTTTACTATAACTTAAGACTAGGCATTTCTCTTTAACCAAAGATTTTGATGCATCACATAAAAGTTGGTATATAGTATTTTCATCATTATTATTATTAATCTCAAAATATTTCTGAATTTCCATTGTGATATCTGACCCAGAAATTATTTACTTCTTTACTTCTTTCTCTTCCAAGTTTACTCAGATATAATTGACATAGAACACTGTATAAGTTTAAGGTGTACAGCTTAATGATTTGACTTATATACATCATGAAATGATTACAATAAATTTAATTAACATCCATCATCTCATATAGATATGAAATAAAAGGAAAAGAAAACATTTTTCCTTGTGATGAGAATGCTTAGGATTTACTCACCTAAGAACTTTCATAAAGCTAATTATATTTATCATGTTGTATATTACATCCCTAGTACTCGTTTATTTTATAACTGGGAGTTTGTACCTTTTGACCACCTCCATCCAATTCCCTCGCTCCTTGCCTCTGGTAACAACAAATCTGATCTCTTTTTCTAAAAGTCTGTTTGTTTGTTTTTTAAGTATAACTGACCTATAACACTATGTTAGTTCCTGGTACATAACGTGGTGATTCAATATTTCTATACATTTCAAAATGATCACTATAGTAACTCTGGTTACCATCTGTCACCATACAAAGATATTATATCATCATTGACTATATTCTCCACACTGAACATTTCATACCTCTGAGTCATTTATTATGCAACTAGAAGCTTGTGCCTCTTAATCTCCCTCACTTATTTCTCTCCTCTCTTCATTCCCCTTCTTCTGGCAATGACCTCTTTGTTCTCTGTGTCTATAACTCTGTTTTTGTCTTGTTTGTTCATGTGTTTTGTTTTTTAGATTCCACATATAAGTGAAATTATACAGTATTTTTCTTTCTCTGACTTATTTCACTTTAGCATAATAACCTCTGGTCTACGCATGTTGTCACAAATGGCAAGATTTCATTCTTTTTTATGGCTGAGTAAAATTCCATTGTGTATATGTGTGTGTGTGTAGGTTGCTTCCATATCTTGGCTATTGTAAATAATGCTGTAATGAACATAGGGGTACAGATATCTTTTTGTATTCGTGTTTCATTTTCTTCAGATAAATATTGCTGGATTTATGGAGTGGAATTGCTGGATCATATAATTCTATTTTTAATTTTTTGAGGAACCTCCATAATGTTTTCCATAGTAGTGGCACCAATTTACATTCCCACCAACAGTACACAAGGGCTCCCTTTCCTCCACATCCTCACCAACACTTATTATTGTTGTCTTTTGGATACTAGCCATTCTGACAGGTGTGAGGTGATACCTCATTGTGGTTTTGATTTGCATTTTCCTGATGATGAGTGATGTTGAGCATTTTTCATGAGCCCGTTGGCTACTTGAATGTCTTCTTTGGAAAAAGTGCCTATTCAGATCCTCTGCCCATTTTTTAAGTAAGTTGTATGGTTTTTTGTTGTTGTTGATGTTCAGTTGTGTGATTTCTTTATATATTTTGGATATTAACCTCTTATCAGGTATTTCATTAGCAAATATCTTGTCTCATTCAGTAGGCAGTCTTTTCATTTTGTTGATAGTTCTCTTGCTGAGCTTTTTAGTTTGATGTAGTCCCATTTGTTTATTTTTGCTTTTGCTTTCTCTGCCTGAGGAGACATATCAAAAAATATTGCTAAGATCAATGTCAAAGAGCATACTGCCTATGTTTTCTTTTAGAAGATTTATGGTTTCAGGTCTTATATCTAATCCTTTAATCCATTTTGAGTTTATTTTTGTATATGGTGTAAGAAAGTGGTCCAATAAGATTTTTTTCATGTAGCTGTCATTTTCCCAACACCATTTATTGAAGAGGCTGTCTTTTCCTCACTGTATATTCTTGTCTCTTGCATCATAGATTAATTGACCATATAAGTGTGGGTTTATTTCTGGGCTCTCTATTTTGTTTCATTGATCTGTGTGTCTGTTTTTGTGCCAGTACCATACTGTTTTGATTACTGTAGCTTTGTTGTATAGTTTGAAATCAGGGCACGTGATACCTCCAGCTTTGTTCTTCTTTCTCAAGATTGCTTTGGCTATTCAGGGTCTTTCATGGTTCCACACAAATTTTAGAAATATTTTTTCTAGTTCTGTGAAATATGCCATTGGTATTTTGATAGGGATTACATTGAATCTGTAGGTTGTCTTGAGTAGTATGGTCATTTTAACAACATTAATTCTTCCAATTCATAGGCACAGTGTGTCATTCCATCTGTTTATGTTGTCCTCAATTTCTTTCATCAGCATATTATAGTTTTCTGAGTACAGGTCTTTCATCTCCTTAGTTAGATTTATTCCTGGGTATTTTATTCTTTTTGATGCAGTTGTAAATGGGATTGTTTTCTCAATTTCTCTTTCTGATAGTTCATTGTTCATGTATAGAAAAGCAATAGATTTCTGTATATTAATTTTGTGTCCTACACTTTTACTGTATTCACTGATGAGTTCTACTAGTTTTTGGTGGCATCTTGAGGATATTCTGTGTATAATATCACATCATCTGCAAACAGTGACAGTTTTACTTCTTTCTTTCCAATTTGAATTCCTTTTATTTCTTTTTCTAATCTGATTGCTGTGGTTAGGGCTTCCAATACTATGTTGAATAAAAGTGGTGAGAGTGGGCATCCTTGTCTTCTTCCTGACTTTAGAGAAAATGCTTTCAGCTTTTCACTGTTGAGTATGATGTTAGCTGAGGGCTTGTCATATGTAGCCTTTATTATGTTGAGATATGTTCTTTCTATACCCACTTTACTGGGAGTTTTCTTTTTAATCATAAATATATGTTGAATTTTGTAAAAAGCTTTTTTTGCATCTATTGATATGATCATGTGATTTTTATTCTTCAGTTTGTTAATGTGGTGTATCATACTGATTGATTTGTGGATACTGAACCATCCTTGAACCCCTGGGATAAATCCCACTTGATCATGGTATATGATCCTTTTAAAGTATGGTTGAATTTGTTTGCTAGTATTTTGTTGAGGATATATGATTATTTTAAGATGCTGATCTCTTAAGGTCAATCACATTTTAACAATCTTGCATTTTTACTCCCCTCCCCCCCACACACATTTAGTGCATTTTACATCATATTTTATATCTTTTTTTGCATCTTTTGTATCCCTTAACTACATATTGTGAATATTGATGATTTTACTACTTTTGTCTTATAACCTTCCTACTAGGTTTATAAGTGGTTGATCTACTACCTTTCCTGTATATATGCCTTTACCAATGAAATTTTTCCTTTTGTAATTTTCACATTTCTAGTTATAGCCTGTTTTGTACACTCAGAAAATTCACTTTAATGTTTCTTGCAAAGCTGGGTTTTTTTGTTGCTGAACTCTTTTAGCTTTTGCTAGACTGTAAATCTCTTGATCTCTCCTTAAAATCTGAATGATAGTTTGCCAGGTGGAGTATTCTTAGTTGTACATCTTTTCCTTTTATCACTTTAAACATATCATGCTACTCCTTCTGGTCTGAAGAGTTTCTGCTGAAAAGTCATCTGATAGCTTTATGAAAGTTCCCTTGTACATAACATGTTCATTTTCCCTTGCTGCTTTTAGTATTCTCTCTTTTTCTTTAATTTTTGCCATTTTAATTGTAACATGTCTTGGTGTGGTCCTCTTTAGGTTGATTTTGTTTGGCACTCCCTGCTTCTTGGACCTCTTTGCTTCTGTTTCCCTTCCTTGGTTAGGGAAGCTTTCAGCTATTATGTTCTCTGTTCCTTTCTCTCTCTCTCTCCTCTCCTTCTGGGGTCCCTAAAATATTAATGTTAGTATGTTTTATATTGCCTTAGAAGTCTCTTAAACTGTCCGCATTTTTTAAAATTCTTTTCTCCTGTTTAGCTTGACTGATTTCCACTACTCTGTCTTCCAGTTTGCTGATCTGCCTCTCTGTAACATCTAATCTATTGTTGATTCCTTCTAGTGTATTTTTTATTTCAATTATTATTATATTCTTCAGCTGTGTTTGGTTTTTCTTTACATTTTCTAACTCTTCGTTAGAAACTACTGACTGCTCACTGTGTTCATACATTCTTCTCCCAAGTTCTTTCAACATCATTATGATCATTACCTTGAACTCTTTGTCAGATAGACTGCTTATCTCCACTTCACTTAGTTCTTCTTCTAGGGTTTTATCTTGTTCCTTCATTCAGAACATATTCTCTGTCACTTCATTTTGCCTAACTCTCTGTTTTTGTTTTTATTTCTATGTATATGGCATGTTGATTTCATTTTCCAATCTTAGAGAAGTAGCCTTAAGTAGGAAACATACTATACGCCCCAGCAGCACACTCCCCCCCTTTGGTCACCAGAGCTATATGCTGCAGGGGTGCCTTCTATATGGGCTGAATTGGTCTTTCTGCTGTGGCAGGCTGACTACTGTGGGTGCACTCCTAGATAGATGTGGCTGGCCCTCAGCTCAATTGGTTGTCAAGCCCTGCCTAGTCAGAGATTATCTTAAAACATATTCCTTAATTTCAAAATACATGGGGATTTCCTAGTTATCTTTTTTGTTAATGCTTTCTAGTTTAACTGCATTGTCACCAAAGAATTTATTTTATAGAAGTTATACTTTGAAATTTATTGAGATTTGCTTTATGGCTATATGGCCAAATTTTGTTTGTTTGTTTGTTTAAATATTTATGTGTTCTGGAAAAGAATATGTGTCTTGCGGTTTTTCAGTATTGTTCTATGTATGTCAGGTAGGTCAGACTTATTGTGTTATTCAAATATTTTTATTTTTTTTTAATATTACTATGTGCTTTACTATGTGTTGTATAATTCTCATACAACAATTCCATAAGTAGATATATTAATTTACCAGATGAGGAAACAGGCCTGGGGGATTAAGTATTTTTTGCAAATCAAGTCTTTTTATCTTTAATGATATTACGGGATCTTAGTTCCCTTGGTCCAGAGCAGTGAAAGTACTGAGACCTAACCACTGGACCCCCAGGGAACTCCCACAAAGATTGTTTTAAAACTCTGCCAATTTAAATGGAGCACTTAGTCCATTTAAGCTTAATATAATTACCAATACAATTACCATATATCTGGGGTTAAATCTTCCATCTTATTATGTGCTTTCTATTTATACTACCTAGTCTATGTTCCTTTTTCTCTCCTTTCTTGCCTTGTTTTAAATTGAACATTTATTATTATTCTATTTACCCACTTTATTAGCTTGGCAGTTATATTTTACTATTCTTTTAGTGATTATCCTAGAGATTTCAACATGCATCCTTGAATCTTTAATGTCTAACATAAATTGGTATTTTTATCTCTTCTAAGACAACACAAGGACCATAAATTATAATTTCAACTTACATGCTGTTATAATTGTACATTTTAATTCTGTAAATATTTAAAAATCTCATAGCCATAATTTTATTATTGTTTTAAATTGCCAATATTCATTTAGATTTCCCTATATACTGAATTTTTTTTAATTGTGTTCCATTCCTTCCTCCACCTCCAATATTCCATCTGGAATCACTTTCCTCCTCCCTAAAAAATTCGTTTTAGTACTTCATTTACTGTGAATTTTCTGGTGGTAAATTCACCCTACATATTCCTTAAAAAGTGTTTTTACACATCCATTCTAAGAGTCTCTTTTCAGGGTATAAAATTCTATATTGGCAGGTATTTTTCTCTGAAGACTTGATTCCACCATGTTTAACCAGTATCTTCTCTCAATACTTTATTTTTTAAATTTTTATTCAAGTAGAGTTGCTTTACAATACTGTGTTAGTTGCTACTGTACAGCAAAGTGAATCAGCTGTATGTATACATATATCTCCTTTCTTTTGGATTTCCTTCCTATTTAGATAATCACAGGGCACTGAGTAGAGTTCTCTAAGCTATACACTAGGTTCTCATTAGTTACTTATTTTATACATAGTATTAAGTGTCAGTACTGTATATATGTCAATGCCAGTCTCCCAATTCATCCCATCACCCCTTTCCCCCTAGGTATCCATATGCCTGTTCTCTCTGTCTGTGTCTCTGTTTCTGCTTTGTAAATAAGATCATCTATACAAATTTTTTCAAATTCCATATATTTGCATTAATATACAATATTTGTTTTTCTCTTTATGACTTACTTCACTCTTTATGACAGTCTCTAGGTCCATCAACGACTCTACAAATGACCCAATTTTGTTCCTTTTTATGGCCGAGTAATGTTCCATTAAAAATGAATGTCATTCCGGGCTTCCCTGGTGGCACAGTGGTTGAGAGTCCGCCTGCCGATGCAGGGGACACAGGTTCATGCCCCGGTCCGGGAAGATCCCACATGCCACGGAGCAGCTGGGCCCATGAACCGTGGCCACTGAGCCTGCGTGTCCGGAGCCTGTGCTCCACAACGGGAGAGGCCACAGTGAGAGGCCCGCATACTACACACACAAAAAAAATGTCATTCCAAGAGGGAAGAGAGCAGAAGCAAGAAGAACTACAATCCTGCAGCCATGGAACAAAAACCACATTCACAGAGAGAGAGAGACAAGAAGAAAAGGCAGAGGGCTATGTACCAGATGAAGGAACAAGATAAAACCCCAAAAAAACAACTAAGTGAAGTGGAGATAGGCAACCTTCCAGAAAAAGAATTCAGAATAATGACAGTGAAGATGATCCAGGACCTCGGAAAAAGAATGGAGGCAAGGTCGAGAAGATGCAACAAATCTTTAACAAAGACCTACAAGAATTAAAGAACAAACAAAAAGAGATGATCACTACAATAACTGAAATGAAAAATACACTAGAAGGAATCAATAGCAGAATAACTGAGGCAGAAGAATGGATAAGTGACCTGGAAGACAGAATGGTGGAATTCACTGCTGTGGAACAGAATAAAGAAAAAAGAATGAAAAGAAAGACAGCCTAAGAGACCTCTGGGACAACATTAAACACAACAGCATTCACATTATAAGGGTCGCAGAAGGAGAAGAGAGAGAAAAAGGACCAGAGAAAATATTTGAAGAGATTATAGTCAAACAATTCCCTAACATGGGAAAGGAAATAGCCACCCAAGTCCAGGAAGTGCAGTGAGTCCCATACAGGATAAACCCAAGAAGAAACACGCCGAGACACAGAGTAATCAAATTGGCAAAAATTAAAGACAAAGAAAAATTATAGAAAGCAGCAAGGGAAAAATGAAAAATAACATACAAGGGAACTCCCATAAGTTTAACAGCTGATTTCTCAGCAGAAACTCGACAAGCCAGAAGGGAGTGGCATGATATACGTAAAGTGATGAAAGGGAAGAACCTACAACCAAGATTACTGTACCTGGCAAGGATCTCATTCAAATCCGATGGAGAAATCAAAAGCTTCACAGACAAGCAAAAGCTAAGAGAATTCAGCACCACCAAACCAGCTCCACAACAAATGCTAAAGAAACTTCTCTAAGTGGGAAACACAAGAGAAAAAAAGGACCTACAAAAACAAACCCAAAACAATTAAGAAAATGGTAATAGGAACATATAAATCAATAATTACCTTAAACATGAATAGATTAAATGCTCCAACCAAAAGACACAGGCTTGTTGAATGGATACAAAAAAAGACCCATCTATATGCTGTCTACAAGAGAGCCACTTCAGACCTAGGGACACATACAGACTGAAAGTGAGGGGATGGAAAATGATATTTCATTCAAATGGAAATCAAAAGAAAGCTGGAGTAGCTATACTCATATCAGATAAAATAGACTTTAAAATAAAGAATATTACAAGAGACAAAGAAGAACACTACATAATGATCAAGGGATCAATCCAAGAAAAAGATATAACAATTATAAATATATATGCACGCAACACAGGAGCACCTCAATACATAAGGCAACTGCTAACAGCTATAAAACAGGAAATCGACAGTAACACAATAATAGTGGGGGACTTTAACACCTCACTTACACCAATGGACAGATCATCCAAACAGAAAATTAATAAGGAAACAGAAGCTTCAAATGACACAATAGACCAGATTGATTTAATTGATATTTATAGGACATTCCATCCAAAAGCAGCAGATTACACTTTCTTCTCAAGTGCGCACGGAACATTCTCCAGGATAGATCACATCCTGGGTCACAACTCAAGCCTCAGTAAATTTAAGAAAATTGAAATCATAGCAACCATCTTTACTGACAATAACGCTATGAGACTAGAAATGAATTACAGGGAAAAAAACGTAAAAACCACAAACACATGGAGGCTAAACAATACGTTACTAAATAACCAAGACATCACTGAAGAAATCAAAGAGGAAATCAAAAACTACCTAGAGACAAATGACAATGAAAACACGACAATCCAAAACCTATGGGATGCAGCAAAAGCAGTTCTAAGAGGGAATTTTATAGCTATACAAGCCTACCTCAAGAAACAAGAAACATGTCAAGTAAACAATCTAACCTTACACCTAAAGGAACTAGAGAAAGAAGAACAAACAAAACCCAAAGTTAGCAGAAGGATCATCTCGATGCAGAAAAAGCTTTTGAAAAAATTCAACACCCATTTATGATAAAAACCTTCCAGAAAGTGGGCATAGAGGGAACCTACCTCAACATAATAAAGGTCATATATGACAAACCCACAGCAAACATCATTCTCAATGGTGAAAAACTGAAAGCATTTCCTCTAAGATCAGGAACGAGACAAGGATGTCCACTCTCACCACTATTATTCAACATAGTTTTGGAACTTCTAGCCATGGCAATCAGAGAAGAAAAAGAAATAAGAGGAATATAAATTGGAAAAGAAGAAGTAAAACCATCACTATTTGCAGATGACATGATACTATACATAGAGAATCCTAAAGATGCCACCAGAAAACTACTAGAGCTAATCAATGAATTTGGAAAAGTTGCAGGATACAAAATTAATGCACAGAAATCTCTTGCATTCCTATACACTAGTGATGAAAAATCTGAAAGAGAAATTATGGAAACACTCCCATTTACCATTGCAACAAAAAGAATAAAATACCTAGGAATAAACCTACCTAGGAAGACAAAAGACCTGTATGCAGAAAACTATAAGATGCTGATGAAAGAACTTAAAGATGATACCAACAGATGGAGAGATATACCATGTTCTTGAATTGAAAGAATCAATATTGTGAAAATGACTATACTACCCAAAGCAATCTACAGATTCAATGCAATCCCTATCAAATTACCAGTGGCATTTTTTACAGACCTAGAACAAATCATCTTAAAATTTGTATGGAGACACAAATGACCCTGAATAGCCAAAGCAGTCTTGAGGGAAAAAAACGGAGCTAGAGGAATCAGACTCCCTGATTTCAGACTATACTACAAAGCTACAGTAATCAAGACATTATGGTAACAGAAACATAGATCAATGGAACAAGATAGAAAGCCCAGAGATAAACCCATGCAACTATGGTCAACTAATCTATGACAAAAGAGGCAAGGATATAAAATAGAGAAAAGACAGCCTCTTCAATAAGTGGTGCTGGGAAAACTGGACAGCTATATATAAAAGAATGAAATTAGAACACTCCCTAACACCATACACAAAAATAAACTCAAAATGGATTAGAGATCTAAATGTAAGACCGGACACTATAAAACTCTTAGAGGAAAACATAAGAAGAACACTCTTTGACATAAATCACAGCAAGGCCTTTTTTGATCTGCCTCCTAGAGTAATGGAAATAAAAACAAAAATAAATAAATGGGACCTAATGAAATTTAAAAGCTTTTGCACAGCAAAGGAAACCATAAACAAGAGAAAAAGACAACCCTCAGAATGGGAGAAAATACTTGCAAACAAATCAACGGACAAAGGATTAATCTCCAAAATATACAAACAGCTCATGCAGCTCAATATGAAAAAAACAAACAACCCAATCCAAATACGGGCAGAAGACCTAAATAGACATTTCTCCAAAGAAGGCATACAGATGGCCAAGAAGCACATGAAAAGCTGCTCAACATCACTAATTATTAGAGAAATGCAAATCAAAACTACAATGAGGTATCACCTCACACCGGTTAGAATAGGCATCATCAGAAAATCTACAAACAACAAATGCTGGAAAGGGTGTGGAGAAAAGGGAACCCTCGTGCACTGTTGGTGGGAATGAAAATGGATACAGCCACTATGGAGAAGAGTATGGAAGTTCATTAATAAACTAGAAATAGAATTACCATATGACCCAGCAATTCCACTACTGGCCATATACCCAGAGAGAACCATAATTCAAAAAGAGACGTGCACCCCAATGTTCATTGCAGCACTATTTATAATAGCCAGGTCATGGAAGCAACTTCATGCCCATTGATAGACGAATGGATAAAGAAGATGTGGTACATATATACAGTGGAATATTACTCAGCCATAAAAAGGAACGAAATTGGGTCATTTGTTGAGACATGGATGGATCTAGAGACTGTCATACAGAGTGAAGTAAGTCAGAAAGAGAAAAAGAAGTATCGCATATTAACACATATATATGTGGAACCTAGAAAAATGGTACAGATGAACCGGTTTGCAGGGTAGAAATTGAGACACAGATGTAGAGAACAAACATATGGATACCAAGCAGGGAAAGTGGCAGGGTGGTTGGGGTGGTGGTGTGATGAATTGGGCAATTGGGATTGAAATGTATACAATGATGTGTATAAAACTGATGACTGATAAGAATCTGCTGTATAAAAAAATAAAATAAAATTCAAAAAAAATGTCATTCCACTGTTTTCTACTTCCATTGTTTCACCTAAATCAGCTGTTAGTGTGTTGTTGCTTTCCTGAAGGTAATCTGGGTTGTTTCCCCATCACCACGCACAAGCTGTTTTTAGGATCTTGTTGTTGTCTTTAGTTTTCAAAAATTTTACTAACATGTGCTTAGGAATCTTATCCTGCTTGGAGTTTGTATGGCTTCTTCAATCTACACATTGATGTCTTTCATCATTTTTGAGAAATTCTCAGTCATACTCTGTTCAAATATTACTTCTGTCCCATTTTTCTCTTCTCTTGTTCTGAGATTCTAATATTTCATAAATTAGAACTTCTCACAGTGTCTTATCCATGCTTCATTTGGATGTTTCTTCCAATCTATTATCCGATACACTAATTCTCTTTTCAACTGTGTCTAAACTGCTACTAAAATCATCAAATATGTTACTTTTTGTTATTGTATTTTTCAGTTCTAGGATTTCTATTCTACTAATTGTTTCCAGTTCTCTGACAGTTCTCAATCTTGCCTTTTATATCCATTTCCCTACAAATAACTTAAGCATTACATAAGCACAGTCCCCCTCCAGGAGCCCTTCCCTTTCCATAACAGTCCAGCTATGCCCTAATAAGTATGACTCTTTGTGAGATAAGAACTTGAAGGAATTGTGTGCTATGCCATTTCTTCATTTCTAAACTTCCCCTTAATAATCCCTATATTTGCATTGTGTGACATTGTAGTGTGTATATGTCCATGCCCCTTTGTATAGTAAGGCTGAATGTGATAACTCCTTAATGGTGTTTTGGTACGCTTGCCGATAATATCCTTATATTCCACTGTTAAACTGACATTATATTTTCTAAATTTATTTCGAGTTGTACTAGTATAAATCATTTCTCAAAAGATGAATTTGGTTAAATGTGCTGGAAAAATCTAACTTCTGAAGTTCCAGAATGGAGGATAAAGTCCTGGAATATGACCATGTCAAAAAGTCCCTGTTTCCTGTTTAAGCCCTTTCACTTTAGCTGAAACTGAAACTACTAAGTTGTTGAAAATTAAGTAATTGATCATGAATGGAAAGAGCCTTGTGGTTTTATAATATTTCTTATTTTATAAGTAAGGGAACCAAAGAAAGGTAATACATATATATCCAAATTGAAATTTTTAAAGAACAAAATGGCTACCAAAGAGGAGCTACCAAAATAATAATTTCCCTTATTTTATCATATTTGTTTCGAATTGGCACTTTGATTTTTTTACTTAAAGAAAAAAAAAAAACTACACTTCTGAAGAAGTGAAACAGGTCCTCAAACTATTTTTATCTGAAAGCTAAGATTTATAACTATTAGATTTTATTTTTCTTAGGCTAAAGATTTGTATTTCAGGAACTGGTAGTCCTGTCCTCTGATTAGCAGTTAAAGTGACATTAAAGTTCCTTACAGGAATATAACTATGAACAATACCTTAGCTTTTTATGCTATCTTATTCTACTCTCAAGCAACCACAGGAAGTATAACGGGAAGTATATCGAACAAAAGAAGGCAATGGGTAGAATTTTTTCCTACTAAATCTGCCAAAATGCGTTTAGTATCTATTATAACACAGCAATGAAGTCATATATAATCTTGCTTATGTTGCAGAGTTTTAAAACATGTTTTTAAAGCATAAAATGCTAAGCAAGCTTGTGATTTTATAATATGATTTGTTAATATTTTATGTGGGCCCTAAAAAAAGAACCAGCAGGTCTTAAAAGCATAATCACTAATTCTACAATTAATATTTCACCAAGAATTAACTGAATAACCATGTCCTTCACAGAAAATTAATCATATGCATTGTTGAACAAAAGTAATATAAAATAGCTTGTGTTAAAAGGAGCTTATAAGCCATGAAAAAACCCATGAAACTATGAATGAAAAAATTATTATACAGATTATCATGCCCTAATATAAAGTACTCATTTTGTGGGTATAATAAAGACCACTCAAGTTCATTGTGGATGAGAAGAATAAGCGTCTTATTGTCACAGTGACCAGACATTTCATAAGCCTGGAAGTTAGGGCCCCATACTATTTGAAACCCAGTTATCTTTCTAGCTTTACCTTCTGCTCTTCTCTTTCATGAATCCTGTGCTCCAGCCAAACATTGGCCTTACCCCTCATGCTTTGCTTACATACTGCTCTTCACTAGGAATGAATCATCTCTGCACATTCTAACTTTACAGCCTTCAGAGACCAGCTCATATATCAACTTCTCCATGTAGCTGTCAATGACTCTTCAAGCCAAAAGTAATTTTCTTCCTCTGAAATTCTAGAATCCTCATGTAATCTTCTCCTATGGCATTTACCACCATACATTAGAGTTATTTTGTCATATATCTTAGCTACTCTACAAGGCTGTAAACTACCTGTGAGCAGGGTGCATATCTTCTAGCGCTTCTTTTAGGGGCTTGCCTCTTGCAAAGTCTTTCCAAAACATTCACCTTCATTTTCAGAGGAACAAGTCTTTTACTTTTGCACTCATTTCATCAGCTTTGGTAATATTTAATTATATCATGTAATAACAAGTGCAACCAGGATAAAAAGGTTTAGAATAATCACAACTGACCCTTAGTAAAAATGCAACTCAAAATGATGGGTATTATTAGATAGGAGCCTGCTATGAGGAGTGGTTAACTTGCCTTAGGCATCAGTCTGTTTTACAGAGAAAATGGGGAGCTTTGGTTACACCAGTCAATTAGGTTTAGTGGAAAGTAATTTTAAAAACCTTATATTCCTTTCTCTTTCATTTCTAGTTTCCATTCATTAGCATTTATACCCATAAAATTTGTTTCAGATAATTTCAAAACTATGAAACTTCAACCAACATTGACTTTTAACTGATTTCACATTGAAGCCCAAGGTCAAGATTCATTCATCCAACAAGTACTTATTGAGCTCCAATTACGTACTATGTTAGACATGATTTTTTACAGCAAGACAGCCATTTGCTGCAAATTTTCTAGAAGATCTTTACAGTCACTTTAGATTAACCAATTTGGTCTGAGCTATAGATTTATGGTAGAACTGTAAATTAACTTTTCCTTATTTTGTTCTTTTGAAATCTAAGGTGATTTCAATGTTGCCACTAGAGGCAGCTCAACAGTAAAGCAAATTAGGTGCTTGCCTCAGCCCTCACCCGTATAAGAGCATCACTAGATACAGTCAGCATTCTCCCAGCCTAGCTTGAGAACACTCAGTGTGTGAACATTTTCCTGCTTCATCCATACAAGGGTGTATGAAGAAACTCCATTCACATCTTTTTAGTCTTTTTAAAGGACTTTTTTAATCTGTAAAATATTTTTAAATACATGATAGCAATTAATTTAAAATTATTAGCTGGGACATTAATTTCTCATTCCAGGTGCTTCTTTCCATGTGGAAGGACATCTATTAGTGTAACACTCCTTCCTGGCTAGCTTCCCTCTATCTCTTCCCCATTCCACTCTGTTCCTTCTACTGTTAAGTACACAGGTATGTTCTCATGTGGAGAGGCCTGTAGGTCTTCAGAGATCATGACTGGGTATATAAATCTGTCTGTTTCTGAGATTTGGAGAAAGCACATTGTGGTCCTATACCTGAGCCACATTCTTTGATATGAGGTTTATCAGTAATAATTGATGTTTTGATCTCTATCTGCTATTCCTTTGATTATCTACCAATTGTTTCAGAACTTAGGCAGGGAAAAGAGGTAATTATACTTGCCAAAGCCCAATATAAATAAATGGACACACGTACAGCAGTTGGTAAAGCCCAAAGGACATCACTTGACAGCAAGAACAGATATGATAGCTAACCTACATGCTTGTGATTATCCACCATAAACTGATATGTGGACCAATCAGACCAAGAGAAATTCACCAGTCAGACTCAGTAATGCCCTGATGACATAGGGGTCTCCTTCACAAACACACAGGCATGTGTCTCTTTATATGCACAAGCTTTAAGAACCCCATAACTGCAATGGTTGAAACGATGCTTTATAAGCAACATAGACCAATTTTAAAAGTGTACTACCCAAAAAAAAAAAAAAAAAAAGTGTACTACCCATGGTCAGTGATAAATAATAGTATATCCATGGCAAAAATGTCCATGAGCTGTCAAGAATAAGGGTTGACAATTTGAGTCAGAATATGCAAAAAAGATAAAAGTTGGTATTCTATTTTTTTTTTTTTTTTTTTTTTTTTTTTTGCGGTACGCGAGCCTCTCACTGCTGTGGCCTCTCCCGCTGCGGAGCACAGGCTCCGGACGCGCAGGCTCAGTGGCCATGGCTCACGGGCCCAGCCGCTCCGCGGCATGTGGGATCTTCCCAGACCGGGGCACGAACCCGTGTCCCCTGCATCGGCAGGCGGACTCCCAACCACTGTGCCACCAGGGAAGCCCAAAAGTTGGTATTCTTAAATGCCTCAGGTTACTTTGGCTTAGGGCCATGCTAGCTCTAAGGCTGGTTCTTCTGCCACCAGCTAACAGGAAGAAGGCAACCTGGATTTTCTCGTGCTTGCTCTGACGCTTACCCACTGTCTGGTTTTCAGCATGTAAACAAAACAAAATCTATGCTCTCATGTTGCTTAAATTTTATTAGAGGGGAAGACAGAGAATGAATAAATGTTGGGTGGTGATAAGTGCTATGAAGAAAATGAAACAGGATAAATGGGATAGAGGGCAACGGTTATGATTTGGGGTGCTATATTACATAAGGTAGTCAAGGAAGAGCTCACAATTAAAGAGATATTTGAGCAGAGATTTGAAGGGAATGAGCATACAAATATTAGGAGAAAGAGCATAGCAAACAATAGTATTAAAGTCGCTGATGTGAGACTGCTTGGCAAACACAGACAGCAAAGACGGCAGTGTACTGGAATATAATGAGAGAGAAAGGTGAGGTCAGAAAAGCAGCCAGGAGCCAGTTCACTTGGGCTTATAGGCCACAGGAAGGGTTTGGATTTCACTCCAAATGAGATGGTAAGCCACTGGACTGTCAGCCCTGCCATCTTCGAGGAGCTCAGAGATTGGCAGCTACTCAGTCTAAGCTGGTTGGGGTTCATTTACCCCCCGCCCTACCTCAATCAGGAATTTGAATCTTAAGCAGGGTGACCAGAAGGCTGAAAATCCACAGCACTCAGGCCAGATAATCAGTCCTTCTTGTTCCCTGGACCCCACCCAGCACTCCACTGGTTCCTGCCTGGTTCTCCAGTCTACCTGTGAGCTCTTTAAAGTTCTTCTACTAGATTCCATTTTCTGTTTGGTATATAAAGAGTTGTTTCTTTGCTCTCTGTTAGAGATGGCTAACTTACCACTGCTTATTTCTCGTCTTCGGGGGTCTCCAGATACTCTCCATTTCCCAGCCTCCCTTGAGATAGGTGTGGCCAGGTGGCACTCAAGTGATGGAGTTCCAGCCAATGGAAGGTGAGCACTAGTAATGTTTCTAGGCATTTCGTGGCATGGATCGCTAAGATCTCCCAGACATGATCCTCTGTACTTTTTCCCATGCATAGCTTGAAGCATGGCAACCTTAAAGGTCACATACTGAAGAGGATAGAGCCACAACAGCTAAGGTGCCTCTGTCACTACTTGGAGGAGGCCTGCCTAATGGGGAATACCTGCACAGGACTTTTAATCAAGCTCAAGAGAAACTTTTATTATACTAAGTTACTGAGATTTGTTTTGCTACAGCAGCTAGGGCTATCTTTTTTTAATAAATTTATTTATTTATTTTTGGCTGTGTTGGGTCTTCATTGCTGCACATGGGCTTTCTGTGGTTGCGGTGAGCGGGGGCTACTCTTCGTTGCGGTGGGCATGCTTCTCATTGCGGTGGCTTTTCCTGTTGCGGAGCACGGGCTCTAGGCGTGTGGGCTTCAGTAGTTGCAGCACATGGGCTCAGTAGTTGTGACTCAAGGGCTCTAGAGCGCAGGCTCAGCAGTTGTGGCGCACGGGCTTAGTTGCTCCGCGGCAGGTGGGATCTTCCTGGACCAGGGCTCGAACCCACGTACCCTGCACTGGGAGGCAGATTCTTAACCACTGCGCCACCATGTAAGTCCCTAGAGCTATCTTATCTAATACCTTTCATTTAAACCCTAACTACACCTCTCAGTCATCATTAAACATCTCACTCCAACATTAAACATCTGTACTCCTTGACACAGAAAACATTTTTTTGAGATATATATAAATATAATGTTAACTCTGATTACACAAGTAAATGAGAATATTCTTGTTGTAAAAATTTAATCTAGGGGCTTCCCTGGTGGCGCAGTGGTTGAGAGTCCGCCTGCCGATGCAGGGGACACGGGTTCGTGCCCCGATCCGGGAAGATCCCCCATGCCGCGGAGCGGCTGGGCCCGTGAGCCATGGCCGCTGAGCCTGCGCATCCGGAGCCTGTGCTTCGCAATGGGAGAGGCCACAACAATGACAGGCCCGCGTACCGCAAAAAAAAAAAAAAAAAAAATTAATCTAACATTGATAGGCAAAATCTCCCATAACTACCACAACCCCCATTTCAGTCCCATAACCAGAGATAATGCTGTTAATCGATATTTTGCAAAGTAAAAAACAAAACAAAAACTGAGCCTCGTAAAACAAATAATGGAAATTCCACTTTCAAATTCTAACAAGTACTCACCATGTGCAAACTAACGGGACTCTAAGAAGAGTAAACACAGTGGCAGCCTTCCAGGAGCTCAGAGCTAGCAGGTAGGAATATCTGCAAACGGGTCATTATGATACAGTGCAACACACGTGAGAACAGAAAGAATGTGCAGAACGCATCAGACATGGATGTACAGAGATGGAAATTTTTTAAAATTTGGAGTGGATTCAGGCAGGCTGTGTGAATACACGTGTGAAAGGAGGGGTCTGGAATATAATACAGAGTTTAAAAGGCTGATGTAAGGTTTTGCAAGATGAAAATTAGTTTTCCAGGAGGACCAGGTTGGGGGTAATTCAGGTAAAAGGAACAACATAGGCAAGAGGAGGGAGGTGTGACACCATACGGTATGTCTGGGGGTACTTTGGGGCACCTTCAAAAACGTCTGTAATCTCCTTAAAAATCAAAAGACTCAGTGGCACATATGTTAGTATTAGGTAGATGCTTCCAATGCTACTCCAACCCCAAGCAGATTGGAAAATACCCATCACCCTGTCTTTCCCAGGGCTTTAGAACAGTCCTGATAATTAGTTAATGATGGGCTGCACATATATTTGCTATTAAAGGCTGACATAACTTGAGTCATTGAGTGCCTAAGACATGTGCTTGACCTTACAACAAGGACTAGAGGAAGAAGGGATCCATTTGAAAGTACAAGGTTTCAAAATAGTGACTATCTTCCTTCTTTCCCACTCCCACCCCTCCCCAACCAAATTATTACATGTGGACCACATGCCTAAGCTTTTCCATTTACTTCAAGTAAGAAATGTCTACCTGCTAGTGGATAAAGGTGTTATATGACCCACAAGAACAGTGAAATTATAGGAGTTACTTATCTGCCCAGAGTTAAAAAGAGTACTTTGAATTTTGGACTGAGTAATCAATTTATAAATACTTAGGGAGTGGACTTCCCTGTTGACACAGTGCTTAAGAATCTGCCTGCCAATGCAGGGGACACGGGTTCAAGCCCTGGTCCGGGAAGATCCCACATGCTGCGGAGCAACTAAGCCCATGCGCCACAACTACTGAGCCTGCGCTCTAGAGCCCGTGAGCCACAACTACTGAAACCCACGGGCTCTAGGCACATGTGCCTAGAGCCCATGCTCCACAACAAGAGAAGCCACCACAATGAGAAGCCCGCACACTGCAATGAAGAGTAGCCCTCGCTCGCCACAACTAGAGAAAGCCCGCGCAAAGCAACGAAGACCCAGCACAGCCAAATATAAATAAATAAATAAATAAATTTATTAAAAAAAGAAAATACTTAGGGAGTATCTATCCATTCAGGGCCTGCATGAGCTGGGGGCTATGTCTCAATTGAATAAATTGCAGGCAGACGTCTGAATGCACCAAAGAGAAGTATAAAACTCATCCACTAAATTCTCCACTATCATAGAAACTAAGGGCAAAAGATGCCAGGTCTAGAGAACCAAAGTAAATGACCTACGTACGGTGTGACAGGGCTAGTTCATAGCTTAGTGCCTACCACAGAGCAAAACATGGGCAAGTCAATTATTTGTAGTCTTGGCAGCTCCTTGGCAGCTCCTTGTCGGTAGGAGTTCCTCAGTGTCACTATCGACATTTTGGGCTACATAAATTTCTTGCTGTGGGAGCTAGCCTGCGTGCTCAGTGGCACCCTGACCTCTACCTACCAGATGCCAACAGTACCCTACCCCTAGTTCTGACAACCAAAAATGTGTCCTCAGAATTATACTAGCTGAGAACCACTGGTATAGATATACCCAAGAGTGAAAGAGCAAATGAATAGATAAATAAGTAAGTAAATAAGTAAATAAATAATCAACCACAGGCAACATTAACCTTGGCTGAGGATACAAGGAAAAACCACGGAGGATAAGAACATTCCATGTTTTGGGATTCCCAGCTGAGGAGTTAAATACAGGCTTAGCTCTTTAGCACTAGAATTCTTCAACAGCTACTGAGTATTAGCACAGAACAGAAACGGTACCCCACCAGCCACTGCTGTCAAATTCCTGTGAAAGTTGAGTGGTGGCTACTAAGAGACAGAGTACTTCATCTGAATAGAATGTGTCAGGCTGGGATCTTTTAAAATAAATCAGTGAGTCGGGACAGACTTCTCCCCTGCTGTTCCACAGACTTTTTTTTTTTTTTTTTTTTTTTACTACAATTATAATTCCATAAAAGCACAGAGGATTAGGGCCAATTGATCCAAAAAGTAGGAGAAATTTGATCAAGTTCCCTCATTTCCTTAGTGACCCTCCTGCAATTTTTCTTAAGTTTGCAACAGAGAAAGAGCCATTAAATTGTGACCTTGAAAATAAAAATAATACATTTAAAAATGAAACTCAGCTCCTCTATTAGATGAAACGGGGGTTTGCCCACATGCCTAGTATATAATGGCAACAGTTTTTCTTTTTTCTGTTGTTTTTTAAAGGAAATAATAGTAATAAAACACAACTAAAGATCCCGCATACCGCAACGAATATCCTGCATGCAGCAACCAAGACCCAGTGTAGCCAAATAAATAAATATTAAGACACACACACACACACACACACACACACACACACACACACACAGACACACACACACCAAAGCCTCACTCCAGCAGATACTAGAGAAATGAGCAAGGCTGGGTGAAAATCCTCCCAGCCCTGAAGCTTCAACAGGGAAGACACTTCTGACTGTGTCAGCAGAGAGGCTTTGGGGCCAGGGGGTTGGCTGTCCTGGGGCTTTCTGGATCAACCTCACAGAGCTATACCACTGGAGGCACAATGAGGGCGCCCTCCAGCTATGGAGAGAACATCCTTGAGAATCTTGTGTGCTACATATAGAGGAGTACAAGATGTACAGGAGAGAGGAGTTAAACCAGAACACTCTGACTGAGTGACAACCACACACCTTCTCTTTAATTCCCAAGTGCTCCTCCAGGGACTTTTGATCTAGTCCCCAAACTAATGCTGCCAATAATCCCTCAAGGAAAATTAATCATAACATTACAGTTACTGACAAACCCTCAGACATTTTTTGCTAGATCAGCTCTGGACAATAGCTCATTAACATCATTAACTGTATGGTTTCTGCAAGTGCGGTATTAGGAAGTGTGTTCTTTTGTGCACACGTAAAATGTTTAGAAAATTTTCCAATCTCCATTTTTTTCTTTATTCTCAAATCAATGACCTATAAAAGTTGTGCGGGACACTTTATCTTTTTTAAATATGCATTTTTTATTTCCCTCTCCAATGCAGCCTTAATACGGGAGAACTGCAACCCGAAAGATTCATCTCTCAAGAACACAGTTTACAAAGTCTGGTCATAAAATCTACATTGATAACTAAATTTTGTATCTCTCCTTTTCAACCTTCCAAGCAGTTGTCTGGGTAGCTTACATTCTTATACTCATTCTACCTTTAGTGGTTATTACACTTTAATCAAACTCTGTCATGCTAGGTTGGCGGCAGGGGTACCTGATTCCCACAAAGTTGAAAGCACATCAGCAGTATCCTGGCTAGAGCCAGCAGGTAAGAAACTCCGGAAGAACCTATCTGATAGTCTCTCCTCATCACACCACTGCTAGGAAGCAACAAGGAATATTTGACCTACAACAAAATGCAGACAGCAAAACCAACACCATAAAAGGAAGTATCTCAAATTCCAGAGGGAAAAAGAAACAAAGATATTAAATAAAATTCCTGTTGATACGTATTCTAAACTCACACAAGAGAATGAAAGTGGGAAATGCAAACCTTAGTATTACAATGAAAACAGTTTTGCCCTTGAGGATGCCCTGAAATGGGACCACACTTTGAGAACCACTGTCCTACAACCTCCTATTTAATGGTTAGCCTAGCATTCTACCACAGGATATAACACTTTATCCAACACCATGTTGTTGAACATTTAGACTGTTTCCAGGTCTTTGCCATTATAAAAGAAGCCTCAACAAACATCCTTAGAGATAGCTCTTTCTGCACATTTGTTTCCTTAGAATTAACACCTCAGGAAGTAGAATTTGAGAGTCGAAAACAAAGTTATTTTTTCAGGCTTTTTATACACACTGCCAATTTTCCCTCCAGAAAGGTTCATTAATTTGCATTCCTATCAGTGGCCTGTGCAAGTGCCTTCCACCCTGACCCACATGCCTATCAGCACCAGGTACCATGTGAGCCCTGTCCCGAGAGCTGTTTTTAGAAAATCGAAATGTGACTGAGCTGGAGGTTAGTGAGCTCTGTCTCTTAGATGAACCACAATACTTGAGATTTACTGGAATTCTCTGCTTGCAGAGTACTTCTCTGATAATTCTACCACAGTGTTTATTTACTGCTACTTCGAATTATTACATTAGTATTACCATGTGTTTTCCACTTCACAATAAGTTTCTTGAGACAGAAATCATGCCTCATTATCACAGAATATACCACAGAGCTGAGCCCATGGGACAGAGACTGCACGGGGTAGTAGTGCAAAGAGCACTTTTCACCTCAGTGAGACAGACCTGGGTTTAAATCGTCGCTTCCCACTTACTAGCTGTGCAAGCTTGGGCGAATTACTTCCCCTTCCTTCCCTGAGCTTGAAGGTCATCACGGTAACAGGGAGACTAATACTTACTTCATAAGACAGCTGTGTTGAAATGCTGTGTGTAAAATGCATCATACCATACTAGGCAAATAACAAATGTTCCATTTGTTTGTTCTCTCCCTTTTCCTTTCCAGTGTTGAACTAACCTGTGAAATCCAAACTCTGAGGATCTACAAATTCACTTTGATTTACGAATAAGCCTATAATTAATGAAGGCAGAAGGCATCTCTTTAACAATGATTACCTCTGGGAAGTATAACTAAGCAAAACTGCCAAGCATTCTAGTTATTCTTCCTTTGCATCACTCAATCGTTACTCCGTCTCTCAGTCAGTCAGTATCTATGCGTGTGTACAGTGCGTTCCAAAGACAGATTACACCCAGTCCCTAAACAAAACAGAAATGTAAAATGAAATCCTTTTTAGTGCCAGAATGCTAATTCTCTGATCACACTGAAACCTGAATTCAGAGAGAAGCCATTCAGAAAGTTATGCTGAGAGAGCTGTTCTAATTGTACATCTCTGTGCCTGCAGGAACATCACCCCGGGCCCTATTCTGGTTCAAAGCTGACACTTATTGCAGTGGGGCTTTAGGACTAGAATATTTTAATGTGACCCTGAAATGTATCCAAATATGAACAAGAAGGCTTTGTCATTTTCTGATAACCCAACCAAGGAAATTAGAGAAAAGACACTAGTGAGATAGGTGCAGTCCAGGTTGAAGTTCACTCCTGGTTTTACCTCAAAATTTAAACAAAGCACAAATCAATAAGAGTCATCTGTGCATCCAACCACTGACATCACACGGGCTCCATGATCCAGATCACCCAAAGCTGATGATCCTGCTACTGGCACCCCAACAAAGCTGTGGGGTGAGGAGTGTTCTCTGGGGAATAGCATTGCTAGAGATGGCAGTATGAACCCACAAAAATACTCAAGCCAGGGTATCTATACTGAAGGAAGGGAGGGGGAACCGACACTCATTCATGCTCTACTCTGTCCCAGGCACACGTGATTTCCTTGTGCATTTCATATTCTTGTTTACCCCACCCCACTGACACCTACATCTTTCAGAGTCTGAGGCTCAAAGAGGTCAAGTGGTTCTCAGAGGTATATTCTGGAGAACTGTGCGTGCTCAGGCTTTAACTCCAGGAGAGATGTAAAGAAACTCTGGGACCCTGATGCTTGAGGTCAAACTGAGATTGATCAAGAGCTTTTTGCTACCAGCACCTGAATGGTATATGCTAAAGTTGGCGTTAGTTCATCAGAAACTTCTCTTCAGGTCTATAACTCTGTGTTCAGTAGACCTTAAAATATTGGCAATGAGAAGGCATGTGGATGGGAAGGATTAGTTCCTTCAGATCTGAGACAGGTTTTAAAAAATATGGGGGTGGCATGTTGTGGTCATGATATACCAATGGCAGCTTTGGGTTTTGATAGTGTGGCTATCGATGTTCAAAAGATTCCTGATGGTGGGAAAAAAAAGTATTTCTTGAAATGTGGGGCATGCCTCCAGCTTTAGGGGGTTCTTTTGACTAGCCCTGAGGAAGGGCACATGTGTAGCCAAGGTCTGTAGGGGACCAAGAATGTTAGAAGAGGTGAGGGACTCGTGGTATTAAGAAGCAAATGCCCTCAAGCTAGCTTAAATAGAAGGGATTTATCTTAAGGAAATAGAGATGTCTCATGAAATCCAAGGGCAGGCAGGAGGGGTATCCAGGCCTCACAGCGAAGAGAAAAAAGGAAAACCACCAGGAATAAAGGGATGTGTCTCTCTGTCTCTGTGTATGTGTCTCTCCTCTAACACAGGTACCTCTGTTTCTCTTGCACATGGCTCAACACAGCTGCCACCAAACGACACCTTCAGTCCCAGAGTCTACAAAATTGTCTTGGAGTTCTTAGGGGTTTTTTTTTTGTAACACACAATTTGTTCCCAAGGAGATTAAGCGATACACCAAAAACAAAAGCAGAAGCACCTGGCTTTCTGAAAAGGTGTTTTATTGCTTCTCCCTCTTCCCATCTCTAGATTCCAGAGAACAAAGAGAAAGGGATGGGAAAAGCGACATTACCTCACCTCTGGCTGTTGGCCTAACCTGCCTTGATGAAGGATGGAGCCCTTGTGGGTGACAGGACAGCTTCAAACATCTTTCTCTCTCTTACAGACGGGTAGACAGTAAGGTATACTCACAGAATTCTGAGCCAGTCATTCCTTGTAGGTGCTCTGTTTTGGGTGGATTGTTTTAAGGTTTGAGAAACTCATTTGGGTGATCCTGAATTCAGAGTCTTAGCCTTCCCCTCTGTATAGGGTCTCCTCAAAACCCGTCTTCTATACAAAAGTCCTCCCTTCTTCACAATTTCACTTTCTATGGTTTCAGTTACCCACAGTCAACGATGGCCCAAAAATACCAAATAGAAAATTCCAGAAATAAACAACTCATAAGTTTTCACTTGCGTGCCATTCAGAGCAGCGTGATCAAATCTTGCACCATACCGCTCCATCCCACCCCACATGGACATCGTCTGCTCCTGACATCCAACCACCGACATCACACGGGCTCCATGATCCAGATCACCCAAAGCTGATGACCCTGTTACTGACATACTGTCAGGTCAGTAGTAGCCTAACCCTACATCATAATGCCTACGCTATTCACATCCCTTTATCTCATCACATAGGCATGTTACCATCTCACAGAACCACAAGAAGAGTGAATGAAATACAGTAAGATATCTTGAGAGAGAGACCACAAGCATATAACTTGTTATAATATATAGTTGGAACTGTTCTATTTTGTTATTAGTTATCGTTGTTAATCTCTTACTGTTCCTAAGGGTTCAGTACTACCTGTGGTTTCAGGCATCCACTGGGGGTCTTGGAAAATATCCACTGTGTATAAGAGGGGACTACTGTACTCTGGGCTCCCTGCCCTGAGAGATAGCTTCTATTTAGCATTACATAGCAATTTTTTCTGGATACCGTCCCAGATACCAAATTATGCTCAGCAATTTTAGCTAATGTTCTTCTTGGACAGATGTAAATTTAAAATCTTTTTTTAACTAACACAAAAATAAACTAATAACTTTCGAAAACATGACAACCAATATTCTATGACAAAATATTATTAAAAAGATCAAAATAACATTGAATAGATCTCCAAAAAGTTGAGACCTGTCCTCAAACCCTTCTCTTCTAAAACTAGCTAAACAGAATTCGTGTCTCCACTTCTAAGTTACCAGAAAAGAGAATCTGACACTACTTGAGTCTCATTTCTCCCCGTGACTAGGGTCAGAGCAGCCCCCTTTGTGAGTTGCAGTACAATTCTCCACAGGATTGACCTAGGTATACAGACTAAAAGGATTAGAAGGCAATTAATTTTCTGATAATAGTAAACGGATAGTTGACAGATTTTAATAGGGCTTTGAAACCCCAAAGCAGAGATACCAAGGTACGTAAGATAGGCCATGCTGAGGCCTAAATGAAAGAATTGTTTGTTTTTATCATAAAATGTAAAGTCAAAGCTAGAATAAACAGGGATATTCAGATTCAGCAGATATTTAATGGGAAAAGGTACTTCAACCTTATATGGTTGTATATTTGGTCATTGCTCTGTGTTGTATTTTCAATTAAATTCCTTATGGAAATGTTAACTAGTTGATTTGCTCCGTTGTTTAAATAAAGTGTTGTATATCCATAGAAAAAGCAAAATCTACTGCATCATATGTTAAAAATCCTGAGGGTCAGGTAACACCTGGTGAAAGCCTAGCCCAGTGCCCCATACTGTCCTAGTGGACATCTGACATCCTTTTTGACTGTCCAGCTTCTGACCTCTCTTCCCATTTGGTACACTCCCCACCTTGGGGGTCCTGGAGGAGGTAGATCTGACAGTGCCAGCTACTCGTGATGACCTTCACACCTATTACAGACTGACTTGAGAGCTAGTGACGGAGGAAGTGGAGGTGGGGTTCCTCACTCTCTGAAGGTAGTGGAGGTTACAGCTGATGCCATGTTTAGCTGCTGGTATGGAAGTGGAAATAGTATAAACTATGACATCTAGCGCCCAACAGTAATGGCAACTGTTTCCTTACCAGAGAACTCAAAAAAAAAAGAAAACAGCTTTATTGCAACATAATTCACATACCATACAATTCACCCACTTAAACTGTATAATTCACTGGCTTTTAGTATATTCACAGAATTGTACAACCATCACCACAATCAAGTTTAAAACATTTTCATCATCCCAAAATTAACCCCATACCCCTTAAGCAACATCCCCTAATTCCTCCCCCTATCTCCCTCCCAGCTCTAGGTAACCACTAATCTACTTTCTGTCTCTAAAGATTTGCCTATTTCTGGACATTTTATATAAATGGAAATATACAATGTGATCCTTTGTGTCTGCCTTCTTTCACATAGCATACTGTTTTCAGGGTTCATCCATGTTGTAGCAAGAATCAGTATTTCATTCCTTTTTATGGCTGAATAATATTCCATTGTATGAATACACATTTTTTTTTATCCACTCAATAGTTGATGGACATTTCTGTTGTTTCCACTTTTTGGCTATTATGAATAATGCTGCTAGGAACACTTGTGTACAAGTTTTTATGTGGACATACATGTTCACTTCTCTTCAGGATATACCTAGGAGTGGAATTGCTGGGTTATATGGTAACTTTGTTTAACTGTCTGAGGAACTGCCAGGTTGTTTTTCAAAGCAGTTGCACCATTTTACATTCCCACCAGCAGTGTACGGGGATTCTGATTTTTCCATATCCTCACCAACACTTGTTATTATGTCTTTTTGATTATAGTCACCCTAGCAGGTGTGAAGTGGTATCTTATTGTGGCTCTGATTTGCATTTCCCTGATAGCTAATGGTGGTGAGCATCTTTTCATGTGCTCATTGGACATTTGTATATCTTCCTCGGAGAACTGTTGATTCAGATCCTTTGCTCATTTTTAAACTGGGTTATTTGTCTTTTCATAATTGTGTTGTATAGTCCACCAGACCAGTTTTGAGACATGGTTTTAAGAGTTGTTCCTGGCGACAATAAACCTACTCTTCAACAATTCTCACAATTCTGTGAGCTATCAATATCTTTTGAATAAAGTCATTTTCTGCTTAAATCGGTCACAGTTTCTATTGCAACTCAAAACACTGACTGGGGGCTTCCCTGGTGGCACAGTGGTTGAGAGTCCACCTGCTGATGCAGGGGACATGGGTTCACGCCCCGGTCCGGGAAGATCCCACATGCCGCGGAGCAACTGGGCCCGTGAGCCATGGCCGCTGAGCCTGCGCGTCCGGAGCCTGTGCTCTGCAACAGGAGAGGCCACAACAGTGAGAGAGGCCCACGTACGGCAAAAAAAAAGAAAAAAAAAAGAAGAATGACACAACCCTTGAGGATGTGACATAAACTGGTTAGAACCAACTAGGTCCAAGATGGCGGAAGATTCGACTCCCAGTAGACCTTGAGCCTCACTATATGTTCACTGTACTACATTAGCATGCTGAATGACACACTCGCCAGCGCCCTCACAGTTCCGAGGCTGACCATACTGGGCATATACCCAGAGAAAACCATAATTCAAAAAGACACATGCACCCCAGTGTTCACTGCAGCACTATTTACAATAGCCAGGACATGGTAACAACATAAATGTCCATCAACAGAGGAATGGATAAAGAAGATGTGGTACATATATACAATGGAATATTATTCAGGCATAAAAAGGAACGAAATTGGGTCATTTTTAGAGACATGGATGGACCTAGAGACTGTCATACAGAGTGAAGTAGGTCAGAAAGAGAAAAACAAATGTTGTATATTAACGGGTATATGTGGAATCTGAAAAAATTGGTATAGACAATCTTATTACAAAGCAGAAACAGAGACACAGACGTAGAGAACAAATGTATGGATACTAAGGGGGAAGGAGGGGGTGGAATGAATTGGGAGATTGGGATTGACATATATACACTATTGATACTCGATACTATGGATAAAATAGATAACTAATGAGAACCTACTAGCACAGGGAACTCTATTCAGTGCTCTGTGGGTGACCTAAATGGGAAGGAAATCCATAAAAGAGGGGATATATGTATACATATAGCTGATTCACTTTGCTGTACAGCAGAAACTAACACAACATTGTAAAGCAACTATACTCTAATAAAAATTTTTTAAAAACAAAACAAAAAGGCCAAAAAGTGGGCAGTGGCCAAATCCTGGAAATCTCCGCCCTTTCTCCAAGATAGGTGGAATAATCCTCCCATTCATGAGCCTATGAAATTACCCAGCTCACAAAAACTAACCACCCCATATTCTGGGG